>NC_133426.1:47123750-47755625 GCF_049350105.2 Macaca mulatta
CTGGACCTCTCCTTTTCATTCCACCAGCCAGAAACCACCCATTTCTATGACTGTGCTGCGTCTGGGACCAAGCAGCGAGGACAGAGAAAGATAATATAAAAGCAACAGTATTTGGCGTCACCCTTTTGGGGCTGCAGCTTCACCCAATGGAGATGAACGTCTCCTTCCCTTGGAGTTTGCATTCCTACAGTTTCCTGCTGCTGGCCATTCTCTCTGCCATTGCTGCTGCAGACTTGTCTGGGGACTGGTGCGTGAGAGAATGGAGAAAAAGGAGTGGAAAATAACCTAGGGATTTTTTCCACTCTCTCTGAGCTTCAGGAGTTTCCTTTTCTGCTCCTTGAACCAGATCTAGGGGGTTTCTCTTGGATCTCTGTCTGCATCACAGTGCACATTTCCAGATTTCAGGGTGCGTTGAGTTCAGGCTGGCAGATACCAGAGAAGAAAATGAAGAGCTCACCATCAATTCCATGGTACTTCCACGTCTGCTGTTCTTCCCTGAGCTACCTGCTAATATTTGCTTTTCAGAGTTCTAAGATGGCTGTGCCATGTATTTTATCCAGGTTTTATAGCTGTGCTCAGTGGGAGAAAATGAGGTTCGTGCATGTTTACTCCTTCTTGTTTTGAACCAGCACCTCTAGGCACAGTTTTAATTTGCATTATATGCAAGGTAATTGTCATTTTTAAAAAATGTATATATATATAGGGCCCAAATTGGAATTGTATAATGATTTCCTTTGATTTAATCACTGGAAAGGATCCCTGGTGAGAAAGGATGGTGTCGTGCATGGGGCAAGATGCTCTGGGGCAGAGCTGAGCGCTCTTTGGTTTTCATAGGCACCATGGCTGAGGAAACAGCTCCGGCAGTTCTTGAGCGGCACCAGGGATCCCTGTACTCCCTCTTTCCTGACCACCACGTGAAAAAGTACTTTGACCAGGTGGACATCTCCAATGGTTTGGATTGGTCGCTAGACCACAAAATCTTCTATTACATTGACAGCCTGTCCTACTCCGTGGATGCCTTTGACTATGACCTGCAGACAGGACAGATCTGTATGTATTTTTCATTATTTGTCTCAGTGCTGCCAGTATTGTTTTCACGTGTTTGTGACTAGTAAGGCGCCTCTCCCTTGCCTCATGTGAAGAGGTCCTTACTTAAATGGAGAGCTTTCTGATGCTACTATTCCAATACAGTAACGATAGCACAGACTTGACTGTGCTGCCAGTCAAATCATGGCCCTCAACATATTTAAATATGGCAAGAGTTTGGCATAATGTGGATAGATCTGGGGAAGCTAATAAAAAATAATTAATACAAATATAGATTCTCAATCCTCTTCCTTGCCATCATCACCAGAAAGAGGCTCACTGCAAAAGGGATCCTGTTCTACCAGGAGGTGCCTAAAGGCAGATAATACTTAATGGAATATTGGCGCAAAAGAACAGAAACCTTGAGGTTTTTGATTGCTATTTCTTGTTTGTACTTTAGTTAACCATAGGCAAGTACTCAGAAGCTAATTACCAACCTTTCAAAATGGAAATGCAAAAAAAAAAAAGTAATTGCACGTTGTCCAACTCCATCAATATGCTTGAAAGGAGCCATAGTTGGAAAATGGGAGGGAAGGAATTATTTAGAATCTAGAAGGGAGTCCTTGAAACTGTTTCATGAAAGGTGCCAAACCTTTTATGAAACAAAAGAGCAACACTAATAATAAAAATGACTTCGAAAAAATATCCCCAGAACTCTGCATGCAGATTTAATCAGAGGCAAACTATTCTGGTGCAGATGTTTTGCTTTGAAATATGTAGTGCTTGGGAGGCTGAGGCAGGAGAATTGCTTGAACCCGGGAGGCAGGGGTTGCAGTGAGCCAAGATCGCGCCACTGTACTCCTGCCTGGCAACAGAGCGAGACTCCATCAAGAAAGAAAAAGACAGAAAGAAAGAGAGAGAGAGAGAGAGAGAGAGAAGGAAGGAAGGGAGGAAGAAAGGAAGGAAGGAAAGAAGGAAGGAAGGAAGGAAGGAAGGAAGGAAGGAAGGAAAAGAAAGAAGGATGTAGTGCTCTTTTTTATGACTGTTTGTACCCGTTGTCATTATACGTGGTTTTAACATTTTTCCATTATACCTCAATCTGATGACTGTAGTGACCTGGACTTTGTAGCATAAAGTTCTGGATTTTGATATTTGTTTTTTGTATACCACGGTTACCCTCGCTTAAGGGCACCTAGGTGGTTTCTGCGTGCCCCTCCTGCCAGAAACAGGCTCTTCTAATATGTAGTCTTGATTTTGGAGCACTCAGTCAGGCAGAAAAAGAACTCATACATCTTGCTAGTTTTTGTGCATGAACTGTTCACGTGATACCATTAAGTTGCCTTGTGGATCTCAAGAGTTTTGTAACTGAAACAGCAAAGGTCTAACCACAAGCTGACATGTACTTGACATAGACATGCAGGGCCCCAATTCAGGTCAGCTTCAAAAAGAACTATTATTGGCATTTTAGTAAGAATTCTGCTTTCTTTTTTCTCTCTCCCTCTGAATGCTTAAACAGATGCCTGTACCCAAACAAAAGACAATGAATCCATCCCAATCATGTGGTAAAAATCCTTTGTTCACATGCCAGACACTGGATAAGCTGAAGTGATCAGTATTTATAACCAGCTTGAGAGCTCCCTGTTTGATTCTCAGTATTTAGTGGCCTGTTGTTTTGTTGTGGTTCTGTTTTTGTTTTTGCCTTTTAACCATAGCCAACCGCAGAAGTGTTTACAAGCTCGAAAAAGAAGAACAAATCCCAGATGGAATGTGTATTGATGCTGAGGGGAAGCTCTGGGTGGCCTGTTACAACGGAGGAAGAGTGATTCGTTTAGATCCTGTGACAGGTAGGCCCACAGCAAAATGAAAAAATCCTTGTCATGGCCAAGCAGAGATATAGCCCGAAAGTTAGTCAGAATTTCTCTTCCTGTAGAAGTGCATCTTTTTGCTCAAAATAAATTGTCAGGGAAAGTAGATTAAATATTAAATGCACAGATGAATCCTGACCTCCCCAGTCTTCTTAGATCTTCCCTAGAAACAATACACAGGTTGGAAATTGCTGCAACTAAACTTTAAATAAAATACTTGGTGGTCTAGGGAAAAGACTTCAAACTGTGAAGCTGCCTGTTGATAAAACAACTTCATGCTGCTTTGGAGGGAAGAATTACTCTGAAATGTACGTGACCTGCGCCCGGGATGGGATGGACCCCGAGGGCCTTTTGAGGCAGCCTGAAGCTGGTGGAATTTTCAAGGTGATAGGACTATTTCTTTGATTTTGGGGGTTGGGGAGGATCCCCTGTAAGTAACTGAGTGGTTGGTACTTTTGTATACTTCTAAAGCATGATCCTATTTAGTATGTTAAGCTCATCATGCTAGACTGAAAAACATTTTATTTCGATTTTCTAGAGAGTAAGTTATCCGAATTCCAAGATGATGTGTTTAGCCTACTTTGTACATTAAATTTTTTTACTTCCTGTTTATTGAAATTCTTCAAATCAGTAGAATGAACTTGGAAAACCAATATTTACATCATGCCTAGAAGATCAGTTGATTGTTTTGATGTCTTAAGGATTTTTCAGATTTTTAACATCTTTTAGCGGCAGAATAAACCCTGATAAAAATCGTAGAGCTTTTGAGCTGAAAAGAAATACATGATGTAGAAAGCCCTTTCTTAGCAGGCGGCAGATGATAGAACTAATTCAGTTTCAAATCTAAGTTAGTCGTAAAAGATTGCTAGTTGAATTATAAACTATATGAATAATTGGGTTGGACCATAAATATCCAGTCAGGTAATTCCTTTTTATGATAGGAAATAAAACAAAGATAATAGGTGGCTAAGTATATTATTACAAATCATAAAAATGCTTTTGAAGAATACTTGTGAATTACCTTTCGCCTGAGATTCTCTCTTTTCTTTTTCAACAGATAACTGGTCTGGGGGTCAAAGGAATTGCTCCCTACTCCTATGCAGGATGAGGATAGGTCTTCTTTCCTGCCAGAGGGAGCTCTGAAGACAACTAGACAATTCTGGGGCTGAAATTTCAATCTAGTTAGAAAGAAAAATGAGGCAATGATATTTTTAACGGGGTTAAGTTTTAATTTACAACTTTTAAAAGGCAGAGCGTTTTTAACAAGGAGTGACAGGTGGCTTTGATAACACACTTATAAGGCTTTCTGTAAAAGGTACTATAGAAGAGCAAAGAATCGTTCAACTGTCAATCAGCCTCTTGATTCTTTGTAAATTGCCAGGGTGGGTGGGTACATATCTCTTCTTGATTCTGCATTTCATACTTAACTATATTAAAGCTTCAAGGAACAATAAATAATAATCTGGTAACGACCTATTATGTTCCCTTTTATTTTCATCATAATCTTATAAAATATACCACAATGCTAACTAACCTACATAGATATTACACTTCCTATATGTTATTTTACAAACTAAAATACGGCTGGAGGATAAGACGCAAACATACTGTCAAAATCCATGGTTCCAGCTGCCACCTACTGGATGTAAAAGTAATATGTCTCTTTGGAAAGACTTATTTCAAAAATAGCTTTATTGAGTTATAATTGGCCTGTACATATTTAAAGTGTACAATTTGACAAATTTGTCACAAATATACATTCATGAAACCAACACCACAAACAAGATAATGAATCTATCTACTACTCCAAAACTTTCCTTGTCCCGTCGTAATCCTTTCCTTCAGCTCCTCTGCCTGCCTGTTCCCCGCCCCCAGGAAACCACTGATCTGCTTTCTGTCAGTGTAAATTAGTCTTAAAATTAGGTAGTATGATTTCTCTAACTTTGCTCTTTTTCAAAATAGCTTTGGCTATTTTAATTCCTTTGACCTTCCATATAAATTTTCAAATCAGCTTGACAATATCTACAAAAGAAATCCAGCTACAATGTTTTAACTGGAATCGTGAATCGCTTTTTTTTTTTTTTTTTTTTTTTTTTGACGGGATGTACTCTGTCGCCCAGGTCGGAGTGCAGGGGCGCGATCATGGCTTACTGCTGCCTCTACCTCCCAGACTCAAGCAACCCTCGCACCTCAGTCTCCCAAGTAGCTGGGCTGAGACTGCAGGTGCGTGCCACTATGGTCATTTTTTCATTCATTTGTTTGGTTGGTTTTTGGGGGTTTTGCTTTTGGAGATAATTGACATCTTTACTGTTCTGAGTCTTATCCATGAACAGGGCATGTCTCTCCTGTTATTTAGGCCTTCTTCAATTTTTGTCATCAGTGTTTTGTAGGTTTCAGCATACAGATCTTGTACTTGTTTTGTTAGATTTATATCCAAGTATTTCACTTTTTGGAGCTATTGTAAATGTTATTATTATTATTATTTGAGACAGGGTCTTGCTCTATGGGCCAGGCTAGAGTGAAGTGGCATGATCATAGCTCACTGCAGCCTCGAACTCCTGTACTCAAGCAGTCCACACACCTCAGCCTCCCAAAGTGCTGGAATTACAGGCATGAGCCACCACACCCAGTCTTATTATTATTTTTTGGATTTGTTTCCAGTTGATCATTGCTTGTTCATAGAAGTGTGATTGACGTTTATAGGTTGACTTTGTATCTGATGAGTTTGCTAACCTCACTAATTGGTTCTAAGAGTATTTCTGTAGCTTATCTGAGATTCTTTGGATATATAATCATGTCTTCTATGAATAGAGACAATTTTCTCTCTTTCTTTCCAATTCATATGTTTTTCTTTTTCTTGCATTATTACACTGGCTAAGATTGCCACTATTATGTTGAATGGAAATAGTAAGAGTAGATAGCCTTGTCTTATTCCCAATCTCAAGAGAAAAGCATGCAGTCTTTTATTATTAAATATATTAGTTATATGTATTTTTGTGGATGGCCTTTCTCAAATTGAGGAAATTCCCTTCTCATTTACTTTTCTGCATTTATTAATGTGATTATGTGGTTTTCCTTCTTTAGACTGTTAATATGATCAATTCTTGCATTCCTGAGATAAACCTCCCTTGGTCATGATATATTATTACTTTTATATGTTGCTGAATTCCATTTTCTAATATTTTGTTGAGGATTTTTGCATCTACTATCTTTTGTCTGTGGTTGACATCAGGGTAATTCTGGCCTTATAAAATGAACTGGAAAGTATTCCCTCTTCTACTATCTGGAAAAGATAATGTATAGGCCGGGCACGGTGGCTCACACCTGTAATCCCAGCACTTTGGGAGGCCGAGGTGGGCGGATCGAGACCATCCTGGCTAACACAGTGAAACCCCGTCTCTACTAAAAATACAAAAAATTGGCCAGGCGTGGTGGCGGGCGCCTGTAGTCCCAGCTACTCGGGATGCTGAGGCAGGAGAATGGCGTGAACACGGGAGGCGGAGCTTACAGTGAGCCGAGATCGCGCCACTGCGCTCCAGTCTGAGTGACAGAGCAAGACTCCTTCTCAAAAAAAAAAAAAAAAAAAAAAAAAAAAAGATAATGTATAATTTTTATTATTCTTTAAACATTTGGCAAAATTCATCAGTGAAACTATTTGGACCCGGAGATTTCTTTTTCCGAAGTTTTTAAACATTCCTTAATAATTATAAGGTCACTTGGGTGCCTTATTTAATTTTGGTGAGGTCTATTAGCTTGTGGCTTCCAAGGAATTGATCCTTTTCATCTAAGTTGTCAAATTTATATGTGTAGAGTTATTCGTAGTATTTCCTTATTATCTTTTTAATAATGCCTGAGAGGTTTGTAGTGATATCCCCTTTTTTGCCTGCTATTGGTTATTTGTGTCTTTTTTCTTTGTCAATCGTGCTAGAGGTTTATCAGTTGCGCTGATCTTTCAAACTAGCTTTTGATTTCATTTTTTGGTTGTCAATTTCACTGATTTATCCTTTTATCTTTGTTATTCCTTCCTTCTGCTTTATTCTGATTTATTTTGCTCTTTTTCTAGTTTCTTACATTGGAATCTCAGATTATGGGTTTAAGACATTTCTTCTGTTCTAAAATAACATTTAATGCTATACATTTCCTCTCAGTACTGCTCTTTCTGCAGCCCACAAAGTCTGATATATTGTCTTTTCATTGTTGGTAAATTCAAAATATTTTCTAATTTCCTTAGAGACATTTTCTTTGACCCATGGATTATTTAGAAGTGTGTTTAATTTCTAAATGATTGGAGATTTCATTATTATCTTTTTGGGTATTGATTTCAGGTTTAATTCCATTATGGTCAGAGAGCATATTTTTTATTTCAATTCTTTGAAATTCAAGTTTGATTTGTTTTTTGTTTTTATTTTGAGATGGAGTCTCTCACTCTGTTGCCCAGGCTGGGGTGCAGTGGTGTGATCTCGGCTCACTTCAATCTCCACCTCCCAGGTTCAAGTGATTCTCCCACCTCAGCCTCCTGAGTAGCTGGGATTACAGGTGCCCGCCACCGTGCACAACTAATTTTTGTATTTTTAGTAGAGACGGGGTTTCACCATGTTGACCAGGCTGGTCTCGAACTCCTGACCTCAGTCTCCCAAAATGTTGGGATTACAGGCATGAGCCTTTCTCCTTCATGTTACAAGTGTATTATATATTCTGTATACATTGAAAACTCATCAATGTTAAATTTTTTTGCTTTGAACAGTCAAGCATGTTTTAAAGAACTAAAAAGGAGAATAGTCCCTTATATTTACCAAGATGTTTACCATTCCCATTCTTCTTCCTTCATTCCTGATGTTCCAAGTTTCCTTCTTGTATCCTTTTTATAAAGAACTTCCTGGCTGGGAACGGTGGCTCTCGCCTGTAATCCCAGCAGTTTGGGAGCCTGAGGCAGTCGGATCACCTGAGGTCAGGAGTTGAAGACCAGCCTGGCCAAGATGGTGAAACCCTGTCTCTACTAAAAATACAAAAATTAGCCAGGCATCATGGTGGGCGCCTGTAATCCCAGCTACTCAGGAGGCTGAGGCAGGAGAATGGCCTGAACCCGGGAAGTGGAGGGAAGTGGAGGTTGCAGTGAACCGAGATCACACCACTGCATTCCAGCCTGGGCAACTTGATCAAAAAAAAAAAAAAAAAGGAACTTCCTTTAGCAATTCTTTTAGAATAGGTATCCTTTAGCAATTCTTTTAGAATAGGTATCCTGGCTATGAATTCCCTTAGTTTTCTTTTCTTTCATATGAGAATGTCTTTATTTCACTCCTTCATATGAGAATATCTTTATTTCACATGAAGGCTATTTTCACTGGATGTGCAATTCAGGGTCAATAGTTCTTTTCTTTCAGCCTTTCAGCACTTTAAAAATGTGTCATTTCCTTCTGTCTATCAGAGTCTGTTTTGTATTGCTATCATAGAATACCTGGGTCTGGGTAAACTTACGAAGAAAGAGGTTTACTTTACTCACAACTCTGGTGGCTGGAAAGGTTAACAGCATGGTGCTGGCATCTGCTCAACTTCTGGTGAGGGCCTCATGCTGCACCACAACATGGCAGAGAAGCCAAAGGGGCAGCAGGTGCCTGCAGAGAAACCAAACACAAGAGACAACCTCACTTTATAACAACCTGCTCTCATAGGAACTAATCCATTTCAGAGAAATAATCCATAAGAACTAATCTAGTCTCACGAGAAAGACATTAATGTATCTTAACAACCTAATCATCTCTTAAAGGTACCCTCTGCCAACATTGCTGCACTGGAAACTAAGGTTTCAACGTGAGTTTTGGTGGGGATGCTAAAACCATAGCGCTGATCTTCACGGTTTGTGATGAGAAATCCATAGTCATTGAAATCACTGTTCTCCTGCAGGTAATGAGCCATTTTTCTCTCACTGCTTTCAAGATATTTTATTTTGCCTTTAGTTTTCAGCAATTTGATTATGTGTCTGGATGTGGATTTCTTTGGCTTTATCCTATTGGGGGTTTGCCCATCTTCTTGACTTTATGTCTTTACCTAACTTGGAAAGTTTGGGGCCGTTATTGCTTTAAATATGTATATTTTTTGAGACAGTGTCTTTCTCTGTCACCCAGGCTGTAGTGCAGTGGCACAATCACAGCTCACTGCAGACTTGACCTCCTGAGCTCAAGCAATCCTCCCACCTCAACCTCCCAAGTAGCTGAGACCACAGGCAAATGCCACCACACCTAGCTTTTAAATTTTTTATTTATTTATTTTTTATTTTTTAGAGACAGGATCTCCTTATGTTGCCTAGGCTGGTCTCAAACTCATGGGCTCAGATGATCCTCCCGTCTTGGCTCCCCCGTAGTGCCGAAATTACAGGCTTGAGCCACTGGCTTCACCCAGCCTCAAATACTTTTTTTGCCCCACACTCTTCTCTTTCTTGGACTCCAATAGCTTGAATATTAGACTTTTTGTTGTTCCACAAGTTCCTCAGACTGTTGTTGTTTTTCAATCTTTTTTTTTCTCTGTGTTGTTCAGATTTAATATTTTTTATTGATCTATCTTTAAGTTCACTGGCTCTTCACTCTGTCATCTCTATTCTGCTGTTGTGCCTACCCAGTGATTTTTTAAAATTTTATCTTTCAATTCCAAAATTTCCATTTGGTTAGTCTTTGTGTCTCCTCTTTTCTATTCCAATACTTTCCATTTTAATATTTGTTTCAAGGATGATTGCTCATTCAATCATTTTTATAAAGCTGCTTTAAAGTTCTTGTCAGATTATTCCAACATCTGCATCATCTCATTCTTGGCATCTACTGGTTGTTGTTCCCCATTTGAATTGAGCATTTCATTATTCTTTGCATGCTGAGTAATTTTGGATTGTATCCTGGCCATTTGGAATATTATGTATTCAAAATACATAATATGGGCCTTGTTTAGATCATATGAAGAATGTTGATACATTTGTTTTAGCAGGCAATCTATACGGTTAGGTTCAGGCCACAGGTTAGGTTCCATCCTGTCTTCTGTTGATGTAGGGTTTTTTTTTTTTTCCATTCAGTTTTTACAGACTTTACAGTGTTATTCAGGTCCATCCCATTGTGTACCACCCAGTAGTTAGTCTAGGACTTGGACAGAGGTCTAGCATTAGCTCAGCTCACAGTCTTTGGTATGTAAATCAGGATCCAATCCATGCACATGCGGTCAGGAGCTGGGGAAAGCAAAGTAAAGTTGTTTATGAATTCCTGGGCTCAAAGCTAACCTGCAAAGACCATTTCGTTGGAGCTCTCCAAGGTACCAGGTGGATATGACGGCCCAGGCTGGCCTCCTTCTCCCCATCTCCAACCCTCACTGTGGCCTACTAGTTGTCTGATCTCTACTTGGTTCTTTTTCATTCCCATTTCTCAAAAAAGAGTGTTGAGAGAGCAACAAGGCTGGCACAGGGAGGCTCCCAATGCTCCAAAGAGAGTATAGAGGTCTTTATTGAGGACCCTCAGAAGGCCAGGGATGATCTGAAGCCTAAAATAGGGAACCTTCCCCCACCTCAACAGAACTGGCTAGCCTCCTAATCCAGTCACTTCCAGCCCATTTCTCAATCAAGGTAGAGGGGAGAGGAGTGGAATGGCTCCAGGGAGCTCCAGGGGCCACAGTGGTGTGTCCCGAGGAGTCTGAGGAGGAGATCACCAGGAATTACAGGTGATCCGAGGTCCCCAGTGTGGCTCTCTTGCCCTCTCTGGAACTCCTGGACCTGGGAACTCAATCTAGTGGGGCAGAGGCTGTAGCTCCACTCCCCAGTGGTGGAAGCCTCTGCCCTGACAAACTTTAAAGTCCAGCACTATCTGAGTCTTTTTTGGCCAATTGTCTAAATGGACATCTAGTCAACTAAACTTCTAAAAGGAACAGTTGGTTGAATCAAGACATCTGGTCAACCTGTGAACCCAGAGTTATGGTCAACCCCCAAATCAGAACATCTTATCAAACCACAAAGCAGGCCATGCGGTCAATCTGACTTACCAAAAGGCAATGTGCCATGGTTCCTGAGGGTCCCTGCACATTCATGCCAGGCATGCCAAGAATGCGAGGCCCTGACCACTCTTTACAGAAGCAGTGGCTCAGTGAGCTCCCTTGAGAAATCAGGTAATATCTCCTTCCAGACAAAAGCAGGGCTTGTCACTGTTCATTATAAAAGCAACAAATCCACCACATTCAGTGTACCTCTCCTATAACACAACCCCACTATGTGCACACACATGCATCTAGGCCCACCTGCATACCTCTCTGAGACCTGGGGGCATGGCAAACCAGCCCAAACGTCATGCTGATACTCTGGCTACTGCTTTTGCTGTGAATAGTAAAATCCTTTATCTCTGACCAAGGAATCTCTTGTCTTCTGCTTGCCTCCATGATATAAGACATCTTATTGGCTTGAAAATAGGGTAAAACTTCAATTCCTTTACAGTTCTAGACATTGATTCTCACCCATCAGACACTGAGTTTAAGGTCCCCAGGCAGACACTAACACCAGACTCCTCATACCAGACACTAAGTCCTGCCTTCCCCCTGCCAGATACTATGTCGCCTGCTACTAGGTCCCCAATTCCCCCTTCAGAAGCTAACTCCACACTAATAGCTCTAGGACCTAAGTCCTACTTTATGCTTCAAGGCTGAGTCTTGACCTCTCTTGCCAGAAAGCAAGTCGGGATCTCTGCCTCCAGAGGATAAGTCCCAATTTATGCCACCAGTACCAGGTTCCTCGAATCCCCCTCCAGGGACCAACTCTCCTCCACTCCCCCTACAGATGCTAAGTTCTGATTTCAGCTCCCAAGTCTAAGTCCCCACTTCATAGTCCTGATAGGAAGTCTCTAATTTTCTCTGCAGAGGCTAAGTCGCAACTGTCACAAGCAGTCACTGAAGCTGTCTTACCACTCGACCTCAGCCTGGAGATTTTGTGACCCCATTTCTCATGCAGGGGAGAAAGGAGAAGAGAGGGATTGGCAGAGGTAGCCCTGGATACTTCCACAGAGGATGCAGAGTCCTTTTAGAACAGACCTAAGGGAGGCCGGGCACGGTGGCTCAACGCCTGTAATCCCAGCACTTTGGGAGGATGAGGCGGGCAGATCACCTGAGGTCAGGAGTTCAAGACCAGCCTGGCTAACATGGTGAAACTCCATCTCTACTGAAAATACAAAAAAAAAAAAAAAATAGCCAGGCGTGGTGGCGGGCACCTGTAATCCCAGCTACTTGGAAAGCTGAGGCAGGAGAATCACTTGAATCCAGGAGGTGGAGGTTGCAATGAGCCGAGATTGCGCCACCGCACTCCAGCCTGGGCCACAGAGTGAGGCTCCATCACAAATAATATAATAATAATAATAATAATAATAATAATAATAATACTTTCTCTAATTAGCCATAAGAAGTTACTTTGAGAAGAGTGTGTTATTTTGGTGTTTTCACTGAGCTTATTCTCACAAATACTGCTGATTTCATCTAAATTTATTCTAACTCACAATAAAAAGTTACTTTGGGACCAGGTGCAGTGCCTCCTGCCTGTAATCCCAGCACTTTGGGAGGCCAAGGTGGGCAGATCACCTGTGGTCAGGTGTTCGAGACCAGCCTGGCTAACAAGGCAAAAGCCATCTCCACTAAAAATACAAAAAAAAAAATTAGCCACGTGTGGTGGCACATGGCTACTCGGGAGGCTGAGGCTGAGGCATGATAATCACTTGAACCCGGGCAGCAGAGGTTGCAGTTAGCCAAGATCGTGCCACTGCACTCCAGCCTGGGTGACAAAGCGAGACTCTGTCTCAATTAAAAAAATAAAAATTAAAAAAAATAAAAACAAAGAAAGAAAAGTTAATTACTTTGGAAGAAAAATGTGTGATTTTTGGCCAGGCACAGTGGCTCATGCTTGTAATCCCACCACTTTGGGAGGCCAAGGCGAGCAGATCACTTGAAGTCAGGAGTTTCAAGACAAGCCTGGCCAACATGGTGAAATCCTGTCTCTACTAAAAACACAAAAAAATTAGCCGGGCATAGTGGCACATGCCTGTAGTCCCAACTATTCCAGAGGCTGAGGCAGGAGAATAGCTTGAACTCAGGAGGCAGAGGTTGCAGTGAGCCAAGATCACGCCACTGCACTCCAGCCTGAGCAACAGAATGAGACTCTGTCTCAAAAAAAAAAGAAAAAGAAAAAAAAAAGAAAGAAGAAAGAAAGAAAAGAAAGAAAGAGAGAAAGAAAGAAAAAGAAAGAAAGAAAGAAAAGAAAGAGAGAGAAAGAAAGAAAGAAAGAAAGAAAGAAAGAAAGAAAGAAAGAGAAAAAAAGAGAGAGAGGGAGGGAGGGAGGGAGGAAGGGAGGGAGGAAGGAAGGGGAAAGAAAGAAAGAGAAAGAAAAAGAAAGAAAGAAAAGAAAGAAAGAAAGAAAGAAAGAAAGAAAGAAAGAAAGAAAGAAAGAAAGAAAGAAAGAAAGAGGGAGGGAGGGAGGGAGGGAGGAAGGAAGGAAGGAAGGAAGGAAGGAGAAAGAAAGAAAGAAAGAAAGAAAGAAAGAAAGAAAGAAAGAAAGAAAGAAAGAAAAGAATGTGTGATTCTAAGCACATTTTTACTTATAATGCTTATGCTTAGACTAATCTAAATTTGCTCAAACTTTGCTCAAAGAATTGGTTTCCTTGCCAAAGAATGTGAGGTTCTAAGCTTATTTTAAGATGTGCTGCTTCTTTTCATCTAATTTTGCCCTAACTCACAATGGGAAATTACTTTTGAGAACAATGTGTCATTCTAAGCTTGTTTTCACTTATATTGCTTAATTTTACCTAGAGTTGCACTAAGTCACCATATGCAGTTATTTTTTAGAACTATGTGTGATCTTTTGCTTGTTAGTACATATACAGCTAGTTTCATCTTCACATACTCTTAACTCTCCATAAGATATTACTTTTGAGAAAAAAAAATTATGATTCTGAATATTTTAAAATAAAGCTCTTAGTTTCACCTAGATTAACTCACTATAAAAATTTATTTAGGGAAAATATGTGATTCTAAGTTATTTTTTACATAAATTGCTTAGTTGTGCTAGATTTATTCTAACTGATATTGAGAAGTTACATTGGAGTAGAATGTGTGATTCTGAGCTTGTTTTCACATCAATTACTCAGTTTCATTTAGATTTACTTTAATCAGTTAAGAATTTTTTAGGGCCCAAGTTATTTGAAAGTAAACTGCTTGGCCGGGCACGGTGGCTCACGCCTGTAATCCCAGCACTTTGGGAGGCTGAGGCAGGCAGATCACAAGGTCAGGAGATCCAGACCATCCTAGCTAACACGGTGAAACCCCATCTCTACTAAAAATACAAAATAAAATTAGCCAGGCGTGGTGGTGGGTGCCGTGGTCCCAGCTACTCAGGAGGCTGAGGCAGGAGAGTGGCGTGAACCCGGGAGGCGGAGCTTGCAGTGAGCCGAGATGGCGCCACTGCACTCCGGCCTGGGTGACAGAGCGAGACTCCATCAAAAAAAAAAAAAGGTAAACTGCTTAGTCTCATCTAGATTTCTTCTAAATCATATTGAGAGGCTATACTGGAGAAGAACATATGATTCAGATTTGATTGTCCCAAAGATGGACAGGGATCAGATTTACACTCCCACCTGAAACAACCAAAGAAACCAGAAAAATGCATGAAACAACAGGTTTTGAACAATGGACAGCAGGCAACCAATGATTGAGAGATGGGAAACAAATGAGATGAAGAGTTAAACGATTCCCCAGTTTACTGCCTTTTTTTTTTTTTTTTTTTTTTTTTGAGACAGGGTCTTGCTATGTTGCCCAGGCTGGAGTGCAGGTGGCATGATCATGGCTCACTGCAGCCTCGACCTCCTAGGCTCAAGGGATCCTCCTGCCTCAGCTTCCCGAGTAGCTGGGATTACAGGTGTGCACCACCACATGCAGCTAATTTTTTTTTTATTATTTAATTTTTAGTAGAGACAGCATCTCCCTATGTTGCTCAGGCTGGTCTCAAACTCCTGAGCTCAAGTGATCCTCCTGCCTTTGTCTCCCAAAGTGCTAGGATTTAGAGGCGTGAGCCACCACTCCTGGAAGACCAGTTTGGCCCCTTGAGAAAGTGTTCAGGCTTTGGCACAAGGTGGGAGAACTGAGGTAGAGCCCACCTGACTCCCTGAGTTGAGGATTTGGAGCTAAGACTTCTGGGAGATCAAAATAGCTAGAGTTGATAGAACAGAGTACCAGAAAGCAAAACGCTACACAAAGAATGTGATGGTTAATTTTATGTGTCAACCTGGCTAGGCCTTGGTACCCAGATATTTGGTGAAACATTATTCTAGATGTTTCTGTGAAGGTAGTTTTTAAATGAGATTGACATTGAATCAGTAGACTTTGAGTAAAGCAGATTACCCTCCATAATGCACACGGGTCTCATCCTGTCAGTTGAAGGCCTTAATAGAAAAAGACTGATCTCCCCAGAAGAGAGAATTCTGCCAGGAGGCTGCCTTCGGACTCACACTAAAGCATCAGCGCTTCCCTGGGTCTCCAGCTTGCTAGTCTACCTTGAAGGTTTCGAACTTTGCCAGCCTCCACAATCATGTGAGCCAATTCCTTAAAATCTCTGGGTGGATGGATAGATAGATAGGTAGGTAGATAGATAGATAAATATAGATACATATATCCTAATATATCTCATTGGTGCTGTTTCTCTGGAGAACCCTAATATAGACAGAGAACCCTGGAGATCTGAAGAGCATATGCTTCGGTATTCAAAAGACTACTTACTGATCAGTATATGCATGTGAGGAAACTGCCTGGGGCCAGGGAGAGAACATCTGAAAGGATTAGAGGGAATAGTGCCTCATGCTCACACAGAGCCAGTAATAGTGCCTGCTCCCACCAGTCAGATTGGAAAAAATGCATAATTCATGAAGTATTGGGTAGAGTCCTCAGGAAGGTCTTGTCTCAGTTGTGGAGAATAATTAGCCCTACAAAAAGCACTGCTCAAGACTCCATCAAACAGATCATAAAAGCTAGACCTTAAAAGATAAAAATATTTCCAAGGAAACTTAACTGCAACTCAACAAAGTTCAAGAAGATTTATATTGAATACAAAAATATCCAGCACCCAAAAAGAAAAAAAAAATCACAATGTTTGACATCCAATCAAAACTTAATAGGGCCGGGCGCAGTGGCTCATGCCTGTAATTCCAGCACTTTGGAAGGCCGAGGTGGGTGGATCACCTGAGGTCAGGAGTTCGAGACCAGCCTGTCCAAAATGGTGAAACCCTGTCTCTACTAAAAATACAAAAAAATTAGCCAGGTGTGGTGGCGCGTGCCTGTAATCCCAGCTACTCAGGAGGCTGAGGCAGAAGAATCACTTGAACTCAGGAGGCAGCCATGTCAGTGAGCCGAGATGGAGCCACTGTATTCCAGCCTGGGCGACAGAGTGAGACTCCGTCTCAAAAAAACAAAAAAAAAAGTAAGAAAAGAAAAGAAAAACTTAATGGGACCAGGCACAGTGGCTCATGCCTCTAACCCAGCACTTTAGAAGGCTGAGGAAGGAGGATTGTTTAAGGCCAGAAGTTCCAGGGCAGCCTGGGCAACATAGCAAGATCCTGTCTCTACAAAAAATTCAAAAATTAGCTAGGTGTGGTGGCGCATGACTGTAGTCCTAGGTGTTCAAAAGGCCATTTGGGAGGATTGCTGGAACTCAGTAGTTCAAGGAGGCAATGACCTATGATGGCACCACTGCACTCCAGCCTGAGTGACAGAGCTGACCCTGTCTCTAAAAACAAACAAACAAACAAAAAACTTACTAATCAGGCGGGGCATGATGGCTCACGCCTGTAATCCCAGCACGTTGGGAGGCCAAGGCAGGTGGATCACGAGGTCAGGAGTTCAAGACTAGCTTGGCCAACATAGTAAAACCCCGTTTCTACTAAACATACAAAAATTAGCTGAGTGTGGTGGCGGGCGCCTGTAATCCCAGCTACTCAAGAGGCTGAGGCAGGAGAATTGCTTCAACCTGGGAGACAAAGGATGCAGTGAGCTGAGATCGCGCCACTGCACTCCAGCCTGGGCGATAGAGCAAGACTCTATCTTGGGGGAAGAAAAAAAAAAAATTACTAATCATGCAACAAGGCAGGAAAATATGAAGACAACAATCAATCAATGAAAACCAACCCAGATTTGATGCATAAATTAATTAGCAGAGAAGGACATTAAGAGTTATTAAAGCTATGTTCCACAAGTTCAAAAGAGTTCAACGAGAGACATAGAAGATATAAAAATGGCCCAGTGGTGCAACATTTTTCAAAGAATGAATTTTAAAAACTGTCAACCTAGGGAGCAAGATGGTTGAATAGAAGCCTCCTGATCATCCTCCTCACAGGAATGCCAAATCGAACACCTATCCACATAAAAAAGCACCTTCATAAGAACCAAAATTCAGGTGAGCAATCACAGTACCTGGTTTTAACTTCCTATCACCAAAAGAGGCACTAAAGTGGGTAGGAAAGACAGCCTTGAATCACCTACACCACCCCACCCCCATCCCCTGGTAGTGGGTATGTGGCATAGAGAGAGAATCTGTGTGCTTGTGGGCAGGAGAGCACAGCAGTTGTGAGACTTTGTACTGGAACTCAGTGCTTCCCTGACACAACAGAAAGCAAAAACCGGAGAGAACTAAGCCGGCACCCCTGGGGGGAGCACTTGGACCAGCCCTAGCCAGAGGCAAATTGTCCATCCCAGCAGTCAGAACCTGAGTTTTGGCAAGCCTCACCACCGTGGGCTAAAGTGCTCTGCGGTCCTAAATAAACTTGAAAGTCAGTCTAGGCTACAAGGACTACCATTCCTGGGCAAGTCCTAGTGCTGTGCTGGGCTTGGAGTCAGTGGATTTGGACACACAACCCAGTGAAACATCGGCTGGGGTGGCCAAGGGAGTGCTTGAGCCACCCCTCTCCCAACCCCAAGCAGTACAGCTCAAACCACTGGAAGAGATTCCTTTCCTCTACTTGAGGAGAGGAGCGGGGAGAGTAAAGGGGACTTTGTCTTGCAACTTGGATGCCAGCTCAGCCACAGTAGGATATGGCACCAGGCAGAGTCCTGAAGCCCCTGTTCCAGGCCCTAGCTCCCAGATGACATTTTTCAAACTTTTTTTTAGAAGGAGTCTCACTCTGTCACCCAGGCTGGAGTGCAGTGGTGCGATCTTGGCTCACTGCAAATTCCGCCTCCTGGGTTCAAGCAATTCTCCCTGCCTCAGCTTCCCGAATAGCTGGGATTACGGTCACGTGCCACCACACCCAGCTAACTTGTGTATTTTTAGTAGAGACGGGGTTTCACCGTGTTGGCCAGACTGGTCTCAAACTCCTGGCCTCAAGTGATCTGCCCACCTTGGCCTCCTAAAGTGCTAGGATTACAGACGTGAGCCACTGTGCCTGGCCCCAAATGACATTTCTAGACACACCTTGGGCCATAAGAGAACCTGCTGTTGGCTGGGCGTGGTGGCTCACACCTGTAATCCCAGCACTTTGGGAAGCCGAGGCTGGCGGATCACAAGGTCAGGAGATCGAGACCATCCTGGCTAACACTGTGAAACCCCGTCTCTACTAAAAATACAAAACATTAGCCAGGCGTGGTGGCGGGCGCCTGTAGTCCCAGCTACTGGGGAGGCTGAGGCAGGAGAATGGCATGAGCCCAGGAGGCGGAGCTTGCAGTGAGCTGAGATCGCACCACTGTACTCCGGCCTGGGCGACAGAGTGAGACTCCATCTCAAAAAAAAAAAAAAAAAAAAAAGGAGAAGAAAAAGAGAACCTGCTGCCTTGAAGGGAAGGCTCTAGTCCTGGTATAATTCAACATCTGCTGACTAAAGAACCCTCGGGCCCTGAATAACAAACAGTGGTACTCAGGTAGTACACCACGGGCCTTGGGTGAGACCCTGAAACATGCTGGCTTTAGGTGTGACCCAGCATATTCCCTGCTGTGGTAACCACAGGAAGAGACACCCCTCTGCTTGGAAAAGGAGAGGAAAGAGTAAAGGGGACTTTGTCTTGCAGCTTATGTTCCAGCTTCACCACATGGGAGTAGAGCACCAAATAGGCTCTTGGGGTCCCTAATTCCAGGCCTTGGCTCTTAGACAACATTTCTGGACCCTGCCTGGGCCAGAGGAAAGCCCACTAGCCTGAAGAGTGAGTCCCAGGCCTGACAGCATTCACGACAAGCTGAATAAAGAGCCCTTGGGCCCTGAGTGAATAGCAGTGGTAGCCAGGCAATATTTGCCAAAGACCTGGGTCAGTGCTGGCCACAGAGAGAGACTCCTTTGCTTATGGAAAGGGGAAGGAAGAGTGGGAATGACTTTGTCTTGTGGCTTGGGTGCCAGCTCGGCCACCATAGAATAGAGTACCAGGTAGATTCACAAGGTTTCCATGCCTAGGCCCTGGCTCCTGGATGGCATCTCTAGGCCTGCTCAAGACTGGGGAAACTTGCTGCTCTGAAGGGAAGGACACAAGCCAGGCTGGCATTGCCACCTGCTCATTGTAGAGTTCTAGGGCCTTGAGTGGACATTAGTGGTAGCCAGGCAGTGGTTACCATGGGCCTTGGGCAAGACCCAGTGCTGAGCTGGCTTCAGGTTTGACCTGGTGCAGTCCCACTGGTGGTGGCCACCGGGGTGTTTGTGTCACCTCTTCCCTAGCTCTAGGTGGCTCAGAACAGAGAGAGAAACTGTGTGTTTGGGAGAAAGTAAAGGAAGAGAACAAGAATGTTTCCCTGGTAATCCAAAGGAATCTTTTGGATCTTATCCAAGACCACAAAGATGGTACCTCTATGAGTCTACAAGAGCCACAGTGTTACTGGGCTTGGGGTTCCCCCAATGCAAATATGGCTTCGATGACAAAAAACATAGATCACAACACCCAAGTCCCTTCAAATACCTGGAAAGGCTTCCCAAGAAGGATGGGTACAAACAAGCCCAGGATGCAAAAACTGCAGTAAATACCTAACTTATCAATGCCCAGACAATCATGACCATCCAGGAAAACATGACCTTACCAAATGAACTACATAAGACACCAGGGACCAATCCTGGAAAAACAGAGATATGTGACCTTTCAGACAGAGAATTCAACATAGCTGTCTTGAGGAAACTCACAGAAACTCAAGATAACATAAAGAAGAAATTCAGAATCCTATCAGATAAATTTAACAAAGACACTGAAATAATGAAAAAAGAATAAAGCAGAAATTCTGAAGCTGAAAAATGCAATTGACAGACTGAAGAATGCATCAGAGTCATTTAGGAGCAGAATTGATCAAGCAGAGGAAAGAATTAGTGAGCTTGAAGACAGGCTATTTGAAAACATATAGTCAGAGAAGACAAAAGAAAAAAGAGGCCAGGCACGGTGGCTCACGCCTGTAATCTCAGCACTTTGGGAGACCGAGGTGGACAGATCAGAAGGTCAGGAGTTCGAGACCAGCCTGGCCAAGATGGTGAAACCCCATCTCTACTAAAAATACAAAACTTAGTCAGGCCTGTAATCTCAGCTACTCGGGAGGGTGAGGCAGGAGAATCGCTGGAGCAGGAGGCGGAGGTTGCAGTGAGCCGAGATCGCGCCATTGTCCTCCAGCCTGGGTGACAGAATAAGACTCTGTCTCAGGAAAGAGAGAAAGAAAGAAAGAGAGAGAGAGAGAAAGAGAAAAAGAGAGAAAGAAAGAAAGATTGAAGAATGCCTACAGAATCTAGAAAAGAGCCTCAAAGGGCAAATCTAAAAGTTATTGGCCTTAAAAAGGAGACAGAAAGAGAGATAGGGAAAAAAAGTTATCTGTTAAGGGCTAATAACAGAGAACATCCCAAACATAGAGAAAGATTTCAATATTCAAGTACAAGGTTACAGAACACCAAGCAGATTTAACCAAAATAAGACTACCTTAGGATATTTAATAATCAAACTCCTGGCCAGGCGTGTCGGCTCATGCCTGTAATCCTAGCATTCTGGGAGGCTGAGGTGGGTAAATCATGTGAGCCCAGGAGTCTGAGACCAGCCTGGGCAATATGGCAAAATCCCATTTCTACCAAAACAAAAATACAAAATTTAGCCAGATGTGGGATCATGTGCCTGTAGTCCCAGCTACTTGGAAGGCTGAGATGGGAGGATCACTTGAGCTCAGGAAGCCAAGGCTGTAGTGAGCCATGATTGCACCACTGCACTCCAGTCTGGGCAAAAGAGCAAGATCCTGTCTCAAAAATAATAATAAAATCCCAAAGGTCAAGGATAAAGAAAAGATCCTAAAATCAGCAAGAGAAAAGAAACAACACAATGGAGCTCTAATACATCTGGCAGCAGACTTCTCAGTGGAAACCTTACAAGCCAGGAGACAGTGGCATGACATATTTAAAGTCCTGAAGGAGGCTGGACATGGTGGCTCACGCCTGTAATCCCAGCACTTTGGGAGGCTGGCGGATCACCTGAGGTCGGGAGTTCAAGACCAGCCTGACCAACATGGAGAAACCTCATCTCTACTAAAAATACAAAATTAGCCAGGCATGGTGGCGCATGCCTGTAATCCCAGCTACTCGGGAGGCTGAGGTAGGAGAATCACTTGAACTCGGGAGGCAGAGTTTTCGGTGAGCCAAGATCATGCCATTGCACTCCAGCCTAGGCAACAAGAGTGAAACTCCATCTAAAAAAAAAAAAAAAAAAAAAAAAAGATGAAAAGATGAGCCAAATGAAAATGATAACTATGACAGCATTTCAAGACATAGTACAATAAGATATAAATAGGAACAACAAAAAGTTAAAAAATGGGGGATGAGGTTAAAGTGTAAGAGTTTTTATTGGTTTTCTCTTTGCTTATTTGTTTGTATGTTTATACCATCAGTGTTACTTTGTCATGAGTTTAAAATAATGGGTTATAAGATATTTGCAAGGCTCATGGTAACCTCAAATCAAAAAACATACAACAGATATGCAAAAAATAAAAAAGCAAGAAATTAAAACATACCACCTGAGAAAACCACCCTCACTAAAAGGAAGACAGGAAAAAGGAAAGGAGGAAGAGAAGACCACAAAACAACCAGAAAACGAACAACAAAATGGCAGGAGTTGATAAAGCTCAACATCCCTTCATGATAACAGTCCTCAAAAAACTGAGTATAGAACAAACATATCTCAACACAATGAAACCATATATGATAGACCCACAGCTAGTGTCATTCTGAATGGGGAAAAATTGAAAGCCTTTCCTCTAAGACCTGGAACAAGACAAGGATGCCCACTTTCGCCACTGTTACTCAACATAGCACTGGAAGTCCTAGCTAGAGTAATCAGACAAGAGAAAGAAATATGGCGGGGCAGGATGACTCACACCTGTAATCTCAACACTTTGGGAGGCCAAGGTGGGTGGATCAATTGAGGTCAGGAGTTCAAGACCAGCCTGGCCAACATGGTGAAACCCCATCTCTACAAAAAATACAAAAAAATTAGCTGGATGTGGTGGCGTGTGCCTGTAATCCCAGCCACTCCAGAGGCTGAGGCAGGAGATAATCGCTTGAACCCAGGAGGCAGAGGTTGCAATGAGCCAAGATCGAGCCACTGCACTCCAGCCTGGGTGACAGAAAGAGACTCCGTCTCACAGGAAAAAAAGAGAGAGAGAGAGAGAGAGAGAGAAAGGAATAAAGGGCATCCAAATTGGAAAGGAAGAAATCAAATTATACTTTTTTGCAGATGATCTGAGCTTATATTTGGAAAAACCTAAAGACTCCACCAAAAAACTATTAGAACTGATGAACAAATTCAGGAAAGTTGCAGGATACAAAATCACCATACAAAAATCAGTGGCATTGAGACCCCCATATCTACAAAAGCAAAAAAAAAAAAAAAAAAAAAAATTAGCCAGTTGTGATAGCACATGACTGTAGTCATAGCTATTTGGAGACTGAGGAAGGAGGATTGCTTTAGTTCAGGAGGGTGAAGCTACAGTGAGCCGCACTATAAGAAATGTTACAGAGGCTGGGCGTGGTGGCTCACACCTGTAATCCCAGCACTTTGGGAGGCTGAAGTGGGCGCATCATAAGGTCAGGAGTTCGAGACCAGCCTGGCCAATATGGTGAAACCCCATCTCTACTAAAAATACAAAAATTAGCCAGGTGTGGTGGCATGCGCCTGTAGTCCCAGCTACTTGGGAGACTGAGGCAAAATAATCGCTTGAACCCAGGAGGTGGAGGTTGCCTTGAGCCAAGATCACGCCACTACACTCCAGCCTGGGTGATAGAGTGAAACTCCGTCTCAAAAATAAAAAAAAAGAAAAAAATATGTTACAGAAATGCATCAAGCAAAAGGAAATTACTCCAGTTGTAAATAAATAAATGGTAATTATATGGATAAATATATGTTTTTTCTATTATTTAAATATATGTAAAATATAATTGGCTCCTTAAGGTTTACAACATATGTAAAAGTAGAATGCATTAATGAATAGCATAAAGGCTAAAAGGAGAGAGATAAAAGTATAATACTGTAAGGTTTTTTAATACTATACATGAAGTGATATACCCCTTGAAAGTGGACTCTGATAACAATGTATACTATAAACCCTAAGGCAACCACCAAAGCAACAAAACAAAGACTTATAGCTTATTAGACAACAAAAGACATGAAATAGAATCATGAATGTATTTAATTGATCCAAAAGAACACAGAAAAAATTTAAATTTGGAACAAAGAACAGATGGGACAAATAGAAAACAAATAGGAAGGTGATAGAATCAAACCTAACTACCACATCAATATGACATTAAATATAAGTGGTTTAAACCCTCCAATACAAAGGCAGACATTTCCAGATTGGAAAAAAAAGCAAGACCAATCTCCGTGCCCCCTACAAGGAATGCACTTCAAATACAAAGACGCTAATTTAAAAAAGTAAAAGGATAGAAAAAAATATATCGTGCTCGTATTTTTAAAAAACTTGGAGTGACTATTAATATTGAAAAAGGTCAATTTCAGGGATAAAGAAGGTCAAGAAGATATAAAAATCCTTAACATTTATAGCCTGAAAACAGAGCTCAAAATGCATGAAGCAAAAACTGATAGAACTGCAAGAAGATGTAGACAAACCCACAATCATAGTTGGAGATTTCAATAAGCCTTCATGTTTTTTGTTTGTTTGTTTGTTTTTGTTTGCTTTGTTTTTTGTTTTTGAGATAGAGTCTTGCTCTGTTGCCCAGACTGGAGTGCAATGGTGTGATCTCGGCTCACTGCAACCTCTGCCTCCCAGGTTCAAGCGATTCTCCTGCCTTAGTCCAAGTAGCTGAGATTACAGGTGTCCACCACCACGCCCAGCTAATTTTTGTATTTTTAGTAGAGATAGTAGAGACGGGGTTTCACCATGTTGGTCCGGCTGGTCTCGAACTCCTGACCTCAGGTGATCCACTCACCTCAGCCTCTCAAAGTGCTGGGATCACAGGTGTGAGCCACCTTGCCTGGCCTCAATAAACCTCCTTTTTTTCTTTTTCTTTTTTCTCTTTTTTTTTTTTTTTTTTTTTTTTGAGATGGAGTCTCACTCTGTCACCTAGGCTGGAGTGCAGTGGCATGATATTGGCTCACTGAAACCTCTGCCTCCTGCGTTCAAGCAATTCTCATGTCTCAGCCTCCCGAGTAGCTGAGATTACAGATGTGTGCCACCATGCCCAGTTAAATTTTTTTTGTATTTTTAGTAGAGATGGGGTTTCACCATTTTGGCCAGGCTGATCTCGGACTCCTGACCTCAGGGGATCTGCCCTCCTCGGCCTCCCAAATTGCTGGGATTACAGACGTAAGCCACCGCGCCTGGCCAATAAGCCTTCTTAATAATTAACAGAATAAGTAGTCAGTCAATATCAGCAGGGACATAGTAGACATGAGCAACACTACTAACGAATTAAACGTTACTAACATTTGTAGAATACTCCTTCAACAGCAGAATACACATTATTTTCAAGTGCACATAGAACGCTTACAAACGTATATTCTGGGCCATTGACAGGCTTCAATACATTAAAAAGGGCTCAAGTCTAATGAGAAATGTTCTCTGACCACATTGGAACTAAATTTGAAATAAATAACGGGCCGGGCGCGGTGGCTCAAGCCTGTAATCCCAGCACTTTGGGAGGCCGAGACGGGCGGATCACGAGGTCAGGAGATCGAGACCATCCTGGCTAACACGGTGAAACCCCGTCTCTACTAAAAATACAAAAAAACTAGCCGGGCGAGGTGGCGGGCGTCTGTAGTCCCAGCTACTTGGGAGGCTGAGGCAGGAGAATGGCGTGAACCCGGGAGGTGGGGCTTGCAGTGAGCTGAGATCCGGCCACTGCACTCCAGCCTGGGTGACAGAGCAAGACTCCGTCTCAAAAAAAAAAAAAAAAAGAAATAAATAAATAACGGAAAGATTCTTGTGAAATCCTCAAATAAAGGGCTTCTACAAAAATCCTACATCTAACAGCATACTTAATGGTGAAAAACAATGCTTTCCTCGTAAGATCTGGAATAAGACAAGAATATCTACTCTTATCGCTTCTCTTCAATATTGTATGCAAAATTCTAACTGGCTTCACCAGTGAATTCTAGCAAACATTTAAACAGGAAAAAAACACTAATCCTAGGCCAGGCACAGTGACTTACACCTGTAATCCCATCATTTTAGGAGGCCAAGGCAGGAAGACTGCTTGAGCCCCAGAGTTTGAGACCAGCCTGGACAAAACAGCCAGACCCCATCTCTACAACAAATTTAAAAATTAGCCAAGTGTGGTGGTGCACACCTGTGGTCCCAGTTATTCAGGAGGTTGAGGTGAAAGGATTGCTTGAGCCCAGGAAGTTAAGGCTGCAGTGAGCCATGTTCACACCACTGCACTCCAGCCTGGGCAACAGAGTGAGAACCTGTCTCAAAAACAACAAAACACCAATCCTATATAAACTTTTCTGGAAAAGATATCACAGACCTGAGGTTGCACAAATAGTATAAGGAGGAATTTATTGCATCAGAAATAATTTTACATGAAGGAATGTATCCTCTATTTCTGGACAAACTAATCTTTTCCCAAAGTCTCAACAACCATCCACTTTTATTTTTCTTGAAATGGAGTCTCGCTCTGTCACCCAGGCTGGAGTGCAATGGCATGATCTTGGCTCATTGCAACCTCCACCTCCTGTGTTCAAGCAATTCTCATGTTTCAGCCTCCTGAGTAGCTGGGATTGCAGGCACCTGCTGCTATACATGGCTAATTCTTGTATTTTAGTGGAGACAGGGTTTCACCACGTTGGCCAGCTAGTCTTGAACTCCTGGACTCAGGTGATGCACCTGCCTCAGCCTCTCAAAGTGCTGGGATTACAGGCATGAGCCACTGTGCCCGGCCACAACCATCCACTTCTGAACATGCATCCCAGGCCCCTCTGCAGAGCCCAGACATACATATCCAATTGCCTACTGGATATTACATATATGTGTGTGTGTGTGTGTGTGTGTGTGTGTGTGTGTATCCAGAATGTATTTTTTCTGACCATTGGCACTCCATGAGGGCAAGGACTTTGCATGTCTTGTTCCCACCTATATATTCAGTGCTGAAGATACACAGTAGATGACTAAGAGTTTAGTTCCTATTTAAGAAATACCTTCCCACAAAGAAAATAGTGAGCCCAGAGGGCTTTGCAGTTGAGTTCTACAAAATACTCAAGGAACAGATTACTTTAGTACTGCATAAACTCTTACAGGGAAGAGGAAAAAAGACGCTTAAATCTCCAATTTATTTCAGGAGGATAGTGTATTAGCTCCATAGAAGTGCCATTACAGACTACCACCAACTGAGTGACTTAAAACAACAAAAATTTATTCTCTCACAATTCTGGAAGCTGGAAGTCTGAAGTCAAGGTGTCTGCGGGGCCGTGCTCCCTCTGAAACCTGTCGGTGAATCCTTCCTCTCCTCTTTTAGGTTCTGGTGGTTTGCCAGCAACTTTCGGCATTCCTTGGCTTGCAGCTGCAAAACTCCAATCTCTGCCTCCGTGGCCACATGGCATTCTCCCAGTATGCTTCTGTCTTCACATGGCCGTCTTCTTATAAGGACATCATCCTAACTAATTACATCTGCAACAACCTTATTTCCAAACTTTACATAAGATCATATTCTGAGCTACTAGGAGTTAGGACTTCAACATCTTTTTGGCGGGGAACACAATTCAACCCATAAAAGATAGCATAACACACAAGGATCACTTGAGGCCAGGAGTTTGAGACCAGCCTGGGCAATATGGTGAGACTCTGTCTGTAAATAAATAAAAATTTAGCCAGATGTGGTGGCATGCACCTGTAGTTCCAGCTACTTGAGAGGCTGAGGTAGGAGGATCACTTAAGCCCAGGAATTCAAAGCTGCAGTGAGCCGTGATTGCATCACTGCACTTTAGCCTGGACAACAGAATGAGACCCTGTCTCTAAAAAATAAAAGTAACGATAAAATTTTTTCAATAAAGAAAATTTTCAGGTTTATCTCCTTCATGAACATAGATGCAAAAATCCTAAAAAACTAGTAATACATAAAAAGGTTAATATATTATAAACAATAAACAAGTTGGGTTTATCCCTAGAATACAATATTAGTTTAATACTGGAAAATTAAATAATGTAATTTACCTTTTCTCTTTCTTTCTTTCTTTCTTTCTTTCTTTTTTTTCTTTGAGACAGTCTCAGTCTGTCACCCCAGGCTGGAGTCCAGTGGCATGATCTCAGCTCACTGCAACCTCCGCCTCCCAGGTTCAAGCAATTCGCCTGCCTCCCAAGTAGCTGGGACCATGGGCATGCACAACCACACCTGGCTAATTTTTTGTATTTTTAGTAGAGAGGGGGTTTCACCATGTTGCCCAGGCTGGTCTCGAACTCCTGGTCTCAAGTAATCCACCTGCCTCGGCCTCCCAAAATGCTGGGATTACAGGCATGAGCCACCTTGCCCAGCCAATTTACCATATTTACAGATTAAAAGAGAAGACTCTTGTGGTTGCCAAGAAAGACACAGAAAAAGCATCTGACAAATCTTAACATCCATTTATAATTTTTTTAATTAAAAAATTAGCCAGGTGTGGTGGTACACACCTGTAGTCCTAGCTACTTAGGAGGCCAAGGTGGGAGGATTGCTTTAGCCCAGGAGGTCGAAGCTGCAGTGAGCTATGATTGCACCACTGCACTCCAGCCAAAGTGACAGAATGAGACCCTGTCTCAAAAAACAAAACAAAACAAAACAAAATGCTGAACATGATGGCTCACACCTCTATTCCCAGCATCCCAGCCCTTTGGGTGGCTGAAGTAGGCAGATTGCTTGAGTCCAGAAGTTCAAGACCAGCCATGGGCAACACAGCAAAACCTCGTTTCTAGAGAAAAAAAAAAAAAATAGCTGGGCATGGTGGCATGAGCTTATCCTACCTACTTGGGAGGCTGAGATGGGAGGATCGTTTGAGCCCTGGGAGGCCAAGGCTGCAGTGAGTGGTGAGCAATGATGGCGCCACTGCACTCCAACATGGGCAACAGAGCAAGACCCTGTCAAAAAAAACAAACAAAAAACTCCTATCAAACTAGGAAAAGACAGGAAGGTTTTTTTTTAACATGATAGTCTCTATAAAAAATTGTTCTCAATGGGAAAAGCTGAAAGACTTTCCTTTAAATCAGGAAAAAGACAAGGGTTCTAGTATCAATACTGCCATTCAACATTGTACTGAAATTAGCTGGGTGTGGTGGAGGGTATCTGTAATCCCAGCTTCTCGGGAGGCTGAGGTGGGATAATCGTTTGAACCCGGGAGGCAGAGGTTGCAGTGAGCCGAGATCGCACCACTGCACTACAGCCTGGGCGACAGAGCGAGACTCCGCCTCAAAACACAAACAACAACAACAAAAAACACATTGTACTGAAGATTCTAGCCAGTTCAGTAAAACTAGAAAAAGAAACGAAACTATAAAAACGAGTAGTCTGTGGAGGTCAGTGATTGTGGAGGGCAGGGGGCATCTGTGAGGCTCAGGTCAAGAGCTCAGGCTGCAGGATGACAATGTCAGGGTTACTTAAAATAAAGCTCCTGAATAGTTCAGTGCACATCCTGGGCAACCTACACTGCCTACCCTCTGCTGACAAGATTACAAACTTCCCTGCTGATAAGATTACCTACCTAGGCCAAAAACCAGGAGATCTGTCCTAGGACTGTCTCTGTGCTAGCCTTTCTCTGAGTCAAAACTGTGAACCTGATAGGACACGTGGAGGTCGGATTTGTCCAAGGGAGTGGAGGTACCTCACAAGACACATGGAGATAGATAGGATTTACCACAGAGAGGTGGGGGAGCAGCTGCCCTGCAGCAAAGCCAGTCCCCATTCACATTCTCCCCACCTCCCGCCCTGCAAGTCTCGAATCCATAGGGGTGTATCCCAGTGTGTTACTGCCTCTGTTCTCACAAATCTTCTATGACTTTGCACTATGGACATGCTGAGGATTTTCCACAATACTAGGACATCATATATATTATATACTCTATATATTACAGTATTATATAGCATATGCATTCTATATTATCTCCATTTTCTAGATAAGGAAACTTCTGAGGCTCAGAAGGAATCAGAAACTCGACCAAGGTCATACTATGTTAGTAAGTAGTAGAGCTATGTACCAAATAAATGTAGGTCTGAATCTAAAGGGAGACTATTACCTAAAAAATTCAACTCCATGCTTTCCTGAAGACCCATTCCCACCTGCCTGGGGCAGCTGTTTCCCACAGGGTCCTCCAAAGTCTCCAAACAGTAATCATACATAGGCCCAATCACTGACCCTCCAAGAATCCAATTAAGGAACCAAAGAAACCACAATCAAGGCCAGGCACTGTGGCTCATGCCTGTAATCCCAGTGCTTTGGGAGGCCAAGGTAGGAGGACCTCTTGAGACGAGGAGTTTGAGGTTGCAGTGAGATATGATTGCACCACTGCACTCCAGCCTGGGTGACGGAGCAAGAAAGAAAGAAGAAAGAAAAAGAGGCTGGGTGCAGTGGCTCATGCCTGTAATCCCAGCACTTTGGGAGGCCAAGGTTGGCAGATCACTTGAGGTCAGGAGTTTGAGACCAGCCAGGCCAACGTGGTGAAACCTCATCTCTACTAAAAATACAAAACTTAGCTGGGCGTGCTCACTTGAACCCAGGAGGTGGAGCTTGCAGTGAGCCGAGATTGTGCCACTGCACTCCAGCCTGGACAACAGAGTGAAACTCTGTCTCAAAAAAAAAAAGAAAAAAAGAGAGAGAGAGAGAGAAGGAGAAAGAATGAAAGAGAAAGAGAAAGAATTAGAGAGAGAAAGAAAAGGAAGAAAGAGGAAGGAAAGAAGGAAGGAAGGAAGGAGAAAGAAAGAAAGAAAGAGAAAGAAAGAAAGAAAAGAAAGAAAGAGAAAGAAAAGAAAGAAAGAAAGAAAGAAACAAAGAAAGAAAGAAAAAGAAAAGAAAGAAAGAGAGAGAGAAAGAGAAAGAAAGGAAGGAGGGAGGGAAGGAAGGAAGGAGAGGGAGGGAGGGAGGGAGGAAAGGAAGGAAGGAAGGAAGGAAGGAAAGAAGGAAGGAAGGGGAGGGAGGGAAGAAAGGAAGGAAGGAAGGGGAGGGAGGGAAGGAAGGAAGGAAGGAAGGAAGGAAGGAAGGAAGGAAGGAAGGAAGGAAGGAAGGAAGGGGAGGGAGGGAGGGAGGGAGGGAAGGAGGGAGGGAGGAAGGAAGCACAGAGTGTCAGTCATCACTGGCTCACACAAACACTACCACTATGGCCCCTCTCCCAGTGACTGACAGCCACAGACACTCAATCAGTAGCCTCAAAGGCCTCCAATTATTAATTACCTCAGGATTCAAATCCCTGGAGCCTCATCCTGACACCATTGGCAACCAATCACTACCTTCCAAAACTGCCAGTGACCAGACCATAGAGACTGTCAGAGCATAAAGAAAAATCCCTCCACTGTTGACTGTCAGGGTCTGCGAAAGGTCTGAGACTCCACCCTCTTACAAGCTAACATGTTTTAGAGATGCTGACAGAAAACATGAGACTCCTGGGGCTGAGACAAAGGACCTTCCTGCTCCTGGGACAGCAGCAGCATGCATGTCACAGGGGCACCTGCTCCCCTTGTCCTCCAACTCCCACAGCAGTGATGCAGAGGGTCCCTGGTGGACGTTGCACACACAATAGGTTTACATCACAGCCAAGAAACACTGAGCTTGGGTCATCCAGCCTGTCTTTCACCCCAGAGGGAGACATTGCCTCATCCCACAGGGTTGCTCGCTGTCATCACAACCCTGAGAAATGGCTGAGGTAATCAGTGATTGGGGCCTTGTATCTTTAGGCAGCCACAAAGTAGTAAAACTAAGGCCAGGCTACTATATGTACAACCCACACAAAGGAATTTAGACTGATGTGCTGATGTTTGGTGTATTGTCAATAATTTAGGGGGCAATACATGGGCCCCAAAGCAAACCCTATCCCAAGTGGAGAGACATTCTGTTTCCCACTGTTCTCCCCATATACAAATATACCATCCAAAGGGGAACAGTTCATTTCACTTCAACATTTGTTGTTCAAATTGATTTGACTCACCATTACATTGGTTTGGTAGTGTTATAAGAGGTAGTCTATTCAGGCTGCTATAATGGAATACAATAGACAGGGTAGCATATAACCAACAAGTTTATTTCTCACAGGTCTGGAGGCTGGAAGTCCAAGATCAAGTTGCCAGCAGATTTCTGCATCTGGTGAGGGTCCACTTCCTGGTTCACAGATGGCCATCCTCTCACTGTGTCCTGACATGGAGAAAATGACAAGGGAGCAAGCACTCTGGGGTCCCATTTATAAGGGCACTAATTCCTCTCATGAGGGCTCTGCCCTCAAGACCTAATCACCTCCCAAAGGCCCTACCTTCTAATACCTTGGGGCTTAGGATTCCAACATATGAATTTTGAGGTAACATAAACATTCCACCTATAGCAAGTAGCATCTTAGTACTTGTAGCTCAATTGCTAAACATGGCATAATCCAAGACCACTCGAGTGCCAGGAGAAGCAGATGAATTTGGATCAGCCAGATCTAAACAAGGTTGTGCTGGTCCACGTATGTCTACAGGTATGAGGGAAGCCTGTCTTCAGGAGCTGCTGTTGATGGCATCAGGCACAGCAGAGTAATTCAGGAGCAGCCGTGCTCACATGCTTTTTTCTGTTTTTGTCACCCAAGGACAGTGATGGCAAACCTAGCAGCAGGTCAGATTGCCAGCTGCACCTGCTGCTTGACTCCAGCAGACCAGATGATTGTTTCGTTGGACTGCAAGTGCTCGATCTAGGGGACAAACAGAGCATTCATTGTCTCCCCATCTTGCACCTCTCAGGGTCTAAGATATTTCCTCCCTGTATTAGTCCATTTTCACACTGCTATAAAGAGCTACCTGAGACTGGGTAACTTATGAAGAAAAGAGGTTTAATTGACTCAGAGTTCTGCATGGCTGGGGAGGCCTCAGGAAACTCACAATCATGGCAGAAGGTGAAGCAAAAGCAAGAACCTTCTTCACAAGGCGGCAGGAGAGAGAACAAGGGAAGAAAGCCACCCAGTTTTTTGTTTTTTTTGAGACAGGGTGTTGCTCTGTTACCCAGGCTAGAGTGCAGTGGCGTGATCTTGGCTCACTACAACCTCCACCTCCCATTCTCCTGCCTCAGCCTCCTGAGTAGCTAGGGCCACAGGCACACACCACCATGTCCAGCTAATTTTTGTATTTTTAGTAGAGACAGAATTTCACCATGTTGCCCAGGGTGGTCTTGAACTCCTGAACTCAGGCAATCTGCCTGCCTTGGCCTCCCAAAGTGCTAGGATTACAGACGTGAGCCACCGCACCCAGCATCATGCACTTTTTAAACCATCAGATCTCGTAAGAACTCATTCACTCACTATCACAAGAACAGCATGGGGGAAACTCCCCCCATAATCCAATCACCTCCCATCAGGTCCCTCCCCTGACACAGGGGGATTCCCATTCAACGTGAGATTTGGATGGGGACACAGAGCCAAGCCAACCATATCACTCCCCAAATGCTCTCCTTCCACACCTCATGAAATCAATGTATCCCATCTCAGAGCCTGTAACTTCACTTTTTCCCAATCATCCCCTATTTGTACCCAGACCTTTCATCCAGAAGGGTCAAGTACAAAAGGGCCAAAGGCATTTTTATAAAATTTACAGACTTTTTTTTAAATGTCTTCTATCTTAGCCCATGTGAGCTGCTGTATGGGAACTTGGTGAGTAGTGTACTCAGTCAAGCGGTCATTGTCATTAGGATCTAGGACCGTGTCCACCCAACAAGAGAATTCAGGTGACTGACCAGAATTAAGTTTAAGTCCGAGCCAGGCATGGTGGCTCACGCTTGTAATCCCAGCACTTTGGGGGGCCAAGGTGGGCAGATCACCTGAGGTCAGAAGTTCGACACCAGCCTGGCCAACATGGTGAAACCCTGTCTCTACTGAAAATACAAAAATTAGCCAGGTGTAGTGGTAGGTGCCTGTAATCCCAGCTACTTGGGAGGCTGAGACACGAGAATTGCTTGAATCCAGGAGGCAGAGGTGGCAGTGAGCTGAGATTGCACCACTGCACTCCAGCCTGGGCAACAGAGGGAGACTCAGTATCAAAAAAAAAAAAAAAATAGTTTAAGTCCCCTCGGGCTCTTTTGGGCTGGGCTGCTGCCTGGAGGGTTACCAACTAGGTTAGCCTGGGACCTGGGATTACTGTTAAAGGAAAGAAAAACACATCACGTCCAGGAATGGCAATGGTAGAATCCCAAATGCCTCTATGGCCCACCCCTTTTGTCCTGACTGTTATCCGAGGTACACAATGGGAGATGATCCCATTCTTGGGACAGCCACATTTAGTGACCAAACTGCCTTACTAAGGTGAGTAGACCAGGAGAAGGAGAGAGAGGTAGGTTCTGAAATCCTTTTGAGTTCATTTTTGAGGAGGCCATTTCAATGTTTAACAATATCAGATACCTGCCCATGGTAGGGCACATAGAACATCTATGGAAGGCTTTGACTACTGGCCCATAGTTGGTTGGCCTTTGCAACAAAAGGCACACCACTGTCAGACTGCAAATGGTCTGTGTCAGAAACATACAGTAATTTACTTTGTGCCCAGTCTATGATGGTGGATGCATTGCCATGTTCAGGGGGCAGTGAACTAGAAGTGCATCAGCTGTTTGATTCCAGTCGGCCTCATCAGACAATAGGCTCTTACTATGGGCATCTACATGAGTGACCCAGACTGACCACTTCCACCAGTAGCTCCCCACCCACTTATCTGTTAAAAAGGCATACAATGTTTTAAAACGTTTGAAAGTCACAGCCTTAGAAGTTTAGCTTTTCCACTAACCATCTATTACTGATCTCTACAGACCCCAATATTGTCCCTAGAACCCTCCCATCACTCACCCCAGAAATCTTCTATCAGAAACACCCGTCCTCCATCGTAGCCTCTCAGGCCTAAAATCTCAAATCAAATTCCAATCCTAGGCCAACTCCCCAACCCTAAGACTGCCTTTTCTGGGGCAGCTCTTTCTTCACAGGTGCAGTGAGGTCATCGTTTCTGTACAGCGCAGGAAAGCTAAACTTCTAAATCTGTAACGTTCAAACTTTAAAAAAAAAAAAAAAAACAGGTAAGGCTGGGCGCGGTGGTTCACGCCTGTAATTCCAGTACTTTGGGAGTCCGAGGCGGGCGGATCACCTGAGATTAGGACATCGAAACCAGCCTGGCCAACACGGTGAAACCCCGTCTCTACTAAAAATACAAAAATTAGCCGGGCGTGATGGCGTGCACCTGTAATCCCAGCTACTCAGGAGGCTGAGGCAAGAGAATCGCTGGAACCCGGGAGGCGGAGGTTACAATGAGCCGAGATCGTGCCACTGCACTCCAGCCTGGGCGACAGAGCTAGACTCCGTCTCAAAAAAATAAAAAATATAAAATAAAAAACAGATAAGCGGGTAGGGAGCTCCTGGTGGAACTGGGTTTCCTCTTTAAGGGAAACGAGGAAAAGGACAAGATCCCGTCTTTTCTGCACTCAGTCGCCCCGCCCCCAACTGAAGCGGGCATGTTTATTGGATGTTAAGAGGGTCAGTCAAAGCAAGGACCAACTCTCTACTGCCAAAATACACGTACTACTCAAGAGCCCCTGACTCAGACGTTCTCACTGGTCGGAATGCCATCAATCAAGTTCCAATCCCCGCCCCCTTCTCGCGGAAGAACTGTAGGGTCTAACCTCTCTCTTACTGTCAGGTCTGCTGTCAATCGGCTCCGCATCCTCTAGTTCTGCACGTCCCCAGCCATCAGAGCAGGAACTTCTGATCGGTCCGCCTGCCGATCTTTCACCTATAGAGCCCACCCTCTAAAAGTGTCCAAGCTGCTCCAAAGAACAATTGATTAACCCAACGGCTGTCTTTGGCCCTCAGAGCTGTCACACCTGGCTCCGCCTCTTCCCGGACATCATCTGTTGCCCCAGACAGTGTCGGGCCTGGAAAGAGGCTCTGAGCCCATCCACCTGTCTCTGTTGGATCCTGTCAGGTCTCTTGTTCCATGCCCAATGTCACTCGAGTAGGGAGGCAGGGGGGCCCTGTTGGTTCTCATCCCAACCCCGAGTCTCTGCGCAGCCGCAATTCGGGAAAACAATCTGGAGGCGAGTTCAAAACACTAAGATTGAACGCGCTCATGGTTTGGTTTTCTCCTATAGCGCTTTGGTAGTGGCTTTTATCCAGATCCCCCCGGAATGAATCCTGGTATAGAAATGTAACCTGTATGTGTGCGTGTGATTTTTAATATGTTTAAATTTGATGAATCAAAAGCCTTTTTCAAGGTCAGATCTCAGACCGACCCCTCTGCCCCTCCCCTCGCCTTTTTTTTTTTTTTTTTTTTTTTTTCCCCAAAATGAAAGCTTTCCCAAAGAGGCCACGTTTGTAGGGCTAGTGGAATTTTTTTAGAAAAGGGAGAAAGCGGATTCTGGATGAGGACAATGGTGGCCCAAAAGTCGCTATGACTTAAGAGTCTTGGCGGAGGCAGAGGCTGGGAAAAGCAAGCAGACAGTGTTTTTCATTTAGGTGGCATCTGTATGAATCCTAGTTTGGAAAGGTGCAAATGTTATGTGCCTTTGTTTTTAATATTTTGGCTTTTTAATTTTTGGTTTCTTTTTTTCACTTAGTTTTTATCTTCGAATTTTAATTTTGCTGTTTTATTATTTCATATTTTTAAAAATTGTATAATTAAACAAATTTTATTGCTACTGGCTTTTAATTAATTCATTAATTAATTTTGAGACGGAGTCTCACTCTGTTGCCCAGGCTGGGGTGCCGTGGCAGGATCTCAGCTCACCACAACCTCCGCCTCCCGGGTACAAGCGATTCTCCTGCCTCAGCCTCCCGAGTAGCTGGGACTACAGGCGCCTGCCACCATGCCCAGCTAATTTTTGTATTTTTAGTAGAGACGGGGTTTCACTATGTTGGCCAGGCTCGTCTCGAACTCCTGACCTCATGATCCGCCCGCCTCCGCCTCCCAAAGTGCTGGGATTACAGGCGTGAGCCACCGCGCCCGCCTTACTTATTTTTTTTTTTTTTTTTTTTTTTTTTTTTTTTTTTTTGAGACGGAGTCTCGCTGTGTCTCCCAGGCTGGAGTGCAGTGGCTCCGCCTCCCGGGTTCACGCCATTCTCCCGCCTCAGCCTCCCAAGTAGCTGAGACTACAGGCGCCCGCCACCACGCCCGGCTAGTTTTTTGTATTTTTAGTAGAGACGGGGTTTCACCATGTTAGCCAGGATAGTCTCGATCTCCTGACCTCGTGATCCACCTGCCTCGGCCTCCCAAAGTGCTGGGATTACAGGCTTGAGCCACCGCGCCTGGCCTGCCTTACTTATTTTTAAAGCAAATTCTTCCAGATCCTGAGTTTCTGGCTTTTTAAATTAAAATTACAAGAAAATGTATTTATTACTCTGGTGTTAACAGGTCTGGAGACATACATTTATGATGCTTTGGACCTATTGATAATCTATAGAGTACTTTATTCATTAATTGTTTCATTCTAAAAACCCTGCTTTATATATCCCCAGAATACCAAGGCCTGGTGGGGAATATCTTATAAATAATGAATGGTTATTACTAATTATTAATAATAACCGTCAATGAAAATAAGATAGACACTGTTAAGAGATTCAATTAAGTACTGTGTAATTTCGTGTTGATTATATCTGCCACTAATATTCATCATGCATTGCATAGAAGTGGGATTGTCTCTTTCTTTTTCTCCTAGTTGGTTTGTGAGAAAATTGTGAGCAATTTTGCACAGGGAGGCTTCCATGTCTTACTAACATTTATTGACTGCTTGTATGTACTAGGAATAATTCTAAATGCCTTTCATGTATTTTTTTCTCTTTCTTTTTCTTTGTATTTGTCATTCTAAATGCCCTTCATGTGTTGTCTCATTTAATCCTCACAAATAGGCACCTTTATTCTCCTCATACTACAGACAGGGAAACATCTGTAAGTGGCAGAGATGGGATTTGAACCCAAGCCCCCTTAAGGACTGCACTGGAAGGATGGTTTTTTGTTCTCTAAAATGGGGGTAATAATATATGTAAAGTGATTAGGACATATAGTTAGCTCTGAATACACGGCAGAACTTACTGTTTTTACAGCCTTGTTTAAAGCTCCCAGCCACGCTGTGAGTTAGGGACCAACACGATCCCCCTTTTCTACAAGAAGAAACGGGTTCTGAGAGAATAAACGACTTGCCCAAGGCCACTCGGTGCATGGTCTAGCTGAGCTCATGCTGTGGTCACTTTCCTGCTATAAACCCTTCCCAAGTTCCACACCCTGCTCTGGATAAACTCTTGGTGCATCAAGGCTTTTGATTCATAAAATTAAATATATGTCTAAGCTGGGTATGGTGGCATGCACCTATAGTCCCAGCTTCTCCGGGGCTTAGGTGGGAGGATTACTTGAATCCAGGAATTCAAGTCCAGCCTGGGCAATATAGCAAGAACCCATCTCTAAAAATAAATAAATACATTTCTAAACACACACATGTCAAACCCCTGTGTGATCTGGCCCCAACCCACCAGCCCTGCTTTATCTTAATGGGTTTAGGGGTTTTTGTTTGTTTGTTTGTTTTTTGTTTTTACTTATTTTTATTTTATTGTTATTATTTCAGTAGTTTTGGGGGAACAGGTGGTGTTTGGTTACATGGAAAAGTCCTTTAGTGGTGATTTCTGAGTTTTGGTGCACCCATCATCTGATATGGAGTTTTTTACCCCTTACCCCCTTTTCACCCCTCCCCCAAGTCCCCAGAGCCCATTGTATCATTCTTATGCCTTTGGGTCCTCATAGCTTAGCTCACACTTGTAAGTGAGAACAAGGCGGGCGCGGTGGCTCACGCCTGTAATCCCAGCACTTTGGGAGGCTGAGGCGGGAGTGGATCAATTGAGGTCAGGAGTTCCAGCCCAGCCTGACCAACATGGCGAAACCCTGTCTCTACTAAAAACACAAAAATTAGCCGGGCCTAGTGGTACACACCTGTAATCTCAGCCACTCGGGAGGCTGAGGCAGGAGAATCGTTTAAATCTGGGAGGCAATGAACTGAGATCACGCCACTGCACTCCAGCCTGGACGACGGAGCGAAACTCCATCTCAAAAAACAAAACAAAACAAAAAAGTGAGAACATACGATGTTTGCTTTTCCATTCCTGAGTTACTTCATTTAAAATATAATGGTTTCTTTCCTTCCTTCCTTTCTTCCTCCTCCTCCTCTTCTTCTTTCTCTCTCTCTCTCTCACTCTTACTCTTTCTCTCTCACTAAAATAACCTAATTTATTTTTTTTAATTCCCAGTACTTTGCCTTAAACTTATGAGTAAGGAAAATAATGATTCGGGGTGATGCCCGAATCCTCACTGCTAATGTGAGACGAATTTTTGAGCGGTAAAGGTCGCCCCTAAGGTGACCAGCCTACTTTGCGGGATGCCTGGGAATCGCGATCTGCCTGACACCTTTACACCTAAAAAATAGACTGGGGGCCGGGCGCGGTGGCTCACGCCTGTAATCCCATCACTTTGGGAGGCTGAGGCAGGCGGATCAAGAGGTCAGGAGATCGAAACCATCCTGGCGGGCCGGGCGCGGTGGCTCAAGCCTGTAATCCCAGCACTTTGGGAGGCCGAGACGGGCGGATCACGAGGTCAGGAGATCGAGACCATCCTGGCTAACACGGTGAAACCCCATCTCTACTAAAAAAATACAAAAAACTAGCCGGGCGAGGTGGCGGGCGCCTGTAGTCCCAGCTACTCGGGAGGCTGAGGCAGGAGAATGGCGTGAACCCGGGAGGCGGAGCTTGCAGTGAGCGAGATCCGGCCACTGCACTCCAGCCTGGGCGACAGAGCGAGACTCCGTCTCAAAAAAAAAAAAAAAAAAAAAGAAACCATCCTGGCTAACACGGTGAAACCCCGTCTCTACTAAAAATACAAAAAGAAATTAGCCGGGCGTGGTGGCGGGCGCCTGTAGTCCCAACTACTCGAGAGGCTGAGGCAGGAGAATGGCGTGAACCCAGGAGGCGGAGCTTGCAGTGAGCCGAGATCACACCACTGCACTCCAGCCTGGGCAACAGAGCAAGACTCCGTCTCAAAAAAAAAAAAAAAAAAAAAAAAAAGTAGACTGGGGCCGGGTGCGGTGGCTTACACCTGTAATCCTAGCACTTTGGGAGGCCGAGGTGGGCGGATCACTTGAGGTCAGGAGTTCCAGACCAGCCTGACTAGCATGGTGAAACCTGGTCTCTGCTAAAAATACAAAAATTAGCCGGTGTCCTGGCACACACCTGTAATCCCAGCTGCTCGGGAGGCTAAGGCATGAGAATCACTTGAACCCCGGAGGCAGAGGTTGCAGTGAGCTGAGATGGTGCCACTGCACTCCAACCTGGGTGACAGAGCGAGACCCTGTCTAAAAAATAAAAAATAAATAAAAAATTTCCCAGTACCATGACCATAACTAAAAGAACACCATGCCTAATGCAGTTTGTGTGTGATATGGAGGGAAAAAATTTGGAGAGTGAGTAATAAAAGGGGATTGGAATTTTAAATAAGGAAAGTCCACTTTGAGAAGTTGATGTTTACCAACGACTTGAAGGAGGTGAAGGAGTTGGAAAGAAAATAAAAAGACAAGACTGACTGATCACAGTGGCTCTCACCTGTAATCCCAGCACTTTGGGAGGCCAAGGCCTAGGAGGTGGGGGGGAACTCCTTGAGCCCAGGAGTTCCAGACCAGCCTGGGCAACATAATGAGACTATGGAGACTATTTCTTAAAAAAAAAAAAAAATTTTTTGAGACAGAGTTTCGCTCTTGTTGCCCAGGCTGGAGAGCAATGGCATGATCTCGGCTCACTACAACCTCCGCCTCTCGGGTTCAAGCAATTCTCCTGCCTCAGCCTCCCGAGTAGCTGGGATTACAAACATGTGCCACCACCACGCCTGGCTAATTTTTTCTATTTTTAGTAGAGACGGGGTTTCTGCATGTTGGTCAGGCTGGTCTTGAACTCCTGACCTTAGGTGATCCACCCGCCTTGGCCTCCCAAAGTGCTGGGATTACAAGCGTGAGCCACCGCACCTGACCAAAAAAAATTTTTTTTAAAAAAAGGAACAAATAATTTTGGGTAAGGACAATAGCTAAATAAATATGTAAATATATACCACCTTTTTTTTTTTGAGACAGGATCTCACTGTGTCGCCCAGGCTGGAGTACAGTGGCACAATCACGGCTCACTGCAGCCTTGAACTCCCGGACCCAAGCAAGCCTTCCACCTCAGCCTCCCAAGTAGCTGGAACCACAGGTGTGCGCTACCACCTGGGTAATTTTTAAAGTTTTCAAAGATGAGGTTTTGCCATGTTGCCCAGGCTGGTCTCAAACTCCTGAGCTCAATCAATCTACTCGCCTTGGCCTATCAAAGTGCTGGGATTATAGGCGTGAGCCAACACATCCTGCCCCACCACTTTCAATAACAGAGCCAAAACCTCGAAGCAGTGACTGCCAGGGTTCCAAAACCACCTTCCATCTTGGGGTCCACAGTTTGAACATTCCCCAAACCATTTTACCACAATCTCATTTTTGAAGAAGTTTTTTTTTTTAATTTAAAAACTTCCATGATTACAGTATTAATATGAAGATTAATTCATTCAGCCAGCCAATGTTTACAAACAGTTAATCTGTGTCAAACAACGTTGTAAGCACTCAGATTAATCCTCTCGATATCCTTACAAAGTAGTTAATATCATTAGCCCCAGTTTACAGAGGGGGAAAATAGGAGTATGAGGTCACACATTTAGTATGGAGGAAACTGGGATTTGAACAAAGGCAGTATGGCTCCAGCGGACCTTCCCCTAACCCCTGTGTTAGACTGTCTTGAAAGTCTTACTCTTTCAAAGTTCTCTCTTCAATTAGACACTTCCCTCAGGTCTTCATCAAACGTCATTTTTAAATTTAATTTTTTTTTAAGAGATGGGGGTCTTGCTCTGTTGCCCAGGGTAGAATACAGTGGCAGGGATCATAGCTGACTGCAGCCTTGACTTCCTGGGCTCAAGGAATCCTCCTGCCTCAGTAGCTAGGACTACAGGTGTGCGTTCACATACAAACACATACACACACAAATACTCACTATATTCTTCCCTGCTTCATTTTTGTCCTCAACATATATCACTATCATATTATATATTTTACTTTTTTTTTTTTTTAAGGCAGGGTCTCACTCTGTCGCCCAAGCTGGAGTGCGGTGGCACAATCTCAGCTTACTGCAGCCTAGACCTCTGTGATCCTCCCACCTCAGCCTCCCGAGTAGCTGGGACCACAGGCACATGCCACCATGCTCAGCTAATTTTTTGTATTTTTAGTGGAAATGGGGGTCTCGCCATGTTGCCCAGGCTGGTCTTGAACTCCTGAGCTCAAAGGATCTGCACCCCTCAGCCTCCCAAAGTTCTGGGATTACAGGCATGAGCCATGGTGGCTGGCCTATATTTTACTTATTTAGCTATTATCATTACTCCAAATTGTTAATTGTTCTTTAAATTTATCATCTGTCCCCTGCACTGGAAGAAAGCTCCAAGAGGGCAGGAATTTTTGCCTGTTTCATTCACTGCTATATCCCTGTCACATAGTAGGCACTTGATCAATATTTGTGAGATGAATGAATAAATGATTGAATGAGCAAATGAATCCTTCTTCACACTTATGTATAGGTAATGGTTGTTGATTCCCAGCTGCTTTGCCTGGATCCTGTGCCTTCAACTGGCCCTGGATTCACCCCTCTGACTCACATGCAAGTGACCTCTAAAGTATTGGCCCTGCTTACGAATACTAACATTTAAAATTGGAATCAGACCGGGCGCAGTGGCTCAAGCCTGTAATCCCAGCTCTTTGGGAGGCTGAGACGGGTGGATCACTTGAGGTCAGGAGTTTTAGACCAGCCTGGCCAACATGGTGAAACCCAGTTTCTACTAAAAATACAAAAATCAGCCCTGCATAATGGTGCTCAGCTGTAGTCCCAGCTACTCAGGAGGCTGAGGCACAAGAATCACTTGGACCCAGAAGGCAGAGGTTGCAGTGAGCCAAGATCACACCACGGCACTCCAGCCTGGGCGACAGAGTGAGACTCTGTCTCAAAAATTAATTAATTAATTTAATTTAATTTAGTTGGAATTAAGGCCGGTCTCGGTGGCTCACACCTGTAATCCCAGCACTTTGGGAAGCCAAGGTGGGTGGATCGCTTGAGCCCAGGAGTTTGAGACCAGCCTGGGCAATGTGGTAAAACCCTGTCCCTACTGAAAATACAAAAAATTAGCCAGGCATGGTGGTGCACGACTGTAGTCCCAGCTACTCTGGCAGCTGAGGCACAAGAATCGCTTGAACTTGGGAGGTGGAGGTTGCAGTGAGCCAAGATCATGCCACTGTACTCCAGCCTGGGCAACAAAGCGAGACTCCATCCCAAAAAAAAAAAAAAAAAAAAAAAGGCCGGGGCGGTGGCTCACGCCTGTAATCCCAACACTTTTGGAGGCCGAGGCGGGCAGAGATCACAAGGTCAAGAGATCGAGACCATCCTGGCCAACATGGTGAAACTGTCTCTACTAAAAACACAAAAATTAGCTGGGCGTAGTGGTGTGCACCTGTAGTCCCAGCTACTCCAGAGGCTGAGGCAGGAGAATCACTTGAACCTGGGAGGCATTACAGTGACATTACAGTGAGCTGAGATCACGCCCACTGCACTCCAGCCTGGTGACAGAGCAAGACTCTATCTCAAAAAAATAAATTAAAAAATAAAAAATAAAATTGGAATTAGACCAACTCAACTCAGGTGAATTTTTAGTGAGCAACTTTGAACCGGAGTGAATTCTCCTGAGCCAATTTAATTCCTTGATCAATGCCATGCAGTGGTGCAATTAACCCAAAACCAATTTTGGCTGTTTTCATTTCTCTGAAGTTATTTTCACTATGATCATTTTCTGGTTAATTTTTACAATAAAGATTTAATCCACATATTGATTCTCTTATCTGTGTCAAATTCAAGCAGTAACAGCTTCCCTCAGATAGCTCCTTGGCCTCAGGCTGCTCATTGACCATCTCAGGCACATTCTTGCTTCTGGAACTTGGTACCCATTGTTCCTTCTGCCAGAAATGCTCTTGCATCTGTGTGTTCATCTCTGGCTTCCTTCACATTTTTTTCCTTCAAGTAATGAACTTTGCTGACTACCCTATTTAAATTCAGGTTCCCCCTCCCCCCAACTCCCTGACACCCCCTTACCAGATTTATTTATTTATTTATTTTTGGAATAGGGTCTTGCTCGGTCACCTGGGCTGGAGTGCAGTGGCCCAATCTCAGCTCACTGCAACCTTCGCCTCCCCGGCTCCAGTGATTCTCCATCTCAGCCTTCCGAGTAGCTGGAATTACAGGCGTGTGACACCATGCCCAGCTAATTTTTGTATTTTTAGTAGGGACAGGGTTTCGCCCTGTTGCCCAGTTGCCCAGGCTGGCCTCAGGCTCCTGGCCTCAAATGATCTGCCCACCTCAGCCTCCCAAAGTGCTGAGATTACAGGTGTGAGCCACCACACCCAGCCCTTGGATTTATTTTTAACTTAATCCATACTTACCACTTCCCTACATACATATAATATACAAATTAATTGTGCTGTTTATTTTCTGTCTCTCCCAGCTGTAATACAGGCTCCATGAGGGCAGGCATTTTTAAATCTTTTGTTCCCTGCTGTGTCCCCTTTGGCTATAACAGTGCCTGGGCAGGAGGATCGCTTGAGTCCAGGGTCCAGGCTGCAGTTAGCCATGGTCATGCCACTGCACTCCAGCCTGAGCAACAGAGAAAGACCCTATCTCAAAACAAAAATAAAAACAAAACAACAGAGTGCCTGGGGTCCTGTAGGCACTTCAATAAATATTTGTTGAATGAATACCTCCTGTCATTCTGAGCTTTGTTTGTGGACAGTTTCCATTGAGTCCAATATTTCAGGATCAAAATTTGCAGGTCCACATTTTGTTGAGAACATCAAAAACTTCCATCAATTTTTCCCTCAATACAGTTTCAAGTTCACAGTTTTGGCTGCTGTCAGTTTATTCTGCGGTGCTTACATTTATTGGTAATAGTCACTGTGAATCTGGTAAGATGTTCTATTTTTATTTTCTGGGTAATGTCCTATTAGATTGAAGGATAAAGGAGGCTGGTATCTGTTATGTTGGCAGAACAAAGTTGCGTCCAAAATATGAAAGTTCAAAGGTCCCTGGGGTCGAACAGCAGGGTGAAAACATTGTGTTAAGGTCTCGGACCACCCCCACCAGCCTCCGCCCTCATCCTGGGAAATTCCTAAGGGCAGGGACCCTGATATCCACCAGTGCCTGGCACACCATTGGGGCACACTGTTGGGGCTTGGCACTCAGTAGGCAGTCCCTCCCTCTTCATCCCAATGTGGTCCTTACAAGGTCAGCCATCCCCAGCCTGACCAACATGGTGAAACCCCATCTCTACTAAAAAATAATACAAACAAAATGAGCCGGGCATGATGGTGGGTGCCTGTAGTTCCAGCTACTCAGGAGGCTGAGGCAGGAGAATCGTTTGAACATGGGAGAAGGAGGTTGCAGTGACCCGAGATCGTGCCACTGCATTCCAGCCTGGGCAACAGAGCGAGACCCTGTCTCAAGAAAAGAAAAGAAAAAAAAAAGTTCGGTCATCCACCAGAATGGCTACAGTGAAAAAGACCAGAAACGCCGAATGATGGGGAGTCACCTCTGGGAAAGTGTAGATTGGAAAATTGGCATGATTTACTGAAGCTGATTGGTCACATGTCTACCCAATGACTTAGCAATTCCATTCCTAGGTATATACCCAAGAAATGAGTGCATATGTCTATCAAAAGATGTGTACAAGAATGTTCACAGAATTATTCTTAGCCAGGCACAGTGGCTCACGCCTGTAATCCCAGCACTTTGGGAGGCCAAGGCAGGTGGATCACTTAAGGTCAGGGGTTCAAGACCAGCCTGGCCAACCTGGTGAAACCCTATCTCTACTACAAATACAAAAATTAGCAGGGCCTGGTGGCTCACGCCTGCAGCCCCAGCTACTCAGGAGGCTGAGACACGAGAAATGCTCGAACCCGGGAGGTGGAGGTTGCACTGAGCCAAGATCACACCACTGCATTCCAGCCTGAGCAACAGAGCAAGACTGTCTCAGAAGAAAAAAAAAAATTCTTAATAGCCCCAAATATAAAACAACTCAAATGCTCAGCAACGAACGTAAGAATGGCTAAAGTCTGGTCTGTTCATACAATGAAATAGACTACAGCAATGAGGATGAACTAACTACTCACGTATGTGATGATGTTGATCAGTCTCACAAACATTGTGCAGAATGAAAGAAACTGGACACAAAACCAGACCAAAGTAACCTAACATTGTTAGAAGTCAGGAGAATGGCTACCTTTGGTGGGGAAGAGGGAAGACCTGAAGGGAGCTTCTGGGGTTTGCCATGTTGTGATTTTTGTCTGTCTGTTTTTGAGACAGGGTCTCACTCTGTGGCCCAGGCTGGAGTGCAGTGGCATGGTGCGATCTCGGCTCACTGCAACGTTTGCCTCCTAGGCTCAAGCGATCCTCCCACCTCAACACCCTTAGTAGCTGGGACCATCAAGCCTCGTTAATTTTTGTATTTTTTGTAGACGAGGTTTCACCATGTTGCCCAAGCTGGTCTCAAACTCCCAAGCTCAAAACATCAGTCCGCCTCTGCCTCCCAAAGTATGTTTCTTGACCTAAGTGCTGGTTATATGGGTGTGCCCAATTTATAAAAAGTAAATGAGCTTTGTGTGCTTTTCTGCATGTATATTTTAATTCAATCATTTATAAAGAGTCAGCCAGTGTGGCTGGGTCACGATGAGGGAGGGGAAGGTAGTATTGTAGTCAAAATGGGGCCAGGGCTTGGATTTTAGGATTAAGTCTAAGTGCAGCCTTTTGTTTGACCAGAATGGAGGCTTCTGGAGAGCCCTAGAGCTTGATGAGGCAGAGCAGAGGGGAATGAGAAGTGTTCATCCTCAGGGGGTGTAAGCCAGAAGGCAAGGATGGGGATGGGATGTCACCTACACAGGAGGTATCAATACCAAATGTTTATCAAGCACATACCGTGCCAGTCACTGCTCTAAGTGAATAGAACATATGTGAATACCTGCCCTTCTGGAATTTACATCCTGGTGGGGAGTGGAGAGAATGTGCTCTCTGGGCACCAAGCTGAGGCTTATTATAGGGGTTATTGCTCCAATATACCCAGGTACTTGGTGGCTGGGGTAACATGCCCCTTTCACTTCCATAGTCCCACTAACTTCAGGGGGGAGGGTAGAGAGTACTCCCTTTACACATCAGTACTCTCTGCTTTGTGGTACACTCGAGTTGGGAGCCCTCAGGGTCTTCCTCACTTGCAGGAAGGCTCATGCAGATATGGCTCCTCCCTCAGCCACATGTAAGTGGATTTGTGCTCTCCTGAGACCCAGTAGCTAGAAGTAGGGCATTGCCTCTAGTGGTGAATTTGGCAAGCCAGATTTTCTTCCTGTAGCCAGTGGCGGGAGGCTCCTATACCCTTCGAAGCCCCAGGCAGGGACAAGCACAGAGATGGTAGCAATGAATACATGAGGTGGTGATTTGAATGTGGGAGCTGTGGAAGGAAGAGATGCCAGGAGGGTGAAGAGAAGCCCACACTTAACAGAGATGCCTCTGAAAGAAACAAACTCAGCCAGGGCCAGAACAAGTCCCCTACTCCATCTGCCAGACTGAGAGACAGCAACCCTGGTGCAAGGAGACAGCCTATTTCCACAGAGGAAGAAAGTAAGGGAGAAAAGACTTCTTGATTTTGAGACACAGAAAGACAAAGAGAGGAAAGGGGGTGAGGAGAGAAGCAGACCCACATGCACATACATACACACACATACAGATGCATATCTTGAGTTAGAAGTCATCCAGATTTGGGGCAGAAGGGAACACAGGCATCCAGACTCACCAACACACAGGACAGGGGCAAAACACACAGGACAGGGGCAAAACCCAAAGCTCAGAGAGAAGCAGAGAACACAGGGAGGAGAGACAAAACACCCACCCTTAGCAACAGAAAGCCCTGCACTCACTCTCCACCTTAATCCCTGGTTGCCCTGGCCTCTCTTCAAACATAGGAGGTCCCAGTGAGGTGGTCTGGCTCTAAAGATAGGTGCCAACAATTTCTTCCCATGTGCCACACTCTCATCCAGCGGAGCCCCAAGCCATCATGTAAGAAGCCGAGGTTAGGCCCGGTGCAGTGGCTCATGCCTGTAATCCCAGCACTTTGGGAGGCTGAGGCAGGTGGATGATCTGAGGTCAGGAGTTCGAAAACCAGCCTGGCCAACATGGTGAAACCCCATCTCTACTAAAAATAGAAAAATTAGTTGGGCATGGGGTGGGCGCCTGTAATCCCAGCTACTCAGGAGGCTGCAGCAGAATTGCTTGAACCTGGGAGGCGGAGGTTGCAGTGAGCCGAGATCATGCCATTGTACTCCAGCTGGGTGACAAGAGCAAAACTCCTTCTTAAAAAAAAAAAGAGGCTGGGCACGGTGGCTCACGCCTGTAATCCCAGCACTTTGGGAGGCCGAGGCAGGCGGATCACGAGGTCAGGAGATCGAGACCATCCTGGCCAACATGATGAAACCCTGTCTCTACTAAAAATACAAAAAATTAGCTGGGTGTGGTGGCAGGCGCCTGTTGTCCCAACTACTCTGGAGGCTGAGGCAGGAGAATCGCTTGAACCCAGGAGGCAGAGGTTACAGTGAGCAGAGATCATGCCACTGTACTCCAGCCTGGGTGACAGAGCAAGGCTCCGTCTAAAAAAAAAAAAAAAAAAGTCAAGGCTGTTCTGCTGGAGAGAGGCCATATGGAAGAGGACTGAAGTGCCAGACATGTGAGTGAAGAAGCCATCTTAGACACCCAGCCCAGTTGAGCCTTCATATGACTCCAGTCCCAGCCACCATCTAACTACAACTACCCGAGACCCCAAGAAGAGCCACCTTACTGGGCCCAGTCAACCCACAGGGCCATGAAAGAGAAGACTGAATTGTGGTCTTAAGCCACTAAGTTTTAAGGTGTTTGTCACACAGCAATATATAGCCAGAACACCCAGGGAAGGCTGCAGCAGCCCTTTTAAAGCTTCTGACACCCCTACCCCATATCCCCTTCACAACACAATCAACATTAGCGAGTTGGACTTTCAGCCCCTTTAATTAGGTGCTCTGAGAAGAGGTCAGAATGGCAGGCAGGAGGTGGGGAAGGTGGTACTTCTTGAGCCCCACTCAGCAACTGGTCACTCATCCTCTGGCAGCTGGATCTTGCTGGGGTCGAAGTAGTTGGATTCTATGAGGGGAAGGCCATTGGCCTCTCGGTATTTCACAAGTCTCTCAGCTTCGCGGCGGGACCACTCTTTCATCCTGGCAGTGCAAATAGCAGGGGTAGACGTGAGGGAGCCTCAATTGACACCAATCCCTCATCTCAGCTCCCTATTCCCAATGGTGCAGGAATAAGACTCCTGCAGAGTCCCCTTCAACCTCCATCCCTGCCTCGGGCTCCTACCCATCCCACGCTCTTGGACACCCCATGCACCTGTAGTCAGGCAGATAGGCCACATAGGTGCTGCCAAGGACCAGGACGACGGAGACGCCAAAGAAGAAGACAACTCGCATGTTCCAGACGTCTAAAACGGGGTCCTTGTCATAACCATGGGAGTCTGGGTTCTGTGGAGAAAGAGAGGTCAATGAGGGCTTCCTGCTGCTCCACAAAGCCTTATTCTGGCCCTGCATAACTTGGTCTCCATACGCCCCTCTCACTAAATTCCTCTGTTTCCATTCTTGGGATATGTCAAGCTCCTTCCCACCGCAGAACCACTGCACTTGCTGCTGTCTTTGCCTGGAAAGCCTTTCTTCCAGCTCTAGTCATGGATGGATCTGTCTCCTCATTCAACATTTTGGATTCATCACCACTTCCTTCAGGAGGCACTCCCTAGTTACCTTGTCTTTCAAAGTTGAAGCATAGGAAACTGCTATTTTTATAGGTCACAAATAGTTGAATACTGGCAATTTCTTATGGCTCAACCTAATGAAATAGCCCCCTACACCCAAGTCATCCTCTATCCACTTACCTTGCCTAACTTTGTCTTCACATCCTCTCTTCCTTCCTTGTCTCTTTCTAGCCTATGTTTACCTAAGTAGCACACCTTCCCCATTCTCTGTATATCATACATTCTCACATTATACTATCTATTATACTACTCTGTATTATTGTTTTTTAATATTTTACGTGTTTATTTTCTGTCTTCTGCACTATCATGTAAGCTCTATGAGAGCATGGGCTTTGTCTGATTTCCACACTGCTGTATCCCCAGGGCTCTGAACTGAGCCTGGCACACAGCAGGCCCTCAATACATATTTACAGAATGAACGAGCATCCTATACATCCAAGCCCCTTAACCAGAGATTAGTATTGCTGAAGTACTTACTATGTGCCAGTCTTTTCACATAGACAAACCTCACAAAATCTCAGTGAGATGAAACATGGCAATAATAACACATTCTAGTGCTGAGTACATACTTACGAAGTGCCAGCTGCTGTTCCGACCATTTTTACTCATTTAATCACATGAGGCAGGTGGGGTGTCTTACTTTTTAGGTGTCCTATTACTGTTCCCATCTTACAGACAAAGAAACTGAGGCACCAAGGGTTTATGCCACCAAAGTCACATGGGTAGGTAACTGTCAGTGCTGCCTGATTTCACAGCGTCTGCTATTAATACAGCACAGCAGACCTGGTAGCCCTAAATTCAAATACCAGTTCCACCTCCACCATTTATTCAGTTATGTGAGCTAGGGCAATCTACTTAACAGCTCTGTGCTTCAGTTTCCTTATCTGTAGGATGAGTATAATAATAGTGCCTACCTCGAAATGGGGTTTGTTTTGAGGATAAGATGAGCTAATGCACATCAAGTGTTTAGAACACAGATGGGGCCCAGAGCGGTGGCTCCTGCCTGTAATCCCAGCACCTTGGGAGGCCGAGGCGGGAGGATCGCTTGAGCCAGGAGTTCGAGACCAGCCTGGGCAACAGAGCGAGATCTCGTCTCTAAAAAAAAAAGAACACAGACAGCAACGAGCAAGTACCATATCGGTGTTTAGTATTATCGTTGTTGTACTACTATATTGCTTCTAATGCGTTTTGAGCGCTGTCCACTTGAGGCGTGATTTCTGTCTGCAAAATAAAACCAGTCCTGCCTCTGGCCCTGGAACGCGGATATCCACAGATAAAGGAGGAACACAAGATAGGCAAAATTCCCAAGTCTTCTAGGCTTTCGCCGGCCGCGCAGGCCTCTACTGCCTAAGAACGTCCTCTACAGCGCCCCACCTGCCGATCCCGGATTGACCCCTTCAGGGTTCCGTCCCCCCCCACCCCCCCCGCCTCTTACCTTCTCATACAAGTTCTGGTCTTCGGGTTCTGGGTCCTCTTGCCACTGTGTGGTCGGTTCCAGGGCCCGCTTTCTCGCCACAGCGGACGGGGCGACCACAGTCCTGGAGAAGCTAGATTCCCAGCGGACGCGGGCGGCCGGGAGCCCTCGCGTTGCCGCTGCCGCCAAAAGACGGCGAGCGCTCAAACCAAACAGCCCAGCCGCCATGACAGATGGTGCTGCAGGGTCTGAGGGGCGGGGACGGAAATGCGACTGTGCGCAGCTGCAGTGGGTGAGAGCGCGACAATTATCGCTCCGCCTCCGCCATGCTATATAGGTCCCAGATCTGATTTTGTTTTCCAGTGAGGCGGGGCGTTGAGCAACCCTCTTTGCCTCCAGTTGTCGTGGCTTCGTGGGGCCAACCATTCTCTCCCCCTTTCGGCCAGGCTGAGAAATTTCTTATTGATGGATCTGCTCATTTCCTGGATAGGAAGAAATCGGTGACATTGGGTGGATATAGTTCCCAGCCAATCGCCCAGAGTTCCCTCGCCCTTTGGGGAAAGAGGTGGAGCTTCCGCTAGTCTTTCATCTTCAAAGGAAATCAAGCTTCTAAAAAGCGGGCCCTGCCGGATTGGCCAATAGCTACTTCTTTTCTCCACTAGGGGAGCGTTCGCACGGGTGTGGGGAGGTGTGGGGAGGTGGCCAGCGCTTGCCAATCAGAGGAGGCCAGGGCTGTGCCCTGGCGGGCGGTGACCAATCGCCGGGGCCGGCCAGAGCGCGCTTCCTTAGTAGGTGGATGGTGGTCGGAGCGCCGACTCCCTTCTCGTCGTCGCCATTTTGAGCTGGTGACTGGCCGGCTGGGAGTAGGCGGCAGTGAGTTTCCTTGGGAGGGCAGCGCGCTTGGCGCTTCTCCCCTCCCCCCGATCTGCCTGCAGTCTCGGACTTGGTAGTTGCGCGCTCCGGCTCCGGCTGAGCTGGGAGAGTTGGAGGAGGTGGCGGCGGGCCGAGGTGATGTCTGGGAGCCCTCCCTTGACAGCCCGGGCCGAGAAGGTGAGCGTCGACGCTGGTCGTGGGGGCGGAGGTAAGGGGCCCGGGGCGGGGACGTAGAGGAGGCGCGAGGGCGGACTTCGGGTCGGTGGGATGCGCGGAACGGAGGGGTTCGTGCAATGTCTCTACCCGGGAGGGGTTTTTTTTGTTTTTTTTTTTGGTGGTTTTTTTTTTTTTTTTTTGGTGTGAGCAAAGGCGCGTGCGCGACTGGGACATGGGATGGGTGCGTGCGGGTTGGGGGAAGGGAGGGACGAATGGGAGTGGGCTACTGTGGATCACTGTGTCGGCTACACCGAAGTTTATCATTGGGGAAGCGGTTGTCTGCGACTTGTGCATAGGAGAGGGGATGCTGCTCTGTGTTACTCTGGTGTTTATCGATCCATTGGGAAATATTCTGTGGTTCTGGTCTTTATTCCTGGGGGATCAGAGGGAGGATGTGGCTCTGGTCTTTACCCTTTGAGGGAGAGTGTCTGTGACTCAGATCCTTATCCATGGGGCGGGGCTTGGGGGACGACTGTCTTGTGATTGACCCTAACCCACTTACTGGGTGGGGAGGGGGATGCAGGGAATGTGTGTGTGACTCATTGCCCCTTCTTTTGGGGAGTTTGTGAGAGTGACGCTCATCCATGGAAAGGGGACCTAGTGTGTAATTGTGGTCCTTACTGTGGATTCCTTCTGTGATGTGGGCCCGTAGTTATTTGGGGCTCGTGTCTGTGACTGGCCCTTGGCTGTGGTGGATGTTACTGTGTGACTCTGGCCCCTTTGCCAGAGTCTCTTGAGGGTTTTTGTGCTCTCAGCCGCCAGTGCCTCTGGTGTGATTCTAACTCTTGCCCACCTGGGAGCAGGTAATTCGGGTTCCCTGTGGCTTGAGGAGGAAGAGAAAGTTGGAATGTGCGTGTGTCTGTGTGTGTGTATGTGCACGCGCATAGAGCAAAGGCGTGGCAGCAACCTAGTGTTGGGCAGGTGCTATTTTTGCCTGGCTTTACCTGATTCCTGTTCAGAGGGTGGAGCCTGAAGATCTGGGATTCATCCTGACCTCTGGCTGGGTCACAGGGTTCTCAGGACTCCTTGAGTTCTCACCACAGCCCTGAGGGTTGGATGAAGTGGCTGCTGCTCCATCCCAGTAGAAGAGCACGGTGGTTCAGAACAGCCTCCAAAAGGGCCCCTTTTGCCTCTGGAAAACGGGCTTGAGCCCTGGGGAGGGAATCACCTTGGGACCTGGCTGCACATAGGAGACAGGGCTCAGGGCTGAGCCAGTTGCTGTGTGAGGGCCAAGGCTGTGTTGGCCAGGAGCCCAGGGAGGTAGCAGCTGTCTCGTTGCCAAGTTAGCCCCTTCATACACACCCCCAAGAACCTTTCATGGTCTTTTGCTGCCTTATAGGGGACAGCCAGCAGCTTGTTGGGAGGATGAGATGGTCCCTTGGGGCCCATGGAAGGAGCCTGGTGGGTGCCTGGGGCTCCCATTGTTGTGAAGTCTTGCCTGATGTGCTGAATCTCAGGCAAGACTTTCAGCCCTGAGAGTATCCCTACGGCCACCCTGGGATGCAGCCCCAGGCTTGAATTTGTCTACCTGTCTTAGGTGGCAAAGCCCTGATCACACCGTGGGTGGCCCCGCCAGGTCTCTCTGCAAGATGCCCCTTGTCTGCTGAAGTCTTTGCTGTTTTCTTTATTTTTATTTATTTTTTTTTTTGAGACGGAGTCTCGCTCTGTCGCCCAGGCTGGAGTGCAGTGTCCGGATCTCAGCTCACTGCAAGCTCCGCCTCCCGGGTTCGGGCCATTCTCCTGCCTCAGCCTCCTGAGTAGCTGGGACTACAGGCGCCCGCCACCTCGCCCGGCTAGTTTTTTGTATTTTTTAGTAGAGACGGGGTTTCACCGTGTTAGCCAGGATGGTCTCGATCTTCTGACCTAGTGATCCACCCGTCTCGGCCTCCCAAAGTACTGGGATTACAGGCTTGAGCCACCGCGCCCGGCCGTCTTTGCTGTTTTTTAAGGCAGTGGGCTCTAGCCTCATGTTTGCGGGGAAAGGGAGGAGCAGGCCAAGTAGGGGCTACCTTCACACTGTGATGCACAGGAGTGCTGGGAGCTAGAAGACAATGTCCCTGGGCTAAGGGGCGGCAAAGAGCCTTGACAACGAGGGTTTCTCAAGGAGGCCTTCTCTGTCCCAACTGTTTTGACCCCTTTTTTCCCTCTATTCTCCGCAGAGTCCCTGCAGGAAGCATCACCCAGGCTGGCAGATCATGGTAGCAGCAGCGGGGGTGGCTGGGAAGTGAAACGGAGCCAGCGGCTGAGGAGGGGCCCCAGCAGCCCCCGAAGGCCCTATCAGGACATGGAGTATGAAAGACGGTGAGTTACCCGTTCCCAGCCTCCCAAACAGCCTAGGCTTGCCTCTATGTGAGAATTGATCCAAGAAGGTGCTAGGTTGGGGCTTCTGGGTAGAGGAAACAGCAATAGCAGATGAGGAGTTTCTTTTCAGCAGACAGGTATTTGGCATCTGTTGTGAGCCAGGACTTGTGCTGGGCTCTGAGAGTGCAGTGATGAATGAGACATGAGATTGTATCCTTCTCAGTACTCACGGTGTCGCAGTGAGGCTATGCAGTTAACAGGTGGGAGGTTGAGGTTGGGGCTATAGCCTGGGGTATGAGGGATGGGTGGGAATGGCACCATCAGAGTCAGGATTTGCCCAGTACCACTAGGGAACAAGTCAGGTTAGATAGTGGGAGATTCCAGGGACAGTATGGGCTACAGTTGGCATGATACTTGCTTGGAATGGATACTCTCAGATAGTTATTTCTTCAGCTCTGCTATGAACAAGGAATAGCCAGAACACTGGGTAAAATACAGAAATCCTGAGTAAAATTCAGTGATCCCTTGCCATCCAGGTGATTCCGAGGCGGGTAACCCAGCCATGACACTTGAAGATTGCCTAGAAAAGCAGACTTAACTCTCCCAGAAAGCCTCTATTAAGACTCAAGAGTCGATAGCTTCATAAAAAGAGAAAATAATTTTTAAAATGTCTTGCAAAGAGTTTCTTCTACCACCACCCCTTTTAAAAATGTAGAATTGTAATATTTTGTTTTCTGAAAAGTGAGCCCAAATTTGAGATAAGGTCATCACCTAGTGTTATTCAGTCTTGGCTTTCATTAGAAATGTTTTTTGAAGGCCGGGCGCGGTGGCTCACGCCTGTAATCCCAGCACTTTGGGAGGCTGAGGCGGGCGGATCACAAGGTCAGGAGATCGAGACCACGGTGAAACCCCGTCTCTACTAAAAATACAAAAAATTAGCCGGGCGCGGTTGTGGGCGCCTGTAGTCCCAGCTACTCGGGAGGCTGAGGCAGGAGAATGGCGTGAACCCGAGAGGCGGAGCTTGCAGTGAGCCGAGATCGCGCCACTGCACTCCAGCCTGGGCGACAGAGCGAGACTCCGTCTCAAAAAAAAAAAAAAAAAAAAAAAAATGTTTTTTGAAAGACATTTGATTTTGGATGGTATTCACTAGAAGTGCACTGTGGCCATTTCTGAATTTGAGTAGCTGACATACATACTTTGTTCAAACTTTATTACCAAGTAAATCCATTGACTTTTAAAAGCCCTCAAGTGCAGAGGTTTGAATTCATCATACTTTCCAGTTCAAGGTAGGTTTTTGTCATAGGTCAGCACAAGGCTTCCTCTTGCCACGTTTATTTTTTCATTTTATTCCCAATTCGCACCTCTGTGGGCAGCTGCTCTGTGTGTTTGATATGTATCCTTCTATGATACATATCATAGAAAATGTATCAGATTTATTATATACATTGTTTTCATATAAATGTATCATAGATACATGTGTCATATAAATATACATACATATACAAATGTATCATATAGATACATGTATCATATAAATATACATACATATATAAATGTATCATATAGATACATTTTCATAGAAAATGGAAATATGAAGTGTTTTGAGCGACTGTGTTTTCAGTTGACACACATGGCATAGTGCCACAGTTTTCATTTTGTTTCCTGAACTTTGTATTACTTAGAGTGGGAGGTTTTTTTTGTTTTTTGTTTTTTGTTTTTTGTTTTGAGACAGGATGTCTCTATGTTGCCCAGGCTGGTCTCAAACTCCTGGGCTCAGGCAATTCTCCTGCCTTGGCCTCCCAAAGTGCTGAGATTAAAGGCATGAGCCACTGTAACTGGCCAACAGTGCTGTTTTTTTGTTGTTGTTGTTTGTTTATTTTGAGACGGAGTTTCACTCTTGTCGCCCAGGCTGGAGTACAATGGCACAATCTCGGCTCACTGCAATCTCTGTCTCCGAGGTTCAAGTAATTCTCCTGCCTCAGCCTCCCAAGTAGCTGGGATTACAGGCGTGCACCACCATGCCCGACTAATTTTGTATATTTAGTAGAGATGGGGTTTCTCCATGTTGGTCAGGCTGGTCTCGAACTCTTGACCTCACGTGATCCTCCCAAAGTGCTGAGATTACGGGCATGAGCCACTGCACCCAGCACAGTGCTGTATTTTTGACATCTGTCTGTATTGCCGTGTGTATGTTACTGCTTTGTTTCCAGTTGCTGGCAAGGGCATCATGGGGCATGTCTACTGCATTTTACTTAATAATTCCCCGAAGAGTAGATGCCTGTTGTTAATTTTGATGCGCTGACATCACTTTTTTTTTTTTTTTTTTTTTTTTGGAGACAGAGTTTCACTCTTGTTGCCCAGCCTGGAGTGCAATGGCACAATCTCGGCTCACCGCAACCTCCACCTCCTGGGTTCAAGAGATTCTCCTGCCTCAGCCTCCCAAGTAGCTGGGATTACAGGCATGCACCACCACGCCCAGCTAATTTTTTGTATTTTTAGTAGAGATGGGGTTTCTCCATGTTGGTCAGGCTGGTCTTGAACTCCTGACCTCAGGTGATCCACCTGCCTCGGCCTCCCAAAGTGTTGGGATTACAGGCGTGAGCCACCGCGCCTTGCCCAACATCACCTTTTTTGCCTTACCTTTTAATGTATAGTTGTTTTTGTTTGTTTGTTTTTTGAGACGGGGTCTCTCTCTGTCACCCAGGCTGGAGTGCAGTGGCACGATCTCAGCTCACTGCAAACTCCGCCTCCCGGGTTCACGCCATCCTCCTGCCTCAGCCTCCCAAGTAGCTGGGACTACAGGCGCCCACCACCAAACCCGGCTAATTTTTTGTATTTTTATTAGAGACGGAGTTTCACCATGTTAGCCAGGATGGTCTCAATCTCCTGACCTCGTGATCCGCCTGCCTTGGCCTCCCAAAGTGCTGGGATTACAGGCGTGGGCCACCGCGCCCAGCCTAATGTATAGTTTTTACCTTTTGCATTCAGATCTTTAATCCATCTAGATTCCACTCTTGAATATGGCATAAGGTAGGCTCCGGTTTTATTTTCTTCCATATAGTAGGCAGTTTTTCCAGTACCACCTCCTAAGTAGTCCATTCTTTCTTTATTGATCTGTGGTACCGCATCTGATTTCAGGTTCCCTCATGTACATGGATTCGTCTTGAGCGATGTAATTTGTTCCGCTGGTCTATTTACCCATTCTTGTGCCAGCACCTTACTGTTTTTATTATTATGGCTTTATAGAATGTCTTAATAGCTCCTTTGCACTTATTTTTCAAAGTTGATTTAATCATTCGTGGGGCTTTATTCTATATCAAAAGTTATCAAAGCCCCTCAACAACAACAAGAATTTTGATAGATATTGCACTGAACTTCTCTATTAATTTGGGGAAAATCATCTTTGTAAGTAGTCATCTCATCTAAGACCTGTGTAGAGAATATTTTGAAATTTATGTGAAGAGCATAAAAAGCTTTCATTTTCATAAATAGAAATACAAGTCTTATGTATTCTTTTTTAAAGTAATCCCTAGGTACTTCAGTCACTTTCATTATCTTTTTCTTTTTCTCGAGACTTGGTCTTGCTCTGTCACCCAAGCTGGAGTGCAGTGGTGACCTCCACAGGCTCAGGTGATCTTCCTACCTCAGCCTTCCAAGTAGCTAGGACTGTAGGCACGTGCCACCACGCCCAGCTAATTTTTTGTAGAGACGGAGTTTGCCATGTTGCCAAGGCTGATCTTGAACTCCTGAGCTCCAGCAATCCACCCACCTTGGCCTCCCAAAGTTCTGGGATTACAGGCCATTATCTTATTTTTTGAAAAATATTTTTCATGCTGGTATTTGCTGGGGTAGAGGAAAGCTGTTGATTTCTGTAAGTTACCCCTGCTGTATGCCCTTGTTATTTCTAATACTTCATTGTTGATTCTGATGTTCTTTCTAAGTAGTTGGTCATATTGTATGCAAATCTATCCTGTCACTTATTTATTTTTCTTCATTTATAGCATTGTCCAGGACTTTTAGTACTATATTAAATAGTATAAGTGATTCTGGGTGCACAAATTAAGATTTACTTTGGCTAGTTGTGGCAGAAAATCCAAAGAATAATGGCTTAGACAAGATAGTTTACTTTTCTTTCCTACAAAGGCAGTCTGCAGAAGAGCAATTAATCTAGGGCTGACAGGCAGCCCCTTCTGTGTAGCCATCCTCAGCACATGGCAGTTGAGACAGTAGGAAGAAGGGGGAGGAATGAAAGGGAATGTGTCTAAAGTTTCTCCATTAAGTATGATGCATGCAGTAAGTTTTTAGAATGTATCCTTTAATAAATCAAGAAAATTATCTGATGTTCGTTTGCTAAGATTGACCATAAATAAGTATTAAACTTCAAAATCCTGTGCTTTTTTTCTCCCCTTGTCCATTAATTTCATAAATTGTGGCCTGGCATGGTGGTGGATCACAGCACTTTGGGAGGCCAAGGTGGGTGGATTGCTTCAGGCCAGGAGTTCAAGACCAGCCTGGCCAACATGGTGAAATCTCATTTCTACTAAAAATACAAAAATCAGCCAGGCGTGGTGATGCATGCCTGTAACCCCAGCTACTGGGGAGACTGAGACATGAGAATCGCTTGAACCTGGGAGGTGGAGGTTGCAGTAAGCTGAGATCGTGCCACTGCACTCCATCCTGGGCAACAGCGAGATTCCATATCAAAAAAATAAATAAAAATTTCATAAATCGCATTAAATTGTATCCTTGGCATTCTTGAGCTATACCCCACTTGATCATGGTATGTATGTATATGTTTATGACTTCTTACTTTGAAAATATCTCAAATTTACAGAAAGGTTGCAAGAAGAAGTATAATGAATTCCCATATATCCTCTAGTCAGAATTACTTTTTGTAAGTATTTTGCCACATTTGCTCTATCACTCTATATCCTTTTTTTTTTTCTTTTTTTTTTTTTTTTGAGACAGAATCTCACTCTTTCGCCCAGGCTGGAGTGCAATGGCGTGATCTTGGCTCACTGCAACCTCCACCTCCCGGGTTCAAGTGATTCTCCTGCCTCAGCCTCCCAAGTAGCTGGGATTACAGGCGCCCGCCACTACGCTTGGCTAATTTTTGTATTTTTAGTAGAGACGAGGTTTCACCATGTTGGTCAGGTTGGTCTCGATCTCCTGACCTCAGGTGATCTGCCTGCCTCAGCCTCCCAAAGTGCTGGAATTACAGGCGTGAGCTGCCGCACCTGGCCCACCCTATAGCGCTGTATCTTTACATAGACACACACACACATGCACACACAATTTTTTTTTTAATCGTTTGAGTTGGTGGCAGACATGCCTTTTTTTTTTTTTTTTTTTGAGTCAGAGTTTCACTCTTGTTGCCCAGGCTGGAGTGCAATGGTGCAATCTCGGCCCACTGCAACCTCTGCCTCCTGGGTTCAAGCAATTCTCCTGCCTCAGTCTCCCAAGTAGCTGAGATTACAGGCATGCACCACCACGCCCGGCTAATTTTGTATTTTTAGTAGAGACAGAGTTTTTCCATGTTGCCCAGGCTGGTCTCAAACTCCCGACTTCAGGTGATCCGCCCGCCTCAGCCTCCCAAAGTGTTGGAATTACAGGCGTGAGCCACCGCGTCCAGTCTGACATGACCTTTTAAGTCTGGCAGCATGTATGTCCTAAGAACAAAGGTGTTCTCTTCCATAACCACAATATACTTATCAATATCAGGACATTTAACAATTATATAGTACTTTTATCGTATATAAAGCCCATATTCAGATGTTATCACTCTTCTCAGTAATGTCCTTTATAGCGGTTTTCCCCAACCCAGGATCCAGTCCAAGATCATGTATTGCATTGAGCTCCTTGTCTCCTTTAATCTGAAACAGTTATTCTATCTTTGTCTTTTATGACCTTGTCATTTTTTTTTCCTGAACCTATGGATTATATTGAAAGCATGTTTTAAGGTTAGTTGTTTTGTAGAATGTCTCTCAGTTTGGATTTTTTTATGCTTACTCATGAGTTTTTGGCAGAAATGTTAGTGATTTATGTATATTTTTAAAACCTTGTTAGATTTTATTAGCTGTTGTATCATCTAGGATATCTACACCTGTATTTATCAGTGAAGTAGTCCAATAATTTTATTTTCAGTATTTATCTGGCATTGGAATGAAGGTAGCCTTATGACATGAGTTGGGCAGCCTTTGTTATTCTCTCTTTATTGGAGAAACTTGTAGAAGAATTATCTGTACCTTGAAAAACTTGGTAGAACTTACCTTTAAAAGCATCTGGAGGCTGGGCGCAGTGGGCCAAGGCAGTTGGATCACTTGAACCCAGGAGTTTGAAACCATCCTGGGCAACATGGCAAAACTCTGTCTCTACAAAAAATACAAAAATTAACTGGGCATGGTGGCAGGTGCCTATAGTTCTAGCTACTCAGGAGGCTGAGGCAGGAGGATCACCTGAGCCTGTGAGGTTGAGGCTGTGGTAAGCCGTGATCATGCCACTGCACTCCAGCCTCAGTGACAGAGTGAGACCCTGTCTCAAAAAATATAAAAGCATCTGATGAGCTGGTTTTTGATTACCATTTCATCTCTTCTGCCAATTTTAGCATTTTATATTTTCTAGAAATACTCATTTTGTGAAGATCCTCATATATGACGATTCAGTCCAGCATCCTAGAAATGCTTTATAAAAGGGGTATGCCTTTGGAAGGTGTTTGTTCAGAGTGCTCTGGTGGCCAATTAAAAGTATTCCTTTCTATCCAAATATGTTCCCTTCCTGAGTTTAGATAGCAAGAGTTCAATACCTGAATTTATTTAGTTTGGATATTGGATGTCAAGAGAGTTCAGGATAATTTCATCTGAAAATTTATAAATTTATTCGTATCTGTTCAGTTCTTGATTTTTTTTTTTTTTTCCTTTTTTTTGTTTTTGTTTTTGGAGATAGTCTCACTCTGTCTTCCAGGCTGGAGTGCAGTGGCATGATCTTGGCTCACTGCAACCTCTGCTTTCCAGGCTCAAGGGATTCTTGTGCCTCAGCCTCCTCAGTAGCAGGAATTACAGGCGTGTGCCACCACGCCCGGCTAATTTTTGTATTTTAGTAGTGACAGAGTTTCACCATGTTTGCCAGGCTGGTCTCGAACTCCCTACCTCAGGTGATCCACTCGCCTCAGCCTCCTGAAGTGCTGGGATTACAGGCGTGAGCCACTGTGCTGGCCCCAGTTCTTGAATTTTGATGACTACAGTTCAAATCGATTGTATCAAGAACCTTAAAACTACTCATACCACTAACAGTGATTTCTTCTCCAGGCATTTACTGTAAGGAAACAATTTGGGGCCAGGTGCTGTGGCTCACGCCTGTAATCCCAGCACTTTGGGAGGCGGAGGCAGGTGAATCATGAGGTCAGGAGTTTGAGACCACCCTGGCCAACATGGTGAAACCCCATCTCTACTAAAAATATAAAAAATTAGCTGGGCGCGGTGGTGGGCGCCTGTAATCACAGCTACTCGGGAGGCTGAGGCAGGAGAATTGCTTGAACCCAGGAGGTGGAGGTTGCAGTAAGCTGAGATCGTGCCACTGCACTCTAGCCTGGGCGACAGAGTGAGACTCCATCTCAAGAAAAAAGGAAACAATTTGGGTTCCAGGCTGAGTTCATTGGAACAGTGACTTCATTTTGTTCACAGCAGTATCCCTATCACCTAGAACAGTACTTATCGTATAGCAAATGTTGGGTTAATATTTCTTGAATGAATACATGAACAAGTAATTGTTTAAAAAAATGGAAATCCACATTTTTTTAAAGAGACAGTGTCCAGTGGTGTGATCATAGCTCACTGCATCCTCCAGTTCCTGGGTTCAAGCCGTCCCTCCTGCCTCAGCTTCCCCAGTAGCTGGAACTACAGGTGTGTGCCATAACATCTGGCTTTAATTTTTTCTGTGGGGTCTCGCCGTGTTTCCCAAGCTGGTCTCAAACTCCTGGGCTCAAGTGATCCTCTGCCTCAGTCTCCAGAGTATCTGGGATTGCATGTGTGGGCTACTGTGTCTGGCTGTTCACATTTTTGAGCACTATTTGCTTGTGAAAAGGTATAATGAAGTGGTAGTTTTCATTTTTACTGTGTCTCATGTTTTGTGTATTTTTGTTTCATCAACTAAGATGCACTGTAACATATCTGAAATCTGGATATATTATCAATGGTTTGTCATAGTTTTGTTAGCCATACATTGCCTTTTAGTGGTGCCTAAAATAATGGTACAGTTGTGAGGTGATCTTAGAGTTGATGAAGCATAGTATGCAGGTAGGCCTAATGGAGGAAGATGGTACTATAAAAGCAAGAAGTATTTTTTTTTTTTGTAATGACCGAACGCTGTTCTGTGGATGACCTACCCTTTCCTTTAAACACGATTCTCTCACTTCTAACTCCAAACTTGCTCAACTAATCCTTAAAAATAAACTTGAGGTGGAATTTGAAAAAAAAAAAGGAAATCAAAATGTTTGGAAACATGTTTAATGGATATTTGCCCCATTTGTTACTTATCTTTATGGTGTTTTCCATATTTTAGTGTGAAATTTCAAGCATGTAGCAAAGTTTAAAGAATTTTACAATGAACACCATATATACCCATCCACTAGATTCTTTTTTTTTCTTCTTCTTTTTTTTTTTTTGAGATGGAGTTTCGCTCTTACTGCCCAGGCTGGAGTGCAATGGCACAATTTCACCTCACAGCAACTTCCACCTCCCGGGTTCAAGTGATTCTCCTGCCTCAGCCTCCCAAGTTGCTAGGATTACAGGCATGCGCCACCACACTTGGCTAATTTTGTATTTTTAGTAGAGACGGGGTTTCTCCATGTTGGTCAGGCTGGTCTCAAACTCCTGACCTCAGGTGATCCGCCTGCCTTGGCCTCCCAAAGTGCTGGGATTACAGGCGTGAGCCACCATGCCCGGCCCACTAGATTCTACTATGAATGTTTTACCATACTTGCTTTATTACATATTTATTTCTGAGTTTCTCGTATTTTTTACACTCTATAGAGATTTATAATTTTTACAAAGCCAGATTTATTCATTTTCCTTTTATGACTGCTGGGATGTGGCTTGCTGAGGAAGACCTACCCCACTCTTTAAAAGATACATTTTTTTCTTATGATTTCTTTCTAATATTTATTTTCTTTTTTTTAAAGTTCAACTTTTATTATAGATTAAAGGATGCACATACAGGTTTTGTTTTGTTTTGTTTTGTTTTGTTTTTTTAACTCAGTGAAGAAGTCTGCACAGCAGGAATCAGGTGGGATGGCCCTTTTCCCCAACGCTGGACTACTTGATGTTCTCTTCCATCTTCCCTCAACCCTCATTTAGATCATGACGTCAGAAAATCAGGTTAAAAGTTAAGAAAAAGAGTAATCAGATCATTGGGGATTCTCAGTAGTAGCAGTGCCGTTGGGAGCTGCTAGCCCAGCGGGTATGCCCCATGCCACCCCTCTGGATCTTGGCTCCATGGCTACTGGGAGGAGGTCTTGTTGGCCAGGGAGGCCACGCAGTGCTGCTAGAAGGTGGGCGACATGCTAGCAGTGCAGCCAAGTCTTGGGTGCGGCAGCTTGGAGGTACCACCCGCATAGGCGTTGGCCTTCCAGGGTGCGTCCTGGCCCATCATGCTGCTGCAGCAGCCGGGGCTGGCGCTGCATGTCCGCTCGCCTGCTAGGCTGCCCACCGGCTTAGCCAGGAGCTTGCTGTGCCTCAGCAGGGCCACATCCCCCATGGCTGCTGTGGCTGTGCTCTGGTCTTGCAAAATGGTGGTGATGTGGTTCCGGAGGTCTTTAAAGAACTCGCTCACACCCTTGTAGCCTGTGAAGGCGCTGATGTCGATGACGGCATGCTGCCCCATCTGGTTGTTGATGATGATGTCGGTGCCGAGCAGCAATATTCCCAGCACCTGCCACAGGGCCTGGGGGAGTTCCCAGATGATCTTTTTGCTCGGCTGCTCTTGAACAGACCAGACCCCTCAATCTTGTCCACCTCCGTCAGGACCAATGATGACTCCGGCTTTGACTCCTCGTGGCTATTGAGGAAGATGGATTCGCGGTCACATTGTGTCCGTGGAGTTCTTGAGCAAGGGTCTCTGGACCACAGTGTAGGACTCGCCGACCATGAACACCTTGTACAGAACGGTGTTGTGGTTGATGAAATTCTAGACCACACAGGGTGACTGGATGCCGTTCAGGCTCTCCTGATTGAATGCAATAGCCATCTTGTGAGAGTTGGTGCTGTGAGCCAGTCTGGTTTTGCAAATAAACAGGAAAGCCAGGCCATTCTTCTCCAGTAGCCACATGGTGTCATCCCCGCACAGGCCCCTCCATGAAGGGCAGTGAGTAGATCCTGCTATCTTCCATGTAGACCTCAATCTTCCAGATGAGCTTGCAGGACTTGGAGTGGTCAAGCAGGGTTCTGATGGCAGGGGAGGAGTCCAGGACGATGGTTTCAGGGTGGGCATCGATGTACTCCTGAAACCTGTGCACCAGCTCCAGGGACTGGCTGTCATTCTGGTCGGCTTCAAGGATGACACTGGTCAACTTGTGAATGATGAATTCCAGGGGTCCCTGTTCCTCAGTTGGCGGCTGGCTGAGGTTCAGCTGCATGACTTCTTTTTTTTTATTTTTTATTTTTTTGAGATGAGGCTCACTCTGTCGCCCAGGCTGAAGTGCAGTGGCGTGATCTCGGCTCCTTGTAACCTCTGCCCCCTGGGTTCAAGCGATTCTCCTCCCTCAGCCTCCCGAGTAGCTGGGATTACAGGCGCTTGCCACTGGGCATGGCTAATTTTTCTATTTTTAGTAGAGACAGAGTTTCACCATGTTGGCCAGGCTGGTCTCGAACTCTCGACCTCAGGTGATCCACCCGCCTCGGCCTCCCAAAGTGCTGGGATTATAGGCGTGAGCCGCCGCTCCTGGCCTCAGCTGCACTTCTGTCCCTCGCTTCCTGCACAGCTCCGCCAAGGCCTGGAAATTGAGCTTCTTGATTTTCTTCTCACGCAGCCAGTAGCCAACTTTCTTCCCTTTCAGAAAGGTCTGCCATCTTCCTCCTTGGGCGAGGAGCCTGGGTCCTGAGGAAATCGCCCATAAGCCGAGTCTGTTGGCCAGTGAGCGCTGGGAGTATGCGGGTACCCCCTGGTGGCAGGGATGTGGAAAGGGCTGGGGTGTGGGATTAGGGCCACCTGGTGTCACATTCTCTACCATCCCCCTCCCCGCCCCTGCCCCAGGCCGGGGTGGCCCTGACCCCCGGCTGGAGCTCGCGGCCCACATACAGGTGGTTGTTGTTCTTTTTTTCATATGCAGTTTCACTCTGTCGCCCAGGCTGGAGTGCAGTAGGGCGATCGGCTCACTGTAACCTCCGCCTCCCTGGTTCAAGCAATTCTTGTCCCTCAACCTGCACAGTAGCTGGGACTACAGGTGTGCACCACCACACCCAGCTAATTTTGGTATTTTTTAGTAGAGACAGTTTCACCATGTTGCCCAGGCTGGTCTCAAACTCCTGACCTCAATGATCCTGCCCCCTCGGCCTCCCAAAGTGCTAGGATTACAGGCATGAGCCACCGCACCTGACCCGTACAGGTTTTTTACATGAGTAAATTGCGTGACACTGAAGCCTGAGGCCCTGTTGATCCCATCACTCAAGCAGTAAGCTTAGTTCCCAACAGATGGTCCTTCAGCCCACGCCCACCTTCCCACCTTCCCGGTCTAGTGATCCCCAATGTCTGATGTTCCAATATTTACATTCATGTACATTCAACATTTAACTCCCATTTGTAAGTGAGAACATGCAGTACTTGGTTTTCTGTTTTTGTGGTAGGTGGCTTAGGATAACAACCTCCTTCTCCATCCATATGACTGTGACAGACATGATTTTGTCTTTTTTATGGCTGCATAATATTCCATGGTGTATATGTACCACATTTTTCTTTATCTTTTCCACTATTGATTGGCATTCAGGCAGATTCCATGTCCTTGCTGTTGTGAATAGTGCTGCAACGGCCAGGCGCAGTGGCCCATGCTAGTAATCTCAGCACTTTGGGAGGCCAAGGTGGGCGGATCACCTGAGGTTGGTAGTTCAAGACCAGCCTGACCAACATGGAGAAATGCCATCTCTACTAAAAATACAAAATTAGCCAGGCGTTGTGGCGTGTGCCTGTAATCACAGCTACTTGGAAGGCTGAGGCAGGAGAACCTTTTGAACCAGGAGGTGGAGGTTGCAGTAAGCCAAGATTGCACCATGGCACTCCAACCTGGGCAACAAGAGCGAAACTCCGTCTCAAAAGAAAAAGAAAAGAAAAAAAGTGCCGCATTGAACATATGGGTGCATGTGATAGAATGAATTATTTTCCTTTGGGTATATACCCAGTAGCAAGATTACTGGGTCGAATAGCCAAAGCAATCCTAAGCAAAAAGAACAAAGCCAGAGGCATCACATTGTCCAACTTCAAACTATTCTATAAGGCTACAGTAATCAAAATAGCATGGTCCTGTGCAAAAACAGACACATAAACCAGTGGAACAGAGTAGAGAATGCAGAAATAAACCCGCACACATAGAACCATCTGATCTTTGACAAAATCAACAAAAGTAAGCAAGAGGGAAAGGACTCCCTGTTCAATAAGTGGTGCTGGGATAGGTGGCTAGCCATATTCAGAAGAATGAAACCGGACCCTTACCTCTCACCATATACAAAAATTAAGATAGATTAAAGATTTAAGGCCGGGCGCGGTGGCTCAAGCCTGTAATCCCAGCACTTTGGGAGGCCGAGACGGGCGGATCACGAGGTCAGGAGATCGAGACCATCCTGGTTAACACGGTGAAACCCCGTCTCTACTAAAAAATACAAAAAACTAGCCGGGCGAGGTGGCGGGCGCCTGTAGTCCCAGCTACTCGGGAGGCTGAGGCAGGAGAATGGCGTGAACCCGGGAGGCGGAGCTTGCAGTGAGCTGAGATCCGGCCACTGCACTCCAGCCTGGGTGACAGAGCGAGACTCTGTCTCAAAAAAAAAAAAAAAAAAAAAAAAGATTTAAATGTAAGACTTCAGACTATAAAAGTCCTAGAAGGCCAGGTGCGGTGACTCATGCCTGTAATCCCAGCACTTTGGGAGGCTGAGAGTTCAAGACAAGCCTAACCAACATGGAGAAACCTTGTCTCTACTAAAAATACAGAATTAGCCAGGCATGGTGGTGCATGCCTGTAATCCCAGCTGCTTGGGAGGCTCAGGCAGGAGAATCACTTGAACCTGGGAATCACTTGAACCTGCGGTGAGCCAAGATTGTACCATTGCACTTTAGCCTGGGCAACAAGAGTGAAACTCTGCCTAAAAAAAAAAAAAAAATCCTAGAAGAAAACCTAAGAAATGCCCTTCTTGATACAGGGTTTGACAAAGAATTTATGGCTAAGCCCCCAAAAGCAGTTGCAACAAAACCAAAAATTGACAAGTTGGACCTAATTAAAGAGCTTCTGCACAACAACAGAAACTACCAACAGAGTAAATGGACAGCCTAGAGAATGGGAGAAAACGTTCACAAACTACGCATCTGAAAAAGGTCTAATATCCAGAATCTACAAGGAAGTTAAATCAACAAGCAAAAAGCAAAAGTTCCAGTTAAAAAATGGGCAAAGAACATGAACAGATACTTCTCAAAGGATAACATACAGGTGGCCAACAAACATGAAAAAATGCTTATCATCACTAATCATCAGAGAAATGCAAATCAAAACCACAATGAGACACCATCTCATTCCAGTCAGATGACAATTATTAAAAAGTAAAAAAAAAAAAAATTGGTGACGCTGCAAAGAAAAGAATGCTTATATACTGTTGGTGGGAATGCAAACTAGTTCAGCCATGGGAGAAAGCAGTTTTGAGATTTTTTTTTTTTTTTTTTTTTTTGGAGAGATTTATTTAATATTTTTATGGTTTCTATTTGGGGATTTAAGTTTTCACCCATCCAGAGTTTATCTGGCATAAGAAGTAAACAACTTTGTTTTCTTAGTAGGCAACACTTTTCTGTAAAGGATCAGATGGTAAATATTTTTGGCATTGCATTGCAAGACCATCTCTGTTGCAACTAAACTGAAAGCAGTCACGGACAATTTATGAGTGAATGAATGAATATAGCTGTGTTCCAGTAAAACTTTATTTATTTAATTAATTTATTTTTTGAAACAGGATCTCGCTGTGTTGCCCTGACTGGCTGGAGTGCAGTGACGCGATCAGAGCTCACTGCAGCCTCTGTCTCCCTGGCTCAGGGGATCCTCCTACCTCAGCCTCACACACTGCTAATTTCTTTTTTTCTTTCTTTCTTCTTCTTCTTCTTTTTTTTTTTTTTTTCTTTTCTTTTCTTTTTCTAGTAGAGACAAGGTCTGACTATTGTGTTACCCAGGCTGGGTCTGGAACTCAAGGGTTACTCCTGCCTTGGCCTTCCAAAGTACTGGGATTACATATGTGAGCCACTACACCTGGCCTCTACTAAAACTTTATTTAAGGAGACTGGATTTGGTCCACTGGCTATAGTTTGCTGATCCCTAGGCCAGATATTTATTGTAACTATTATTTATTGACTAATTCATTTTCCCCTTGTTAGTTTGAAATATAACCTTTGGCTTATACTGAACTTCCATGTGTGTTTTTGTATGCTGTAGATTCTATGTCACTGATCTGTCTATTCATGTTTTAATTCATTTACCTTTATGATGTTTTTTGTTTTTGTTTTTGTTTTTTTGAGAGAAAGAGAGAGACAGAGGGGTCTGGCTTTGTCACCCAGGTACAGTGGTGCGATCATGGCTCACTGCATCCTTGACCTCCTGGCCTCAAGTGATTCTCCTGCCTCAGCCTCCCAAGTAGCTGGGGATACAAACACACACCACCATGCCTAACTAATTTTTGTATTTTTTTGTAGAGATGAGGTTTTGCTATGTCACCCAGGCTGGTCTTGAACTCCCGGGCTCAAGCGATCCGTCCACCTCATCCTCCCAAAGTGCTGGGATTAGGGGCATGACCCACTGCCCCTGGCTTATCCTTTGTTTTTTTATTTTGTTTGTTTGTTTGGAGACGGAGTCTCACTCTGTTGCCAGGCTGTAGTGCAATGGCGCGATCTCAGCTCACTGCAATCTTCGCTTCCTGGGTTCGAGAGATTCTCCTGCCTCAGCCTCCTGAGTAGCTGGGATTACAGGCACGCGCCACCACACCCAGCTAATTTTTGTATTTTTTGTAGAGACGGGGTTTCACCACGTTGGCCAGACTGGTCTCCATCTCCTGACCTCGTGATCCGCCCACCTTGGCCTCTCATAGTACTGAGATTACAGGCGTGAGTCGCTGCCCCCAGCCTATCCTTTGTTTTTTTAAACAGTGCTACAGTAACTTTTTTGTACATGTGCAAGTATATGTATACTTTAAATTCCCAGAAGTAGAACTGTGGGTCAAAGGGTATGTAGATTTTTAGTTTTGTCAGCTGTTGCAAAATTCTCCTCCATAAGTATTATTCCATTTTTAACTCCTACCAGCAATATGAAAGTGCCTGTTTTCCACACAGCCTTGCTGTTTGTTTTCTTTTTTTTTTTTTTTTTTTTTTTTTTTTGAGACGGAGTCTCGCTCTGCCGCCCAGGCTGGAGTGCAGTGGCCGGATCTCAGCTCACTGCAAGCTCCGCCTCCCAGGTTCACGCCATTCTCCTGCCTCAGCCGCCCAAGTAGCTGGGACTACAGGCGCCCGCCACCTCGCCCGGCTAGTTTTTTGTATTTTTTAGTAGAGATGGGGTTTCACTGTGTTAGCCAGGATGGTCTCGATCTCCTGACCTCGTGATCCGCCCGTCTCGGCCTCCCAAAGTGCTGGGATTACAGGCTTGAGCCACCGCGCCCGGCCGCTGTTTGTTTTCAAACATTAGACTGTTGTAAATCTGTTAAAATAAAAATGTTCTATCAAATCTTCCTTACAGAAGAATTCTAAATAATAGTGATTATTGTATAGTACAATATAGTATTTAATAGTTATTATAAATAATAATTTTTATGTAATTCCAAATAATGTAGATACTCCCTCCAGGAGGTAGAACACAATTACCCTCCTTTTGACTGGGCTGGTCTTGGGAGACTCACCTCTAAAGAATAGAGTATGGAGGCCGGGTGCGGTGGCTTATGCCTTAATCCCAGCACTTTGGGAGGGCGAGGGGGGTGGTTTGTGAGGTCAGGAGATTGAGGCCAGCCTGGCCAACATGGTGAAACCCCATCTCTACTAAAAACGCAAAAATTGGCTGGGGGTGGTAGCGGGTGCCTGTAGTCCCAGCTACTCGGGAGACTGAAGCAGGAGAATTGCTTGAACCCGGGAGTCAGAGGTTGCAGTGAGCTGAGATGGTGCCACCGTACTCCAGCCTGGCAACAGAGCGAGACTCCATCTCAAAAAAAAAGAAAAAAAAAAGAATAGAGTATGGAAAGAGAAATAGAGAAATTTTACAGGGAAGAAACCTGGCAGACACCACCTTAACTAGGTAATCATGGTTAACATCACCAGAGATAAGTCATGTTGTTATCATGTACTCTCTTTTGTGATATGATCAGAAGGGCATCTCACTATCTCCCTTCTGTTGTATGCTTCTCCAAAAAAAAAAAAAAAAAATCCATAATCTCAAGTCTAATCATCAGAACACATCAAACAAAACCAGTTAAAGGGCATTCTACAAAATACCTGGCCAGTGCTGTTCAAAACTGTTAAGGTTGTTAAAAACAAACAAGGACAGACTGATAAACCTTCACAGGCCAGAGGAGACTGAGGGAATGTGACAACTACATGTAATGTGATATTTAGGATTAAATCTTGGATCAGAAAAAGGGTATTAGCGAGAAAATTGGTGGAATCCTAATATAATCTGTAGTTTAGTTAATTCCTTAGTTTTGACAAATTTGCCCTAGTTTTGTTAATATTAGGGGAAGCTGGGTGAAGGGTATACAGGGATTCTTTGAACTTTTCTGTACATGTAAAATTATTTCAAAATAAGAAGTTTGACTTCATCAAAATTAGAAACTTTTGTTTATTTTTATTTGTTTTATAGCAATGAGTTTCCGCTATGTTGCCCAGGCTGGTCTCAAACTCTTGGGTTCATGTGATCCGCCCGTCTTGGCCTCCCAAAGTGCTGGGATTACAGGTGTGAGTCCACCATGCCTGGCCAAGATTAGAAACTTTTGGAAGTCTCTCTGAACCTATTCTAGTTCAGGGACTGCTAGTAACAACAACAAGAGATGAGAAACTTTTGTACTTCCAAAGACACTATCAAGAAAGTGAAAAGACAACCCACAATGGGAAAACATATTTGTAAGGGATATGGTAAGGGATTAACATCCAGAATATAAGAACTCTTACAACAACAAAATTACCCAATTTAACAATGGGCAAAGGGTTCATGACCAGCCTGACCAACATGGTGAAACCCCTGTCTCTACTAAAAATACAAAACATCAGCCAGGTGTGGTGGCAGGCGCCTGTAATCACAGCTACTCGGGAAGCTGAACCTGGGAGGCGGAGGTTGCAGTGAGCTGAGATCGTGCCACTGCACTCCAACCTGGCTGACAGAGTCGGACTCCATCTCAAAACAAAACAAAAAAAAAAATGGGCAAAGGACTTGAATAGACATTTCTCCAATAAAGATATACAAATGGCCAGTAAGCACATGAAAAGATGCAAAATAACAAGTGTTGGTAAGGATGTGGGGAAATTGGAACCCTTGTGCAACACTGGGTTGTATGTAATGTAAAATGTAATGTAAAATGGTACAGCTGCTGTGGAAAACAGTTTGGCAGTTCCAGAAAAAGTTAAACATAGGATTACCATGTGATCCAGCAATTCCACTCCTAGGTACATACCCAAAAGAATTGAAAGCAATAATTCAAACAGATACTTGGACACCAGTATTCATAGCAGCATTATTCACAATGTCCAAAATAACAAAGGGGTGGAAGCAACCCATCTGTGTATAAAGAGATGAATGAACAAAATGTGGTGTGTGCATACTACAGCAGAAGAGTATTATTCTGCCATACAAAGGAAGGAAATTCTAACATATTGCCTTGTGGATGAACCTTGAAAACATGCCAGGTGAAATAAGCTAGACACATAGGGACAAATATTATATGATTCCAGTTATATGAAGTACCTAGAATAGGCAAATTCATTGAGACAGAAAGTAGAATGGAGGCTGTGGGGTGGGGTGAGAATTGTTTAATTGGTACTAAGGTTTTGTTTGGGATGATGAAAAATTCCTGGAAAAGGTGATGATTGCGTAACATTGTTAGTATACTTAATGCCACTGAATTAGATAATTAAGAATGGTTGGCTGGGCGCGGTGGCTCATGCCTGTAATCCCAGCACTTTGGGAGGCTGATACAGGTGGATCACCTGAGGTCAGGAGTTCGAGACCAGCCTGACCAATATGGAGAAACCCTGTCTCTACTAAAAATACAAAATTAGCCAGTGGTGGTGCAGGTCTGTAATCCCAGCTACTCGGGAGGCTGAGGCAGGAGAATCGCTTGAACCCGGGAGGTGGAGGTTGCGGTGAGCCGAGATTGCGCCATTGGACTCCAGCCTGGTCAACAAGAGTGAAACTTGTCTCAAACAAAAAAAAAAGTCTGGGCGCAGTGGCTCACACCTGTAATCCCAGCACTTTGGGAGGCCAAGGCAGGTGGATCACCTGAAGTCAGGTGTTCGAGACCAGCCTGGCCAACATGGTGAAACCCCATCTCTACTAATAATACAAAAATTAGCTAGGCATGGTGGCACACACGTGTAGTCCCAGCTACTCGGGAGGTTGAGGCACAAGAATTGCTTGAGGCCGGGCACAGTGGCTCACGCCTGTAATCCCATTATTTTGGGAGGCCGAGGCAGGCGGATCACGAGGTCAGGAGTTCGAGACCAGCCTGACCAACGTAGTGAAACCCTGTCTCTACTGAAAATACAAAAATTATCCGGGCGTGGTGGTACACGCCTATAGTCCTAGCTACTCGGGAGGCCGAGGCTGCAATGAGCCGAGATTGTGCCACTGCACTCCAGCCTGGACAACAGAGCAAAACTCGTCACCAAAAAAAAAAAAAGAATCGCTTGAACCTGGGAGGCAGAGGTTGCAGCGAACCGAGATTGTGCCACTGCACTCCAGCCTGGGTGACAGAGCAAGACTCCATCTCAAAAAAAGATAAAAGGATGGTTAAATGGTAAATGTATATTTTACCACAATAAAAAAAATCTAGAAAAAATATACAGAAATTAAAATTTTAAGTATATTTTAGGCCATGTGCAGTGGCTCACGTCTGTAATCTCAGCACTTTGGGAGACTGAGGCGAGAGGATCACTTTAGTCCAAAAGTTCAAGATCATGCTGGGCAACACAGTGAGATCCTGTATCTATAAAAAATTTGAAAATTAGCTGGATGTGGTGGTGCATTCCTGTAGTCCCAGCTAGTTGGGGCTGAGATGGGAGGATTGCTTAAGCCCAGGAGGTAGAGGCTACAGTAAGCTATAGTTGCACTACTGCACTCAGCCTGGGCAGCAGACCGAGACCTTGTCATAAGTAAAATAAAGTTTATTTTAAAACAGTCTATCCAATGTAGTTTTAATTATCATCTTTCTCTTGAGATGGAGTCTCACTCTGTCATTCAGGCTGGAGTGCAGTGGTACACTCATAGCTCACTGTAACCTAGAAGTCCTAGGCTCAAGCAGTCCTCTCGCCTCAGCCTCCTGAGTAGCTGGGATTATAGATGTGCACTACCATGCCCAACTAATACGTTGTGGTGGTGATTGATGGTGGTTTTGTAAAGACGGGATCTTGCTATGTTGTCCAGGCTGGTCTTGGCCTCAAGCGATCCATCCTCCCACTTTGGCCCTGCAAAGTGCTGGGATTACAGGATGAGCCATCTCACCTAGCAAAATTTTCATCTTTCATTGTAAGTGAGATAGAGCATGTTTTCAGATACACATAGTTTATATTTTTATCTGTGAATTCTGTTCACTTCCTTTCCCCATAGTTTTTCTTAGTTTATTGTCTTTTGACTTGGTTAATGATGTTTTTTGTTTTTCTGTTTTTCTGTCCAAGCAAAAGTATTTTATTTTTATGTAGTTGAATTTAGTAATCTTTTCTTCTGTGGCTTCTGGATTTGGATTATAGGTTTCCCCATTTCAAGATTATAAAGAAATTATTCAATTATTCTATATTTTCTTCTTTTACTTTTATGATTTCATTTCTTTCTTTGTTTTTTTTGTTTGTTTGTTTGTTTGTTTTAAAGACAGAGTCTTACTCTGTCATCCAGACTGGAGTTCAGTGGCTTGATCTTGGCTCACTGCCGCCTCTGCCTCCCGGGTTCAAGGGATTCTCCTGCCTCAGCCTCCCAAGTAGCTGGGATTACAGGCGCGTGTCACCACACCCGGCTAATTTTTGTATTTTTAGTAGAGATGGGGTTTCACCATGTTGGCCAGGCTGATCTCGAATTCCTGACCACAAGTGATCTGCCCACCTCAGCCTCCCAGAGTGCCGCCCACGCCTGGCCTGTGGTTTCATTTCTTATATTTAAATCTTTGATCTGTTTGAAATATATCCTGGTATATATGTGAAATATAGTCATAATATCTTGCACATGTCTAGGTATTTAACCTTTTTGATGAATTGTACTTGGGACCTTTCTATTTTCTAAACAGTGGTTACATTAATTTGTACCCAGCATCCTTACTGATTTATTATTTATAACAGTTTTTTCAGTTGATTCTCTTAGGCTTTGCAGGTATATTCTCTTATCATTTACAAATAATGGTAATTTTACCTTCTTCTTTCCAGCTTTTAACCTTTTTTCTTCCTTCCCTGTTTAATTGTTTTAGCTAGTGTCTTTAGAATAATGTTAAGAATGCTGTTGATAACGGACATTCTCATGTTGTTCCCAACCAGAATTGGAATCCTGTTAGTATAGTAGCATTCTTCTATGTCATCTAGTTTTTTCTATTTTAAGTAAACATATATTGGTTGCTTTTAGAATGCTTTTTTAGTCATTATTTGTTCAAAATAATTGTTGAGCGCCTACTGAGTGCTAGGGAATATGGCAGTGAGCCAAGGTCCCCTCATTTCCTGGAGCCCATATTCTAGTAATTTTTTAACTCATCAAAGAAACACAGATTAGGCCATGCACAGTGGTGGAGGCCTGTAATCCCAGCACTTTGAAGGCTGAGGTGGGTGGATCACTTAAGCCCAGGAATTTGAGACCAACCTGGCAATGTGGTAAAACCCCATCTCTACAAAAAATACAAAAATGAGCTGGGTGTGGTGGCACGTGCCTGTGGTCCCAGCTACTCAGGAGGCTGAGTTGGGAGGATGGCTTGAGTCTGGGAAGTTGAGGCTGCAGTGAGCCCTGATCATGCCACTGCCCTCCAGCCTGGGCACCAGTGCCAGATCCATTCTCAAAAAAAGAGAAAAGAAAAATGCAGATGAAATCAGCTTTGAGATAATTATTTTACAGTTATTGCGGTAGGAGAAATTTTAATGAAAGAGCTGCTAGTGTCGGCAAGGTGACAGTGAAGCAGGGGTAGGGGACGTGGTGCAAGACAGGGAGGAGGGCCCTCACCCTTGGGGATCCTGCAAACTGCATGGGACCTTGGTGAGCATTTTGGTGTTTGATCCTGAGACTGAGGGGGAACCACTGAAGGGACTGAGATGGGTTTGAGTGGCTTTGCCTTAGAGAGCACTCATATTTGGGATTTGGGATGTAGAGACTGAACTGGGGAGGTCCAGGTAGAAGTGAGGAGACCAGCCAGGCCACAACCAAGGTGCTCATGAGAGAAGCCAGCGGCATGGACCGGAGAGTGACATAGGACCAGAGAGAGGCGGGTTGCACTTCAGAGATGTGGAGTAGATATTTAGGAATCCCTGTTCAGGGGCAGGCCTGAGGGCTTCCAAAGAATAGAGTAGAGGGAGGGAAAATGAAAGTTTACAGGGGAGAAACCTGGCAGACACTGCCTTAACCAGATGACCAAGGTTAACATCACCAGAGCTAAGTCATGGTGGTAGCATGTACTTCCTTATCTGATAGGATCAGAAGGGCACCTCACTTCTGTTGTATGCTCCTCCAAAACAACGAAACCCTATAACCATGAGAACACATCACCTGGGCCTCTTGCGCCTTTTAGAAAGGGCAACCTTCTGATCCCTCCCCATCCTTCTTCCTCCACTAGTGGTGGTCGTGGTGACAGGACTGGGCGCTATGGAGCCACTGACCGCTCGCAGGATGATGGTGGGGAGAACCGCAGCCGAGACCACGACTACCGGGACATGGACTACCGTTCATATCCCCGCGAGTACGGCAGCCAGGAGGGCAAGCACGACTATGACGACTCATCTGAGGAGCAGAGTGCGGAGGTGAGGAGGGGCGAGCTGCGCCAGGCCTGACTGGGATGGGCTCCCGAGGGCCCTCTGTGTCTGGCTGCAGCACCGTGTGCAGGCGGCTCTCCACTCCCATGCCTTCAGACTGTGCTCGGTGGCTTTGCCTCACCTGGAGGGCCTGTTCCCACTCCCCTCTCTGAGGGCTCCTCTCCCAACCTGGGTCTCCCTGGCTTCCACATGCTTGGCTCTGTACTTCTGAGGGCCCCTGGCCACCACTCTTTCCTTCTCCCTGTTGTTCAGTTCGGGCCCATGGCTCACTGTGAACCCTATACTGCCCACTCCCAGCCAACTTGAGCACTTGAAGAGCCTCTTCCGTGGGACCCGGCGTCTGGGGTTGGGAGGACAACCAGGGGAATGCAGACTACCAAGCTGAGGAGCTCTGGGAGGCCAGCCATGGACATTCCCAGTGGTGACAGAGCCCCTAGACAGAAGGGAAGGATACTTCTGGAAAAGCCAGTGCCATGTTGGGTAGTTCACCCTAGCCTAAGGGATGAGGCATGATGTTTACACCATCAGGAGCCCCTACCCGAGGGGAACAAACAGGCTTGCCTTAGGGGAATCCCAGTTGGAGGGGCAGTCAGGGCCCTGGTCCACACGAGCAGGCAGCTCTCCTGTCCAGCAGGCTGGGAAGGGTGTTCTTGCAAGCCCAGCCCTAGGGGGCAGGCTGTGAGCTGCCCACTGCCCTCTGGAGGGTCCAGGGCGAAAACTCCTTTGGTGGACTGCCTGGCTTCTCCAGTGGCAGCTGTCAAGCTGTGCCCAGACGTCTCCAGGAGCACTGGGCCCTGGCCAGGGTAAGAATGGAGCACCAAGTTATCTGGCGCTTCCCCACTGTGGGTAGGAGGGCTTTGGCCCGAGGCCTGGTCTGCTTAGTCCTGGAATAGATGAATGGGCAACAACCCAGAGCCCAACAGCCATACCATTTTGAGCGTGGTGTGTGGTGGAGGACTGGCCAAGGCTGAGGATCAGGGACTGAGGAGGAAGTGTCTGCAGCCCTCACACCACCTCTACCAGCTCTTGCTGGCTGGCTCTGGCTGAGATCTGAAGCTGTTCTTATGCCCCTAGCTTAGTTGCAGGGTGGAACCATAGGAGACACACAGCCTTCGGTGGTACAGTGAGCAATTGAGCACACCCCCTGAGCTGGCCAGAGAGGAGGGGGAAATCAAGGGTGGGGTCTGGTGTGCTGACCCCAGGCCGTCTTGCCTCAAGGAGGTTTAAGCTGTGTTTTGTCAGCTACCTTTGAGAGATCCCCCCCAACACCAATACTGCCACCTACCTCTCCCCACCCCCTGAAGGCAGTCCCCAAAAGGACCCCATGGAGAATTTCCAGCCCCAGAAGGATTGCAGGCCAGGGCCTGCCCACCCTGCCTGCCTGAGCCTTTAGCCGGAGCCCGCACATCCCTGGCTTTCAGAGCCTGCCCGCCTCACAGAGCCAGCGGCCAGCTCCTAGGCCTGCCCAGACTGACTGCCCGTCTGGTGTCACTCATCTCATTCTGTCGGCCAGGATTCCTACGAGGCCTCCCCGGGCTCCGAGACTCAGCGTAGGCGGCGGCGGCGGCACAGGCACAGCCCCACCGGCCCGCCGGGCTTCCCCCGAGACGGCGACTATCGGGACCAGGACTATCGGACCGAGCAAGGGGAGGAGGATGAGGAGGAGGAGGATGAGGAGGAGGAGGAGAAGGCCAGTAACATCGTCATGCTGAGGATGCTGCCACAGGCAGCCACTGAGGATGACGTACGTGCCCCCCATGGCCCCGGGCAGGAGGCCAGGCTGGGTCTCCTCCAGGGCCCTCAACTTTTCCCCACCCCTCCCTCACCCGCAACCTCAGTGCCTTTCATCCCTTCTCCCCCTCCAGCTACTATCCCCCAGCACTGATCCGTCCTCTGTGGGCAGGTCCCATTGGCCCCCCGGTCTGGAGGGAGGAGTGTCAGAGAGGCCGGCTTGGCCAAGGGGCAGCGGCTGTGGGTATCCGGCAGTGGTGGGTTTGGGCGGGAGAAGAGCAGTCCTGCACATTCCACTGGTCGTCCAGCCATTTTGCATGTGTGCATCAAGGGCCAGATACTCACCGGGCCAGTGCTGGCTATTGCTGGTAGCAGAGATGACACTGGGGCCCTGCAACCATTGGGGGAGGGGTGGGATTTTCTGAAATTTCCTTCTCCTTTTTCCCCATCCTCTTTTGTCAGCAGCCTGGCCTGGCCTCAGAGCCTTGGGTGGCTGTTAACAGCCTCCCCGCCTGCCTCCCTTTCCTCGCGTTTCCTTTTCATACATACTTCTCATGACAGCCACACTGAAGCCCCAGGAGGCCTACCAGAATAACTTCCAAGAATAGTCTCCCTGATCCTGGTCCTTCTTAGTCCACTCCACCGCCCCTCACCCCCCACCCCCATGAATTCTCTGAAATTCCCTCACCCCCTAGCCCTCCTCTGAAATCTGCTAGCTGCTCATTTTGTAGCAGAGAAAATCCCACTTGTGTATTTGAGGGTTTCTAAGGTCTGGCCCACCTGCCCTGTCCAGGGTCAGACAGTAGCTGGTTGCTGACATTTGTTGAGAATGTATCTCAGGATGGGCCATGTGTTAGGTGTGATTCAGTCCCCATGGCATCCCAACAGGGAAGGTACTGAGTGGGAATGTGACTTGCCTGAGGTCTTACAGCCAGTGAATGGTGGAGTGGAGCTGGAGTCTGAACCCAGGCAGCTGGACCCCAGAGCGCACTTTTTGCTGCTTCCTCAGCCTTCCCTGAGTTTGGAGTCCTGATAAGCTCTTCTGTGTGTTTTTCCTTTTCATCCTGTGTATGGGTGTGTGTAAGTCTAATCTCCTGTCTTGTTTAACCTGGTGGGGAAACTGAGGCCCAGAGACATGAAGACTCCTTCCCAAGAATGGTTGGCATAGGCTCCTGGTCCTCTGTGAGAGACCTCACTGGCCTAGAGACCCTGCCTCACCTGTTCCAAATCCTGAATTGCCTCTGCAGTCTCGCTCTGGCCTACTCCATCCAGGAAGCAATCCCCAGGACTATATCTTTTTGCTTTTTGTCTCCACCCTAAGTTATTGCTGCAGTCATGGTCTAGGGTACATGGCTGGGATTTGCTCAGACTCCTGTCCTCCCCAGTTTGGCATTTATGTCATGGATCTCTTTTGACGCAAGCTGCAGGTCAGCGGGGCAGGGGCGGGGGCGTGGGTTATCCCCTTGCCAAGGGCAAGAATTACTTCCCAGGTTTCCTTACTTCGTGGCTGCCACTGAGCCCTTTGTCAGATCACCCTGCCCACCGTTCTTAAATGGCTGGCTCACTTGCTTTCTTGTTCTCTGTGTCCCTGAGGGTCGTCCTGCTGCCATGCTTTACCTTGCTCTGTGCCCATTTCTTCATTTGATTCACTTTCTGCAAGTCTGGGGCTGAAAGTCAAGACTGTGAACTGGTGTGGGCCTGGGGCTGTTGTCACTCAGGGAAAAGCTGCGAAAGAGGCAGAGGAGACTGTGTGCACATCACGGATGACCCCTTGGGATCCAGAGGCCTCCAGCCAGCCTCAGGTACCCAGTGGCCCCATTGTGCTGAGCCTGCCCCACTCTGTATCTCCCCATATAGATCCGTGGCCAGCTGCAGTCCCACGGCGTGCAAGCACGGGAGGTTCGGCTGATGCGGAACAAATCTTCAGGTGAGCTTTTGTTCCCAGTGCCCTCCCCTTCCAGTGGCCAGCCTCAGCCTCGGAATCTCCCTCCTACCTCTGCCTTCTCCCCGACTCCCTCCACCACCTTCCTGCCACAGCTGGGAATGGGCAGTGTGGGGGGTGCCCTCTCTTCTCTCCCCTTCCCCACACTCTCCTCACAGCTCCAGCCAAAAGCCTCTTCAATGGGGCTGTCGGGGCAGGGGTGCAGCTCTGAGCTGAGCTGGGTGCTCCCCGGGGTCACGGCCAGGGCCAGGCTCCCAGGCATCTCCTCTCTGGGACTCTTGAGTATCTGAGATGGTAACCCCCTCCCATACACTCCCTTCCCTCTCCTTTCTTCTTCCTCTGCCCCTCACTTTCCCCTACATTTTTTGGTAACAGCCTCTGACCAGAAAGTAGCTCTGACGTGGTGGTCCCACGTGTGTGTCCCAAGGGGGAAGCAGGGGATGGCTCTTATCCAAGGACACATCCCAAGGAACAGCCAGGACTTCCTGGCCTCGCCTGTTCCCTCCCTCCCTCTTGCAGGCTGCTTGGAGCTGGCCTGAGGTTAGCAGGGTGGTGGTGGGGGGAGTTGTCTCTACAGGACCTCTGCCCAGGCTCCCCAAGGCAGGCACAGTGGGGCCTCACTCTGCCTGGGCTTCTCTCTCCATCTCTCAGTCTCTCCTCCCCACACCTCCATCTCTCTCTTTCTCTCTCTCTCTCCCTTTCTCCCTCTCTCTCTTTCTCTCTCTGCCCCCCCCCCACTTATATTATTCATTCCATCCTCCTATGCATCCTAACGGTTATTCTTTTGAACATTAAGCATGCCCCCCCCCCAAGCCCCTCTCATCCAAGCCCTCCCCGTGTATCTGCCTCTAAAGGACATGCTATCCTGAGGCCTCAACCCTGAATCCCTTTCCTAAGCCTGGAGTCTTGGTTGCATGTAGGTCTTGCTCTGCATCACCCCAACTACACCACACATGGACAGCTTCTGGGTCTCTCTCTCCCCAAGGTGTTACAGGTGCAGACCCCTCGATGGCCCTGGGCGCTTCTCCCAGGCACCCATTGATTCTTACCTCTAAGGTCCTCCTGGCCAGTCCTGGCCACCATTCTCCTTTTGTCCAGGGGAACCTGGACTGTTTGTGGCTGTAGTCTCCACCCTGTGGCCCTGAGGTGGCTCCCTAGCGAGGCCCGCCTCCCCTGCGCTGCGGTGAGGCTGAGATGAGGTCGTGTCTTTAACCGCCCCTGGTTCTCAATGGGCCAAGAGCCTTCCTAGCCTCACAGAGCAGCCTGGCCCAGCTTCTCTTTTGCTCCTGTGATTCAACACCTGTTACAGGACCCCTCCTGGGTGCCCCTGGCCTCGAGCCGGGTCCGCCCTGGAGTTACGTATTGTGGCTTGTGTGGAGCCAGCAGCCTGCCCACCGTCCCCTACCTCCTTCTCTGGAGGCAGATCTCTCGTATTCTTTCCCTCCCGGCTGCTTCTCTCCGTCTCTGTCACCCCAGGCTGGCTCGGCAGGTCTGCCCGAGCCCTATCTCTTTCTCTCTTCCCAGTTGGTGTGTGTGTCTCTCCCACTACCGACCTCTGGTCTCTGTTTTTCTCCCTCCGCCTTCCCTGCCCCACCTGGCCATCTACCTTGCCCCCCACACCTGCTAGTCTCTCTCTCTCTGATTGCCTCTTTCTCTTTCTTCCTTTCTCCTCTTCCCCTTTCCCTCTCTCTGCCCCCGTCCTCTCCCCTCGGGTCCCGCCCCCGGGAACGCCGTGTGTCCAAAGCTGTTGACTAACCCACTGCGTCTGTATCTGAATGCTGTCTCCAGGTCAGAGCCGGGGCTTCGCCTTCGTCGAGTTTAGTCACTTGCAGGACGCTACACGATGGATGGAAGCCAATCAGGTTGCTTTGCCGCACTTGAACCCCCCCCCAAACAAATACTACTTTGTAATCGAGCGCTCCCCATCGCCTGATTCTTATGGACACAGTTCCCTGCCCTGTGGCCCTGTGTCCCATTCCCCCTGCCCCCTCTCTTCCCTTCCTGACCCTCACTATCTCCTCTTCCCATCTCTCGCTACCCCACTGGGCTTCCCATCCAGAGCCCACACTCACCACTGGCCCCTTCCTACCACCAGGCACTAGCGCTGCCCCTTCACCTCTCCCAGCTGACCGTTCAGAGAAACAGCTGCCAGGGTGGGTTCTTTCACCTAGCTTCCCACTCCCCCCGGGCGGGGGTGGGGGTGGGGCACCCCTCTCTGGGGTTAGCCAGAGCCAGGACCTCATTCTACCCTCAGGACCACTGGAAGTCCTGCCAGTGAGGAGCTTAGCTATTGGCACAGTCACTAGCAAGACTCATTTTGTCAGCCCCCTCCCTGCATGTGAATTTGGCCCTTTGATTTTCATGCAAGGGGACAGCACTGCTCTGTTGATCTCAAGTTCCTGTCGAGTATGATAGTTTTATCGACACCCTGGCCTCACTTCGCCGCCCCTACCCTTCCTATCACATCTCCACGCTCACAGGAGGTACTACCTCAGGCAGCTCCGTCTTCTCGGCAAGGACCCGTGCACAGTCAGCCCCCGGGGGAGCCTCTTCCCCAAGCCTGCCTCGGGATCCCAACTCAGCAGCTTTGGGACCTCCGAGACCCAAAGATCTGCCTGGACACCCACCCCTGCCCAGATCCCTGGTGTAGGGCACTGGAGAGAAGTTTCAGGGGAGGAAGGGGCAGAGGTGGTAGAATGGGGGATCCCGGCAGAGGCAGCCCTGAGGCCGTCTCCTCAGGGTCGGTAGGCTAGTGCCACGGGCCCAGGACCCAGCCATCCATGGGAAGACGGCCTCACGGCAGAAACTTCCATCTGTTCGAAATGGCTCTTTCTTTTTCCCCTTCTCCAGCACTAGCGCACCTGCGCTCTCTTTCTCTTTCTCTGCCCTCTCCCTCCCCCTCCCTGTCTCCCCTTACCCCCCAAGTGTAACCTGTGTAGTCCTGGCCCTGGGTGTGGCCTGGCAGTGTCAGGGCCGAGTGGGGGTTTCTCCCCACTGTCCGGCAAGCGTCGGTCAGCCGAACACTGTGTGCCTGGTGGTGTGTGTTCACATGTGTGCGTGCGTGTGCCCGGCAGAGCAGCAAACAGCTGCGCCCGAGAGCTGTGGCGCTTTCCCTCCCTACTTCCCTTCTTCCCTCCATCCGCTCTCCGACCTCCCTCCGCTCCCTGTCCCTCATCCATCCAGCTGAAGGGCTCGCTCACTCTCTTCTCCTGTGCTGAAACGGTGCGTGGGGCACTGCTGCCTGGGCCTCACTGTGCTCTGCTTTTTCCTGCAGCACTCCCTCAACATCCTGGGCCAGAAGGTGTCGATGCACTACAGCGACCCCAAGCCCAAGATCAATGAGGACTGGCTGTGCAATAAGGTACAGGGGCGGTGGGCAGCAGTTGTCATGGACAGAGACAGCAACACAGCAGTGGCGGCGATCCCTCCCTCCCTCCCTCTCCCACTCTTTCTCCCCCCATCTCTCCCTCTCCCCCAATCTCTCTCCTTTCCCTCCCTCCCTCTCTCTCTCATTCTCTATCCCTTGATCGCTCAGCTTGAGTAGTCACCATTCCTAGCCAGCCATATACAAATGTGTAGTGAGCGTTCACTTGATGCAGGCTCTGTCCTCCTAAAATGCAGTCTTGCCTGGAGTTCCAGTAGACTTTAAGGAAATATATACGTGGATGATGAATTAGTGACAGTGTAGGCTTGAAGTGGTGGTGTGGAGAATGTGGGCTTCAGAGCCAGACTGGCTGAAATGAGACTATCCTAGATTGGCCTTGATTTTGCCCAAGGTGCTTAGCCTCTCTTTGCCTCACTTTCCCCATCTCTAAAATGTGAATATTAATGACACCTCTCCCAAAAGGTGGTTGGGAGGATTCAGCTCTGTTAATGAGAGGATAACACTCAGAACAGCACCTGGCCCACAGTTAACACAGTCGAATTGTTAACTAATCATGAAAGCAAAGCACAGAGCGTTCTGAGAGCCCATATCAGGTAGCTCAAGCCTGAAGGCCACTCTGACCAGGCCACGTCAAAACTGAAACTGGAGGCTATGGTTTTGTAGTCACCTCTGTCTTCCCTAAGGGGAAGTTGAGGCTCAGAGAGGTGGAACTATGGGTGAACCTTTAGCTGTGCCCTGTGCCTTGCTCCTGATCACAGGAACTTGGATGCCACAGTGGCTTCAGGTCTGCCCTGGGGCCAGCATTGTGATTCTACAGTTTGTAGAGGCCCCAACCCTCTCCCCAGGAAGTACTCTGCCTAGTCAGGGAGAGTGGCGCATCTTTTTTTTTTTTTTTAAAAAGGCCTATCAGAGGATTGGTGCTCAACGCTTCTGGAGAGAGAAAGACAAAGTGACAGTGGAACGCCTTCCTGTATTTCCAGATAGCCTCAAAACCAGGGAATTCTCTTTTTTTTTTTTTTTTTTTTTTGAGACAGGATCTGGCTCTGTCACCAAGGCTAGAGTGCAGCAATCTGGGCTCACTGCAACCTCTGTCTCCAGGGCTCAAGCCATCAGCCTCCAGAGTAGCTGGGACCATAGGCGCATGCCACCATGCCCACTAATTTTTGCCTGTTTTTTTTTTGGTAGAGAGGGTTCCGTCATGTTTGCCAGGCTGGTCTTGAACTCCTGAGCTCAAGCAGTCCTCCCGCCTCGGCATCCCAAAGTGCTGGGATTACAGGCATAAGCCACCACGCCCAGCCCCAAACCAGGGAATTCTCATGAACTCCTTCCCCTCCCCTGCATCCTGTTGGCCACCAGGTCCTGTCACTTCCATCACAGAAACGCCACCTTCCCTCCCTTGCCATTCCCGCTGCTCATGCCAATCGTCACGCTCTCACCCGCTCGCTATGGAGCCCTCTCTGGTATGCCGGCCTCTTGTCCTCTTTCTCCCATGCCCTCACCTGGAACATTCCTCAAAACCACCTCTGACCACCCACGCCCATCCTCTGCTTAACCAGCCCCAGCTCAGCTTAAGCATAAGATCCTCCATTACCTAACTGACTTCCTTCCCTGGCCTTGGCTTTTGCTTCTCCCCTTACTCTCCCACACCAGTTTTGGAAAGTCCAGTGTTCCCTCCGATAACAATTCCTCCCCAGCAAGGCTTAACAAAATGAAACTTCTGGGCATCCCAGGTCAGACGTCCCTGCTTCTGTGCAGGGACTGTCCCTGCCAAGTAAGTGGCACCCCACCCCCAGCCCGTTTCCCTCCCCGAGCCCCTGCTGGATGGTCCACACAGACCGACCTGCCCCTCTTCATGCTGCATCTGCCCCCGTGCTATTAGGCCATGAGGGCAGAGACCATGTTCTGGCCATGTGCAGCAGGACCTGGCCCGGGACTGGTGCTTAGTACCTGAGTCTGGAATAGAGATGGAATGTAGTAGAAGCTGGGTATCCAGATGCTGGAACATTCAAGGAAAATTTCTCAAGCAAAGCAGGATCCAACCCAGTCCTAGAGCTAAGAGGAGGGGTGCAGGTCTGGCCAGAGGCTACTGACTTCTAGGGCTGAAACACTGAAAGGTTTCTGAATAGAGAAGCAAGTTTCAGGGAGAGGAACCTAATAAAGGGATTGAATACGTGAGGCGGGGAACAGTCCTGGGAGTTGGTGGCCTTAAGAAGGCAGAGGAAGGAGAGGAGGGAGTTGTTGTAACAAGGGGGGAGTTGTTCATTCCTGAGCTGAGCGGGCTGGCACAGAGAACAAATGAGAGTCTGGAAAGGGAAGATGCACAGTACTGAGAACCACATCAGAAGGTTCAGAAGGCACCTGCCACCCTTGCCTGGGGACTTTCCTTCCTGGGGCACTGCGGGGTCCCTGGGAGATCTCTGCATCCAAGTTTGGAGGGTGCAGTGGGAAATCCCTGCTCCCTCTGACGGCCTGGCCTGTGCCTCACAGTGTGGCGTCCAGAACTTCAAACGCCGAGAGAAGTGCTTCAAATGTGGCGTGCCCAAGTCAGGTGAGGCCCACCTACCCCTCGCACTCCCCAGGGCGGGGCAATTGGGGAGAAGGGAAGGTGAGGGGTCTGTGCTCAAGGCTTGGTATAGGGAGGAGGGTGACCAGTCATGGAGCCTCCCCCTTATCACCAGCCTGTCTCCCACCGCCCCTGACAGAGGCAGAGCAGAAGCTGCCCCTCGGCACGAGACTGGATCAGCAGACACTGCCACTGGGTGGCCGGGAGCTGAGCCAGGGCCTGCTTCCCCTGCCGCAGCCCTACCAGGCCCAGGGAGTCCTGGCCTCCCAAGCCCTGTCACAAGGCTCAGAGCCAAGCTCAGAGAACGCCAATGACAGTGAGTCAGTTGTTCCTTCTTCCTCTGTGCCCTAGGGTGTCTGGGCTGGGCTCACCAAGACCAGAGAAATGGCAGTGAGCAGGACCTCATCCTCATGGAATCTCCACTTGGTGCGGGGATAGACATTTGATGTAGGGAGAGCAGAGGGAGTGGCAACATCCTACCTGACTTTGGGGGTGTGTCGGGAAGGTTCTCAGTAGACAGGCAGCCAGCCTGGCACCTGGACCGCCAAGCAGAGTTGATCCCGGAGGAAGCAGTGAGGGAAGCGGCAGTTGCAGAGGCATGGGGGGGTGGGGGCAGAGGAAAGGGAGCGGTGGGGGGCATTGAAGGGCAGGGCTGGCAAGAGTGCCGGGGGCGTCCTCTAACACTGGGCCCCTTCCCACAGCCATCATTTTGCGCAACCTGAACCCACACAGCACCATGGATTCCATCCTGGGGGCCCTGGCACCCTACGCAGTGCTGTCCTCCTCCAACGTGCGCGTCATAAAGGACAAGCAGACCCAACTGAACCGCGGCTTTGCCTTCATCCAGCTCTCCACCATCGTGGTGAGGGCGGCACAGTTGGGGGCCGGGCAGCCAGGGTCCCGGCCCCCAGGGTGGGGAGGAGGGTCCCTTTCCCCAGCCTCCTACCGCGGCCCCCAGCCTGGAAACCGGGCAATGGAGCCGGGGGCCTCCCCGGGCCTGACCCTTCTGTCCCTGCCTCACCTCCTCCCACAGGAGGCAGCCCAGCTGCTGCAGATCCTGCAAGCCCTGCACCCACCACTCACCATCGACGGCAAGACCATCAATGTTGAGTTTGCCAAGGGTTCTAAGAGGTCAGGGCCCCACCTATGTGCCTTCCCACCCTTCCCCTCCCCACCCTCCCACTCCCCCCCACCGCTTGGGGCCTCCCATCTCACTCCCAGTCTCTAACATCCTCCTCAGGGACATGGCCTCCAATGAAGGCAGTCGCATCAGTGCTGCCTCTGTGGCCAGCACTGCCATTGCTGCGGCCCAGTGGGCCATCTCACAGGTACTCAGACCCCTTGTGCCTCCCAGCGTCCTGAGACCTGGGCTTTCTCAACCCTCCTGCACCCTCTCTGAAGCAGGAAGGCTGGCTTGCTATCCATGGATGCAAAACCCTCTCCCAGTAGCTGGCATGGCCATTCTACCTTGCTCCTGGCTCTCTAGACCCCCTGGGACATTCCCCTTCATCATCACCGTAGCTTTCTTCCCAATTGCCTCCCATGCGCTCATGTACGACGCCATTGTGCCTGGCATTCTGTTCTGTTTGGTGGGGTTTTTATTGTCCTGAATTGGTATGATATACACATATCCTTATATGTAATATATACATATATGATATACACATATCATATGTTCCCGAATAAAAATAATGTATAAGTGGTTGAGAGAAAATTGGGAGAAGAGAATAAAGAAGTGAGAAGATGGTGTCTTCCTTGGCCTGACACCCAACACACACACCACACACAGCAGAATCAGCAGAATCAGCCCTGGAACATTTTGGCGTTCGTCTGTTTTTATGTCTTGTGTTTGCCACTGGCCTATTTGTTCTCTTGTGGCCAGGCAACCCTTGCTTTCCACTTGTCTTAGGCTGCATGCTTTTCTGTCAGGTAGAAACACTAGCCCCACGTGTGGGACAGATGCTTCTAGCAGGTTCCCCACCTCCCCATCCCCACACCTTCCTGTTCTAATGAACCCCTCCCACCTGCCCTTCAGGCCTCCCAAGGTGGGGAGGGTGCCTGGGCCACCTCCGAGGAGCCGCCGGTCGACTACAGCTACTACCAACAGGATGAGGGCTATGGCAACAGCCAGGGCACAGAGTCTTCCCTCTATGCCCATGGCTACCTCAAGGGCACCAAGGGCCCTGGCATCACTGGAACCAAAGGGGACCCCACCGGAGCGGGTGAGCCCCAGCATCTCTCTCTGCAGCTGTGGTGGGGGCCAGCAGGCATAGAGTCCCCGGCCCCATTATTCACAGGCATTCTCCCTGCCCTGTCCTTCCTTACAGGTCCTGAGGCCTCCTTAGAGCCTGGGGCTGACTCTGTGTCGATGCAGGCTTTCTCTCGCGCCCAGCCTGGTGCTGCCCCTGGCATCTACCAACAATCAGCCGAGGCAAGCAGCAGCCAGGGCACTGCTGCCAACAGCCAGGTGAGTGAGCCCTGTGGGTATGTATCCCAGGGAGGCAGGCAGGTGGCAGGGGTGGCATGGGCAGACACTGAGCCCTGTTCTCCTGTCTGGCCCCATGACCAGTCGTATACCATCATGTCACCCGCTGTGCTCAAATCTGAGCTCCAGAGCCCTACCCATCCTAGTTCTGCTCTCCCACCGGCCACCAGCCCCACTGCCCAGGAATCCTACAGCCAGTACCGTGAGTACCCACAGCCTGTGGGTAGGGATGGGGAGTTCTTAATAAAGCAGGGAAGAGTGTGACCCCGCTCCCCTCACCCCCTAGCTGTTCCCGATGTCTCCACCTACCAGTACGATGAGACCTCCGGCTACTACTATGACCCCCAGACCGGCCTCTACTATGACCCCAACTCCCAGGTGATAGGGCAGCCCAGAGAGGGCAGAGAGGGATGGGGTCGGGTCAGGTCGCATCGGGGCAGCTGGCCCTGCAGGTTCCCTTCACAAGGTCTTCCCTCACATCCCTTCTTCACTCCTCCTCCCTCAGTATTACTACAATGCTCAAAGCCAGCAGTACCTGTACTGGGATGGGGAGAGGCGGACCTATGTTCCCGCCCTGGAGCAGTCGGCTGATGGGCATAAGGAGACGGGGGCACCCTCGAAGGAGGGCAAAGAGAAGAAGGAGAAGCACAAGACCAAGACAGCTCAACAGGTGAACACCAGGGTCCAGCAGTCACTGGCTGACTGTGTGGTGTCTTCCAGCAGCGGCACTCTGTCAGCTCTCGCCCTCTCCTGCCGAGGGAGATGGCAGGCAGGTGTGGATGTGGGTGGTGACTGCTTAGCAGACCATGCTCCTGCTCCAGCTCTGCTCTTTGCTGAATGGCCTTGAGCCAGAGCAGTCTCCTCAGTGCGTGACAGGGTTGCCCAACTCCAGGAGGTGGCTTGTGCCATCCGAGTAAGCCCTGTCAGGTGTCTTCTGTCCCATGGTGGGGACCCTCACATGCTGCTGGTGGATATGTATATATATGCCAGAGAAATTCTCACAGGCCCATAAAGGAGTGGGCAGGAAAAAAGCCCTGCAGTGTTTTGTGGGAGTGGGCAAATGGAGGGCACCTCAGTGTCTGTCTGTGGAGAAAGGGTGTGACACTGTGAGTGTAGCATTTACAAGCAAGCACAAAGTGTTCCCTCAGCAACCTGGTGAATTCTAAAAATGGTGCTGTGCTGGCGGGGGAAACATGGAAATATAGAATGTGGCATTGTGTCATGCATATAAATTCAAATTATACACAGATAAACATTCCTATGCATTTTAAAATGATAAAATGGAAATGCACAACAAATGTGACAGCGTGGGTATGTGTGAGGGGAAGAGGAGTGTCTTCATCCATTTGCTGCTCTATAACAATACCACAGACTGGGTAATTTATAAGGAAAAGAGATTGATTTGGCTCACAGTTCTGTAGGCAGGGAAGCCCAGTGGTGTTGGCATCTGGTGAGGGCCTTCTTGCTGCATCATAACATGCGCAAAGGGCAAGAGAGCATGCATTAGAGCAAGAGAAAATTGGGCCAAACTCCCCCTTTTTATCTGGAACCCACTCTCAGTGATGGCATTAAATGGAGACTCAAAAGGTGGAGGGGGGCCGGGAGTGGTGGTTCACACCTGTAATCCCAGCACTTTGGGAGGCCGAGGCAGGCAGATCACCTGAGGTCAGGAGTTCGAGACCAGCCTGGCCACGTGGCGAAACCCCGTCTCTACTAAAAGTACAAAAATTAGCCGGGCATGGTGGCAGGCGCCTGTAATCTCAGCTACTCAGGAAGCTGAGGCAGGAGAATCGCTTGAACCCAGGAGGCGGAGGTTGCAGTGAGCTGAGATCATGCCATTGTACTCCAGCCTGGGCGACAAAAGCGAGATTCCTTCTCGAATCATATATATATGATTCATATATATATATATAAAGGTGGAGGAGGTGGGAGAGGGTAAAGGATGAGAAATTACTTAATGGGTATGATGTACATTATTTGGCTGATGGATGCTCTAAGAACCCTGACTTCAGCGCTATACAATCTGTGCATGTAACAAAAGCACTTGTTTATTTTATTTATTTATTTATTTTTTTTTTTTGAGATGGCGTTTCACTCTTATCGCCCAGGCTGGAGTGCAGTGGCGCAATCTTGGATCACTGCAGCCTCCACCTCCTGGGTTCAAGCAATTCTCCTGCTTCAGCCTCCCGAGTAGCTGGGATCACAGGCATCCACCACCATGCCCGGCTAATTTTTTTGTAATTTTTGTAGAGACGGGGTTTCACCATGTTGACCAGGCTGGTCTCGAACTCCTGACCTCAGGTGATGTGCCCGTCTCGGCCTCCCAAAGTGCTGGGATTACAGACATGAGCCACGGCGCCCAGCTACAAAAGCACTTGTTACCCCATAAACTTGGACAATTTTTTTAAAAAGCAGCCGTGATCTCTTGAGGAGGGCAGAGCCTTCGTGACCTAATCACCTCTGAAAGGCCCTGCCTGTCAACACTGTTGCATCAGGGATTAAATTTATTTTTTGAGACAGAGTTTCATCCTTGTTGCCCAGGCTGGAGTGCGATGGTGCAATCTTAGTGCACTGCAACTTCTGCCTCCCAGGTTCAAGCAATTCTCCTGCCTCAGCCTTCCGAGTAGCTGGGATTACAGACATCCACCACCACGCCCAGCTAATTTTGTACTTTTATTAATAGAGCTGGGATTTCACTATGTTAGCCAGGCTGGTCTCGAACTCCTGACCTCAAATGATCCACCCGCCTCGGCCTCCCAAAGTGCTGGGATTACAGGTGTGAGCCACCGCACCCAGCCGAGATAAAGGCTCACCTGTCAACGCTGTTGCATTAGGGATTACATTTCTGACACATGAACTTTGAGGGACAAAAACCATAGCAGAGAACACAGCCAGAGAGGGGCTTGACAAGAAGCACTGGTGACTGGTGACGGAAAATAGGAACTTGTACTACTATGTCCCTCACCTTCTGCTTGTTCTGCCTCAGCTTCCTCTCATCTGCCTCCCAGATGGACCCGCCACCCTGTCCACACTGCTTCTGCCACCTCACCATTATAGACCAGTGGGGGTAGGGGCACGGGGTGTGTTCAGTGATGAGGTCAGGAGTAGCCAGGTGCCGAGTGCCTTGCAGGCTGTGGTTGCTAGTGTTTGGGTTTTTTCTTGGTGTGGTGGGAGGCGAAGGAAGGGTTTTAAGGACATCGTATTTGGGGTGGGAGTGGCTTATACTTCGTAAAAGAGTGCTCTACTGGGAGAAGGGGTCAGGAGCCATAGCCCAGAGGCCAGATGAAGCCTTCTGCAGTAGTTCAGACTAGGGATAGTGGCCAGCCTGTGTTTGAGGATGCAGGGCAGTGGGTCAGCGGATAGTTGGTAGCCCCAGGGGCATAAGCGTTCTGGGAACCTCACCTCCACTCTCACCCCCAGATTGCCAAGGACATGGAACGCTGGGCCCGCAGTCTCAACAAACAAAAAGAAAACTTCAAAAATAGTTTCCAGCCTATCAGCTCCCTGCGAGATGACGAGAGGCGGGAGTCGGCCACTGCAGATGCTGGCTATGCCATCCTCGAGAAGAAGGTGTGTTGGGGCCACCCCCTTGCACCCTGCCCCACAATCTTGTCCTTCCTTTGGGCCCTCTGCGGAGTCCCTGAATTTCTGTGTCCCTCCACCCCAGGGAGCACTAGCCGAGAGACAGCACACCAGCATGGATCTCCCGAAATTGGCCAGTGACGACCGCCCAGTGAGTGCCTAAGGCAGAGAGGGGCGGGGGCTCTGATCTGGCCAGGCCTGACCTCCCACCCTCACCCTCTATAGAGCCCTCCGAGAGGGCTGGTGGCAGCCTACAGCGGGGAGAGTGACAGTGAGGAGGAGCAGGAGCGTGGGGGCCCCGAGCGGGAGGAGAAGCTCACCGACTGGCAGAAGCTGGCCTGTCTGCTCTGCCGACGCCAGTTCCCCAGCAAAGAGGCGCTCATCCGGCACCAGCAGCTCTCAGGGCTCCACAAGGTAACTGAGTGGATGATTGGCCGGGCATGCTGGGGCTTGGCCCACTGAGGCTCAGCCTCTTCATTTCTTATCCTGTCCCCCTTACAGCAAAACCTTGAGATTCACCGGCGAGCCCACTTGTCAGAAAACGAGCTAGAAGCACTAGAGAAGAATGACATGGAGGTGAGGTGTGACCTGCCCCTGGGCTCCCTCCCCTCTGTCCCTTCCAAGTCCCCATCACCTCAGGTAGCTGGAGTTCAGTTTCTCACGTGGTAACCCCATGAGCCTTCTTCCCCATTCTCCTACCTCGGCTGCTTGTGCCCGTGATGGCCTGACCCTCAGGACCTGAGCCTCATTAGCCAGATGGCACACCCTGTGGGACCCCACTCCCCATGCCTGTGTTGCCTGAGAAAAGAGACTAGCTCCCCAACATTCACACACACACACACAAACTTTCAGCAAATGAAGTACCGGGACCGTGCAGCTGAACGCAGAGAGAAGTATGGCATCCCCGAGCCGCCAGAGCCCAAGAGGAGGAAGTACGGCGGCATATCCACAGCCTCCGTGTGAGTGGCTGGACCAGGTGAGGGGGTCTGGGGCCTGGGGCTGGCAGGCCAACCACTCATGCTGTGCACCGCCCCTGCAGAGACTTCGAGCAGCCTACTCGGGACGGGCTGGGCAGTGACAACATTGGCAGTCGCATGCTCCAGGCCATGGGCTGGAAAGAGGGCAGCGGCCTGGGCCGCAAGAAGCAGGGCATTGTAACGCCCATCGAGGTGAGTCTCAGGCAGTCCTGTCCCATCCCCCAGCACCCCTCACAGCATCCCTCACCAGCCTGACAGAGCCTGCCTCCCTCACACAGGCCCAAACACGGGTGCGGGGCTCCGGCCTGGGTGCACGGGGCAGCTCCTACGGGGTCACCTCAACCGAGTCCTATAAGGAGACACTGCACAAGACAATGGTGACCCGCTTCAACGAGGCCCAGTGAGCAGCTTCAAGAGCAACTTCTCCACATGTCGGGTGTCCATCCTGGGGCAGGGAAGGACAGAGTGTTGGATGGCTGGGACGGAGCCTTGCTCTTGTCGGCCAGCCCACTCCCCAGCCAGAGAGGGCTTGACCAAATCAAACTGAGGTGGTGACTTTTGTTGGAAAATTGGGCTGGCATCATGTCCTTTTTTGTAATAAAAGCTGAAAAGCCTGCACATTGGCCTCTCCTCTTTCTCGTGCTCTAGCCCAGTTGTGTAGTTTATAAAGACACGGGGACCCAAGCAGATGGACAGGGGCCCTTATATCAGGCCAAGGTGGATGGCAGTGGTGGCATTCACAGTGTCTGGAACATAGTGGCTACTAGAACATGGGGTTCTGACCTGTACCCCAACCCATGATATCCTGCTTGTGACCCCTCTCCCTTGTTGGGTCCAGCAGGTTATGCTGTACCAGGAAATCCAGTATCACCACGCATGAAGCCCCCCGATCAGAGCTAGGACTGGGAATCCCCATCCCCTGTCCTTGCTGCCCCCCAGCTGTACTTAGCCTTCAGTCCCAAGGCTAAACTGCAATTTGTGTCCCTAGATCTGGGGATAATGCCCTCAGGCATTTCCAAGTAGAAGACAGCAGGTACTCAGGCACCAGTTGGCCCAGAGCCCTCAACATGCTGATGACTTCAGAGTGGGGGAGGTGGAGCTTGGCCTGCAAATCCAAGGCCAGGTCCCAGGGATGCCCCTTGAGAACGATTCAGGCCTACCTTCTCTGTTGTTACCACAGCACCCCACCCCTCTAGTCACTGCAACGCATGATTCCCAAGTATGTGCTTGTGCTCTCAGCAGAGGTTCTGGGTACAGTGGACTGTGATGCTGGGGCTGCCCTCTTCCAGGCCTCAGAGGGCCACAGTGTGAAAGGGGGATGGTGCTAGAAGACTAGTTGGTGCAAAGCCCCTCCCCCATTTATTAATATACATTGTGACACCACCCTGCACCAGTCATGGGAGGTGGGGTTAGAAAGAAGGGACCCCTAGAGGTAGGATGGTGCTGATCTGGGGTGGCGGGTGTTGCCCGATGAAGGAAGGGGATGGGAGAAAAAAGGGGTGAAGGAAACAGGAATAAAAAGAGGCCTCTTGGGCCTGGGCACAGTGAATTGCACCTGTAAGTAATCCCAGCACTTTTAGGAGGCTGAGGCACGCAGATCACTTGAGCTCAGGGGTTCAAGACCAGCCTGGACAACATAGCCAGACCCTGTCTCCAAAAAAAAAAAAAAAGTCTGGGCACAGTGATTTCACGCCTGTAATTCCAGCATTTTGGGAGGCCGAGGCAGATGGATCACTTGAGCTCAGGAGTTTGAGACCAGCCTGGGCAATATGGTGAAACCCCGTCTACAAAAAAAATGTACAAAAATATAGCCAGCTGTAGTGGCGCACACCTGTAATCCCAGCTACTCGGGAAGCTGTAGTGGGAAGATTGCTTGAGCCTGGGAGGTGGAGGTTGCAGCGAGCTGAGATCGCGCCCCTGCACCCCGGTTTGGGGGACAAGAGTGAAACCCTGTCTTGAAAAAAAGAGGCTGCCCTAGTCTCAGGATGGGTGTGTCTTAGCAGAGATGCCTCCACGTTCCCTTCCCTCTTCCCACCCCAGAGCACTGCTCCCAAAATCCCACAACAAGGAACCCTCATACCTCAACTGGCAGGAGTGCAAAATAGTACAGCCACTCTGGAAAACTGGCTGCTTCCTATAAAGTATGCTTAACCTATGGCCCAGCAATTCTACTCTTAGATATTTAGCCCAAATACATGAAAACATGTCAACAAAAGACTTGCATACGTATATTTGTAGCAGCTGTATTCCTAATAGCCAAAAACTGGGAACAACCCAAATGTCCAACTAGAGAAGAATGGATACAGTGTGGTATATTCAAAGGATAGACTACAGCTCAGCAATCAAAAGGAACAAAATGCTGATACAGATATCAAAGGATGAGCCTCACATGGTGAGATTGTTCATACGGTGAAAGAAGCCAGACACACAAAAAGCACATAATGTTTCATTCCATTTTTATGAAGTTCTAAGTCAGGCAGAACAATTTTATGGTGATAGTAGAAGAGGGTTGGGGTGGGGAGGGTGTCACTGGAAAGGGTTACAAGGTAGCTTTCTGGAATCATGAAAAGTTTGTGTGTCTTGATTGCAGTGCTGGTCACATGGGTGTATACCTATTTAAAAGTCCAACAAGCTGTATAACTAAAATCTGAGTGTTTTATCGTATGTAAACTATACAAGAAGTTGGAAAAAGACCACCACAGCAAACCTCAATAAGAAGGAAATAATGAACAGAAATTGATGATACAGAGAACAAAAAATGTCAGATTAATAGAAACCAAAAGCAGAATCTGAAAACAAAAATTAAGAGGAAACACTTGTGGCAAGACTGGTCAATTGAAGAAGATAGAAGATGCAAATGCAACAGAGGTTTTAAAAATAAAGAATGTATCTGAAAATCTAGATGAAATGAATATATTCCTAGAGAAATACCAAATGCCAAAACTGTTCCATGGAGAAACTGATTACTCAAATGGAGCAAGTAGTAATATAGAAATTGAAATGGTAGTGAAGATCTTCCCTTTCCCCACCAAAAAAAAAAAAAAAAAAAAAGGGCCCAGATGATGTGTGTTTCTTTCTTTCTTTCTTTCTTTCTTTTTCTTTCTTTCTTTCTTTCTCTTTCTTTCTTTCTTTCCTTTCTCTCTCTCTCTCTCTCTCTCTCTCTCTCTCTCTCTCTTTCTTTCTTTCTTTCTTTTTTTTTTGCATGGAGTCTCCCTCTGTCACCCAGGCTGGAGTGCAGTGGCGTGATCTCAGCTAACTGCAACCTCCACCTTCTGGGTTCAAGCAATTCTGCCTCAGTCTCCTGAGTAGCTGGGACTACAGGTGTGCACCACCACACCCAGTGAATTTTTTGTATTCTTAGTAGAGATGGGGTTTCACTATGTTGGCCAGCTGGTCTTGAACTCCTGACCTCAGGTGATCCACCCGCCTTAGCCTCCCAAAGTGTTGGGATTACAGGCGTGAGCCACCTTGCCTGGCCCAGATGGTTTTTCTAAATGCATTCTACCAAACTCCCAAGGATTCCTTTAAGTTAATTCCTTTCTTATTAAAGTTTTTCTAGATATTAGAAAAAAGAAAAGATGTCTATTTTAAGAAGCTAGTGTTAGGCTGCGCGCGGTGGCCCATGCCTGTAATCTCAGCACTTTGGGAGGCTGAGGCAGGTGGATCAACTGAGGTCAGGAGTTAGAGACCAACCTGGCCAACATGGTGAAACCCCATCTCCACTAAAAATACACAAAATTAGCTGGGCGTGGTGGTGGGCATCTGTAATTCCAGCTACTCAGGAGGCTGAGGCAGGAGAATTGCTTGGAAGCAGTGGAAGTTGCAGTGAGCTGAGATCGTGCCACTGCACTCTAGCCTGGGCGACAGAGTGAGACTCTGTCTCAAAAAAAAAAAAAAAAAGCCGGCCGGGCGCGGTGGCTCAAGCCTGTAATCCCAGCACTTTGGGAGGCCGAGACGGGCGGATCACGAGGTCAGGAGATCGAGTCGAGACCATCCTGGCAAACACGGTGAAACCCCGTCTCTACTAAAAAAATACAAAAAAAAAAATTAGCCGGGCGAGGTGGCGGGCGCCTGTACTCCCAGCTACTCGGGAGGCTGAGGCAGGAGAATGGCATGAACCCGGGGGGCGGGGCTTGCAGTGAGCTGAGATCCGGCCACTGCACTCCAGCCTGGGCGACAGAGCCAGACTCCGTCTCAAAAAAAAAAAAAAAAAAAAAAAGCCATATCCTCGGTGAAGCTGCGAAGGAAGAGGCACTCTCATACATTGCTGGAGGCAATGCAAAATAGTACAACCCTCTCTTCCACCCTCCCGCTCCCTCTCCTTTGTCTATTTTCCTGGTGGTGGTGGTGGTGCTGGTGGTGGTGTGTGTGGCAGGGGGTGGGGGGTGGGGGTGTCTCACTTTGTTGCCCAGGCTGGTCTTGAACTCCTGGGCTCAAGCAATCATCCTGCCTCGGCCTGCCAAAGTGATGGGATTATAGGCGTGAGCTACCGCGCCCGGCCAAGACTCCATTTATTAAAAGGCTGAAGAATTTTGCCGGGTGCGGCGGCTCACGCCTGTGATCCCAGCACTTTGGGAGGCCGAGCAAGCCGTATCGCCTGAGCTCAGGAGTTCGAGTCCAATCTGGCCGACATGGCGAAATCCTGTCTCTACTATGGTAATATATGTAAACATGGAAAAGATAACAGTAAAATGTTCTGTGTTATAGGACCGTTGACCGAAATGTAATGCAGCACATGATTGTATAGACATAATTTATATTACTGTGTATAGTCACATATATCTATTATAATACGGATTTGTATGTGAAACTATAATTTCACTTATTGTTATGTTTACGGTCTGTGTCTCTTGCTAGAATGTCAGGTCCATGAGCTCAAGGAAGAATTTCCAGCATCTGGCCCATGTCAAATGAACTATTTTGGCCACCTGAGTCTCGGTCTCCCCATCTGTAGGATGGGTGTGTCTTTCCATGTGGAGGCACCTACACATTCCGTTTCCTTTTCCCACCCTACAGAGCACGGCTCCGGCATTCCATAGCCCAGGCTTACATTTTCCCATATTCTGGACGCTGATGCCCACCACGTGCACCAGGCACTGGCCAGACAGGACTACCACCCCCAGCATGCCGCGCGCATTTGGGCCGTACCACAAACTGTAGGGGCATCTGGGTCTGAAACGGGCACCAGCGACGCGGGAGCAGGGACCTACGCCCCTCTAGCAGAGCATCTGTGGTACATCCCAGACCCGGGGCTCTCCGAGGCCCCGCGCTTCCGAGCTCCGCGCAAACTCTGGCTTCTCTTGTACGACGGAGGTGGTTTGCTCTTCCGTTGCCCCGTGGCTTCAGCTCATCTTTGGCAGGAAGGCGAGGCTTCCGCCCGGCACAGGGGGTGAGCTGGAGCACCGTGCCCCCAAGCCTCTGGACAGCATTTGGAGGAGGGTGCTTCCCTAATCCCAACTTCGGGGATCTCCTCATGGGCGTATTTGGAGCCTCCAGGCCCGGGGTGATATTTAGGGGGCGTCTACTTTTGAGGAGACCCTTAGGGGGTGCCGTTTGGGGACTTTGGGGTGGGATTTGGGAGTCTGTTTTCGGGAGCACCCCTCGGAGACAGGGTTTGGGGGGCTTTGGGGAGATTCTTAGGGTCCGTGTATGGGCACCCTTGTCCGTGGAGCAGTATTTGGGTTATTCTTCAAGGGGAGAAGCAAAGTTTGAGGTTACTAAAGTCAAGGCGGGACTGGGGGAGGGCTTGTTTCGGGACGGGGTCCTGGTGACAGTGAGAACAATCGGGACCGACGTGGCATAGTGGAGGTGTCAGGCCTTTGTGACCTCTGGCTCTGTGATGAGGTCCTCCCCGCGCCTGGAGGCTCAGGACTGCGAGACTGGACACGTCGGGGGCCCAGATGTTTCTAGGGAGAGGAGCCTCCCAGCTCAGGCTAGGGAAGGGACGCCGGAGCCCAGCTCTTCCTGAGCCGACGCGGCGCCACCCGGCCTTCGTTTGGTCGCGGCTTTATTCATTATTCATAAGGAGGTGGGGCTGTGGTAGGAGGCAGTTTTTTGCCTCTTTCGCACCTGGTCCGCAGAAGGGAAGGTATCGGCTTGTGAGTCATTCACGAGGGGCGGATCAGCGTGCTGAAGGGGCGTTCTGAAGTCTGCCGCGCAAAGGAGAGTTCATTGATGATTCGCAAAAGTTAAGTAGCACTCTGAGTTTTCAGTGCTTTTCTAGGGGTTCCGTGCTTAATTCATGAGGAGCGTGGCTTTTGCAGCTTTATCTGCATGATCCGCGGTTAGCTTTCCCTTACAGGTACCAGAGTTAAAACCTGGCGTCTAGCGAAGGGATGAGGCCTCCTACATTGTTCATTTCTTATGGCCTGGTAATCTCAGATAATCAGCCGGGGCTCTGGATTCAAATCCCATCGATCCTTTCCAGTTGTGTCATCTTTGGCAAATCGTTTTGTAAGCCTGAATAATGGGTAGGAGGATAATGATAAGATTAGCTTACACTCGTTTAGCTACTTAGCGCATTTAATCTTCACGACAATCCTAGGAGGTAGGTTATTATTACCCCCACTTTATAGATAAGGAAACTGGGGCACAGGAAGGCTAAGTAATTTGCCTAAGGTCACACAATCAGTGAGTGGCTGGGCCGGGATTCAAATTGGGGTCTAGTTCCCCAATCTGTAGTCTTAACCAGATGCCATAATGTCTCCCCTCCCCACTCCCCCGCGCCGCCGTTTAATAGTACTACTACTAATATAACACTTAGTATGTGCCAGACATTGGTCTAAGCCCTTTCTACATATTTCTTCATTTAAACTCCATCGCAAGGTAAGTTGCTGTTGTTATTCCTATTTTATGGATGGGGAAGCAGTGGCCCAAGTTGGGGGTTTCTCTTGTGGCTGAGTATTCATAACTAATTTTATATTAATGTAAATATATATTTACATATCTTAACATATTACCTTTATATTAATATATAATGTTTTAAAAATTTAACAGTGCCTTGTGCCAGCAATGTTCTAAGACTCATCCCATAATTTATATTCTCTGATTTTCTTTTTTTTTTTTGAGACGGAGTTTCACTCTTGTCGCCCAAGCTGGAGTGCAATGGCACGATCTCGGCTGACTGCAACCTCTGCTTCCCGAGTTCAAGGGATTCTCCTGCCTCAGCCTCCGCAGTAGCTGGGATTAAAGGCGCCCGCCACCACGCCCAGCTAATTTTTGTGTTTTTAGTAGAAACAGGATTTCACCATCTTGGCCAGACTGGTCTCGAATTCCTGACCTCAGGTGATCCACTCGCCTCGGCCTCCCAAAGTGCTGGGATTACAGGCGTGATCTGATTTTCATAATAACACATCTCTGTGAGGTGGATGGGCTCTGTTACTATCCTCATTTTACAGTTGTGAAAACTGAGGCACCTGCCAAGGACATGTAATGAGTTTGGGTTTGATTGGACTAAGGCAGCCCTTGTTCCTGAGGCGGGGAGAATGGAGGGAGGTGTGGGGAGAGGAGGCAGGGGCAGAGAGAACACTTCCCCTGGGTTTTCTGGTGGCACTGCAGTGACATCTTTCATTATTCATGAACAGGAAGGCGTGCTCACTTTGCCTTGGCTATAGCATCGTAATCTCTATTTGCTGGGTAGGGCAGTCTTGGGTGTTTCTTCGCCTTATGCATAATTCATAAATTGGGTGGAACCTTTCTTGACCTCTCTTGAGTTTCCAGGTTGAGCTACTGCAGCAGCATAATTCATTATTCAGAACCTGGGAGAGTGTGTTTTCTCTGCAGTAGCCCCATTTCCCTGCTTATAGTGTATTAGGTGCAGCAATAGGTGGGCGTGCTCCTTTTATTCCAACCCACTGGGTCTTATGCATTATTCATGAGTAAGTTGTGGCCTGGGTCTCCTTGGATTCCGGGCCCCTGCAAGATCATCATTATTCATGAATGGAGGTGTGTGACTTCCATGTTTTAATATCTGCTGTCTGGTTGCTGGTTGTTAGTCTACCAACCACTCAACTTTATGCATAACTTATAATCAGGAAGCGTGACCTTAATGGTTTTTCTTCGCTTCCATGACAGCCTGGCTGCAACCATTCATTATTCACATTCCATGAGGCGTGGCCTCTGTTTTACCTGTTTTCGTTGTTACTGCCACAATGCCCACCAGGTGGTACTGTTCCACTTCTAACCGAATGAATCGCAACCGGACCGGGAACTTTATGCATGATTCATAAGTAGGCGCGGCCCGCTTGCATCCGGGTTTCTGGGGGTGGGGCCCAAGGTTTTGTTCCGGCCCCAGGCTCAGCGGCCGCCATCTTGTGTCGGCGGCTCGGCTGAAGGAGGTGGCAGGGACAACCACAGCCACAGCGGCCGGGGGAGGAGAAGGCGGCAGCGGCGATTCTAGGCGGCCCAGGCGGCGGGGAGGAGGAGAAGGAGGAGGGTGGCGGCCGGGCTTGGCTTCGGCTCCTTGAGGAGTTGGCGGCGGCGCGACCCGGGGAACCGGCATTGGTAAAAAACGTCCTTTCACTGCGCCTCGCCCGGGGCAGGGGTTTCGGGGAGGCACTGGAAGGGCCTGAGCCACGCTGCTGTCGGGGCGGGCCGCGGTGACTCGGGCGCCAGGAATCAGCGGAGTAGGGAGGGGGAGCAGAGCCTGGGGCGGGGCCGACTTTCCCCGGCCAGGACCACCCCGGATCCCTCTAGTTCCAAAATCTGACCTTGGAGTCGGACCCCCACGATGTGCTTTTAGAGACTCATGCCCAACATCTCTAGTCTGGGACCTGACTCCGTCCCGAACCTTGTATCTCAGATCAGAACTCTCCCCAGTCTCCGATAGAGATTTACGGGGATCAGCATTGCTGATCAGAGCTTCTCACCATTGAATGCCATTAAAGACCTGCCCCAGAATCTCCTTTGAGACACCTCCTAGCCTCTCAGTATTTGCCCTCAAGGCTTCCAAGACAGGCTAGACCTGGAAGGGGTCCATAGGCTCTTTATCTCTGTAAGAGAGTCCTCGTTTGCATTTTCCTTCAGACCCCCCATCCCACACACATGTTAGCCACGCTCAGAGCTTCCAGGGGTACTAGACCCTGTGAAAGGCCATTTGGGCCTGGCCTTTGTGTCGGGGAACCCTCTTCGCCTCACCTCAGGTCTCCTAACCCCACCCTGGCCCTAGCGTCTTTCATTAGAGACTCTGCCCAGTATTTCTACTCAGAGACCCCTCTTAGCATCTGCCTTGAGAGACTTCAATTCCTAGACTCCGTCCTTTGACACTTTCTCTACTTTTACGGAATTTCTTGCTTTTCATACTCCCAGTATTCAGAGACTACTGAGAGGCCTCAGCATCTTCCCCATCAGACACCTTGAACCCCCAGAGCCTTCCGGTGCACCAGATAGCAGGGAGGAACTGTTTGGATACATAATCCTCCATCAAAGAGCCCCTGCGAGCATCTGCTCTTGCAGTCCCGGTTGGCTTCTAGCCCCTTCCATCAGAGACTCGCCTCCCCTACCCCACCCTAGACCCAGCCTCTGCCGTCAAAAGACAACCCGGGTTCTAGCTGCTTTTTTCAAAGATCTCTTATCCTCACATCAGGCCTCAGAATCTGCCCTCAGATACTTTCAAGGTCCCTAATGTCTGCAGTCAGGGGTTTTCAGCTTCTGCTTTCAGACTCCTTGGACCCCAGGATCATTGTCAGATGTCCCTTCCACCCACAGGCCCTCTTGTTTTCTTTCTTCTTCCTTTTTTTTTTTTTTTTTTTTTTGAGACGGAGTTGTTTCACTGTGTCGTCCAGGCTGGAGTGCGGTGGCGCCATCTCGGCTCACTGTAACCTCCACCTCCCTGCTTCAAGCGATTCTCCTGCCTCAGCCTCCCGAGTAGCTGGGATTACAGGCATGCACCACCATGCCTGGCTAAATTTTTGTATTTTTAGTAGAGATGGGGTTTCACTATATTGCCCAGGCTGGTCTCGAACTCCTGACCTCAGGTGATCCACCGCCTCGGCCTCCTAAAGTGCTGGCATTACAGGCGTGAGTCACTGCGCCCGGCCATGGCCCTCTTGTTTTCTACCGCAATAGAAAATCCTCTTCTTAGCATCTACCTTCAGCGTCTCCATGGGGTCCTACATAATTGGTCAGAGAAACCCAACCCCATTTGGGGACCTAGCCAGTGTTTGCTTACTAACCTTTTTAAGGCCTGAACTATCTGGGCCCAGCTTCCCTTTTCCACCCCCTCAGAGCAGCTGTGATACCTAGCATGTCCTGTCAGAGATTGACACAGGGCCTTTGTGTTCCATTAGAAACCTCTCCCAGCCCCTCACCATCCACCCTCAGAGCCTCCTGGGACTCTGTAGTAGGAATGTCAGATACAGCTCTCCTCTTGCATGTCCCTATCTATTATTTTTGGTTAAAGATTTCTCTCTGCTACCAGCATCTGTCTCCAGAGACCTCCAGAGCCTCAACATCCTCCTGATGGAGACTACCCCTCCCCCCAGACCCCAACGTCTTCCTGCTGCCTCCTCAGACTCTAGAATCCCCCACCCATTCCCTTTGCAGCTTCCATGGGGCCCAGCAACTGCCCTCCTACCTCTTTGCAGCCTCTGGGGGCCTCCACTGCAATTTTTCAGCCTTTCTCTAAAAGATCCTTTTCCAGAGATCCGAAATTTGAGTCTTTTCCTAACACCCTAGCCTAGTCCCTTCCCTCCCAGGACTTCTAACATCTCCTTTCCCATTTGCCTCAGAGCCTCCTTGCTCTTAGACACCCACTTCCTGATTTTCCTCTCACGTTCCCATGGACTTCTCAGTTAACCCCTCCCGGAAAGCTTGACATGCTCCAGCCCCCCTTCTCTATGCCCTAGCTTCTCCATCCTGCTAACCTGCCTCCTCTCACACCTCCAAGACTCCTCCCTCAAACCCTCTGGTTTGAGAATAGAGAATGCTTACGCTTGAAAATCTTCAGTTTGGAGACTCAGGTATGTTTAGAAACTAAGCCGCAGCTCAGCTTTGCCAAACAGTTCACAGTGTGTATGTTATAGTGGGGGCCTGAGCAAATGTTGAGGGAGGAAGGGTGTAGATTGTTTTTCTGCTGGGGGTGGGGGATCTTTAGCTCCTATCCAGAGTTTCTGTCCCAGACTCCTGCTTGCCTTGAGACAGGGCTGTTCCAAACCTTTGCAGTCGAAATCCAGTTGAACAATCATCTGAAACTTCTTAGACCCCTGCTGCCTGCACTAGGGATCCAGAGGGGAAATGTCTAGAAGTTAAAGTGCTCTCTGGCCCTGGATCATCTCTAATTTACGGAGTGAGGAAATGGCGTGTCCCGAACAAACTGACCAATGACAAGGCAAGGAGATAACTAAGTAATGGAGGCCACTACAGGTGCCCAGGGAGGAACTCACATCCTCAGGTCAGTGAGTTCTGACCACAGACCTTGGCTTCTTTAACCCTGCCAGCAGCCCCTTGAAGACAGTTTCGTTTGTCCCAGCTTTTGGAGAAAATGAGGCTCAGAGGAAATGAGATCTCTAACCCAGGTCAGTCAGAGAGTCAGTAAATGGAAAATATGGTTCGCCTTTGTCTCTACTAACTCACCAAGTCTCTTGCTACCTAGGTTGGCTCTTAGCATTCCAAGCAATTCACCTGGCTATCTCAGGGGCTCCAACTAGCCTCCTGCCTCCCCTCATCTCCCATTTCTTAGTCCTCTGGACTGGGCCCTGAGCCCAGGGGCGTTTGGCAAACAGTCCCCCACCAGCTGCATGCCTCTGGGCGAGTGAATGGGGTTCTCTGAGCCTTTGTTTTCTCATTTGTGATTTGGGCATAGGGTTATCTGGGTCATGGGGATTGTTAAGATTAGACAAAGCCCTTTCCTCTTTGATTGACATGCAGTATGCTCTTGGTAGATAGTAGGGAGCTCTTGTCATTGTGGTTGGTGCTAGTGACAGGTGCCAAGATGGAATCTTAGGTACACTGGGATACTTAGTGTCATAAAAGTCTCAGTGTAGGAGGACTTGTGTGAACGGAAGACTCAGTGCCTAGAGGAGCACTGGGGGTGAGGGGAAGTGACGCTGGGTCCTCCCATCTCCAACATCTGGACCCAGTCACCCGCACCACCAGATTTCACTTCCACAGCAGGCTGTATTGTTCTGTCTCTGGAACCTAGCAGTTGACCCTGGGCGAGTTACTTGACCGCGTGAGCTCACGTTTTCTCATTTGTCCTAAACTCTGCCTTGCTGGGTCAGGGTCATGGAGGGGATGAAACGTGATAACACGAGGAAGCAGCTTGGGCTCCAGAGTCAGCAGATCCTGGTCTGGTCCCAGCTCAGCTACTGTGTGGGAACCTTGGTCACCAAACGTCCCTGAGTGAATTTTTTTCCTTCACTTTAAAGTTGGGGGGTATTATTGACAGCAGTCCAAACCCCACAGGAGTGCCCTGAGGACACAGTGAGACAAGGCTTAGAGAAGTGCTTACTATGGCATCTGGCACGGGGAGGACTCCTAATAAGTCTAATACTCATTTATCATTGTGGTTAACCTGTTTAAGGGAGTCCACATGCAGATGAGGCTTGGGATGTGTTTGTTTTCTCTCTTTCTGCAACCTCTTTTATTGGTCTGTGTCGGTTTTCCCCTCCCAAAGCTGGGGGCAGGGTTGGGCTTTATAAAACTTCCCTCCCTGAGCCCCTCTGGGGACTGGGTTCTCAGCAAGTTACTGCTCCTGCCATCATGCCACCCTGATGGATGTCCAAGCCTCACTTCCCTCCTGCACTCCCCCCTCCCGCCGCCGTCCCTGGGATTAAGGGAGAGGAGAATGGCTGCTTGTTACTGCCTACCTACTCTGTGCCAGGTTCTGTGCTCTGTGTTATTTATCATCTCGATAACCCCATGGGGAAGGTAAGTGGTATTATCACCCCTGTTTCACAGGTGAGAAAACTGAGGCCCACGGTGGTTAATTATTACTGTTAGTGGCAGGCTCAAGATTTGAAACCAGGTCTGTCCTGAATCCACATCTTTTCCCCTGACCTCTGCACAAGTACATTCTTGTCATTCCTTTCACTCCAGGATTGAAGTCTCTCCCTCATTGTCCTGTGCTGGGAAGAAGCAAATGGCTTAGTGGTCAGCAGTGTGGATTTGCAAATCAGACCACCTGGGTTCAGATCTTAGCTCTGACCACTGTGTTACCCTGGGCAAGTCCTCACCTTTCTGTGCCTGTCCCCTTTTTGCTGTAAAATTGGGGTACTAATACTTGTCTTCCCTTCCCCCACAGTTGCTACTAACAAACAGAAAAACGGTACCCATGTGCCCCAGGGTCACCTCTGTCCTTCTTTTTTTCCTCCAGATGTCCAGCTCACCGCTGTCCAAGAAACGTCGCGTGTCCGGGCCTGATCCAAAGCCGGGTTCTAACTGCTCCCCTGCCCAGTCCGTGTTGTCTGAAGTGCCCTCGGTACCAACCAACGTGAGTGTCCTCTCCCTGGAGACTGGCAGACGAAATGGTGGGTGGGAAAGTCTTCTGTATCACTGTCTGTCTATCCATGCTCCACTCCTGTGTGTCTCCCTGAACTTGTTCTTTCCCTCTATCCCTAGGGAATGGCCAAGAACGGCAGTGAAGCAGACATAGACGAGGGCCTTTACTCCCGGCAGCTGTAAGTGGGGCCAAGGCTGGGCCGAGGGGTGTGGAATGGGACATGGAGAGGATAGGGTTGGGTGGGGCAGGCCCTGACCTAGAGTACCCCCTAACCTGGCAGGTATGTGTTGGGCCATGAGGCAATGAAGCGGCTCCAGACATCCAGTGTCCTGGTATCAGGCCTGCGGGGCCTGGGCGTGGAGATCGCTAAGAACATCATCCTTGGTGGGGTCAAGGCTGTCACCCTACATGACCAGGGCACTGCCCAGTGGGCTGATCTTTCCTCCCAGGTACCTCTTCCTAGCACCCTTCCCCCTCTCCCCCTTCCCGAGGCACCACCGTTCCCAGTGCCTCAGCCATTTCACCTTTTTTCCCTACTGCACACCCTTACAGTTCTACCTGCGGGAGGAGGACATCGGTAAAAACCGGGCCGAGGTATCACAGCCCCGCCTTGCTGAGCTCAACAGCTATGTGCCTGTCACTGCCTACACTGGACCCCTCGTTGAGGACTTCCTTAGTGGTTTCCAGGTATCTTAGGGGTACCACCCAGCCTTCTGCCCAGTTCTCTCACAGCCCGTCTCTGGTTTGTTCAGTGGTGTTTAATATTGATTTAATGGGTCGGCCTGAATCCTAGGTTTTGTGCTGGGGGACTAGAGTATGCAGGCAGCAGTTAGCCCCTGGCCCTGCCTTTTCTGTTCTGTTCTGTTCTTTTTTTGAGACCGAGTCTTGCTCTGTCGCCCAGGCTGGAATGCGGTGGCACGATCTCGGCTCACTGCAAGCTATGCCTCCTGGGTTCACGCCATTCTCCTGCCTCAGCCTCCCAAGTAGCTGGGACTAACTACAGGCGCCCGCCACCACACCTGGCTAATTTTTTTTTTTTTTTTTTTGTATTCTTAGTAGAGACGGGGTTTCACCATGTTAGCCAAGGTGGTCTCCATCTCCTGACATTGTGATCCGCCTGCCTCAGCCTGCCAAAGTGCTGGGATTACAGGTGTGAGCCACCGCGCCCGGCCTGGCCCTGCCTTTTCAAGTGGGGAAGATGTGTACAGACAGTACGGCATAGTGGTTGTGGGCACAGACTGTGGAGGGAGCCATACTGCCTTGCTGCGGGCCTCCAGCCTTGGTAGTGTGACTTCAAGCAGGTTGCTTCATCTCCTGTACCTTAGTTTTCCTGTTTGTAGTCAGTGCGTGGTAGCAGCACTGACTTCATGGACTTTTTGTGAGGGTTAAACACGTGGAATTGCAGCTGGCACGTAAGAACTGGATAGGTGTTTGTTAATTAAAAAGTCCAGGCCAGAAAGAGGTGCTCTGGAAGCTGAGAGTCGGCCCTGGGTTGCCAGGGCACTGCAGCTAAATCCGGATGGAGGAATAGGAGCTCACCCTGGTGGGGAAGGATGGACATTCAGGCAGAGAGCAAAATCCCAAAGATCATGCGGAGCAGGCATTGTCTTGGGAATTGGAAGCAGGTGGGTGTGGTAGGAGTGAGCTCAGACTTTGGCTGGAGACAGAGTTTTACTCCAGTGTCTCACAGGGCATGGCAAGCAGACAGCAGCGGGTGTTTGTCAAATAAATGAGTCAGCTCTTCTCCAAACTCCGTCCTCCCAGCTACCTCTTCACCTTTCCTGGTATAGTCTAGGAGTTCATTTTTGACCCCCACAGAGTCTGATGCACAGTAGGTGCTGTGTGTTTGTGAAAGAGGCTGACCCAGCAAAGCCTGGATGTGTCTGCCTTGAGGACTGCCTGAGTCCTTGACATCAGCCCTCCACCATTTTCTCCTCTTCACCCCAATGCTGGGCCTGAGCCTCCATCTCTCCACAGGTGGTGGTGCTCACCAACACCCCCCTGGAGGACCAGCTGCGAGTGGGTGAGTTCTGTCACAGCCGTGGCATCAAGCTGGTGGTGGCAGACACAAGGGGCCTGTTTGGGTGAGTGGCGGCCCACCCCGCTCCCTGTCCCCTTTTCCTCCAACTCCTACCAGGCCCAGGCCAAGACCTCTAGGCTCTCCCTGCCCTCGTCCCTCCTCAGCTACCCAGATTTTGGGTTCTTTGTGTTCATCTCTCCTCATGTGGCACAAGTACCATCTTACATCCCAGCAGTGATAGGCTGAGTTTGCTCAGCAAGTTTTCACTACATCTTGAGGGACCTGTGGGGCCTGTTTGTGCATGGGACACGGGCATCAGCCCTATTGCTTCCCTCTACAGGCAGCTCTTCTGTGACTTTGGAAAGGAAATGATCCTCACAGATTCCAATGGGGAGCAGCCGCTCAGTGCTATGGTTTCTATGGTTACCAAGGTAAGGAGACCAGCCCTAGGGTTCCTGGCGGGCAGGTGGGCTGTGGTAGTCCTTCCTGTCCGCTCTTGGTACCCTGGGCCTGTTTCTGAGACTCACTCTTCCTTTAACCAGGACAACCCTGGTGTGGTTACCTGCCTGGATGAGGCCCGACACGGGTTTGAAAGTGGGGACTTTGTCTCCTTTTCAGAAGTACAGGGCATGGTTGAACTCAACGGAAATCAGCCCATGGAGATCAAAGTCCTGGGTGAGTTGGGACCATGGGGGAAGCAGAGGGAAGCTAGGAGATATGTTCCTGGGTTCTGGCTAGGGAGTTGAAGGGAGGAGACATGGCCCTTGGTTCAGATTGGGGAGACACATCCTGTTGTTTAAGATGAACTACAGACAGAATCCCGTGGGGTCCAATAAGAGCTGGTGGGCATGAGGGAGAGGTGCTGTGTTCGAGCTATTCCTGGGAGAATGTGTCCCTGGTATCTGAGCTGAGGGGGAAAAGGTCTCTGGTGTTTGAACAGGGCAGGTCAGAGGATCTACTGTGTGTGAGCTGATTTGGATGGGAAGCACATAAGGTCTTCCCATGTAGACTTGGAGCCAGGGACATAGGGTCTCACAGGGTCTGAGCTGGGTCTGGGGCACAGGAGAGATGTTTTCTGATGTCCATGTGGAGCCTGGAGCAGAGGGGAGATGGCGTCTGATGTCTGAGCTGAGTTGGGGCAGGAGGTTCCTTATCTTGCAGGGGTTGTGGATTTTAGGGAGAATGGGTAGACTGATAGCTCTCTTCCTGCCCTCTATAGGTCCTTATACCTTTAGCATCTGTGACACCTCCAACTTCTCCGACTATATCCGTGGAGGCATCGTCAGTCAGGTCAAAGTACCTAAGAAGATTAGCTTTGTGAGTGTGTCAGTGGGAACAGTGGCTATGTGGGGTAGTTCTAGGCATTCCCGAGTTCTCCATTCCTCTCTTCTGGTTCTGATGACCTCCCCCTTCCCCCGCCACAGAAATCCTTGGTGGCCTCACTGGCAGAACCTGACTTTGTGATGACGGACTTCGCCAAGTTTTCTCACCCTGCCCAGCTGCACATTGGCTTCCAGGCCCTGCACCACTTCTGTGCTCAGCATGGCCGGCCACCTCGGCCCCGCAATGAGGTGGGTGGGTAGGCGAGCCAGCCAATGCACACATGCCTGGCACTGAAGGCCCACCATGCTTCTGCTTATCCACACTCCCTGCCCTCATTGTGGCCTGACAGATCCTCTTTTGGTTCTTTCTGGCCTACCAGGAGGATGCAACAGAACTGGTGGCCTTAGCACAGGCTGTGAATGCTCGAGCCCTGCCAGCAGTGCAGCAAGAGAACCTGGACGAGGACCTCATCCGGAAGTTGGCATATGTGGCTGCTGGGGATCTGGCACCCATAAACGCCTTCATTGGGGGCCTGGCTGCCCAGGAAGTCATGAAGGTCAGCATGGGTTGGGAGAGGCAGGATTGGGGTGGGCCAGGTGCCTCCCTGACTCCATCACTTGCTCTCTGTGTCAGGCCCCTGTTAACCACTGACCACCCCCTCTCTCCCTTCCCCTCTCCAGGCCTGCTCCGGGAAGTTCATGCCCATCATGCAGTGGCTATACTTTGATGCCCTTGAGTGTCTCCCTGAGGACAAAGAGGCCCTCACGGAGGACAAGTGCCTCCCAGTATGTGGGTGGGACCTGTGGGGAGGGCATCATTGGGGGCATTTCTGGGGAGGCCTCTCTCTGACCCTCCTCCCTTTGCATTCCTTAGCGCCAGAACCGTTACGATGGGCAAGTGGCTGTGTTTGGCTCAGACCTGCAAGAGAAGCTGGGCAAGCAGAAGTATTTCCTGGTGAGTGGTCCCCTTGGATGCCTGCTCCCCTCATCTTGGCCTCTGACCATCTGCCCTGGGGCTTCCTTCAGCATTTCAACGCAACCTGTGGGGCATTCCCTTTGCCATTCTCCTTATCTTGAAGGGAAGCCCAGTGCATCCCTCGTTTCCCGCTCTGGTTCCTCCTTCCTCACACGACTGCATGTCATTTCTTAGAGTCCTGGAACCTGAAGATGTGGTGTTAGCCCCTCTCCCCATCTCTCAGGGGAGTGAGGGGTGATGGGTAGCCTCACACTAACCTGCATCACCCTGACCAGCCTCTGCCTGTCTTCTTGGTTGCCTCTTAGGTGGGTGCGGGGGCCATTGGCTGTGAGCTGCTCAAGAACTTTGCCATGATTGGGCTGGGCTGCAGGGAGGGTGGAGAAATCATCGTTACAGACATGGACACCATTGAGAAGTCAAATCTGAATCGACAGTTTCTTTTCCGGCCCTGGGATGTCACGGTGAGTAGGGTAGGAGGTGGGGCTTTGTCATCTCACTTTCCTCCTTTTTCTTTTTTTTTTTTTTTTTCTTGAGACAGAGTTTTGCTCTTGTTGCCCAGGCTGGAGTGCAGTGGCATGATCTCTGGCCCACCGCAACCTCTGCCTCCTGGGTTCAAGCGATTCTCCTGCCTCAGCCTCCTGAGTAGCTGGGATTACAGGCATGCGCCGCCATGCCCGGCTAATTTTGGTTTTTAAGTAGAGACAGGGTCTCTCCATGTTGGTCAGGCTGGTCTTGAATTCCCGACCTCAGGTGATCCGCCTGCTTCAGCCTCCCAAAGTGCTGGGATTACAAGTGTGAGCCACCTCACCTCGCCCCTCCTTTTTCTTGTTCCCATTCTTTCTGTCAGAGATCTTTCCACCTCGGCCAGAAGCCTTTCCCAGCTTCTGTATCTTACTTGTTTTTTTTGTTTTTTTTGTTTTTGCCTTGACCTTAGTGCTGGTTGGGACAGTGTGTCTGGGGTCCTCAAAACCACTCTCAAGCTCAATTCACCAAGAGAACTCATGGGACTTAGCATATAGTCGTGCTTGTGGCTACAATTTATTACAGCAAAAGGAAACAGACCAAAATCAGCAAAGGGAAAAGGCTGGTGGGGTGAAGTCTGGGGGAGCCAGGTACAAGTTTCTAGGAGTCTTCTCCCTGTGGGAGTTAAACAGGGCAGCCTTTATTTCCCCAGTAGCAACAGTAACTACAGAAATAACAGCAACAAAGTGTAACAAGATGTGAAATGTTGCCAACCAGGGAAGCTTGTTAGACTCAGCACCATCGTGAAATGTTGCCAATCAGGGAAGCTTGTTAGACTCAGCACCATCTCTTTTACTTGGGACTGGTCATGTAGGCGCCCCCTTCCTGGCACATACCAAAATTTCCAGACTCCCAGAAGGAAAGGTGTTCAGCATAAACTGTATTGTTTGCATGAACAGTTTAGGCACAGTGAACCACTGATATCAGGTAGGGAGTGGTGGGATTCTTCCCGAATTCCAAGTTCCCAGACTCCAGCCAAGGGTGGACCTTGGAAGCAGGCCTTTCCAAGGGTTGCAGTTTCAGTCTCCTAGGCTTACACTTCTCTGCCCATATGGAAACTGGGTTGGTTATGCAGGGATCTCTGAGAAGCCTTCTGTAGGGAACAATGTCATTTTTGCTTACCCAGGATTTATTCCCCCTTTCATTCATTTCATTTATTCACCAAATAGTTACTGAGGTACTGTTTTAGGTATTGGGGATATACCAAGGAATAAAACAAGATTTCTGAAAGGGGAGGGGAACGGACAGCAAACAATAGATACAATACGATCGTGAGGTATATAGTTAATGTCGGTGATGAGTGCTCCTCAAAGGAAACAACAAAAACCAGACAAGGGAAGTCAGGGTGTCAGGGAGAATGGTTTGTAGTATTGATGACAGTGGTTAAGGAAGGCCTGAGTTCTGCAGAGACCTCAAGGATATGAGGGACTAGAGCGCCTTCTGCTGCGGAAGAGCCCACGCAAAGATCCTGAGGTGGGAGGGTCAGGGAGCCAACTCATTTTACGGTAAGTGGAGGTGGGATCCAGGGGAGGATTCTGAGCAGAGGAGGGATGTGGCCCACCTTGGGCTTTGAAAGGATCCTGCTTGTCTGTGCGCTAGCATCCTGGTGCTGGTTGGGGGAGTCTACGTCAATCCTGGGTGCTATTACCTGAAAAAATAGTAGGTGTTAGATGAAAGAACAGATGTCTGGCCCATTGTCTCCAGTCTGTTCCTGTCCACAGCTTCCCTTTCCACTGATCCCCTGCCACATGCGTCATCATCCTGGCCATGTGGCATTGTCACAGACCGTCTCTCCTGCTAGCCACCTAACTCAGGGCCTGGGTCTTCCCCAGCATTAAGTAAATCCATCTCAGGCAGGCAACCCTTTATAGATGTTTGGGCCAGGTGTGGTGGCTCACGCCTGTAATCCCAGCTCTTCGTGGGGCCGAGGTCTTTGAGCTCAGGAGTTCAAGACCAGCCTGGGCAGCATGACAAAACCCTGTCTCTACCAAAAATACAAAAATTAGCCACGCATGGTGGTGCACACCTGTGGTCCCAGCTACTTGGGAGGCTGAAGTGGGAGGATGGCTGGAGCCTGGGAAGTTGAGGCTGCAGTGAGCTGTGATCATGCCACTGCACTCCAGCCTGTGTGATGGAGAGAGACCCTGTCTCAAAAAAAAAAAAAAGATGTTTGTTGGGTGAATGAACAGATAAGTGAGCTCTGTTCCCCCGTCCCCACCCTGGAACTGCACTTTCTTAACCCTTTAGAAGTTAAAGTCTGACACGGCCGCTGCAGCTGTGCGCCAGATGAATCCACATATCCGGGTGACAAGCCACCAGAACCGTGTGGGTCCTGACACAGAGCGCATCTATGATGACGATTTTTTCCAAAACCTAGATGGCGTGGCCAATGCCCTGGACAACGTGGATGCCCGTGAGTTTGGAGGCGGGTGAAGTGGTCAAGGGCAAAGTTGTGTGTGTTTCGGTGTGTATATACCAAGAGGGGTGTCTGTCTTCCTGTCCTCTCCTAATGTTCCTTTCCCGGCTGTCGCTTTGTCCTCCCCGCAGGCATGTACATGGACCGCCGCTGCGTCTACTACCGGAAGCCACTGCTGGAGTCAGGCACACTGGGCACCAAAGGCAACGTGCAGGTGGTGATCCCCTTCCTGACAGAGTCGTACAGTTCCAGCCAGGACCCACCTGAGAAGTCCATCCCCATCTGTACCCTGAAGAACTTCCCTAATGCCATCGAGCACACCCTGCAGGTGATAAGCTGTGGGAGAAGGGGAAGAGGCCGGGCATCTGGCCAGGCCGCTGCCTCTCTGCCCCCAGGCCCTTGCCTTGCCTTCAGATGTTGCATGCCTAAGTGTAAGATGTACCTTTTCTCCAAACCTCCCTCCCTCTCTTCCCACCAGGCAGCCTAGGTTTCTAGAATGACTCATTCTTTTTTCACTTTTACTTTGAATTTTTTTCAACACATAGAGAAATATTAAGAATATTATGATGAATACTCAAATACCATTCCTCACCTAAATTTAGCAATTCTTAATGTTTTGCCACATTTTCTTCTTAGATGTATATAGATTTTTCTTCTTTGTGCTTAAATGTGTCACGGACATAACAGCCTTTACTCCCCTACTATTTCAGTGCCTCTGCCAAGTGAGGATATGTTGCTATAGAACAGGGTTTCTTAGCTTCAGCACTACTGACATTTGGGGCTGGTTACTTCTTTGTTATGGGAGAGGGGATGCCCTGTGCACTGTAGGATGTTTCTCAGCATTCCTGACTTCTTATGTCAATAGCACTCCCCCTCCATCATGACATCTAAAATGTCTCCAGACATTGCCAGATGTCCCCAGGGGTGCCACATCACTCCCAATTGAGAACTACTTCTATCTAACAGAAACATCACTTTCATGCTCAACAAAATTAACAATCATTCTTACCATCTCTTCCAGTTATTTATTTGTCTCTAATAGTCCATATTCGGGTTTTCCCCAGCTGTTACTTAAAATGAGTTTAACAGCTGGTTTGTCAGGATGATTCTGTGTGTATGGTGCATGTACCTACAGAACAGTGCACATATTATCTAGCTCAGGGGTGTCCAATCATTTGGCTTCCCTGGGCCATATTGGAAGAATTATCTTGGGTCACACATAAAATATACTAACACTAACGATAGCTGATAAGCTGAAAAAATAAAAGAAAAAAAGATCCGTGCATAAATCTCATAATGTCTTAAGAAAATTTACAAATTTGTGTTGGGCAGTATTCAAAGTCATCCTGGGCCACATACGGGCCACAGGTTAGACAAGCTTGATCTAGCTGAAGTTTTACAAAGTGAACACACAAGTGACTACCACCTAGGCCAAGAAACAGAACCTAGGGATTACCATTGTGCTGTCAGAATAATTCTTAGTGCAGTGTTTGAGGCCAAACCATTTAGAATAGTAGGAGTATGAGGGTGGGAACAAAATAGGGAAGGGGAAAAAAAAAACCAGTTCCATCTGTCACTTTCTCCCTTCTGACACTGCAGTTCCAGAGTGGGTATGTTTGTATTTGTGCACCCACCACAGTCTTACTAGGTCATGTGTGACCTCTCTGTGCCTCAGATTCCTGTTCTGTAAAATGGGAATGACAGTAGCATCTACCTCACAGGACAGTTGTGAACCACTTGCCATTTACCGTGTGCCTGGCACTGTTTTAACCAAGCTTTAAATATATACGTATTTGCTCATTTCTTCCTAGCAACCCCATGAAGTAGGTATCACTGTTGTAACATCTGTTCTAGAGATGAAGCACAGAGGTAAAGATGTTATCCTGTGTGCCTGAAGTCACAAAACTAGGTAATACGTGGCATAGCTGGAATCTGAACATGAATTTCTCACATCTGTACACTCCAAACCACCTCGCTAATGACTGCGAACTGTCCTAGGAACTCTCAGAGGCCAGAACATCTGTCTTGTTTGCTATTTTATTTTTTGAGACAGGGTCTCATTCTGTCACTCAGGCTGAGGTGCATTGGCACAATCATAGCTCACTGCAACCTTCGGCTCCTGGGAAGTGTGTGTGCGCGCATGTGCGCCTGTTAACGTTGACCAGGCTGGTTGCAAACTCCTGGGCTCAAGTGATCCACCTACCTCAGCCTCCGAAAGTGCTGGGATTACATGTGTGAGCCCCTGTATCCAGCCTCTGTCTTGTTTTCTGCCGAGTCCTCAGGGCCTGGATAGGGATCATTTTTGGTTTGGTCTGAGTTTTTTCTTTTTTAAAAAATTGTGGTAAGATAGTTGAAGTTTTTCTTTTTTATGGAGGCATAACATATCTAGAATAAAGTACACAGTTTTTGTTTTGTTTTTTTTTGTTTGTTTGTTTTTTGAGGTGGAGTTTTGCTCACGTTGCCCAGGTTGTAGTGCAGTGGCGCAGTCTTGGCTCACTGCAACCTCTGCCTCCCGGGTTCAAGCGATTCTCCTGCCTCAGCCTCCCAAGTAGCTGGAATTACAGGCGTCTGCCACCACACCGGGCTAATTTTTGTATTTTTAGTAGAGACAGGGTTTCACCATGTTGGTCAGGCTGGTCTTGAACTCTTGACTCAGGTGATCCACCCGCCTCAGCCTCCCAAAGTACTGGGATTACAGGCGTGAGCCACCTCGCCCAGCCTGGTACGCAGATCTTAATACATTTTTAGGCTGGGCTTGGCGGCTCACACCTATAATCTCAGCACTCAGGAGGCCAAGGAGTGAGGTTTGTTTGAGCCCAGGAGTTCAAGACCAGCCTGGGCAACATAGCAAGACCTTGTCTCTACAACAAATCTTAAAAATGAGCCGGGTGTGGTGGCATGTGCCTGTGGTCCCAGCTACTCGGGAGGCTGAGGTGGGAGGATTGTTTCAACCTGGGAGGTCAAGGCTGCTATGAGCCGTGATTGCGCCACTGCACTCCAGCTTGGGTGACAGAGTGAAACTTTGTCTCAAACAACAAAACAAAACAGTTTTCCATATACACAGCACTATTGTAACCACTGCCCAAATCAAGTTCATTGGTTTTTCTTTTTTTTTTTTTTTTTTTTCTTTCTTTTTTTTGAGATGGAGTCTTGCTCTGTCACCCAGGCTGGAGTGCAATGGCATGATCTCGGGTCACTGCAACCTCCGCTTCCCAGGTTCAAGCGATTCCTCTGCCTCAACCTCCCGAGTAGCTAGGATTACAGGCGTCTGCCACCATGCCCGGCTAATTTTTGTATTTTTAGTAGAGATAGGGTTTCATCATGTTGGTCAGGCTGGTCTCGAACCCTTGACCTCAGGTGATCCACGCACCTTAGCCTCCCAAAGTGCTGGGATTACAGGTGTGAGCTACTGCACCTGGCCTGGTTTTTTTTTTTTTGAGACGGAGTCTCGCGCTGTCACCCAGGCTGGAGTGCAGTGGCCGGATCTCAGCTCACTGCAAGCTCCGCCTCCCGGGTTCACGCCATTCTCCTGCCTCAGCCTCCCGAGTAGCTGGGACTACAGGCGCCCGCCACCTCACCCGGCTAATTTTTTGTATTTTTTAGTAGAGACGGGTTTTCACCATGTTAACCAGCATGGTCTCGATCTCCTGACCTCGTGATCCGCCCGTCTCGGCCTGCCAAAGTGCTGGGATTACAGGCTTGAGCCACCGCGCCCGGCCCTGGCCTGGTTTTTCAATTGAGGTGGGGAAATGGGGAAGGCTGGGGAGCTTCCCCACTTCCAGAATAACTGTGAGCCTTGTACTTGCTTTATTCACTGATGGTCCTTCTAATAATGCCTGCGGTAACCCATTTTGTCAACTGTGGCCACATGTAATCTGTTTGCTATGTCTGCAGTGGGCTCGGGATGAGTTTGAAGGCCTCTTCAAGCAGCCAGCAGAAAATGTCAACCAGTACCTCACGTGAGTAACTCCAGTGCCCTCTCGCCCTATCCTTGTCCACCAGCCAAGGCATCCCGCCTGCTTTCCTCATCACAGTAACACTTGGCACCAGGCACACTTTTCACATGAATGAGTGGCTGCTCGGGCCTCGTATTGTTTGGGGTCGGGACTAGTTTTCCATGGAGAAAATAAGATTGCTCTGGAGCCCACTCCTGAGGCTGACGTGTAATCCTGTCCTCTGTCCTCTTCGATTCCTGATAGAGACCCCAAGTTTGTGGAGCGAACACTACGGTTGGCAGGCACCCAGCCCTTGGAGGTGCTGGAGGCTGTGCAGCGCAGCCTGGTGCTGCAGCGACCACAGACCTGGGCTGACTGTGTGACCTGGGCCTGCCACCACTGGCACACCCAGTACTCAAACAACATCCGGCAGCTGCTGCACAACTTCCCTCCTGACCAGGTAATGCCCAGTTGTTGGGTCCATTTGACAGAATGTATTTCCCTGAAATGGGAGCCTGCAGTGTGGGTCCTCCCACTGCGGAGTCCAGCTGTGGCAGGTGCCCTGAGGCATGGGGATCTGAGAAGAGTGATTGACCCTAACCTGCTTTTTCCTTACCCTAGTTCCTTTGAGCAAAGAGGCTTGGTTGCTGTTTACCCTGACTGTGGTGTGGGCTGCGTCATACCTGATTCCCAGTCAGGGCTGTAGGGGTTATGGGGGAGAAATTCTGGAGTTAAGTGCACAGGAATCAATACGGGTTTGGGTTCAAATCTAAACTCTACTTGAACAAATCACGTAACTTCTTTCTGTGCCTCAGTTTCCTCGTCTGTGAAGTAGAAATAATAGTGATCTACGTCATGGGGGGTTTGGGGAGGATTAACTGGTATTTATTAATATGAAGTTAGTACAATGCCTGGTAATCCATGAGTTTGTTAAATGATGGGCTGTCTAGCACAAAATGACTACCCAGGGATTGGTAGTTGTTCTCTCAGCCAGATCTGTGGTTCAACCTGTGGGACCCTACAGTTGGGGTATTTTGTGATTGGCTCCAGTCCCCATCGAGTGCCCAACCCGAGATAGTGAGTTGGGGGCACCTCTGGGGCCTAGGTGAAGTGCCAAGATTGTCAGAGAGGCCTTCACTCTCAGGTCCTGTTCTCAAAAATCTCTCCATCCCTTAGCTCACAAGCTCAGGAGCCCCTTTCTGGTCTGGCCCCAAACGCTGTCCACACCCGCTCACCTTTGATGTCAACAACGTAAGTCTCCTCTCTAGGGTCTTCTGGGGTCAGGTGGAGGGTGAGTAGGTGGGAAGGAGGTGGTGGCTCCCCACTCGAAGGCTGATGTGCTCACCCTTCCCTGCCCTGCCTTCTCCTAGCCCCTGCATCTGGACTATGTGATGGCTGCTGCCAACCTGTTTGCCCAGACCTACGGGCTGACAGGCTCTCAGGACCGAGCTGCTGTGGCCACACTCCTGCAGTCTGTGCAGGTCCCCGAATTCACCCCCAAGTCTGGCGTCAAGATCCATGTTTCTGACCAGGAGCTGCAGAGCGCCAATGCCTCTGTTGGTGAGGGTGTTTGGCCAGTTGGCCAGTAGTCACCCCCAAATGTCCCCGGCCTAGTCTAGCCTCCCCACCAGTCCTCTACCCCTGGCTCTGCTCTGCTTTGTGACCCCAGGCCTGAGGTTTACCCACACCTTCCTTTGAGCCTCCCTTTGACATGAAGAGGGTAGGTTGGGGCAAATTGTCTCCCTCCCTCCTCCTCTCCACTCTCTGGCCCGCAGGAGAACTTGCTGTTTTACTCTTGCTCTGTGTATTTCCCTTAGTTTTGTTATTTCTTCTTGATCTGTTCATCTAAGACGTATGATCTCTACCAGTGGTCTCTCTCCCGTGATACCTTCCTGCCTTGTCTCCTTCCAGATCTGCCCCCATCTGTACATCTATCCCCATGTTTCTCTATGCATCTTCACCCTCCATAGTTTGGGGCTGCGGTTTACTGACACCCCCGCCCCACCCCATCTACATATTTTTTCACCACTCCTCCCTTCTGTATATAATGCCTCTGTAGCTCTGTAATGCCCCCTACATTTACCTTCCTTATATCTCATCCCTCTTCCTCTCCACAGATCTCCTCCCATTTCCCCTTCCATGGTCCCCATCTTCCTTCTGAAATATCTACTCCTTCATATTCCTCTATGTACGTCTTCCAATCTTTCCTTCCATATCTCTCATCACCTTCATATATTTCTCCTCCCACCTGTCTCACCCTCTGTATACCCCCACTCTCCCCTTTTATATCTTCTCCATCTCCCCCCATATCTTTCCTCTATGTCCACATCTGTACATTCCCCCCAACTTCCCCTCCATATATATTTTTTACTCCCCTTTTCCTCCCTGTATCCTCTGTGTTCCCCCATCTCGCTCTACATCATTCTTCCCAAGATCTTTACGTTTCCCATCTTGATCTCTCCATCTCCACTTTCTCCTAACACTTTCATTTCCATTCCTTAGTGTCTCTAGAGAGATCGTTCTTGATAGCCTCAGCTCTTTCTCTGTGTTTTTCAGGTTTGTATTCTGTTCTTCTCTACCTCTCCTCCTTGCCCCTTTTCTCTCCCAGGATGTCTCTCCTTTCCAAATCCTTTTTCTACCTGAATACCTTTTGCCCCACACTGGGCTCCCATTACCACCTCAGACCTTAGCCTGGGATCTAAAGGGCTGACAGTGTCCCTCTCTTCATGCAGATGACAGTCGTCTAGAGGAGCTCAAAGCTACTCTGCCCAGCCCAGACAAGCTCCCTGGATTCAAGATGTACCCCATTGACTTTGAGAAGGTACAGGGTGGGGGCCCAGGACAGGGAAGGGAGGATGGGCAAAGCATAGACAGGCTGGAGAAAAACAGGAGGAGTATCTGGAGACAGCCCTGGGCCTTTGTGGGGATCAGATCGTGGGCCTGCCACATGGCTCTGAATGAGTAGGTGTTCCCAGCCATCCCTTTGTGATCTGGGAGAGTCCATCAGGCAGTTGCAGTGGAGGATACACATTTTCTTTAACTGATCCTCTCCCCACTGCCCCTTCACACCCTCCCCACTCATAACAGGATGATGACAGCAACTTTCATATGGATTTCATCGTGGCTGCATCCAACCTCCGGGCAGAAAACTATGACATTCCTCCTGCAGACCGGCACAAGGTGAGGGGAATCTAGACCTGATGTTCCACACTCCTCCAGGTTTGAGTTACCCACACTCAGCCCCTCTATAGACCCTGAGGCTCTTGTACTTAACTACCACCATTTTTTGTCCCTTCCTGTCTCTCAGAGCAAGCTGATTGCGGGGAAGATCATCCCAGCCATTGCCACGACCACAGCAGCCGTGGTTGGCCTTGTGTGTCTGGAGCTGTACAAGGTTGTGCAGGGGCACCGACAGCTTGACTCCTACAAGAATGGTTTCCTCAACTTGGCCCTGCCTTTCTTCGGTTTCTCTGAACCCCTTGCCGCACCACGTCACCAGGTGGGGGCCCGCATCAGAAGTGGGGTTTGGGTGGGGTATGTCTGTAGATTCTGGTTCTAATTCACGTCATACCCTGTCACCAGGTGAGGGTTTCTGTCTATGTGTACCTACCTTTTTTATGCATCCTTTTTCGTTTATTCATTAATCATATTGTTTGAGTACATGCGAAAAGATGGGATATTTGAATTGTGCCCTGGGAGATTATTAGTATTAACTACACAATAATGGCAGCCAAAATTTATTGGATGCTTCCTACACTTATATGCTTTGCTTGCTTCATTCATGAATTCACTCAAATATTTATTGAGCACCTGTTGTGTGTAGGTACTCTTCTAAGTTATGTTCCTCAAGTAGATGATATAAATAACCTATTAAATGATCTTGGAATCAAAAAAGGATAAAAAGAGGCCGGGCGTGGTGGCTCACGCCTGTAATCCCAGCACTTTGGGAGGCCGGGGCACATGGATCACCTGAGGTCAAGAGTTCGAGACCAGCCTGGTCAACATGATGAAACCCTGTCTCTACTGAAAATACAAAAAATTAGCTGGGCATGGTGGTGGGCACCTGTAATCCCAGCTACTCGGGAAGCTGAGGCAAGAGAATGACTTAAACCTGGGAGGCGGAGGTTGCAGTGAGCCGAGATCGTGCCATTGCACTCTAGTCTGGGCAACAAGAGCAAAACTCCATCTCAAAAAGATAAAGAGGACTTGAGAATACCAGGGGGCAAGGGGATGTGTTTGAGATTTTGTGTGGGATGGTCAGAAAAGGCCTTGCTGAAAAGATGACACTTGAGATCAGAATTGGAGGATGTGAGGGGGCAAACCGTGCAGGCTTGGTGGTGAGTGGGGACACATTCCAGGCAGAGGGACCAGTTCTTAAAAGGGTACCAAGATAGGGGTGTGCCTGGCAAGTTGGAGGAATTCAAAGTCCACGGAGTGAGTGTGAGACTGAGGAGAGTAGGAGATGAGAAGAAAACAATTTCAGTGCTTGGGGTGAGATGGGAGCCACAAGAGGATTTCGAACAAAAGAGGATTGTGATCTGACTGAACACGTCTGCATGGGGGTGAGGGGGATGGAGACAGATGGGGGCTGGACCCTCTGGGATGGTCTCCATCTTACACTCCCCTCTTTGTCCTGCAGTATTATAACCAAGAGTGGACATTGTGGGATCGCTTTGAGGTACAAGGGCTGCAGCCTAATGGTGACGAGATGACCCTCAAACAGTTCCTCGACTACTTTAAGGTAAGGCCCCTCCCTCTCTCTCTCACCCCACCTTGGGGGGCGAGGTGTGCAAGGTGACTTGCTGGCCTGTCCACCCCCATGACCCTGCTGTTCCCCGTCCCTCTCCAGACAGAGCACAAATTAGAGATCACCATGCTGTCCCAGGGCGTGTCCATGCTCTATTCCTTCTTCATGCCAGCTGCCAAGCTCAAGGAACGGTTGGATCAGCCGTGAGTTGGCCACTGGCCAAGCTGGGGGGAGGCCCTGTATGGGTTGGGGAACCTCAACATCCAGCTGTCCCACTCCAGTTCACTGCCCCCACCTACCTGCCCGTCCTCTCTTGCTTTCTGCCCTCCTGACCCTATGCTCCCATCCCCCTGTCCCCAGGATGACAGAGATTGTGAGCCGTGTGTCGAAGCGAAAACTGGGCCGCCACGTGCGGGCGCTGGTGCTTGAGCTGTGCTGTAACGACGAGAGCGGCGAGGATGTCGAGGTTCCCTATGTCCGATACACCATCCGCTGACCCCCGTCTGCTCCTCTAGGCCGGCCCCTGTCCATCCCTCTCCACGCCCCTTCCAGCCCAGGGTTCCCATTTGGCTTCTGGCAGTGGCCCAGCTAGCCAAGTCTGGTGTTCCCTCATCATCCCCCTACCTGAACTCCTCTTGCCACTGCCTTCTACCTTGTTTGAAACCTGAATCCTAATAAAGAATTAATAACTCCCACGTCGCCTGCCCTGCTGGTTCCAGGCAAGGAAGGGACTTCCTGGAACTATCTGGTTCAGATGGTAACTCAGAGGGCTCAGCCCCACCACACCTGCCAGTTTTCTGGGCAAAGGAAATGTAATTGCCACCTCTTCCTGCCCTCTCTGCCTAGGAAGAAAAGGAGGCACCAGTGAGGCCAGTGAGCAGGTACTTGGGTCCATGTGACTATTAATTTGAGCTGGGTTCAATTCTCACCTTCTCCATGTCCTAACTCCCTGCTCTGTGAAGAGGAAAGTTGTGACCAGGCTGCTAGGGCATGGCCAGCATGCCTTATGTCCTTAGGGCAGATCCCCTCCCACCTGGCTCAAAGCACTCAGACCCTGGGCAGCCTTTTGTAGTCATGGTTCCCAGCACCAGGAATGCCTGTGGTGCTCTTAGTTCAATTTCCTTGCTGCAGGGGTGTCTTAAACAGCTCTGCTGAATGCCAGTGCCTGCAGGCATACTTTGCAATTTTTATGGAAATATTTGAGAACCTTGGTAGAGGAAAAGCCCCTTGCTTGTCTTACGCTGCCCCCCTCAGCCCCAGGTCTGCCTGTGTGCCCCTTGATCTTCAGCCTCCTACCTTGGAAAAGACAGCTGGCAATGGGGACTGAGGGGTGTTCATCGCTTAGAGCAGGTAGCAGGAGGCCCAACACCAGCCCCACCAGAACTGCAGAGCTACCATGCTCTGTCCTTGGTCTTCGCTGAGCGCTCCAGATGATTGAAAGCACCAGTCTGACCACTGCCACATCTTTGCCTTCCTCTATTGTACTGGCTCTTGGTGCCTGAGGAATCCATTCATACTTTTGTCCCTCAACTAACCAGACAGTAATTTTATCTACCTTACTAGAAACAAGATCCCTCACTCTTCTACTCAAACTTGAGTGTAAGGAATAGCTCAACCTGTTCTGAACTGGCCTGATTGCCATCACAGCCTGTGCCCACATCTGCTGTCTCCTGGGCCAGTAGTTCCTGGTCCTGGGCACAGTATATGCCCTTGCCCACCTCCTTCTGATTATTTTATTTTCTTGGCCTGCTCTGCGTGGGTGACCTCATCCTTCCACAGTTTCTTCTTCCCCAATAGGACATTGAGGACAGAGGCATTTTCCCTTTGGTATCTAGTGGTGATGCTGTCAAGTGGAAAGTTTTTCCCACCACAGGAACTTTCCCATTATTGCTCTAGAGTATCCTAGACACCACACCGCAGTCCACTGGTCATGCTACTACAGCAGCTGAGGCTTGAACACAACTGTTGTCTTCTTTCTCCAGTATGCCAGCTCCTTTGCAGATACTCTGTAGACACCTTGTTCGCTGCACCTCCCCCATTACAGCTCCATTTCTTCCCTACCACAACTCCTGGATCTCCTTGACACCTTATTCGTACCTGACACCCTTCTCCATCAAAACAAGCTTTTGAGTCATGCATGAATCCTGGTTGCATCTTAGTTGTTCTCCCTCCACCTCATTCCATTTTACTCTGCAGTTTGTCTCCCATTACAACACCAGCCAGAGATCAGGGCTCAGCAGGCGGGGGTTGCGTCATTGCACCGAGCCCCCTGCACCCAGCAGCCACAAAGGATAGGGTGGGACAAAGGTTTCTCTTGTCATTGCCTGGAACTATTTGCCCACCTCCTTCTGATCATTTTATTTTCTTGGCCTGCTCTGGCAGGCATTCAACAAACATTTGTTGCGTGCTGTGTGCCAGTCACTTTCTAGGCACGTGAGACAGCACGTGCCTAGAAAGTGAAAACAAAGATCCCTGTCTTCTTGCGGTTTATGTTCTGCTAGCTTGAGACCCAGAACAGACTATAAGCACAGTAAGCAAATTGTACCTTAGAAGTTGATCAATGTTCTTCAAAAGGCGAGGAACAGAGCCCCATCTGGGGATCTGGAATGATGGCAGTGCAGGTAGGAATTTTTAAATAGGAAAGGCTTCATGGAGATGACGTTGAAGCAAGCACCTGGAAGAAGTGAGAGAATGAGGCACGTGGATGTGGGGCAGGAGCATTCCAGGCAAAGGGAACCACAGCAAATGCAAAACCCCTGAGGCTGGATTGTGCCCGTTTCACTCAGAAACGGCTAGAAAGAGCGCTAGTATGGTGGCAGTGAGTCGGGGGAAGAAGAGGAAGAGATGAGGTCAGAGAAGTGATGGACCTATTCTAGGCCAAGGCGAGGACTTTTGTCTTTGTCAAATGTTTCCACTCCCATCATGGCCCGGGAAATCTTCACTAATATAAACCTTACTGAAAATCCTAACTGGTGTGACCAAGGCTGCCATAAAGGGAAGCCCGGAAGAGGCGGGAGGCTGCTTTGGAACAGGGTAGTGTAAGGATGTGCCAGAAGGCCTGCTGGAGGTTGCAGCCCTTTGAGCGGGACTTGGGGATAGTGTGGTTTTCCAGGCAGAAGGAAGTGAGGGATTAGGTCGACCTGTTAGTGCTTGTCACACAACAGGCGCCCAATAAATAAAATGGAAATAAAATCGCGGAGTGTTCTACTTGTGTTGACTGACATCAAAACAAAACAAAAAACCCGCAGAGTGAGGGAAGGCACGGGCGGGGCTGTGGCGGGCAAGAGAGGTGGCAGGAAAATCCAACGCACGGCGCCTATGCAAATACTCGTGTGAGGCAGAAGAGAGGCTCCGCCCGGCTAGAAGTTCCAAGCATGCGCAGTAGCGGCTCCTGCACCTCTAAGGATCCGCCTCTTTCCCCTTTCTCAGCTTCGCTTTCACCCCGGGAGGCCCGCTGTATGAGATGGAGGGCGGGCTAAAGGCGGGACGAGACCCGATTGAGCGCAGTTGTGACCAATCACCTTGCGGAATATTCGGCCTATAGCGAAGGAGAAGCTCAGAACAAAAAGAAGGCCCCACCCCCGCTGACGGAGAAAACCTATGAAACCCGGGCGGAGGCGTGTGGAGTTGGGTAGAAAGCGAAATCACGCCTCTTCAGTCAGCCACGCCCTTTATTCTTGCTCAGCCTCGCCACAGAGAGCAAATCCGATTGGCTGGGCGACAACCTCAAAGGGCGGGGCTGTACACGTTCACTATGGGAATAAGGTAGCGGTTGGGGGGGCAGATGGGCGGGGATAGGCTGTCCTAGGTAAGGTGGTAAAGGCCAATAACTCTTCAGGCTGCCTCTCCTCGAAAAGTCATCTTCTCGCGAACCTTTAAAATGCCTTCCTCCCCAGGCACCTCAAGGGACTAGAACGGAGTGCTTCATTTCTCTTTTTCCTCCTTGCAAAAGTCCCGTTTGCCACCATGGGGATGTACCAAGTGAGACTGAGTAGGGGGAGCGAGTGGTGATGGACGCGCCAGGTTACTGGCCGCTGCTCACCTAGGCGCTAGCAAACTTCTGCCAAGATCGGAACTGAGTACTAAACAGCCTCCACACTTCTCCCTGGTGCCGTCCCCGGCCTGGCGCCGCATCCCCCTGTGGGCTCGCGATGGCCGCGTCCCCTCCCGCTGCGGACGGGTCCTTTGGTACAGGCAGTCCGAGGTGAGTCCCCTCCTTTCTACTTCACCCTTCCGAGCGCCTGCGTGCGCATGCGCGGAGCGCGGCGCGCGCGGCGGTTGGGCCGTTGGCTGTTCGGCCCTGGGATCCGCCGCCACTCCGCGATCAGCCGGCTCTGAGCCGCGAGCCGCCGTGAGCACTCGGATTCGAGCCGGCGCCAACGAGCCCGGGGGCATCGCCCGCAGCGGCCAAGCTCATGGCCGGCTGAGCGGGACGCCGCCTCCGCCTCAGCCACCGCCGCCGCCGCCGCCTCCTCCTCCTCAGCCGGCGGCGGCCCGGGCCCAGCAACCATGGCTGAAGACTACTGGGACGGGCGCCTGCGGCGAACAGGAGGAGAAGGAGGTCGCGCGGCCTCATCCCGGGCCGCCGCCCCAGGCGCCGCCGCGCCGGCCCCGCGGCTCTGAGGTTGCTCGCGCGCCCCCGCCGGTGAGCGCGTCCCCGAGGCGTGGGGGCTGCCCCTCCTCCTTCAGAACCCACCCCGGGCGGTGCCCAGGGGTCTGGGCTGCCGGGCTGGCAGGTGCCCCCACCCCCGGCGAATTTCCCAGAATGCACCGGGGCGGGGGTCATTTGGGGCCTCCCTGACCTTGGCCCCGCCCTGGGCCCGTCCTGGGAGCTGGGGTGGGAAGTGCTGTGGGTGCTAATGGGGAGCAGGGGAAATCAAAGGACCAAAGGGTGTGGAAATGGGTGACAATGGGGTGAAAGACTTGGGGGGTTTGCTAATGGGGGTCGGAGCATGTGGCAGTAAGCCTCATGCCAATAAGCCGTGTAAGGTTCAAGGCCCCGTGTGTGCTTGTGGAAGGAGGGCGGGGTGCGGAGCGGGTGAGGGACCCGAGGGTGTATAACGGGGGATGTCGAGGAAGTTCCAAGACATGCTCATAGGGGTTATGTCCGCGGAGAGGCCCGGTGTGTGTTCATGGGGGACAGGGTGGCACAGGTACCAGAACGTGTGCTGATGGGGTCAGGGCTCTGAGGCCTGGCGTGTGGCAGTGAGGCCCGGGATGCTGTTAATGCTGCGTGTCTGTCCCTGGGGCCTGCGGTGTGTGAGAATGCAGTGTGTGCTTTTGGAGGGCAGGTAGTTAAAGGACTCGAGTGAGGCGTGTCTGCCAGTGAGGGTCATGGCTGTAGAGAGTGTATGCCTGTGGCCTCGAAGGTCTAGGTAGTTTGGGACCCAGTATATGCTAATGAGGGCAGAGTGGAGGAAGATCCTGAGGGTATCTAATGGAGGAAGAACTGTGGAAGACCTGAGCCTGGCCTAAGGGAGATGCAAATTGTGTGTCTGCCTGGGCCCGGGAAGGGGTGGTGGGGAAGGAAGTGTTTTAGCACCGTCAGAGGCTCAGTGGATGAAGAGTCAAGGTGATGTGAGGTGTGAGTGTGTCCATGGACACAGGGAATGAGAGTCTCGAGGGCACACTAGGAAGGAGCAGGGTAATATAAGAAGTTCTGGTGGTTGCTAATGTGGGTTTAGAGCCATAGAGGCTCTTCAATGTGTGCCATTGGGAGAGTCAGCTGTGTAAAGTCTGGAATATGCTAATAAGCATCAGAACCTTGCAAAGATTGTGCCCTTGTGTCCGCGGAGGACCAGAGTATGTTGAGGTTCCAGGGGGTGCTACTTGGGGGTAGGGCTGCAGAGGGAATCTAGTGTGTAATAAGGGGGATCAGGGCTTTCATGAAGGGATCCAAGTGTAACCAACAGGGATTATATCTGTGGAGGGGTCGGAGCAGAGAGCAATAGAGGACAGGAATGTGTGATGATCTCGGTGTGCTAAAGTGGATTACAGCTAGGGAGGGCTGAAGTGTGTGCTAATGGGAGTCAGGGCTGAATGGAGACCTGTGTGCACTAATGAGGGTCAGGCCATGGTAGAACAGTGTGTTCTTGTGTCCCTGGGGAATAGGGCTGAGTAAGGGTTCAGAGTGTACTAACGGGGAGGCAGGACTGTGTGAGGCCCAGCGTGTGCTAATAGAAATGAGGCCTGAGTGAAGACTCAGTTTGTGCTGACCAAGGGGACAGGACAGTAGAAGGACTGGAATGTGTGTTAATGATGGTCATAGCTGTGAAGGGGCCTGAGTGTGGGTAACACTGGCTAGAGATCTTTCTGTAAGGTTCACTTTATGTTAACAGCATTCAGAGCAGCATGAAGAAAGTCCAGTGAGTGCTAATGTGGGTCAGCTATAGAGTACCCCAAGTGCATGTTAATAGAGGTCAGAATCATGTAAGGGGAACAATATGTTAATGTGGGGAGTCAGTGCTATGGAGAAGGTAAGAAGAAGCTAGGCCAGGGAGGGGCCCAAGAATGTGGTGGCAAGAGTTACTCAGAGGAGGCTGAGTGTGTGCTGACAGAGTTCAGGGCGGTATGTTATGTGTTAGGGCTTTGAATGCTGATGGGTATATGAGATAATAGCAGGTAAGATGTAGTGAGGCCTCCTTGAGGGTCTAGCGTGTATTAATGGGGATCAGGACATAGAGTGCGATGACCAGGTCCTTAGTGGTTGGTGTGGTGAGTATCCTTGAGTATGAGAGTAGTCTGAGGATGGGTGTATGTCTTTGGGGATCAGGAAGGGTCAGGCAGGACATGTGCCCTTTTTGGGGTGAGGTTTTATGTCCAGTTTCTTGCTGCCTCCTTCACTTTTTTGAAATCTAAAAAGCTCAATCAACTGAAATGATATTTAAAAGTTTCCTTGAGTATAAATGTTCACTTATCTCTGTTCACAGGGGCTTGCCTGAGCCCCCCCCATCCCCCTTTCTGGGAGTGTCATGTGATATACAGATTTTACACCCCATCTTCCTAAAATCCCAAGAAACTGAACTCCAGAGCATGTCCAGCCCTTGGGGTTTCCAGTTAGAGGTCATGGACCCATGGCTCCTCCTGGCTCCCTCCCCATCCTCCATTCAGCCCTACTTCCAGTCTCCCCCAGCCCCTCCCCTACTCCCTGTCGCAACATGCAAAGCAACTGGGTATCTGTGCCATATGGGGACACAAGGTTGTCTTTGGGAGCTGGCCATGCTTTACCTTCCTCGCCTTAGGCCCAGTATTCAGCCTCCCACGTCAGGATGTTTTGTCATTATCCTGGGTTCTCCATGGATGGACCTCATCCTGTATCTGAGGTCTTTCTGCTAGGGTGGCCCCTACCCCTCCTGGGGATAGTGAGTTCAGCCAGGTGGGGGTGGGAACTGCTGGGGGAAGCACCTGATTTCAAGGTAGCAGATGACCCATTTCTCTCCTCAAATCCAGCCCCAGTCTCATCCTCGACCTCCTATCTAGCTCTACTTCCCTTGGGCCCTGGGCCATCTTAGGCCCTGCTGTGAGTCCAGATGGTTCCTGGGCCAGGTCTTTCCCCCTCCTTGCTGGCCCAGAGCCCAAGAGGAAGCAGAAGACGGCTGGCCTAAGCCTTTTGGTGGCCCCATTCCCTTCAGCAATCCATCTAGGTCATCTTCCTGTCGATGCCAGCATCCCTGGGCTACCTTGTTTAGGGTTGTTCAATGAATAGCAGGGACTCATCACCTCAGCAGAGGTTGGTCCTAGGCCCTCAGCCCCCTGATTCACTTATTTCTGCCATAAGCACTTTTTGAGCATCTACTCTGTGTCAGTCACTATTCCAGGTCCTCAGGACATAGCCGTGACCTAAACACAGAAATCTACCCTGGCGGAGCTGATCTTCTAGTTGTGGCGGTGAGGAGATAGACAGTAAAGACTAAAGAAACAAATAAGTAGGTGGTGTCATTTCTGAGGAGGTAATGAGTGCTGGGGGGATAACTGGCAAGGTAAGGGAGCTCGGGATGGTTGAGATTTTAAATAGGGTTATTCATGGAGGCCTCATGAAAAGGTGACTTTTGAGCAATGGCCTGAAGGGAGAGGGGAGTGAGCCATTTCGAAATTTAGGGGAAGGGTGTTCCAAGGTACCAAGAACAGCCAGTGTGAAGGCCCCGAGGTGGGATTCTGCTGGGTGTGGTTGCAGAACAGCAAGTAAGAATGGTGGCAGGGCGGTTGGGGGGGGTGGTGGGCAGAGAGGTAATAGGGCCAAATGAGGTAAAGAAAGACCTGTGGGCCACATTGAGGACTGGGGTGTGTATTTGGGGTGATGGGAAACGTAGTACATTCTTGAGTAGAGGAGAAATGTGACCTGGCTTGTAAAAGCCTAGATTGGACCCTAGGGGTCCTAACCTGATCAAACCTTTCTGGCAGCCCTGAGAACAGCTGGTATACACTGAGATCCCCCCCTCCACACAATCCCACCCAGTGGGTGGGTCTGGGCAGGACACCCTGACACACACTCCCCCCCCCACCCACCTGGGTAGATGAATGGGATGATGCAGTGGTTGTCATGACGATGAGTGCTAGAGAAGTCAGGAGGAGGATCCCTGTGGCCACAGGGAATAATCTGCCTTGGCCTTTGAGGGTGGTGCCAGGAGAACTATGCCACTCTATGGGCGTGCTCGAGGCCATGTCACCCATCCTTCAATTCTGGGCACACGCCCTGGCCGACCCATGGCTGGGCCCATCACTGCAGCTGTACCTGAGAAGATCTGCTATGGAGCCTTCTGCTCCTGCAGTGGGGCTTTTCCCCTAGAGGCCAACAATCCATCGTTTGGGCCCTTGCCCTCAATCAGCCACCTAAATCTGAGAACTCAGGTGGGCTACTTAGGAGCAGGGTCCCAGTGGAGTTGGCTCTGTGGGTGGGCAGGTACTTACAAAGATCCCCGTCCATGTTGGGTTTCCAGAAATCCTGAGTGGCTCTGGGGTCCATATTGGTTGAGTGAGCACTGACAAGTCCATGTCAGTGCCCCCTGCTAGACTGTGGGCTTTAGGGGACCCATGGTGATCAAGCAAATGCTAATATGAGACCCATTTCCATCCTTGTCCCTTGCTCAGATCGCCATGGATCGGATGAAGAAGATCAAACGGCAGCTGTCAATGACACTCCGAGGTGGCCGAGGCATAGACAAGACCAATGGTGCCCCTGAGCAGATAGGCCTGGATGAGAGTGGTGGTGGTGGCGGCAGTGACCCTGGAGAGGCCCCCACACGTGCTGCTCCTGGGGAACTTCGTTCTGCACGGGGCCCACTCAGCTCTGCACCAGGTGGGTCCACTGGCTACCCCCTCTCCCATATGACCCCAGGCTGCTTCCCAGGTGTTGCCTCGTGGCCACATTCCTCATTTTCCTCTCAATTTTCTGCCCTTTCTCTGCCCCCCATGTGCTCTCTTCTCCGCCTTCCTTCCCATCTTCTCTCAACACCCTCGGTCTATCTGTCCATCTGCGCTCCTCTCCTTGCCTTTCTGCCCAGGCCCCGTTGTAGGGGGGCACAGGGTGCCTCGCCTGTCACAGTTGCCCCAAGGCTCCCTCTGCCCTTCTGCCCTCTGTGATGGCCTCCTCAGGCCTCTGGTACCTGCCTGCCCTGGGCCTGCCTTCCCAGGACCCTTGGCTTCCCCTGCCACCACCTAGCTACCAGCTCTGAGCTCAGCTTTCCCTTGGAAGGAAAGGTTCCACCAGGTGACTTTTGCCTCCCCACCCCCCAGTTCAACCTGTCCTAGATGGACCTGAGCTTCCCTGGGCCCTATCACCCTCTCCCCGAGGGACTCCAGGTTTCCTCTGGGGGCCATGTGCACACATGTGTGATGATGGAATATGTCTCATGGGGGAGGGGGTGTCCTGTGGTTTCTGACCCCACCTGGCCTGCCCTACCCCTCTCCCTGCCACCAGAGATTGTGCACGAGGACTTGAAGATGGGGTCTGATGGGGAGAGTGACCAGGCTTCAGCCACTTCCTCGGATGAGGTGCAGTCTCCAGTGAGAGTGCGCATGCGCAACCATCCCCCACGCAAGATCTCCACTGAGGTGCTTGACCCAGTCTGGATGGTGGAGGAGCTGGAAAAGGGGGTTGGACCTGGGGAGGTGGAACTCATGATCCTGTTTCTCTCTCGCCTTACCTGCTAGGACATCAACAAGCGCCTATCGCTACCAGCTGACATCCGGCTGCCTGAGGGCTACCTGGAGAAGCTGACCCTCAATAGCCCCATCTTTGACAAGCCCCTCAGCCGCCGCCTCCGTCGTGTCAGCCTAGTAAGCACCTTGTGTTCCTGTCCTCTCCTTTTTCTCCTCCTCTCCCAGACCCTTCTGAACTTGCTTCAACCTGCCTCATTTGTCCCACAGTCTGAGATTGGCTTTGGGAAACTGGAGACCTACATTAAGCTGGACAAGCTGGGCGAGGTGAGAGGCAGCTAGGAGGCCCATGGTGGGGATGAAGGTCAGTGGGAACTCCTGGAATCTCATAGCACCTCTCCTGTCACACTTCCTCACATTCCAGGGTACCTATGCCACCGTCTACAAAGGCAAAAGCAAGCTCACAGACAACCTTGTGGCACTCAAGGAGATCAGACTGGAACATGAAGAGGGGGCACCCTGCACCGCCATCCGGGAAGGTACACACCCCCATCCCATCTGCCCCAGGCTTCCCCAACTCACCCCTGGTGCACACACTCCATAATGAGAACAAAGACTGGTTCTGGGACCCCCCGCAAAACACTCTGGCTTTCATGGGAATGCCTGTTACCCACATATCCAGGTAATAATCAGGGTAACCAGGAATCTGTTCCCATTTGGATAAAAGGTGGATGAATTGCAAACCAGGGTTTGGTTCCGAGAACACCCCTGGAAGTGCTCACCAATTTATTTACTGTAACAATTTCTAGTCAGAATATCACATGGAATGAATTTGAATTGCACTGAAATTGAGTGTGCAAATTCAATTTCACATGATGCTGCAGGCCTGTGTACTGAGGGTTGGAGCCAGGCCCCTTCCCAGAAACCAAAAACAGGTTGTGAAAATCTAGTGTCACATGAGCCTGGGGCTGCAATCCCAGGTTCTTGCTCCATACTCTCCTCTGAGTCTTGTTTTCCACATCTGCAACATGGGGAGACAACTTGCATGAGGTGGGTTAGAGCTGGTGGCTCCGAGGCATTACCTTGAACTGTCTGGAGAAAGAAAAAAAACCTGGGCTTGTCCCTTTCTAGTCCTTGTCCTCACCTCTGTCCTGAGGGTAGGACCCTGACTCTTCCCGTCCCACTCCCATGCTTCCTGCAGTGTCCCTGCTCAAGGACCTCAAACATGCCAACATCGTTACACTACATGACATTATCCACACGGAGAAGTCCCTCACCCTTGTCTTTGAGTACCTGGTAAGGCTGGGTGGCACTGGGTCCCGGGGGGAGGTGGGGAGAAGGCCAGGAGCCGTAGGAAGTAACCCTCATTCCTGTACCACCTCTTCTTTCCTCAGGACAAGGACCTGAAGCAGTACCTGGATGACTGTGGGAACATCATCAACATGCACAACGTGAAAGTGGGTGTGGGGCAGGAAGCAGGGGCACAAGGGGGCCCCCACTCACCCACTCCAACCCACAAATCTCCCAGAAATGGACTTTTCCCTTTGGCTTTTTTTGCTAGGAGCCCTTGGAGGGCACTGGGACCCTGTCCTCTATTGTGTGACAAGGCTCTGGGCCTGGTGTCTGTGTTTGGGAGGGGAGCAGTGCCTGCTGGGGGTCGGGCTAGTGGATAGTCTTTGATCTCTGCCTGCCATTCCTGGGTCCCCAGCTGTTCCTGTTCCAGCTGCTCCGTGGCCTGGCCTACTGCCACCGGCAGAAGGTGCTACACCGAGACCTCAAGCCCCAGAACCTGCTCATCAACGAGAGAGGAGAGCTCAAGCTGGCTGACTTTGGTACCACTGGCCTCCCCCTTCTTCTCATTGGCTCACCAGCCTCCTACTTTCCCATGACCACTTAGTCTCACTTCCCTTCAGCCTTCCCAGATTTTGCCTAGGACACCCTCAGTCTCAACTGCACTCTCCCCCAGACTTTGCCCATGACCCCCTCACTCTAGCTGTCCTTTGTCTGATTTCCAGGCCTGGCCCGGGCCAAGTCAATCCCAACAAAGACATACTCCAATGAGGTGGTGACACTGTGGTACCGGCCCCCTGACATCCTGCTCGGGTCCACGGACTACTCCACTCAGATTGACATGTGGTAAGGACAGGTGGAAGTGTGGCAGGGGCCACGTGGTAAAGGGGGTGGCTTGGTCACAACAGCCACCCAGTCAGCTGCCTCTCTATTCACTGTGCCCTCCCTGCCCAGGGGTGTGGGCTGCATCTTCTATGAGATGGCCACAGGCCGGCCCCTCTTCCCGGGCTCCACGGTGGAGGAACAGCTACACTTCATCTTCCGCATCTTAGGTGAGGAGGCATGGGCCCTAGACGCTGTGGAGACACAGAGAGGACCTGTGAGATGTTTGGGGTAACTCCTCTTCCCTACTAGGAACCCCAACTGAGGAGACGTGGCCAGGCATCCTGTCCAACGAGGAGTTCAAGACATACAACTACCCCAAGTACCGAGCCGAGGCCCTTTTGAGCCATGCACCCCGGTGAGGCTGGTGGGTGGGTGGACGTTAGGGGCCAGAGTGTCCAAACTCATTTTAAAGCAGGTCTCTTTGTCCTTGTGGCAGACTTGATAGCGACGGGGCCGACCTCCTCACCAAGCTGTTGCAGGTGAGACCACCTTGGGTCAGCCTTGGGGGTATGGGATTCCAGGTGTGGGGAAACAGGGACCTCCCCCCCCTCAAACCAGGGGCAGGGTCTGAGGTGGGCAGAGAGACCTACTCGTTGACGATAATCAATACTATCCCCCTCCCCCCACCCCCATTCAGTTTGAGGGTCGAAATCGGATCTCCGCAGAAGATGCCATGAAACATCCATTCTTCCTCAGTTTGGGGGAGCGGATCCACAAACTTCCTGACAGTGAGTGGAGCTGGGGAATGGACCAGCCAGTGTGGGGACTGGGAAGCAGAACTGCTGGGGCCAGCTGGCGGGTTGTGTAGGATTCTGGCTATGCTACTCTAAGTGGGGGGACATCTTGTTCACAGGTGTGATGGGTTGTATTTGTTATGAAAACATTTTTTAGTTTTCAGTTCCTTTTACCTTTCATGAAAAATTTAAAACATACATAAAAATATATGCAATAGCATTTTACCTTTTTTAAAGTAGACATTTCCTTACATGCGCTAAAAAATGCACAAATCATAAGTATACTATACAATGAATTTTCATAAATGAAACGTATCCTTGTAACTAGCACAAAAGTCAAGAAACAATGTTAAAAGCTCCCCACCCCCAGCTGCCTTGCATCTCCTTCAGTTATTCCCAGCCCCTCCCCAAAGGGTGACCACTGTTTTGACCTCTAACAGCAAGGATAAGTTTTTTTCTGTCCTTGTATTTTATAGAAATAGAATCACATGTGATGTTCTCTTTTTCTATCTGGCTTTTAAAAACTTTTTAATATGGATATTTTCAAATATATGTATTTATATATTAGTCAAAATAATATGATGAGTCCCTAAGTACTCCAATAAATCATCAATCCGTGGTCAATCTGGTTTTATCTATATTCTCTCTGATTATTTTGAATCACATCCAATCTCAGACATCATAGCATTCATCCCTAAATAATTTCAGCATATACCTATAAAAGATTTTTTTAAAAACAAATTATCAAACCTACAAAAAACATTTGCTCACTCTCCCTATCTCCCCACTGGATTAATACATAAAGCAAACCCCAAACACCACCCATCACCTAGACTTAACTAGTGGTAACTGCAATACCATAATCCACTTGACAAAATTAATAATGATTTCTTTGTGTCATGTAATAGTCCGTATTTTATCTTCCCTGGTTGTAGCTTGTTTGTATATGGAATTGTTTGACAGATGAAGGTCAAGCCTCTCAGAGAAGAGGCAGCGTTTTCTAATTCTTCCAGTGGGGTCATATGGGGCTGGTCCTGAATGACCTCATGGGTCATCCCCCACTTCTATGTCTCCCCCATCTGTAGCTACTTCCATATTTGCACTAAAGGAGATTCAGCTACAAAAGGAGGCCAGCCTTCGGTCTTCGTCGATGCCTGACTCAGGTAGGTACAGCCCCTTGTCTTCCTCCCCACCCTACCCACCTACCTGCTTACCCACCAACAACCGTCTGCTCTGCTTTCCCCCACAGGCAGGCCAGCTTTCCGCGTGGTGGACACCGAATTCTAAGCCACAGACCGAGGCCCCAGCAGGCAGCGGCTGGAGGGATGCCACACCCCTCACAGGGCAGCCCCCAACTACATTTTCCCTGCTTACTCTGCCTACCTGCCTGAGCCATGTTCACCTGCCCACTTGTCCCTTGCTGCCTGTCCAAACACCCGACCATTGGCCTGTCAACCCACCCATTGGCCTGTCTGCTGGGTGCTAACAAAGCTCTCATCACTCCTTCACTTGGTCTGTCTGTCTGTCTCTATCTTGGTAGTTGCCGGTGGACAGCATGGCCGTGCCAGCCTCCCACACTGAGGCCAGGCCTACCCCTCATCATACCATCCCCCAGGACCACTACCCCACGGCCAGCCAGGGGTCCAGAGCTAGCTCAGGCTGGGAATCTCGACTCAGACAAGATGGTGACAATGCCTTGAGTCTGAGGCATCCCCTGCCTGCTTTCCTGCCTGCCCCACCTGCCTCATATTGTGTGGGCCTTTTTTTGTTTGTTTCATTCATTGTTTTTTTTTTTAATTATTTTAAATGAGGTTTTCATTTTTTTAAATGCAATATCTCTGTATACAGATTGGCTGGGCCCCACCCCCTGCGTGTGGCCCTCCCACAGTATTTTGTGCAATGAAGCCCTGCTCCCAGCCTTTCAGAGACAGGGACACAGCCCCTATTTGGAACCCTGATCATCACCAGACCCTGGGATCGGCTATGGGAAAGCATGCCATGGCCACTCGCCTTCCTACCCCCGCCTGCCATCCTTAGCTGCAGGAGGATCTGGGGACTACCAGAGACTCTGGGAAATGGACAAGGTGGGGGGCCCCACTCTTTCTCTCCTGCAGTCCCATAGCTGGGGCCTCCTTCCTTCTCAGGGTCTCCCCAGCTCAGCCCTCTTGCTCCCATCCCACTAGGTGCTGTTGGGTAGGGGCCCTGCCAGGAACTGACCAGCTCAGCAAGGAGCCATACTGTGCATATGTGCACAAGCAGGGTTGGGGGAGGGGGTTGTGAGGGGTTGTGCCCAGGTGTTGCCCCCTATCTCCTGGGGAGGGTGAGCAGGGCAGGGACAGTCTCCAGGGTCAGTCCCTGGATGGGTGGTTACCTCCCCTTCCTCCACCCTAAGCCCTGGGGCCCTGAAATGGGGTGGGAGGGCAGGGGTGGGAGCCCTCCTAGTGGGTTTGGGGGGTTGGGTTCCTGAATGCACCATAATCGCTGTATGAAATATTAAAAAGTCTAAAGTGAAAAGCCTGCTTGCAAATCCCTGTAGGGGTGGAGGGTGGCCAAGCTGGGGTGATTACTGGGACCTTGGAGAATTCATACCTGATCACCACTGTCTAGGAAAACACTGGGAGTGGACCAGGGACACGTCACAACTATGAAAAAGGCATCTAAGGTATTGCACATGTAACAGTAGAACATGGAGTTGAAGCAGGTAGGGCAGGCTGAATGGTGTTGATGGGCTGAGAAGCAGAAAGGGGAGTTAGATTTGCCCAGGAATGTGAGAAAGCCTGATAAGAGGGTGGAGACAGGGGAGTGGAGAGATGATGTCTGAAAGACACTGGAAGGCCCAATAGAACCATCGATGGGAAGATGAGGCAAAGGCCCTGTATGACCACTACAGCATCTGACTAGGAAACCATGAAGAGGAGGGAATCTTGACAGTAAAGGGTAGATTGTGGACCACTGAGTAGGTAGAGAAATCCTTAACCTGGAAATTTCAATTATTAGTGTCCAGGAAGTAATAGAAACCATGGGCATGGGTGAGAGAGTTTGCAAGAGACCAGGGATCAATGACACAACCTGGGATTTGCTCTCAGGTATGAGGATAGTTGAGACTTTTATTTCCTTTGTCCTGTGAGTTCCAGCCCCAGTCCCACCATCTTAGGCAAAGCCAAGGATTGTTTTGCAAGCAGAAGAGGTGGGGTGAGCAGGGCCAGGCAAATACTGCAAGTAATGGCAAACCTAATTAAGTGGCCGTTTACTAAAGCCCAGTGGTGGGGGCCCATGGACTTCTAATCACTCTACTGTGTTTTGTTTGTTTTTTGAGATAGTCTCTGTCGCCCAGGCTGGAATGTAGTGGCACAATCTCGGCACACTGCAACCTTTGCCTCCTGGGTTCAAGGGATTCTCCTGCCTCAGCCTCTGAGTAGCTGGGATTACAGGCATGCGCCACCACACCCAGCTAATTTTTGTATTTTTAGTAAAGATGGGGTTTCACCATATTGACCAGGTTGGTCTCGAACTCCTGACCTCAAGTGATCCACCCGCCTCGGCCTCCCAAAGTGCTGGGATTACAGGCTTGAGCCACCAAGCCCAGCCTCTACTGTATCTTTGTAAGCACTTTAGTGATGTTTCAGCTTGCAGCTTCATGGTGCCATGATGACTGCCATGTCCCCAGAGGTGGAAAAGCAAGCAGGGAAAACAAAACACCTTCCTTACCTGCCTGTTTTCTTTTAACGGCTGGAACTTCCACAAGCTCCTCAGCAGACTTCCGGTGCCGTTTCTTGGCTAGAATCAGATGACATGGCCACTTCTGGCAGCAACGGAGGATGGGAAAAGGAGGGCCTTGCAAAGGGGGACAGGATTGCCAGGGTGGATTTAAAAGGATTAGACTTCACCCAACTGCTCTGGGAAGTGGTAGGGTCACTGGTGTGGGCAGAGGTTGGCCTCTGGAAGGTGAAAAAACGGTCTAGGGCTGGAGGTCTCTTGGATTTACCTGGCTGCCCAGATAAATGGGGAGGGGGAGTCTGCAGAGGTATAATGGGGAGAATCAATTCAGAGAATCTGACAAGATTCAACTGGGCTTAAAGAGCAGCTATCTGCCATGTGTCTGACTCAACTCAAATGCCACTTTCTTTGGGGACCCTTAAGTGAAAGGGCTGCTCCCTTACCTCACCCAGCGCTTACAAAACTGACCCCTCATCTATGCCAGGTCTGGGCTGGGGGCTGGAATCAGAGTAATAAAGACACAATCCCTTCCCCGCAGAGGTTAACTGAAAATAGGTAAATTACAAGATTGTGAGGGGGAAGGGAGGTTCGAAATTAAAGTCATCACCAACAGGGCTGGCAGCCCTGGCAGAGAAAAGAATAGCATAGCCTAGTGCAGTGGTTCTCAATCAGAGACATTTTTCCCCCAAAGGACATTTGGTAATGTCTGGAAACACTTGGTTGTCCTGAGGGGTACTACTTGGTATCTAGTAGGTAGAGGCCAGGGATGCTGCTACACATCCTGCAATGCCCACAACAAAGAAATGACAGTGCTGAGGTTGAGAGACCCTGGCCTAGTGCAAGACTTCTCAAACTCTGGGCCTCGGGATTCCTTTATGTTCTTAAAAGTTTAAGACATTCAAAAGAGTTCTTGTTTATGTCATATAGCCTCTGGATTCAGAAGCCTCTAGATAATTACACTGTACACCCCTGAGAGAATGAGAGTGAAAAAGTATTGTGAAAATAGTTTTCATTTTGTGAACCCCCAAGAGGAGTTTTGGACCGGTAGACAGGCTGGGACCACACGGTTGGAGAATGTTTGACCTGGTGTTTAAGGTCACAGCTCTGGAACGAGATTTCTCAAGTTTAAACTGCAGCTCCATCACTTATTAGCTGAGGGACATTTCTGGTACTCAGCGTCCAGTTGTTACCCATGGGTGATAAGGACAGTACCTGCTGCCTGAGGCTACTATTTTAGTCCAACAAAGCACTTAAACTGGGCGGACAGCTAGTTTAGTTATGATTGCTATGACTCCAACAAACATAGGGCCTGGGGCTAACTTGCCTTCAACACCTTGTCTAGTGAATAAATCTAGTTCAGGAAGAGAAACAATGACCCGCAGGCCTAGGTGGGTCTCTGGAGGTGGAAACCTCTTTTGCATTGGGTTTTGATGGTTAAGGGTAGTACAATAAAGGGCATTCTGATCAGGCTAACAAACGCTGCTCCCAGGGTAGGAGTCCTCGCCCACCTCGCCCACCTCGGGAACCTCAGCCTCCACTTTCCATGCCACCTGTGCCCATACAGGGCGTTGGAACCCCACAAGGCACTTTTGTCTTTCTTGGTTCCCACTGAAGATTTTACCCCACCTAACCCTTCGACGCGTCTGTGCGCGGGGCCATTTCCAATATGGCAGTAGCCCCGCGACTGTTTGGGGGGCTCTGCTTCCGTTTCCGGGACCAGAATCCGGAAGTGGCTGTTGAGGGGCGTCTTCCAATCTCGCACAGCTGCGTTGGCTGTAGAGGAGAACGGACAGCGATGGCGACGGTCGCAGCAAATCCAGCTGCTGCTGCGGCGGCTGTGGCGGCGGCGGTGGCGGTGGCTGAGGATAGAGAGCCACAGCGCGAGGAGCTGCCAGGCCTAGACAGCCAGTGGCGCCAGATAGAAAACGGCGAGAGTGGGCGAGAACGTCCACTGCGGGCCGGCGAAAGCTGGTGAGGCTGGGCTGCGGTGAAGCCTCGGCAGAGGGGACAGTGGGGGCATTGACAACCGCTGGAGATTCGGCGGCCGAGGGCGGCGGGAAAGCTGCTGCGGGGTGCGGGGGCGGGGGAGTGGCCGACGGGACAGCGGGCTAAAGGGGCGGGGAAGTGTCTTTGAATGAATCGCAACGTCTGGAAAAGGGGCGGGGCCTGTGTGGTGCAGTCTGACGCCTGAGAACAAAATGGGGTTTGTTGTGATGAGACCGGTTTCAGCCCTGGAGGTGGGGCCGGGCCTGCGTAGTGAAACTGCGTAGGAACCTGGGAGGAAGGTGGGTTCTGCGATGTAAGGCGGGGGCGCGGCCTGCGCTGCGTAATGCAACTTTTGGGGGCGGGGAGCGGTCTCCGATTGCTCTGGCGTGGCTGGGAACGAGGCGAGCTTTGTGACGTCAGCAGAAGAGCGGGATGGAGCCGAACGGTCCGAGGGAGGGAGCGGGGACCTGCGTGGGGGAGGAGCTTGGAGCCTGGGAACGAGGTTAGGTTGGTGACGTGAGCCGAGGGGCGTGTTCTGAGGCCGAGGGACGACAGTGGAGGGGAGGTGGTGCCTATAAGGCAGAAAATGGCGCCTGCGAATAAGCAAAGTTTATAATGCGCAGAGGTTTTTTATTCTGGCAGAAGCCTTCCCGAGTCGAGAGAACGTGCAAGTGATTAGCACGGGAGGGGCCTTCCATGTTCAATTGATTTTCTGTCTTGGTACTGTTTTGGTTTTAGAATCAAGAAAAAGTCGTTTTTTTAAAAACCGATAATTTTGATAAATCGGCTTGTTTTACTGATTTCTTGCTAAACAGTGCTTCTTGAGATTTACTGCTTCTGGGTTCATTTTATTTCTGGCCGAGTTGCATCTGGTTTTTTAATTGTGAAATACGTAAGACCTAAGAAGATTGTATAAAACATTTACGCAGCCCAGATTGACGGACATCCTTTTAAAATAAACGGCTACACTCTTCAAAAATGTCAGGGTCGTGAAAGACAAAGGCTGAAGAACTGTTCTAAATTGAAGGAATTAATGCGATTTAACGAGTCATGATAACTAAATGCAACATGTGATCCTCGATTGGATCCTGGAACAGAAAAAAAAATTATTTTAAAAATCAATTTTTTATCATAAGATTATTTTTGTCTCTTTTACTGTAAAAGGCAATGGAAACATCGGTGAAATTTTATTAAAGTGGGTAGATATTAGTACTACTAATTTCTTAATTGTGATCATTGTGGCATGAAAAATAATACCCTTGTTTATAGGAAATGCTGAAAAATTTAGGGATAAGAACTCATTGTGTAAGCAGTTTATTCTCAAATGCCTGAAAAATTAGCATATATAAATTTATATATGGTGAGGGGAAAGGGGAAATTAGGGAGATGTTGGTCAAAGGATACAACATTTCAGTTAGACAAGAAGAATAAGTTCAGATCTATTGTACAACTATAGTTAATAAATTCATTGTATACTTGAAAATTGCTGAGAGATTTTACATGTTCTACCACCCCCCAGAAAATTGATAAGTATGTGACGTAATGGATGTGTTAATTGCCTTGACTTAGTCATTCCACAATGTATACATAAGTCAGAACTTCATGCTGTACACCATAAATATATACCATTTTTGTCCATTTTTAAATAAATAAAAATACCAAAAAAGAATGCATGTAAAGAAACAACGATTGAGCAAATGGGTAAAATATTAGATTTGGAGGATCTGGATGTGGGATATGTGGGAATTCTCTGTATTATTTTTGCCATTTTTCTCAATCTATTTCAAAGTTTAAAAATTAAATAATAATTAAATAAAAACGTGTGAATTCACCATCCAGGTTAAGATTCAGAACACTGTCTTGAGAAATCCTTCTTTGCCCCTCCCAGATGGAAATTCCCCTCCTTGCTCCATGGGAAACTGTTATCCTGAATTTTGAGTTAACAGTCTCTTCCTTTTCTTTGATGTTTGACCACAACTGTATGCATCCCTAAGTAGTATGTAATGTCTAAGCTTTCACTTTATACATATATGGAATATATATATAAAATTCTACTGGATGCATACTGTGAGCCCTTCTCTTCCTATCAGGTGATACATGGTATCCACATGACATCATTGGTGATGTTAACCTTGATCACTTGGTTATGGTAGTGTTGGCCAGGTTTCTCAACTGTAAAAGTACCGTTTTCCTCTTTACGTACGCAATAATTGTTTTTAAAACATGTATCATGTCCAACCATTCCTCAAAATACCCCTAACAGCTTCCCATCTCTTGCAACGTAGATGCTAAAATCCTTACAGTGAATCGTAAGACTTTATGAAGCTGGTCTCCAGCTTGCATTCTGATGTCTTCCCAGATCTCTCTTCTGATTACGCACTCCCTCTCTGTCTCCATCCAGGCCGGCCATATTGGACTCTTGCTGTTCCTCAAACACATCTAACCTTAGGGCTTTTTCGAGTGAGGTTTACTCACTACAGAGTTCTTTAATAACCACACCAGTGAAATGCGTATCTCTGTTACTGGGGAGATGAGTTGAGATTTTCCAGATCGGGAATACAAACCCAAGCCGTGTTTTTCTGCCATTACGTCATACCTTTCCTACAAGAAAAAGCCTCATTTCATCCTGAGAATAAACAAAATAACCACAATGTTTTATAACCCATTTGAAGATGTTCAAAAGGGCCTTGAGGCTTTGGTCCTTGCCTCTTTCTACCTTTGTGGCCTTGTGATTGTGTCACTGGTAGATAGGACATTACATCCTGTCATCCTTGACAATACCCTTTAAAATTACCCCACCAGTACTGGATTTTCTTTTGGGATGATGAACTATTTTGGAACTAGGGAGAGGTTGTGGTTATACAACTGTGAATGTTCTAAATGCCACTGAATTGTTCACTTTAAGATGGTTAATGTTATGTGAATTTCACCTCATTAAAAAAATTACCACACAAGTGTTGGTTCAGTATTGAAGCCCGTTTGTCTCTGCTGTCATGGGTATTATCATGAAGCATTTTTGCTAAACTCCACTTTGTTAATGCTTCTCTATTTAGATAAGAGCAAAGCATCTCAAGGTTCTTTATTGCTGTCCATTTTCCATTTTATAGGGGTTTGCTGAAGTGGCCAGGATATATGTATTTATAAAGCATTTTGAAATCATGGACTAACCCCAAATCATATATCTTGTATCAGTATTAATATTTGCACCTTCTGTCTTTTGTCAGCTGTTAGATTTGGGTGAGAGTAGTTAATTAATTTGGTAATCACAACTGATTTAATTTCTGGGAGAAGCTTATATTTTAAGGCAAATTCAAATCTGTAATAATATAGCCTCCTTGGAAATTTTCACTTTTTCCTTTTGTGGGATGAACCACCTTCAAACACAAATCAGACACAAGAGAAAACTAGAAGACAGAAAATAAAGAATTGTTTAGTAACTTTTTTCCATAAGCACATATTTCATATCATTTCAACAAATTTGAGGAAGCACAAATAAACCTAAGTGACTTTAGCAAGATCAGTTGTACCTGTATATACTGGCAACAAGAAACTAGAAAATTAAATTGTATTATACCATTTATGATAGCATCTAAAAAATTGAATACCCAGCTGTAAATATAATAATTTGGGTGTTATTGGTACAGACCATGACACCTTTGTTGTGACTGCCACCTGGCCTGACAGAGATTGTGAGACATCCTGATTTCAGAGATGTTACAATGATTTTTTTAAAGTGTCTTTGACTTGAAGCAATATGGTAATAATATTCTGTGAAAAATTATGTAAAACGTCAGTCCTCCATGAAATCTATAGAAATTCAACCTGTGGCCAGGTCTGGAAGTTTTGCTTACCACTGTACAGAGTGATTTTAATGTTAATTTTTGTTCAAAATCTGCTCTTAAAAGGAAGTTGAGCAATTCCTACCTTTGCATTGGAAGGTACTGTTAACTATAGCTTTACTGAACAAATTAATTTCATAGACTGGCTACGGAGGCAAGTAAAGCCACAAAGGGTGGATGGTGGTGTGTGTGGTACAGGGTTGGGTTTGAGCACTGAGCCACCAGCACAGAAGAATTTGTTTCCCTGGTGTGAGTGATACGGCAGGGTCTGTGGGGGTCAGTGCAGCAAAAAAAACAAAACCAACAAAAAACTCACAGAAATGTTTGCCTATCCAGGTGACTTGTGACTATTCCAAGATTTGTCTGTCCCTCCATCCTCCCACCTCTCTGATCCTTTCATGAACAAGGGAAAGTTGACATTTTAAAGAATCACATTAATGAGGTTAAATTGGGAGAATCACTTGAACCCGGGAGGCAGAAGTCGCAGTGAGCTGAGATTGTGCCACTGCACTCCAGCCTGGGCGACAGAGCAAGACTCTGTCTCAAAAAATTATGATAATAATAGGTTAAATTGCTGGAAAACCAACCAATATAATGTTATATGTATTTCATCAAAATTTGGTTATGTTTTTTTTTTTTGAGACGGAGTCTCGCTCTGTCGCCCAGGTTGGAGTGCAGTGGCGCGATCTCGGCTCACTGCAAGCTCCGCCTCCCGGGTTCACGCCATTCTCCTGCCTCAGCCTCCTGAGTAGCTGGGACTACAGGCGCCCGCCACCGTGCCCGGCTAATTTTTTGTATTTTTAGTAGAGACGGGGTTTCACCGTGGTCTCGATCTCCTGACCTTGTGATCCGCCCGCCTCGGCCTCCCAAAGTGCTGGGATTACAGGCGTGAGCCACCGCGCCTGGCCTGGTTATGTTTTAAAAAACATTTATTTGAGGCTGCTCAATATTTGGGATAGCCTTTTATGTGTCAGAAATGCCATAGTAGAACAGGTGTATGTGTTTGTGTGTGTTCAGGCAGGAGGAGGTTTATGTCTGTGAGCTTTTATGTCCAAGCCCTGAAGTCCAAGCTGTCAGAACAATGACAGCTAAAATTCATTTAGCACTTACTATATGTCAAGTATTTTCCACACTTCAGGTTTTCTCACAAAGGCAGATTTCAATATAGTTCTAAATGGTTATCCTTATAGTACATATAAGTTTCACCTTTAAAAGAGAGCTAGTTGAACTGTATACTGAAAAATGGTTGATGATAAGTTTTATGTTACGTGTTTTTATCACAGTTTTTTTTTTTGTTTTTTTGGTTTTTTTTTTTTGTTTTTTGTTTTTGTTTTTTTTTTGAGACGGAGTCTCGCTCTGTCGCCCAGGCTGGAGTTCTGCGGCGCAATCTCGGCTCACTGCAGGCTCCGCCTCCCGGGTTCACGCCATTCTCCTGCCTCAGCCTCCCAAGTAGCTGGGACTACAGGCGCCCGCCACCACGCCCGGCTAATTTTTTGTATTTTTAGTAGAGATGGGGTTTCACCGTGTTAGCCAGGATGGTCTCGATCTCCTGACCTCGTGATCCGCCCACTTCAGCGTCCCAAAGTGCTGGGATTACAGGCGTGAGCCACCACGCCCAGCCTTTATCAAAATTTTTAAGAGAACCATAAACTAAGAAATTTATTATAAAGCCAAAATAAATTCTAAATTAAAAAATGAACCATAGCAATATGCAGTCCTTTTTTTTTCTTTCTTTCTTTTTTGTTTGAGATAGAGTCTTGCTGTGTCGCACAGGCTGGAGTGCAGTGGTACAATCTCGGCTCACTGCAACTTCTGCCTCCAGGGTTCAAGCGATTCTCGTGCCTCTGCCTCCCAAGTAGCTGGGATTACAGGCATGTGCCACCACGCCTGGCTAATTTTTTGTATTTTTAGTAGAGACAGTTTTGCCATGTCGGCCAGGCTGGTCTTGAACTCCTGACCTCAGGTGATCCACCAACCTTGACCTCCCAAAGTGTTGGGATTACTGGCGTGAGCCACTGTGCCCCATCTTTTTTTTATTTTATTTTGTTTTTCATTATGCAGTTTTTGAAGGAAAACCTAATGGTTCTTTATAGCATTTTAAATTCTTTGCTCCTTTTAAGCAGATTTTCACGATTTATCAATCCAGTTCTTAGCTCAAGAATTATGCTTCCATTGATATATCCTTTAGAAACAAACATGTAATGAATGGCTAAAGCCTTATAAAATTAGCTGCAGATGGCAGATATCTTGAGCCTGACTTAACTGGGTTATCCCACAGACTAATTCAAATGAATTATCTTTTATTCTAGAATAAAACCTCATGTTTCCTAGCACTATAAGTATGGACTTTTTGTTGGTTTGTTTGCCATTGTTGAGCACATTTTCTGTTTTTAATCAGATTTCTTTTTTAATACTAAGAAGTAATCTAACATACAAATCTGAGCTTCGCTGAATAAATTTTGCTTCTGATTTATTTTTATATGACGCTGAAACTTTTCATCTTAAATTATAATGTGTCGATACTTTCAGTCTGATGGGCATGGGAAGTTGTATAGCTAACCCTCAGCTACCCATGTAATACCCTTGTTACCTGTCTGGGCCCCAGGTTCCTTGTGGAGAAGCACTGGTATAAGCAGTGGGAGGCATACGTGCAGGGAGGGGACCAGGACTCCAGCACCTTTCCTGGCTGCATCAACAATGCCACACTCTTTCAAGGTACAAGGCCTCTGCCTCCTCCTCATCTTAGCCCTGGAGTTCTCTTCCCTTCCATCCCTACAGATGATCATAAGCCTATTCTGTGTGCTAGGTCACTGGTGGGGTGGCCAGAGTTATTTGTCAGTTTCCTTTGCTAATTCTTCCTCTGCCATCTCCACCCCCACCCCACAGATGAGATAAACTGGCGCCTCAAGGAGGGACTGGTGGAGGGCGAGGATTATGTGCTGCTCCCAGCAGCTGCTTGGCATTACCTGGTCAGCTGGTATGGTCTAGAGCATGGCCAGCCACCCATTGAACGCAAGGTATAGTGGATGGGGAGGGTGCATGGTGGGGAGTGGGTAGTAAGAAAGCCTTGTAGGCCCAGCATGGGTCCAGATCCTTGTATGCTGAGTAAGTACACATATGTCTGCTCTCTTCCCCCTCCTAGCTCATCATATAGGTATCTTTGTGTGTCTGCTGTGTGTGTTCCCCTGTGTGGCTCCCTTTACAGACCATTGTATATGTGTGTGTGTATGCTATGTGTGTAAAGCAAAGTGTGTGCTCCTCTTAGCTTAGAGGTCATAGCGCCGTGTCTGTGTGGGTACACCTGTGTCTGCACCCCTCTACCCTTACAGGTCATAGAGCTGCCCAACATCCAGAAGGTCGAAGTGTACCCAGTAGAACTGCTGCTTGTCCGGCACAATGATTTGGGCAGATCTCACACTGTTCAGTTCAGCCATACTGATTCTATTGGTGAGTCTCAGGGTCACAGAATGGGTTGGTGTTCCTAGCTACTGGTCCCAACTCAGTGACTTGAGGATGCATAGAGTTAAGCTGTAGCTGACTGAAAAGGCACTGGTCAGACTTTGGAAGACCCAGAAGGCATTGGCTAAATTGGGCGGAGGCACTGAGGGGATCTCCTAGAGCCCTGAGGGTATGTGAGCTACATTCCAGTGGCTTACATGGTGTGGCAGAGGGTATTTGCTGGAAGTCTCCAGTCTGGAGTTGTGGGCCAGTCATTTGGAGATTGATTGAGGGCACAGGTACTGGGCAAGCATGTGAGGTCTGTAGGGATGTCAGGTATGCCCAGATGAATCGATCATTTTGGGTCTCACAAAGATCTTGAGTGCACTCCATCACCCTGCACAGGCATGGTATTGCGCACAGCTCGGGAGCGGTTTCTGGTGGAGCCCCAGGAAGACACACGGCTTTGGGCCAAGAACTCAGAAGGCTCTTTGGATAGGTTGTATGACACACACATCACGGTTCTTGATGCGGCCCTTGAGACTGGGCAGGTAAGGATGGGGAGGGCTTTTCTGTTCAGGTGGACTGGCAGATAGATTCATCTGGCAGTACTCAGGTTGGGGGAAATTAAGGCTAGGTACCCATAATGTTCTCCATTAATACCTTTTCTTCTTTCTCTTTCTCCAACCCAGTTGATCATCATGGAGACCCGCAAGAAAGATGGCACTTGGCCCAGCGCACAGCTGCATGTCATGTGAGCCCTTGGGGTATCTGATCCAGAGCGGGGGCGTCCCACAGTAGGCAAAATGATTTAGCCCGTGAGCACATTGCACCCCCATGCAGCAGGCCCTCAGCTGACAGTTTCTCATCCAACCCCAGGAACAAGCACATGTCGGAAGAGGATGAGGACTTCAAGGGCCAGCCAGGCATCTGTGGCCTCACCAATCTGGGCAACACGTGCTTCATGAACTCGGCCCTGCAGGTTGGGCCATTATAGTTGTGTCTGGCACAGCCACGGGGTTGGGCTTTGAGAGCTAAGGACTGGGGACAGAGCTGGGGTCCTAAGGGGACTACAGGGCAAGGGGTCAGGCTGAAAGCTAAGGCCCCACAAGTCTGAAATGACACGTCCACATTCATTCCTGAACTATCAGCCTCTTCTCCCAGCTTGTCCTTGTTTTCTGTCTTCTCTCCCCTGCTCTCACGTTCTTCCTTCTCGTGAAATCCTAATGCCTTCTCTCCCTTACTCTCCTGCTCCTCTCTCTCCTCCCTTCCCCTTCTCTCCCATTTTCCTCTCTCTTCCCTCCTGGCTTATTTTTCTGTATCCTCACTTTGAACCTTCTGTCTTCCCTTTGCCTCATTCACTTGACCCCTGGCCCCTGCAGTGCCTCAGCAACGTGCCACAGCTCACCGAGTATTTCCTCAACAACTGCTACCTGGAGGAGCTCAACTTCCGCAACCCACTGGGCATGAAGGGTGAGATTGCAGAGGCCTATGCAGACCTGGTGAAGCAGGCATGGTCTGGCCACCACCGCTCCATCGTGCCACATGTGTTCAAGGTGTGACTCAACCCTGGGCACCCCCGACCCCCTGCTTCTCTTGGCTCTCCTAACTCCCTCTCACTCTGATGACCCTGCCCATCTTCTTAGAACAAGGTCGGCCATTTTGCGTCCCAATTTCTGGGCTACCAGCAGCATGACTCTCAGGAGTTGCTGTCATTCCTCCTGGACGGGCTGCATGAGGACCTTAATCGGGTGAAGAAGAAGGAGTATGTGGAGCTGTGTGATGCTGCTGGGCGACCGGATCAGGTAGGCTGCCCCTGCATTTGCAGTACCATTAACACCACTAAGGCCTCTGCCTCGGGGATTTTCTGGCCTCCCTGGGATACTAACACACCACCATTTTCTGTTAGGTTCCTCTACCCTGACGTCAACTCCAGCCTCACTCCTAACCTTAGCTCCAATACCGTATCTGCCGCCACACTCAACCCAGAGTGAACCCCAGCCCAGTCTCCTGCCCTAAATGACCCCCAGTCTTGACCGTGAACATAGTCTCCGTGTATCCCTAGCTGGAGCTCTGCCTCTGGACTTTAGCAGTGGCCTTCCCCTTCACCCCATTTGAATGCACCCCAAGGCATGATTTCCTCCTACCCTGGGCAAGCCCCACCATCCACCATGACACTATCAACAGGAGGTGGCACAGGAGGCGTGGCAAAACCACAAACGGCGGAACGATTCTGTGATCGTGGACACTTTCCATGGCCTCTTCAAGTCCACGCTGGTGTGCCCCGATTGTGGCAACGTATCTGTGACCTTCGACCCCTTCTGCTACCTCAGTGTTCCACTGCCTATCAGCCACAAGAGGGTCTTGGAGGTCTTCTTTATCCCCATGGATCCGCGCCGCAAGCCAGAGCAGGTGCGGGGCAGTGGGGGCCTGGGGACATGATGAGGGACACGTAGAGTTTGATTAGCTGCCATAGCTCAAGGCTTCCTGCATTAACTCACCACAAGCCCTTTTGGTCTTTTGTGGATACTGTTTCTCCCTTAGCACCGGCTCGTGGTCCCCAAGAAAGGCAAGATCTCGGATCTGTGTGTGGCTCTGTCCAAACACACTGGCATCTCGCCAGAGAGGGTGAGACTGCAGAAGGAGGCTGGATGGGATTCTGGGGCAAGGAGGCAGGAGGGCCTGGGGAGGCCATGCAGACTAACAGCCCCCTCTCCGTATCCCATTCCTAGATGATGGTGGCTGATGTCTTCAGTCACCGCTTCTATAAGCTCTATCAGCTGGAGGAGCCTCTGAGCAGCATCTTGGACCGCGATGATATCTTCGTGTGAGTGGGGATGACGGGGAGATGGCGGTCCCTCAGGAACTTGGTCCACTTCCTTCTGTATGGTCCTGCCTTAACCACCTTCTCTTTCCCTGCTCTGCCTCATTCACTGGGCACCTGCCCTGTGCAGAGCTTCAGCCACGTGCCTTGGGAGACTGAGGCAGGAGAATGGCGTGAACCCGAGAGGCGGAGTTTGCAGTGAGCCGAGATCACGCCACTGCACTCCAGCCTGGGCAACAGGGCGAAACTCCATCTCAAAAATAAATAAATAAAAAAAAAATAAAAATACTTTCAGGCTGTGAGGATGAGTGGGTGGGGCAGCCAGGGCAGAGTTAGGGAGTCTCTGGGGGCCCCGATCAGGTGTGCCTGCTCTCCACCCCCCACAGCTATGAGGTGTCAGGTCGCATTGAGGCCATCGAGGGATCGAGAGAGGACATCGTGGTTCCTGTCTACCTGCGGGAGCGCACCCCTGCCCGTGACTACAACAATTCCTACTATGGCCTGATGCTTTTTGGGCACCCCCTCCTGGTATCAGTGCCCCGGGACCGCTTCACCTGGGAGGGCCTGTATAACGTCCTGATGTACCGGCTCTCGTAAGTGTCCTCTTCCCCAGGGGCGGGGGTGGTGGGGTCTGAACTCCAACTTGGGTGTTCAGCTGCTTATTTGACACCTCCCCTGCAACCAACAAAAGACAGTCCAAACTTTACGTGGACATAGAAGAACTTGTAGGGTTTTTTCTTTCTCTAGACCTCTGGCTTTGCTACTGCCTCTCTTGGGTGCTAGGGATACAGAGGTGAACAAGATGCACAAAACACAGACAACTTCATCTTGTCTTCAGTTGTCTCTCCTGGGGTCAGTTGTGCCTCCTGGGAGAGTCTTGGTTTTTTGTCTTTTTGCTGACAAATTTTCATTGTGCCAAAAATCTAGAGTCTTTACCGTGGCACACAAAACATTGTGTTATCAGAATTCTAGCCCCTCATCTTGCACTCAGAAGTCACTCCTTAGAGGCCTTCCCTGATGGGAAGTTACAGCTGGCATGTGCCTGTCTAGCAGTGGCTTATTAGACTAAAAGTCCACGCTCCACACTCTTTTTTTTCTTTTTTTTTTTTTTTTGAAACGGAGTCTTGCTCTGTTGCCCAGGCTGGAGTGCAGTGGCACAATCTGGTTCACTGCAACCTCTATCTCCTGGATTCAAGCAATTCTCCTGCCTCAGCCTCCCAAATAGCTGAGATTACAGCCGTGTGCCACCACGCCCAGCTAATCACACTCCACACCTCTGACTGGGACACAAGTTCCTTCATTCTCAGGCCACTGCTGACAGCCTTGGCCTCTTCGTGCATTTACGCATCACGCCCTCAGCCCTTTCACACCTCAAATTCAGAATGGTTTACGTGTGGGTCTTCCAGTGGCTTCCCATTATCATCTAAGTAAAATCCTGGGCTCTATCCCCACTGTCCTTGTACCCCTGCCTTGGGAGTCTCCTTTGCTCTGTTGCAGACGCTACGTGTCTAAACCCAACTCAGATGATGAGGACGATGGGGATGAGAAAGGTGAGGGGGCTAACAGTCAGTGGGCGGGGGCTCTGGGTTAGGTCTTACCCACACGGGGTTCGTCTAGGTGTGCATTGCATCTTAGCACTTGAGGCTCACACCTTCCCATCTCTGACATCCTCCTGTCCTAGAAGATGACGAAGAGGATAAAGACGACGTCCCTGGGCCCTCAACTGGGGGCAGCCTCCGAGACCCTGAGCCAGAGCAGGCTGGGCCCAGCTCTGGAGTCACGAACAGGTGCCCATTCCTCCTGGACAATTGCCTTGGCACATCTCAGTGGCCCCCAAGGCGACGGCGCAAGCAGCTGTTCACCCTGCAGACGGTGAACTCCAATGGGACCAGTGACCGCACAACCTCCCCTGAAGAAGTCCATGGTATTCTCCTTTGGCTATCAATGAGGGCTGGGGAGGCCGGAGGGGAGATTTCCTGGCAGCAGGAACCATGACCATCTCTCCCTCGCCCCCAGCCCAGCCATACATTGCTATTGACTGGGAGCCAGAGATGAAGAAGCGTTACTATGACGAGATAGAGGCTGAGGTAAATGAGATCCCAGGGATGGGGGGTACTTTCAGCTCTTGCCCCTCAACTCTTCGTACGTCCTCTCCACAACTCCTCTAGCTAGGAACAGAGCCAAGAGATCCAGGTCAAGCCTGGTCTTGGGGCCTGAACACCTACTGAGAGCCCCAGGGCCTGAGGTTCCTAGCTTCAAAGTCGGTGCTCTGACCCACTCGGTGCGTGTCTCCCCTCCTGGGCCCCTACTCCCCATTTCTCCACCCATCCTCACACCCGGCCACCTGGCCGTCTGCTCACCCAACCCTAGGGCTACGTGAAGCATGACTGCGTTGGGTACGTGATGAAGAAGGCTCCCGTGCGGCTGCAGGAGTGCATTGAGCTCTTCACCACTGTGGAGACCCTGGAGAAGGAAAACCCCTGGTGAGGGGCCAGAGCGGGGCCTGTGTGTGGGGGTTTCATTGGATGGCACTACTATATTTAGCTTTTTTTTTTTTTTTTTTCGAGACAGAATCTGGCTCTGTCACCCAGGCTGAAGTGCAGTGGCGCAATCTCAGCTCGCTGCAACCTCTGCCTCCCAGGATCAAGCAATTCTCCTGCCTAAGCCTCCTGAGTAGCTGGGATTATAGGCACCCGTTACTATGCCTGGCTAATTTTTGTATTTTTAGTAGAAACAGGTTTCGCCATGTTGGCCAGGCTGGTCTCGAACTCCTGACCTCAGGTGATCTTCATCTTGTCTTCAGTTGTCTCTTCCAAAGTGCTGGACACTTCCAAAGTGCTGGAATTACAGGCGTGAGCCACCGCGCCCGGCCTATATTTAGCTTTTTAAATACACTTCTCTCCTCCCTCCTCCACGCTCAAACCTTTCCTGCTACCCTGGCCACCGATCCCCTGAGCAGACTCCTACCCCAGAGCCTTGACCTGGGCTGTTCCTTCTCCGGGAATGTTGTTTCCCAATGATCTTTTTTTTTTTTTTTTTTTTTGAGACGGAATCTCGCTCTGTAGCCCAGGCTGGAGTGCAGTGGCCGGATCTCAGCTCACTGCAAGCTCCGCCTCCCGGGTTCACGCCATTCTCCGGCCTCAGCCTCCCGAGTAGCTGGGACTACAGGCGCCCGCCACCTCGCCCGGCTATTTTTTTGTATTTCTTAGTAGAGACGGGGTTTCACAGTGTTAGCCAGGATGGTCTCGATCTCCTGACCTCGTGATCCGCCCATCTCTTGGCCTCCCAAAGTGCTGGGATTACAGGCTTGAGCCACCGCGCCCGGCCTGTTTCCCAATGATCTATAGGATTTCACTCCTTACGATGCTCAGGTCTCCGATCAAACGTGACCTCATCAGAGAGACCTCCTCTGACTACCCTGTTAGAAATCACCCTTCCCCACCATCCCCCTCCATCCCCTCTCTGTGCTCTTTTCTTCCTAGCCAAGCATTACTTTCTAGCCCAGCGATGCCACTTGATGTGATGCCTTCTATCCGCTTTTGTGTTATTTGTCATCGTTACAGTCAACTCCTTGAGGGTGAAGACTTAAGTTCACTGTGTGTTGCTTCTACCTGTTTATAATAGTGTTGAGTGTTCGGTTCATGCTCAGTAGGCACTTGCAGAATAAACAAAAAGAGAACCAAAACCATACTCTCTAGTCTCAGAAATAAGAGCAGCATGTCCGTGGAGCAGAAATGGAACAGAAATACAAAATAGTTCCAGAGGGTTAAACAAGCAATCAATAAATACTGCTGAATGAATGAATGACTAAAATATGAAGAGAGGAAACTAGAAGGATAGAGGTGGGCTCTAAAATAAGACTAGCATCTCATGGAGCAGAAATCAAACAAAAATGCAAAAAATAGTATGAGCGCATATAGAAAAGACAATCAGTAAGCACTTGACGAGTGAGTGAAAGGATTTTAACAGGAACAGAGCAAACTAGAATACTTGAAGGGCTAATAGTAAGAACAGTGTCTCTGTGAGCCAGACATGGCACATGAGAGGCAGTACAAAGGGCACACAGTAGGTGCTCAGAAAAAGTCTGTTTTGTCTGGGCATGCTGGCTCATGCCTGTCATCCCAGCACTTTGGGAGGCCGAGACAGGTGGATCACCTGAGGTCAGCCTGGCCAACATGGCGAAACCCTGTCTCTATTAAAAATACAAAAATTAGCCGAGCATGGTGGTGCACGCCTGTAATTCCAGCTACTCGGGAGGCTAAGGCAGGAGAATCCCTTGAACTCAGGAGGAGGAGGCTGCAGTAATCCAAGATTGTGCCACTGTACTCCAGCCTGGGCAACTGAGCGAGTCTCTGTCTCAAAAAAAAAAAAAAAAAAAAAAAAAAAAAGAAAAGAAAAAGTCCGTTTGCTGACTCGGGCTCTGTCTGTAGGTACTGCCCCTCCTGCAAGCAGCACCAGCTGGCCACCAAGAAGCTGGACCTGTGGATGCTGCCAGAGATTCTCATCATCCACCTGAAACGCTTTTCCTACACCAAGTTCTCCCGAGAGAAGCTGGACACCCTCGTGGAGTTTCCTATCCGGTCAGGGGCCAGGGAGAGGACGGCTGGGGGAAGACAGGGAAAGGAGGGGGTATACCAGTATTAACCCTCTCCCCACCCACAGGGACCTGGACTTCTCTGAGTTTGTCATCCAGCCACAGAATGAGTCGAATCCGGAGCTGTACAAATATGACCTCATCGCGGTTTCCAACCATTATGGGGGCATGCGTGATGGACACTGTATGTGCCAGGCTGTGGGTGGGGCCTGCTGGGGGGTGATCAGGACCTTCCCAGTGAGTGACTAGGGATGTGAGTCAGTGGTGAGGTTATCGTGGTGGGAGGAGTGACAGAGTGAATCTGGACACTTCTGAGAGGCAGGAAGGGTGGGTGAGGATAACTGTTCCTCCCTTTCAGACACAACATTTGCCTGCAATAAGGACAGCGGCCAGTGGCACTACTTTGATGACAACAGCGTCTCCCCTGTGAATGAGAATCAGATTGAGGTGTGACTTCCATCCTCCCTCCTCCCCTTCTTCCCTTCTGACTCCACCTTCCCACCCCTACAATCCACACTGACTCCTGTCCTCTCCCCACAGTCCAAGGCAGCCTATGTCCTCTTCTACCAACGCCAGGATGTGGCGCGACGCCTGCTGTCCCCGGCCGGCTCATCTGGCGCCCCAGCCTCCCCTGCCTGCAACTCCCCACCCAGCTCTGAGTTCATGGATGTTAATTGAGAGCCCTGGGTCCTGCCACAGACAAAAAAAAAAAAAGCTCTCTCTGCAATCTTGCTTTTCGTGTCCACCCCTCTTCTCTTATTCGTGTTAGGTGCCCCCGCCAGACATTGCAGGCTTAGTTGTGGCTACTGTTTTCCTGTGCCGCTGCATCGCTCTCTCCCAGGAAAGAACAAGTCGTGTCTCCTCCTGGCAGTGCGCGCCCCGCCTGTGTTTGCCCTTCCAGCAGTTGACCCTCCCTTGTAGTCTTTATTTATGGTCGTGCCCTTCCCTCTCCTCAGCCCGGAGTGTTCTGCGTGGGTGGTGATGGGGGTTCACCTGAACACAGAGTGTATTTTCTTATTGAGGCCCTGTACCTTCTGCTGTCTGTGTGTATATATAAAGCGCCAGTCTGCTCCCCGCTCAGCAGTGTGGTTTTTTTCCTCCGTGGACTTAACTAAGCACCAGTTTTGTGCCTGTGTTCTGTGTTCTTATCAAAGGCCAGATGTGTGATGGGTGCAGCTCTGAGTGATTAGTGAGCACCCGCTGTGGGCTGGGTGCTGCTGTTCTAGGTGCTTTGAAAGCACCCTCTGTGTGCCAGGCACGATTCCAAGCACCAATGGCATGCCCAGTTTTTTCCAAAACATTTTCCAAATATTGATACGTAATCCTCACAACAATCTCATGCAAGAGTTGTCATCGCCAGTTTCGGATGGGGATACTGAGGTACAGAGGTCACAGAATTGCTCAGGGCCTGTCAGGAGGTCAGTATACCTCATGTGCTACCCTAGAGTCGGTGCCTGGAGGGGGTGCTTGGCTTGTCTGGACCCAGGACTGCTACTCAGTCTGCAGACATGAGCTGCCCTACAGGCAATGTGGAAATGGAGCATGTGGAACGGATGTATCCATGTGGGCAAATTTGTGGTTTGGGAACATAAAAATACTCCTCTCAGGCCAGGTGCCACCTGTTATCTGAACACTTTGGGAGGCCAAGACAGGAAGATCACTTGGGCCCTGGACGTTGAGGTTGCAGTGAGCTATGATCGTGCCACTGCGCTCCAGTCTGGGCCACAGAGTAAGACCCCATCTCAGAAAAAAAAGGATGCTATTCCCCAGACCACCTCACAGACCCCCAGTAGTGACCTCTGAGATTTTTGTCCCCCTGAGACCTCCTTTGGAGATGGTACATGCACTTGGCAGACCAGCCAACCTGCCAGGACAAATGTGCTGTGTATGTGTGGCCCCTGTTGTCAGCCCCCTCTCCCATCATGACCCCAGCTCCCACACCAGACAGGTTCCCTCCAACCTCACCCCAGACGACACTGAACACCTGCCGCAGGAATCTCGACATAAATTAGCCATCCAACCCCTCACACTGATGGATGAAGGGAATCCTGATCGGTGGCAGCTGAGGGACCATTCCCATGGGCAGGGCCTCAACACTCCCTCCAGCCTTCTGCCTTTGCACTGGGTCTGGGCGTACCCACTGTGAGGGTCACTCAGCCCCAGCATCGCCACCCACAAACCTCCCAGTCACTCTGCTGACACAGGCAGGAATCAAGGCAGTTGCTGTGAGGAGCCCAGCTCAAACTGACTTAGCAAAAGAAAGAACAGAAATACTAGTTTCAGGTATGACTGGATCCAGGAACTCAAAAGCTGTCATCGAAGGCTCATGAAGACCCTATGACTGAAGCACTACAATCAGTCACCCCATTTTGCAGATAAGGAAGCAGGCATAAAGAGCTAGGTGAGAATGGGCTCTAAGGGCCGGGCGCAGTGGCTCATGCCTGTAATGCCAGCACTTTGGCAAGCCGAGGTGGGTGGATCACCTGAGGTCAGGAGTTTGAGACCAGCCTGGCCAGCATGGCAAAACCCCATCTCTACTAAAAATACAAAAGTTACCCAGGTGTAGTGGCACCCGCCTGTAATCCCAGCCACTCAGGAGGCTGAGGCAGGACAATTGCTTGAACCCAGGAGGCGGAGGCTGCAGTGATCTGAGATCGCGCCACTGCACTCCAGCCTGGGTGAGAGTGAGACTCTGTCACAACAAAAAACAATGAACTGTAAGTACAGGAATGTCTCCTTCCTGGTAATCAGTCCCAGACCAAGCCCACCCAAAATAAATCCATTTGAAATAACTTCTCTGATCTAACCAGAAATCAAGACCTGCCTAAGACTCAGGAGAAATAAGAGACAACTGGCTCACGCCTGTAATCCCAGCATTTTGGGAGGCCGAGGCAGGCAGATTACTTGAGGTCAGGAGTTTGAAACCAGCCTGTCCAACATGGCAAAAACCCATCTCTACTAAAACTACAAAAATTAGCCAGTCATGGTGGCACGTGTCTGTAGTCCCAGCTACTGGGAGGGTGAGGCAGAATTGCTTGAACCGGGGAGGCGGAGGTTGCAGTGAGCTGAGATAGCAACACTGCACTCCAGCCTGGGCAACAGAGCAAGACTCCATCTCACAAAAAAAAAAAAAAAAAAAAAAAAAAAAAGGATATCATACTAAAGAACAGAAAACAGATGGACAAATAGAAAGCACATACATAACAATTTGCAAATAAGATCTCTGCTCCCTCCAGTTCAAGGGAGGGAACTGGGAATGAGGCAATTGCTTTGAGACTGACCAAGACTGCCATCGTGCCAGGCAGACAGTGGGGAAGGGCAAGTAAAAATGCCACAATACTCCCATTTTCAAGATGGCTTTTTCTTGGTTGGACAGTTGCTATAAACTTTTGACTGTTGTATTAGTCTGTTCTCACACTGCTATAAAAAAATACCTGAGACTGGGGAATTTATAAAGAAAAGAGGCTTAATTGGCTCATGGTTCTGCAGGCTCTACAAGAAGTATGGCTGAAAGGTCTTAGGAAACTTACAATCACCGTGGAAGGTGAAGGGGAAGCAGGCACGTCTTACCTGTCCTGGAGCAGGAGGAAGAGAGTGAAGTGGGGAGGTGCCACACACTTTTAAACAACCAGATGTCATGAGAAGTCACTATCGTGACAACAGCAAGGGAGAAATCTGCCCCCATGATCCAATCACCTACCAGGTCACTCCTCCAACATTGGGGACTGCAATTCTGTATGAGAGTTGAGCAGAGACACAAGTCCAAACCATTATCAACTATTTTCCAGTGCTCTGACACAGTTAGCTGTAACAATTCTGCTTGCTTTTTGATGATTCTGTTAAGGAGCCAGAGCCTGGAGCTTCTTAGTCTTTCATTTTGGTGACATCACTCCTCTTTTTTTGTTTTTGTTTGTTTTTGTTTTTTGTTGTTGATGTTTTTTGTTTGTTTGTTTGAGACGGAGTCTCACTCTGTTGTCCAGGCTGGAGTGCAGTGGCACAATCTCAGCTAACTGCAAGCTCCGCCTCCCGGGTTCATGCCATTCTGCCTCAGCCTCCTGAGTAGCTGGGACTACAGGTGTGTGCCACTACACCCAGCTAATTTTTTCTATTTTTTGTATATATTTTTTTGGAGACAGAGTCTTGCTCTGTCACCCAGGCTGGAGTGCAATGGCGTGATCTCGGCTCACTGCAACCTCTGCCTCCTGGGTTCAAGTGATTCTCCTGCCTCAGCCTCCTGAGGAGCTGGGATTACAGGCACGCGTCACCACACCCGGCTAATTTTTGTATTAGTAGAGAGACAGGGTTTCACCATCTTGGCCAGGCTAGTCTCAAACTCCTGACCTCGTGATCCACCTGCCTCAGCCTCCCAAAATGCTGGGATTACAGGTGTGAGCCACCGTGCCCGGCCTAATTTTTTGTATTTTTAGTAGAGACAGGGTTTCACCATGTTGGCCAGGATGATCTCAATCTCTTGATCTCATGATCCGCCCGCCTTGGCCTCCCAAAGTCCTGGGATTACAGGTGTGAGCCACTGTGCCTAGCTGACATCACTCCTCTTGTATCTTATGGGTTTTGTTTTTTTTTTCCCCACACACAACATGGATTTTTATCTCTTTTTTTTTTGATATAGGATCTCACTATGTTGCCCAGCCTGGTCTCAAACTCCTGGGCTCAAGGGATCTTCCCTGCCTTAGCCTCTCAAGTGGCTGGAATTATAGGCCTGAGCCACTCCACTATGCCTAGCCCGCTTTATCTTTTCTTGGCTTATCAACCATAACTCGGATTTTTGGTTTGAGTTTCTTTTGTAATTTTTAGAGATGGGGTTTTACTCTGTTGCCTAGGCTGGAGTACAGTGATGCAATCATGGCTCACTGAAGCCTTGGCTTCCTGGGCTCAAGCAATCTTCCCAGTTCAGTCCCCCAAGTAGCTAGGACTACAGGTGTGTGCCACCATGCCCAGCTATTTTTAATTTATTTTTATTTTTTGTAGAGATGGGGTCTTGCTATGTTGCCAGGGCTGGTCTCAAACTTCTGGGCTCAAGTGAGCCTCCTGCCTCAGCCTCCCAAAGTGCTGGGATTACAGGCATGAGCCACTATGCCCAGCCAACTGTTGGTTTTATTTTACTGATTGCTTTAGGGTTTATAGTATTCACCTTTAACTTATCATAGTCTACCTTCAAGTGATATATACCACTTTGCATACAGGAGTGCAGTGGCAAAATCATAGCTCACTACAGCCTTGAACTCCTGGGCTCAAGCACTCTTTCCACCTCAGCCTCCCAAAGCACTGGGATTCTATACACATGAAATACAATTTTTTGGCCGCGTGCAGTGGCTTACACCTGTAATCCCAGCACTTTGGGAGACTGAGGTGGGCAGATCACCTGAGGTCGGGAGTTTGAGACCAGCCTGACCAACATGGAGAAACCCCATCTCTACTAAAAATACAAAATTAGCCTGGTGTGGTGGCACATGCCTGTAATCTCAGCTACTCGAGAGGCTGAGGCAGGAGAATTGCTTGAACCTGGGAGGCGGAGGTTGCAGTGAGCCAAGATTGTGCCACTGCACTCCAGCCTAGTGACAGAGTGAGACTCCGTCTCAAAAAAAAAAAAAAAAAAAAAAAAAAAAAAAAAAAAAAAAAAAAACAAAAACAATTTTTTGTAGAGAGGGTCTCTGCAAAAAGCTACTGTGCCCCAACTCACCTTATTTTTTGAAAGATATTTTCATGAGTATAGAATTATAGGTTGACAGTTTATTTTAATTTAATTTTTTTAGTACTTTGAAGATTTTTTTTTTTTTTTTTTTTTTTTTTTTAGATGGAGTCTTGCTCTGTCTCACCTAGGCTGGAGAGCAGTGGCGTGATCTCGGCTCACTGCAGCCTCCGCCTCCCAGGTTCAAGCAATTCTCCTGTCTCAGCCTCCTGAGTAGCTGGGACTACAGGTGTGTGCCACCATACCCGGCTGATTTTTGTATTTTTAGTAGGGACGGGGTTTCACCATGTTGGCCAAGCTGGTCTCAAACTCCCGACCTCAGGGGATCCACCTGCCTCGGCCTCCCAAAGTGCTGGGATTACAGGCGTGAGCCACCATGCCCGGCCACTTCCCAGTCTTCTTGTTTGCATTGTTTCGAGTGAGAAATCTGATGTCATCCTTCTCTTTGTTCCTATGTACATAACATGTCCCATTTTTCCCACTGGCTGTTTTTAAGATTTTCTCTTCAGCACTGGTTTTGAGCAATTCAATTATGGTATGCCTTGGTGTAATTTTCTTCATGTGTTTGGGGTCCTTTGAGACTCCCGGATCTGTAGGTTTCTGGTGTTCATCAAATTTGGAAAAATTTTGTCCAGTATTTCTTTAAAAAAATTTTTTTTTCTGAAATTCTCTATTTTCCTTCGTGGATACAAATTACTCATAAATTAGGATGCTTAAAGTCCCATGGCTCATTGATGCTCTTTTCATTTTAGGAGTTTTTTTTCCTCTGTGTTTTGTTTTCAATTGTTTTTATTGCTATACTTTCAAGTTAACTAATATTTCCTTCTGCGATGTCTAATGTGCTATTAATTCCATTCAGTGTATTTTTTATATCCTCAATGTCTCTATTTAACTTTTTTAACATATGGCATACTCTGAACTGTTTTTCCTCAGAACACTTCTGATACTAAATGTGTGGGTTTTTTCCATACCAACAACCAGTTCGCCAACTCTCCAGATGCCAACTGGGTGTCCAACAATTCAATTGAATTCTAACACTAACTACCTGGCATTGGTGTCAGACCCCACAAGTTAAGGGCTTGGTCCCACATAACTACCTCCACTTGAGACACCAATTGAAAACCCCAGGCCTCCCATACTTCTGATTGATCGGCTATAAACAGGGGTTCCCCACAACCCCTTCCTCAGGTTGAATAATTTGTTAGAATGGCTCACAGAACTCAGGAAGGCACTTTATTTACTATGACTGGTTTATTATAAAGGATACAACTCAGGGACTGCTAAATGGAAGAGATGTATAGGACTAGATATGGAAGGGGCACCCTCCCAGCATGTTGATGTGTTTACCAACCCAGAAACCCTCCAAACCCTTCATTCAGGGGTTTTTATGGACTTTTCATCATGTAGGCATGATTGATGAAGCCATTGGCTGGAGATGGATGATTACCTCAATCTCCAGACCCTCTCCCCTCCCTAGAGGTCCAGGGTGGGGCGGGCAAACAGCCCTCATTTGAAGCCATCTAGGGGCCCTCCAAGAGTCACCTCATTGGCATAAACTCAGGGATGATCATAAACTCAGGGATGATTGAAAGAGGCATGTTATGAACAACAAGATGATCCTGTCACCTTGTCATTCAGGAAATTATAAGAGTTTTAAGAGCTCTGTCTCAGGAACCAGGAACAAAGACCAAATGTATACTTACTCTTTTTTTTGAGACGGAGTCTCTGTCACCCAGACTGGAGTGCAGTGGCGTGATCTCGGCTCACTGCAAGCTCCGCCTCCGGGTTCACGCCATTCTCCCGCCTCAGTCTCCCGAGTAGCTGGGACTACAGGCGCCCACCACTATGCCCACCTAATTTTTTGTATTTTTAGTAGAGACGGGGTTTCACCACGTTAGCCAGAATGGTCTCGATCTCCTGACCGCCTCGGCCTCCCAAAGTACTGGGATTACAGACGTGAGCCACCGCACCTGGCCTACTTATTCTTATATCACAATATCACACATAAAGTTATAATAATAGTTGTGTTAATGTCCTTCACTGCTAATTCTAACATCCTTGTCGGTTCTGAGTCTGTTTTGATTGATTGATTATTCTCCTCATTATGGGTACTTTTTCCCTTCAAAGGCATTCCTGGTAATCTTTGCTTGGATCTCAGACATTGTGCATTTTACCTTATCGGTTGCTGGATATTTTTGTATTCCTAAAAGTATCCTGGAGCTTTTGTTCTGGGATGCATTTCATTGTTTCTTTCTTTCTTTCTTGACTGTTGTGAATAGTGCTACAGTAAGCATTATTCTTCCTTTTTTTTTTTTTTTTTGAGACGGAGTCTTGCTGTGTTGCCCAGGCTGGAGTGCAGTGGCACAATCTCGGCTCACCACAACCTCCGCCTCCTGGGTTCACGCCATTTTCCTGCCTCAGCCTCCCGAAGAGCTGGGACTATAGGCGCTCGCCACTACGCCCAGCTAATTTTTTGTATTCTTTAGTAGAGAGGGGGTTTCACTGTGTTAGCCAGGATGGTCTCAATCTCCTGACCTCATAATCTGCCCACCTCGGCCTCCTAAAGTGCTGGGATTACAGGTGTGAGCCACCGCGCCTGGCCAATTTTTGTATTTTTAATAGAGATGGGGTTTCACCCTGTTGGCCAGGCTGGTCTCGAACTCCTGACCTCAAGTGATCCACCCGCCTCAGCCTTTCAAAGTGCTGGGATTATAGGTGTGAGCCACCGCGCCCGGCCAACCTTACTATTTTTGTGCAAGATTTCTTGGCTTTTAGGAGCCTCTCTCACTCTCTTCCCCCCCCCCCTTTTTTCCTTTTTCCTTAGATCCAGGGACAGACTGGATATTCTGGGTCTTTTGTGATTCCATATAAATTTTAGGATTGTTTTTTCTATTTCTGTGAAGAATGTCTTTTTTAATTTTTATTTATTTCTTTATTTTTTGACACAGTGTCTCGCTCTGTCACCCAGGCTGGAGTGCAGTGGCGTGATCTTGGCTCACTGCAACCTCTGCCTCCCAGGTTGAAGCAATTCTTATGCCTCAGCCTCCCGAGTAGCTGGGATTACAGGCACCTGCCACTATGCCCGGCTAATTTTCGTATTTTTAGTAGAGACCGGGTTTCACCAGGTTGGCCAAGCTGGTTACGAACTCTTGACCGCAAGTGATCCACCCGACTCAGCCTCCCAAAGTGCTAGGATCACAGGCATGAGCCACTGCACCCGGCTGGTATTTTTTGTATTTTTGAGACAGAGTCTCACTCTGTTGCTGAGGCTGGGGTGCAGTGGCATGATCACGGTTTACTGCAGCCTTGATCTCCCGGGCTCAAGTGATCTTCCTGCCACAGCCTCCCAAGTATTTGGGACCACAGGTGTGCACTGCCACACCTGGCTATTTTTATTTTTTAATTTTTTTGTAGACACAAGGTCTTACTATATTGCCCCGGCCAGTCTCAAACTCCTGAGCTGAAGAGATCATCCCACCTCAGCCTCCCAAAGTGCTGGGATTACAGGCGTGAGCCACTGCACCCAGTCAAATTCTTTCTTCTGAGGAGGCAAGAATTGAGGTTGCTGCAGACCTGGATGGATTTGCCACTGCTAACAGGCTTACATCATTTGTTTCCGCTGTCCTCCATTTTCTGATGTTATTGTTTTGAAAACCGTCATTGCACGTACTTTGTGTAAATCTATTGTTTCAAGCAGGTAGTAAGTCTTGTCCCTGTTACTCCATCTTGGCCAGAAGCAGAGGTGCTTTCCCACAACTTTTACAAATGTACTTTGCTCTTCTTCTTTTTCATTTCTGGAGATAGAGGCTTACTTAGCTCAGTAATTATTCAAACTTTTTGCCTCGATATGTTTCTAATCATAGATACTGAAAGACAGTAAAAACTCCATATACATACATGTATTACTTTTAACACTGTTGGATTTTTTATAATTCTTTATATAATGCTCTGCGATGTGGTACTGATCATTCTCATGTTACAGATGATGGAGCAGTCACTTGGGAGGTTGGGCATCTCGCCCAAGGTCATGTAGCATGTAAGGGGTATCTTTAGCTAGGTCTTCTCTCCAGCGCCACACCCTTTCTACTGTGTCGCTTCTAACATGTACCTAAAAGCAATTTTATTTGTTTCCAGAAAAAGAAACTACTTTTCAGTTCTCCTAATGAATATGATTATATGTAAGCTTAAAAAAGTAAAAGGAAATGTGAGCCAGGCATGATGGCTCATGCCTGTAATCCCAGCACTTTGGGAGGGGCAGGTGGATCCCTTGAGCCCAGGAGTTGGAGACCAGCCTCGGCAACATAGTGAGACCTCACCTTTACAAAAAAAAAAAAAATTACCAGCTGTGCTGAGGTGCATCTGTAGTCCCAGCTACTTGGAAGGCTGAGCCAGAAGGATTGCTTGAGCCCAGGAGGTTCTAGACTGCCACAAGCCGAGATGGTGCCACTGCACGCCGTCCTGGGTGATAGAGTGAAACCCTGTCTCAAAAAATAAAAATAATTTATTTTATTTATTTATTTTTTTTGAGATGGAGTCTCACTCCGTCGCCCAGGCTGGAGTGTAGTGGCACGATCTTGGCTCACCTCAAGCTCTGCCTCCCAGGTTCACGCCATTCTCCTGCCTCAGCTTCCCGAGTAGCTGGGACTACAGGCGGCTGCCACCATGCCTGGCTAATTTTTTGTATTTTAGTAGAGATGGGGTTTCACTGTGTTAGCCAGGATGGTCTCGATCTCCTAACCCTGTGATCTGCCCGCCTCGGCCTCCCAAAGTGCTGGAATTACAGGCATGAGCCACCGCACCCGGCCAATAAAAAATTTTTTTTTTAGAAAAGAAGTGTATTTCTATTATTCAAAGGGGTGAGCCATGTGAGTAGGGTCAACTCTTTAGAAACCAGTTAGTTATTCTAGATCAGCAGTCCCCAACCTTTTTGGCACCAGGGACCGGTTTCACGGAAGATGATTTTTCCACAGACCAGGGGTTGGAGGGGGATGGTTTCAGGATGATTCAAGTCATCGCATGATTGTGCACTTTATTTCCATTATTATTATTACATTGTAATATATAATGAAATAATTATACAACTCACTGTAATGTAGAATCAGTGGGAGCCGTGAGCCTGTTTTCCTGCAACTAGACAGTCCCATCTGGGGCTGATGGGAGACAGTGACAGATCATCAGGTATTAGATTCTCATAAGGAGAACCTGCACAGTTCACAATAGGGTCCGAATTCCTATGAGAATCCACTGCTGCCACTGATCTGACAGGCGGCAAAGCTCAGGCGGTAATGCTAGCTCACCCACCACTCACCTCTTGCTGTGTGGCTGGTTCCTAACAGGTCATGGACTGGTACCCACCCACGGACCAGGGATGGGAACCCCTGCTCTAGATCATCTTATTCTTTAGCTTTACCTCCTTCTACCCTGCCATGGTGGGATTAATGACATCTTAGCTTGTGAAGGGCATTCCATCACAGGATGGGCAAGGCAGCAGATGTTGTGAATTTGCTGGGATTGCTACTTTATTGGTGGTTCTGGCATGAGGTTTGAAAGCAACCAGTTTAGGCCGGGCGCGGTGGCTCAAGCCTGTAATCCCAGCACTTTGGGAGGCCGAGATGGGCGGATCACGAGGTCAGGAGTTCGAGACCATCCTGGCTAACACGGTGAAACCCCGTCTCTACTAAAAAAAAAAAAATACAAAAAACTAGCCGGGCGAGGTGGTGGGTGCCTGTAGTCCCGGCTACTCGGGAGGCTGAGGCAGGAGAATGGCGTAAAAACCCGGGAGGCGGAGCTTGCAGTGAGCTGAGATCCGGCCACTGCACTCCACCCTGGGCGACATAGCGAGACTCTGTCTCAAAAAAAAAAAAAAAAAAAAAAAAAGAAAGCAACCAGTTTAGCAAAGCTAACTGACTTTCTCCAGGATTTTTGTTTTCAAATTTCAGCTATTTGCAGTAGCTCTTTGTCTTAATCCAGAATGGAAAAACTGGAGGTTGTTATTCTGTTGCTAGAGCAAAGAGAGAACATCACCTGCTTTGACTGCTACAATGTATTTCATCTATGTTTCCATTCCTACTTCCTGTAACCACCAAGGCCACAGGACTGCCTCCCCATTTTTACAGGACATAGAAACACCAAGAGCCTCAGATTGTGCTGTTGTGGAAATTGCCAGCGTTCAGGTGAACGCTGACAAGAAAATAAGCTAAAAAGATTATTTTTTGTATTTGGAGAATGGAGTTTGTAATAATCATATTCCAAAGCTTACATCTCTTCTGATGTTAAAACAGCTGAAAGCTGCAACAGAGGCCGGGCACAGTGGCTCACACCTGTAATCCCAGCACTTTGGGAGGCTGAGGTGGGCAGATCACTTGAGGTCAGGAGTTTGAGACCAGCCTGACTAACATGGCAAAACCCCATCTCTACTAAAAATACAAAAAATTAGCTGGGTATGGTGGTAGGCGCCTGTAGTCCCAGTTACTCGGGAGGCTGAGGCAGGAGAATGGCGTGAACCTGGGAGGCGGAGCTTGCAGTGAGCCAAGATTGCACCACTGCACTCCAGCCTGGGCGACAGAGCAAGACTCCGTCTCAAAAAAAAAGAAAAAGCTGCAACAGAAACTTGGAGATGATACAACAGAGAACTGCTCAGTAGCATCAGACCCCAGCAAGGAGGCTACTTTGATGGGATTTACTGAATTAAATAGATAACAAGGAAATATATTCAGTGCATGTGTTACTTGTCGTTGACTACATCTAAAGCCCTAATGGCAGCAAAGGGATCTGAGCATGCAAGGAGAGAGTGCACTGAGTCCACAGCTGCTATGTTCTCCAGGGAGTTTGTTTGTTTGTTTGTTTGTTTGAGACAGAGTCTCTCACTCTGTTATCCAGGCACAATCACAGTTGCAGGCTTGACAACAACTGCCAGGCTCAAGCAATCGTCCCACCTCAGCCTCCTGAGTACCTAGGACTACAGGTGTGTGCCTGTACAAAAAAACATCCGGTTAGTTTTTTATTTTTGTAGAGACAGGGTCTCCTTCTGTTGCCCAACCTGGTCTCGAACTCCTGGGCTCAAGCAATCCTCCTGCCTCAGCCTCCCAAAGTGCTGTGATTACAGGTGTGAGCCACTGTACCTTGCTCCAGAGAGGTTTTTTTTTTGTTTTCTTTTTTGTTTTGTTTGTTTGTTTGTTTGTTTGTTTGTTTTGACGGAGTTTGGTGTGTTGCCCGAGCTGGAGTGCAGTGGCATAATCTCAGCTCACTGCAACCTCCATCTCCCAGGTTCAAGTGATTCTCCAGCCTCAGCTTCCCTAATAGCTGGAATTACAGGCGCCCACTACCACACCCAGCTAATTTTTTTTTTTTTTTTTTTTTTTTGTATTTTTAGTAGAGACAGGGTTTCAACATGTTGGCCAGGCTGGTCTTGAACTCCTGACCTAGGGTGATCTGCCTGCCTCAGCCTCCCAGAGTGCTGGGATTACAGGTGTGAGCCACTGCACCTTGCTCCAGAGAACTTTTTGAGGGAAGAATAATTTCTTCTTCTTCTTTTTTTTTTTTTTCTTTTCGAGACAGAGTTAAGCTCTTGTCACCCAGGCCCGAATGCAGTGGTGCAATCTTGGTTCACTGCAACCTCTGCCTCCTGGGTTCAAGCGATTCTCCTGCCTCAGCCTCCCAAGTAGCTGGGATTGCAGGCGCCCGCCACCATGCCCAGCTAATTTTTGTATTTTTAGTAGAAACAGAGTTTCACCATGTTGGCCAGGCTGGTCTGGAACTCCTGACCTCAAATGATCCGCCTGCCTCGGCCTCCCAAAGTGCTGGGATTACAGGCATGAGCCACTGCTCCTGGCTGCCATCTTTAATTTCTTATTGGACTGCTGTGATGTTTCTCATTTCTCTCACTCTTCTAGCATTCCGTCTGCTCCCTTCCCCCGCTTTTCCTCCAACAGTCTCCTGAGTAGGATTTATGGAAAATATGTTTGGTTGTTTTTCTAAGTTAGAATTTTATGAGTATTCCCAAGCAATCAGGAGTTATGTGTCTATTTTGGAAGCACAATTTTAAAAACTGCAGCATTCACTTAACACTTTCACTGAAAGTATAGCTTCAAAAAGTGATATTTGCACTCTTAAAGCATTTAGATGAGTGAATCAGAGATAAAGGAACAATTCACATCCCAGAACTCCGTAATGTCCTGAAAGAGGTGCTTTATATGTCACAGACATCATTCTCAAATGTCACTGAGTCTTTCCTTGGTCTGAAGGTCGCATTTCTCCAGTGTCTCTTCCATACCATCTTGCTCTCAGGAAAAGGAGAATATTTGGGTTCCGGTCAGAGCCCTCCTCCTAACCTCCATTTCTGGCCTTGATCTCATTCTCTACAGCTGTAAAAGTAATAAATTGAATGATCCTCTGAACAGAGAGCTCCTGTAGCTCTGAGTTTTCATGGTTCCAAGAGCACAAATGAAATAACAGCATAACCTAAATTTTATAGGAACGTGACACTCACTTGACTGTGTCTAGAATGTGTGTGTGCGTGTGTGTGTTTTAGTATTCTGGGAAGACTGAGAATTGCAGTGAATGCGCTTCCAAGCAACGACAAGCAATAAAACTCGGCGCAATATGGCTGACCGTTTCTATGGCAACCTCTGTTGACCCTGTGTATGCATGTTTTACTCATTTTGGTGAATCACATTTTAAAATATAAATGATCTTATGTTGATGATCATGATTTTGCGACCATCAATTATTCGTGACTGTGATAACTCCGCTATTGTTTCTGTTCCAGAATCAGAAAAGCTGTGGAGGAGGTTGGGGGAGGACACACTGGGAGAGAGATGACTCATTTTAACCTTTTCTGGAACAAACAAGTGATTACTTCAGAAAAAGATGACCTCAGCATGTACTTCCTCCCACCACCCCCATGAGCTGTTCATGGTGATGTACACATGCCTGTCTGCATTGACCCTGTCCTTTAAGCACTGCCATCAGGCTGGGGCTTTGTTCTTTTGTTTTTGAGACAGGGTCTCACTCTGTCACACAGGCTGGAGGACAGGGGCACAATCACAGCTCACGGCAGCCTTCATCTCCCAGGCTTAAAGGATCCTCCCACCTCAGCCTCCTGAATAGCTGCGACTACAAGCATGCACCACCTTGCCCAGCCAATTTTTAAATTTTTTGTAAAGATACGGTCTCACTACTTTGCGCGGGCTGGTCTTGAACCCTTGGGCTCAAACAATCTTCCACCTCCACCTCCTAAATTGCTAGGGTTACAGGCTTGAGCCACTGTGCCCGGCCAGCTTCCGTTGTTTTCTTTCTTTTCTTTTCTTTTCTTTCTTTTTTTTTTTTTTTTTTTTTTTTTTTTTTTTGAGACGGAGTCTCTCTCTGTTGCCTGGGCTGGAGTGCAGTGGTGCAATCTCAGCTAACTACAACCTCTGCCTCCTGGGTTCAAGCAATTCTTCTGCCTCAGCCTCCCGAGTAGCTGGGACTACAGGGTGCCCTGCCACCATGCCAGGCTAATTTTGTTTTTTTTGTTTTTTTGTTTGTTTGTTTTTTGTTTTTTTGAGATAGAGTCTTGCTCTGTCACCCAGGCTGGAGTACAGTGGCACAATCTTGGCTCACTGCAACCTCGCCTCCCGGGTTCAAGAGATTCTCCTGCCTCAGCCTCCCAAGTAGCTGGGACTATAGGAACCCGCCACCATGCCAGGCTAATTTTTGTATTTTTAATAAAGACAGGGTTTCATCACGTTGGCTAGGCTGGTCTTGAACTCCTGACCTCAGGTGATCCACCCACCTTGGCTTCCCAAAGTGCTGGGATTGCAGGCATGAGCCACTGCACCCAGCCAATTTTTGTATTTTTAATAGAGACAGGGGTTCACTACATTGGCCAGGCTAGTGTCGAACTCCTGACGACAGGTCATCCACCCCCTTCAGCCTCCCAAAGTGCTGGGATTAGAGATGTGAGCCACCACACCCAGCTCAGCTTCTGTATTTAAATGAGTCTGGAGGAAATTTTTTGGTGAGACACTGGGTTGTCCTATTCTTGTTGGGGACAACTCTTTGAGGGCCTCGATTTCTAACATCTCATCATGGGAATTTAAGAACTGCTAAGAAGCATCTTCATCAGCCCCATTAAACCAGATGGCCACACAGACTCTGACATGACAAATCTGAGGCTTCCTGGTGTCACAACTAGGATAGTGAATTATAGATTCAGATCCTGGCTGGGTGTCGTGGCTCACAACTGTAATACTAATGATTTGGGAGGCCAAGGTGAGAGGATTGCTTGAGACCGGGAGTTCAAGACCAGCTTAGGCAACATAGTGAGACCCTGTCTCTATAAAAAATTTAAAAATTAGGCAGGCATGGTGACATGTGCCTGTAGTCCCAGCTACTTGGGAGGCTGAGGTGGGAGAATTATTGCCTGAGCCCAAGAGGTTGAGGCTGCAGTAGGCCAAGTTTGCACCACTGCACTCCAGCCTGGGTGACATAGCTGGGCCCTGTCTCTTAAAAAAAAAAAAACTAGATTCAGGCCTCTACATCTGCAGGACACCAGCATTTCAGAAGTCGCTTGTCTCCATGGCCTGGCACTGGATTTCATCCTGGTATTAGAAATGCATCAATGCTCCCCGGAGAAGGGGCCAGTTTCACCAGCACCTGCCGCATGAGCTGTGAAAATGCACATTCTAAGAAGGAGCCAGACAGGGCCCGAGTCCCTCTGTGACTCACAGGCCACAATAAAGGTGTCATGTTGGCCAACAGGAAGCACGATTGTTCTCTCCTTGTGCATTGCAGAGGCTGGAGGTTGAAGGCGCTACCTGTACTGTTGTCCCAGGAGCCGGGGCTTTCTCAGAAGTCCTTTTCTTGTGATGCCCAAACAACCACGCAGAAAATGCTAATTGGTTACCCTCCAAAACAACTATGAAAAATGATGCTTTGAGTTTCAAAGCCCCATCACAGCTTTTATCTCACCAAGACCCCCTAGGCCAAGCTTGTGCACAAGCTGGGCCACATGCGGCCCAGGACGGCTTTGAATGAGGCCCAACACAAATTCCTACACTTTCTTAAAACATTATGAGATGTTTTTGCCATTTATTTTTTAGCTCATCAGCTATCATTAGTGTTAGTGTATTTTATGTGTGGCCCAAGACAATTCTTCTTCTTCCAATATGGCCCAGAGAGGCCAAAAGATTGGACACCCCGCCTGGGCTTTTCCGATTTAGCCCTCCCGCATTTCCCAGAGCAGGACAGTCCCTCACACCAGTCTCAAGGGCCAGCAGGGCTTTTCCTCACAGACTGAGCTGTGGTTGCTAAAGTGTTCAGAAGCGATGATAACATAATCAAGACTCTTCCTTAGGGCTTGAGGGTTCCAGCAAACATCTCTGCCATCTGGCTGCCTGCTTTTTCTGTCACTTCTGAAATTCTGGTATCATGCCTATGGTCAAAGCAACTAACTTCTGTGGCTACTAGAACTTTCTTCCTGCTTTTCTCATTCTGTGCTTCCTGCTGCTGTCGATGAAACTCAGCTTCTTATTCCCAGGCACTCTCAGAGTGAGGATCCACAGGAGGCTTTGATTCTCAGGACAGATAACCCCATCTTTCCTCTAGTTCTGACCTATTTTTCTGTGTCCTTGTTACTGTGGTCATACCCAGAGAAGTAACATTTTGTCTTGCATTTGTAAAAATCTCTACCTTTCCCCACAAAGGAATTTCAGCACAGTGGTTGTTTTAACAGATATCTTGCAGCACGTACCACATGTTCCCTTCCTGAGTCCTTGAAAGTGATTTTCAGCTTTTGATCGGCTACATTGTTCTTCCCAGCTACATTTTTGGGAATCCCAGCAGAATAACTTGTTACTCTTTTAAAGGTCCTAATGATCAAATGAAACAAAACATCCCCTTTTTAGCATCACCCACAAAGCCCTAATGCTTGCAACAAAGATTGTGAAATGGCCAGGGAACAGTTTGTGAGACAGAAAGGATGGCTTTGTTGATTAGCAAAAAGCTACAAAGTGGACACTGGCAACACAACAGGATTGTGTTGCTTCAAGTGAAACTTGCTTCAAGTGAAACAAAGTTGGAATTATTTTCACTTTCAGTGTTAAATGGGCTTTTTGTTTGTTTGTTTCCAAATTACTTGAAAAGTTACTAATCCAAGCTGGTATGAGTGGTATCATTTTAGTAATTAGATTAATGCGCTACCAGATCCTAGAATTTCCCACTTTACCAAATAAAAGAATGTCCTGTGGAATTCTGCTAGACCAAGACAGGCTTTTCCTCTGAGCAATAGTGATAAAGTTGTCTAAATACATGAACTGATGGCATTTTTTAAAAAGTAATAATGTTCTAATCGAGAGGTGGTCTTGCTATGTTGCCCAGGCTGGTCTGGAACTCCTGGGTTCAAGTGATCTGCCAGCCTCGGCCTCCCAAAGTGCTGGGATTACAGGCATGAGCCACCATGCCTGATGGTGGCATTTTGTCTTCTTCAAGGAAAAAGTTAAAAGATGAGTCAAATGACATTGTCAACAACATAGTGAGACCCCGTCCTTTCAAAAAAATACCAAAAATTAGCCACACGTGGTGGTGTACCCCTGTAGTCCCAGCTATTCGGGAGGCTGAGATGGGAGGATCATCTGAGTCTGGGAGGCCAAGGCTACAGTGAGCTAAGATTGCACTGCTGCACTCAAGCCTGGGTGACAGGCTGAAACCCTGTCTCAAAAACAAAACAAAACAAATACTGCCACCATGCCTGCCTAATTATTTTTATTTATTTATTTATTTATTTATTTGTAGAGATTGATGGGAGGGTCTCACTAGGCTGTCCAGGCTGATCTCAAATTCCTGATGTCAAGTGATTCTCCCGCCTTGGCCTCCCAAAATGCTGGGATTACAGGGATCTTTAAATGCTGGGGATTGGCATATTTAAAACGAACACACTGTTTTAGTTTAAGAGACTAAAGAGGTGCATGTGTATGGAATAAATGAGCCTGGACTGAATCTTGTCTTTTAAAAAAGTTATAAAAGATGTATGGGACAACTGGGGAAAATTAAATATGGACTGGATATTAAGTGATATTAGGGAATTATTGCTAATTGTCTTAGGTGTGTAAACATAACATGATAAAGTAAGAGAATGTACTTACTTTTAGGAGATGCATGCTGAAGAATTTAGAATTGAAGGGGATTGTTGTCTGCAACTTACTTTCAAACGGTTGGAGGCCAGGCACAGTGGCTCACGCCTGTAATCCCAGCACTTTGGGAGGCCCAGGCAGCGAATCACCTGAGGTCAGGACTTACAGACCAACCTGGCCAACATGGTGAAACCCTGTCTCTACTAAAAATACAAAAAATTAGCCAGGCATGGTGGCGAGCACCTGTAATCCCAGCTATTTGGGAGACTGAGGCAGGAGAATCGCTTGAACCCGGGAGGCAGAGGTTGCAGTGAGCTGACATTGCAGCATTGCACTCCAGCCTGGGCAACAAGAGCGAGACTCCATCTAAAAAAAAAAAAAAAAATGTAACCTTGCAAGAAAAAGTACAGAAAAGACTGTAAGTCATATACAGACACATGATTGAAATTAAATCATATAAACATTTCCTTATATCTGTGCAGAGGCAGTTTCATGTAGTAATTAAGATTCTGGAGCCAAACTGCCAAGGTTCAAAGTGAAGCTCTGTCACAGCTGGCTGACTGTATGGCCTTGGGCACGTTATTTTTATTTGCTGGGCCTCACATGACCCCAGTGCTCAGTCTGGAAAATTTTGCCTTGTGACATTTTAAAAATTATTAAATTGGCCGGGCGCGGTGGCTCAAGCCTGTAATCCCAGCACTTTGGGAGGCCGAGACGGGCGGATCACGAGGTCAGGAGATCGAGACCATCCTGGCTAACACAGTGAAACCCCGTCTCTACTAAAAATACAAAAACTTAGCCGGGCGAGGTGGCGGGCGCCTGTAGTCCCAGCTACTCGGGAGGCTGAGGCAGGAGAATGGCGTGAACCCGGGAGGCGGAGCTTGCAGTGAGCTGAGATCAGGCCACTGCACTCCAGCCTGGGTGACAGAGCGAGACTCCGTCTCAAAAAAAAAAATAAATAAATAAAAATAAAAATAAAAATAAAAATTATTAAATCTAGACGGTGGACATATTAACATTTATTGTACCAGTCTCTGTACAAAACCTTAAGTAAGCTGGGCACAGTGGCTCACGCCTGTAATCCCAACACTTTGGGAAGCCAAGGAGGGTGGATCACTTGAGGCCAGGAGTTTGAGACCAGCCTGACCAGCATGGTGAAACCCCATCTCTACTAAAGATATAAAAATTATCTGGGTGTGGCTGCAGGGGTCTGTTATCCCAGCTACTCCGGAGGCTGAGGCAGGAGAATTGCTTGAACCCGGGAGGAGGAGGTTGCAGTGAGCTGAGATTGCACCACTGCACTCTGGCCTGGGAGAAAGAGTGAAACTACCTCTCAAAAAAAAAAAAAATGTGTGCAGATAACCTTGGTTGGTATTTTAAAATATATTACTTTAAAACAATCCCAAACTTACAGAAAAGTCACAGGTATAGTACACATAACTTTTCTCTCTGAACCACTTAAAGTTAAGGTGCTTAGTCACATACTTTTTGGGTTGAAAAAAAAAATTAAGTTGTTAACCTGAGGCCTGATCATCCCTGAATGCTTTAATGTGTATTTCCTACAAATAAGAATGGTGGCCAGGCGCAGTGGCTCATGCCTGTAATCCCAGCACTTTGGTAGGCGGAGGTGGGTAGATCACCTGAGGTTAGGAGTTCAAGACCAGCCTGGCCAAACATGGTGAAACCCCATCTCTACTAAAAATACAAAAATTAGCCAGGTGAGGTGGCGGGCACCTACAGTCCTAGATACTCAGGGGGCTGAGGCAGGATAATCACTTGAACCTGGGAGGCAGAAGTTGCAGTGAGCCAAGATCACACCACCGCACTCCAACATAGGTGACAGAGGGAGGCTCCCTCTCAAAAAAAAAAAAAAAAAAAAAAAAAAAACAAACCATTCTCTTATATAACCAAAATATAGCCATCAAAATCAGGAAACAATGTAATATGTTGTTACCACATAATCCTCAAACCCCATTCAAGTTTTATCACTTATCTCAATAATGTCCTTTAATCAGGCATGGTGACTCACATTTGTAATTCTAGCACTTTAGGAGCTAATACTTTTGAAGGTTAGAAGCCTGTTATTTTGTAGCATGTCCCTCAGTTTGGGTTTGTCTGATGTTTCCTCGTGGCTAGGTCAGGTTCTGCATCTTCTTCTTTTTTTTTTTTTTTTTTTTTTTTTCTCCTTCCATAAGTATTTATTGATCTTGCTGCATACCAGGCCCTGGGCTGAGGACACAACCATGAATGAAGCATGGTCCCTGCCACCACAAGGTCCTCTTCACTCACACACACACTGAGGACTACTGCTTCATCATCCTTTCAGAAGCAGCTGAGTGGGGCTATGTAAGAACTCATGGATGAGAGCAGAAGGTGACCACCAAAAGGTCACTGAACTCCCCCAAGAAAACCGTTGAGTCTCACACATGTCCAGTTTTCCAGGTCCAAGACATACAGCAGCACTACTTCATAATAGCCACCAGGGGCGGAGCCAGGAAGAACCAGAGGGAAACAAGGTTTTTTCACATGAAGGAAGAGCAGCCTGCATCACTTAATGGTTGTCCTGAGTTAATGGAGGACAATACATGGAACACGTTCTAGTACGTCAGCCCAACTCAACTGCACTGAGGTGAGGGAGCAGGCAGAAGACGGGAGTGTGCATGTTGGCAAGAGGGGCAGAGGGCACTCAGGGATTCTTAGTAAGTACAACTGACTAAAGTGTTTTTGGGTAGAAGGAAGAATTGAGCTGCAGCCAGGCGAAGACAGAGCGCCCCCCTGCCAGGAGCTCATGCTGAAGCAACACAGTAAGTCCCCGAGAATCTTGAATCTGTGAACATCGCCCAGACAGAACAGGCATGCAGGCAACACTTGGAATGCACAGCAAACACACTTTGGCCTCTGGTGGCCCAAACAAGTCTGAGTGGGCACAGAAAGGCCAATATCTTGGCTAGGAGCCACCATTCAAGTGTAGGAGAGCAAGTTCAGGTCATAAAAGCCATCCACATCAAAGTGGCCGATCCTTGCGGAGGTGTGACTGGCCCGGATCATCTCTGTCAGTGCCCACGTCTGCTGCACCTTGGAGGATAGCCTGCTGGGGTCTGGGAGCCCCTCATAGAGGAGTGCAGGTTGCTCCCAGGGCACTGGGGGAGAGAGCCACTTGGGGGAGATCACGGAGGGGCTCTTTGGTCCCTGCTGATAGATCTGCAGCTCCTCCACTGTGAAAGGCAGCCACAGTGGTGATGGTTGCTGCAGAATCAGGCGTAGCTCCGATACTCTGGCCATATCACACAGTATCTGATACTTGAACAGCGACACATATTCCTGGGCTCCTTCCTCACTGTGTGGGTCAGGCATCAGAGAGTAGTCCCGTAGTCAAGTCACCCACTTGGCTGATGTGTGTGCTGAGGTGTGCTGACAGACACGGATGCTCTAAAAAGCTGTGTAGTAATTCTTTTTTTTTTTTTTTTTTTTTTTTTTTTTTGAGATGGAGTTTCACTCTTTTTGCCCAGGCTGGAGTGCAATGGCACAATCTCGGCTCACCACAACCTCCGCCTCCCAGGTTCAAACAATTCTTCTGCCTCAGCCTCCCGAGTAGCTGGGATTACAGGCATGCGCCACCACCGCAGCTAATTTTGTATTTTTAGTAGAGACGGGGTTTCTCCATGTTGGTCAGACTGGTCTTGAACTCCCGACCTCAGGGAATCCACCTGCCTCGGCCTCCCGAAGTATTGTGATTACAGGCGTGAGCCACCGTGCCCGGCCGCTGTGTAGTAATTCTTAAACATGATCTCCTTGAGGGGAGTGACTCAGGGGAAGATGACATCAATGACCAGCATGCCAGGCCAGCATTGGGAGGTCTGCACGTCACCCACCTGCAGGGCTATGGTGCCTTTCACATGGTAAGGCACCAAAACGCAGGACATGGTGCCAGCAGCTGAGATTAAGTGCAACCGCCACTCCAGGCCCCTGACCACCAGCCCTTCCCGCCATCCTCAGGTTCTCATCTTGGATAGGAAGATGACAGAGGCAATGTTGTGCCCTTCTCATTTCAGCCTATGAGGTGGCACATGATTTGAATACTGGTGATATTCACTTTGATTCTTTCGTTAAGGCAGTATCTGCCATGTTTCTCTATTTTAAAGTTATTATTTTCCTATTTCAGTTCAGAGTTGGGAGGTACTTTGAGGCTACGTCAATATCCCATTCCTCATCAAACTTTCCACTTATTCATTAATTTATGGCAGTATGGACTCACGGTTTTCCATTTTACTCAATAGGTTATAATTCATTCCTTTCATTATTTATTTTGATTTTTAACTTTTTGTTTTAAAATAAGTATAGATTCACATGCAGTGGTAACAAAAATTATAAGGGAGGGCCGGGCACGGTGGCTCAAGCCTGTAATCCCAGCACTTTGGGAGGCCGAGACGGGCGGATCACGAGGTCAGGAGATCGAGACCATCCTGGCTAACACGGTGAAACCCCGTCTCTACTAAAAAATACAAAAACCTAGCCGGGCGAGGTGGCGGGCGCCTGTAGTCCCAGCTACTCGGGAGGCTGAGGCAGGAGAATGGCGCAAACCCGGGAGGCGGAGCTTGCAGTGAGCTGAGATCCAGCCACTGCACTCCAGCCTGGGCGACAGAGCCAGACTCCGTCTCAAAAAAAAAAAAAAAAAAAAAAAAAAAAAAAAAAAAATTATAAGGGAGAAGCCATGCACTCTTCACTCAGTTCCCCAATTGGTAGCATCCGGCATAACTATAGTACCACGTCAAAACCAGGATATTGACGTCGGTGCAATCCAGAGTGTATTCAGATTTCACCAGTTTTATGTGCACTTATTTGTGTGAGTTTAATTCCATTCAGTTATTTCACCTGTAACCACCACCACATTCAAGACAGAGAAGGCTTCCATCCCCATAAAGCTCCCTTGTGCTACCCCTTTATAAACGGAACAGACACCTACCTTCTCCACCACCCTAATCCCTCGCAGCACCTAATCTCTATTTTCTTATTTCAGGATTATTGTAGAAAATAAATAATACAATACGCAATTTTTTCAGATTGGCTTTTTCACTCAGCATAATCCCGTGGAAATCCATCCAAATCGTTGTATGTATCAAGGGTTTGCTCCTTTGTATTGCTGAGCACTGTTCCATAGCATGGACATATCACAGAGATAAACTTTCATCCCTAATGTTGAAAAGGTATTTGGGCTGTTTCACTTTGTGGCTATTACAAATAAAGCTGCTATGAATGTTCATGTACAGGGTTGTATTTTTTGCGATCCTCCCACCGCAGCCTCTAGAGTACTTGGGACCACAAGCGCAGAACGCCTTGCCTCGCCCCACCCCAAGACGCCCCGCCTCGCCTCGTTCTTTTTTTTTTTTTTTTTTTTTTTTTGAGACGGAATCTCGCTCTGTCACCCAGGCTGGAGTGCAGTGGCCGGATCTCAGCTCACTGCAAGCTCCGCCTCCCGGGTTTACGCCATTCTCCTGCCTCAGCCTCCCCAGTAGCTGGGACTACAGGCGCCCGCCACCTCGCCCGGCTAGTTTTTTGTATTTTTTAGTAGAGACGGGGTTTCACCGGGTTAGCCAGGATGGTCTCGATCTCCTGACCTTGTGATCCGCCCGTCTCGGCCTCCCAAAGTGCTGGGATTACAGGCTTGAGCCACCGCGCCCGGCCTTTTTTTTTTTTTTTTTTTTTTTTTTTTTTAAATAGAGATAGTCTCGCCATATTGCCTAGGCTGGTCTTGAACTCCTAGGACCAAGCGATCCTACTGCCTCCCAAATTGCTGGGATTATAAGCATGAGCTAGCGCACATGGCCCGTAGAATATATTTTCTTTTCTTTTTTTTTTTTTTGAGACGGAGTCTCACTCTGTTGCCCAGGCTGGAGTGCAGTGGCATGATCTCGGCTCACTGCAACCTCCACCTCCTGGGTTCAAGCAATTCTCCTGCCTCAGCCTCCCGAGTAGCTGGGATTACAGATGCCTGCCACTGCGCCTGGATAATTTTTGTAGTTTTAGTAGAGACAGGGTTTCACCATGCCAGGCTGGTCTTGAACTCCTGACCTTGTGATCCACCCTTCTCGACCTCCCAAAGCGCTGGGATTTTAGGCGTGAGCCACCATGCCTGGCCAACAAAGCCATCCTTTCTGTCTCACAAATTATTCCCTGGCCATTTCACAATCTTTGCTGCACGCATTAGGGCTTTGTGGGTGATGATAAAAAGGGGGTATTTTGTTTCATTTTATCATTAGAATCTTTAAAAGAGTAGCAAGTTATTTGGCTGGACTTCCCAAAAATGTAGCTGGGAAGAACAATGTAGCCGATCAAAAGCTGAAAATTACTTTCAAGGACTCATGAGGGGAACATGTGATACGTGCTGCAACATATCTGTTAAAACAGCCACTGTGCTGAAATTCCTTTGTGGGGAAAGGTGGAGATTTTTGCAAATGCAAGACAAAATGTTACTTCTCTGGGTATGACCACAGTAACAAGGACACAGAAAAATAGGTCAGAACTAGAGGAAAGATGGGGTTATCTGTCCTGAGAATCAAAGCCTCCTGTGGATCCTCACTCTGAGAGTGCCTGGAAATAAGAAGCTGAGTTTCATCGACAGCAGCAGGAAACGCAGAGTGAGAAAAGCAGGAAGAAGGCAGGGTGCAGTTGCTCACGCCTGTAATCCCAGCACTTTGGGAGGCCAGGGCAGGTGGATCATCTGAGGTCAGGAGTTCGAGACTAGCCTTACCAACACGGAGAAACTCCATCTCTACTAAAAATACAAAATTAGTTGGGCGTGGTAGCACATGCCTGTAATCCCAGCTACTCGGGAGGCTGAGGCATCCCTCAGAATTGCTTGAACCCAGGAGGCAGAAGTTGCGGTGGGCTGAGATCACAGCATTGCACTCCAGCCTGGGCACCAAAAGCGAAACTCAGTCTCAAAAAAAAAAAAAAAAGAAAAAGAAAAAGAAAAGTATAGACACTAGATTGTAGTTGTAGAATTACATCACAATGGAAATATGTTCAGGCTGAGTCCTTCCTTTGGCATGTTTGCATTGTGTGAACACTGGAATGAATCCATTTCTGTTACCATTACCATATGTTTTCCTCATCCCGTAGGGTTTTCTCAGTACGTAGCATTGTGTAAGCCACTCTAACACTGGAGTTCAGAGAACTGGTTTGAGTTCCAGCTTGCTAACCAGGTGGTGCTCAAAACACAGCCATGGCCACAAAAGCCCATTCTCTGAAGTTGGTGTGTAAACTCATAGCCTAATTCTCCTTTTGACTCCTCAATACACTGTTTCAGAAAGATGGTAGCCAACCACCCTTTTGTGGTTCATCAGTGTGGTGGTTCAGTTTTCACACTCATGTGTGAGACGTGCCTCCCTCCAACCTTGTTATAGCACAAGCACATTACCCATCTGACATGAGGGGAAAAAAGGTTACGGTTCTTTTTTTTTTTTTTTTTTTTTTTTTTTGAGACGGAGTCTCGCTCTGTCCCCGGGCTGGAGTGCAGTGGCCGGATCTCAGCTCACTGCAAGCTCCGCCTCCCGGGTTTACGCCATTCTCCTGCCTCAGCCTCCCGAGTAGCTGGGACTACAGGCGCCCGCCACGTCGCCCGGCTAGTTTTTTGTATTTTTTAGTAGAGACGGGGTTTCACCCTGTTAGCCAGGATGGTCTCGATCTCCTGACCTAGTGATCCGCCCGTCTCGGCCTCCCAAAGTGCTGGGATTACAGGCTTGAGCCACCGCGCCCGGCCAGGTTACGGTTCTAAATGTCATTTTTGGAAAAGAAAAATTCAGCCAGGAGCGGTGGCCCAGGCCTGTAATTCCAGCACTTTGGGAGGCCAAGGTGGGCGGATCACTTGAGGTCAGGAGTTTGAGACCAACCTGGCCAACGTGGCGAAATCCTGTCTTTACCAAAAAAAAAAAAAAAAAATAGCCATGCGTGGTGGCAGGCACCTGTAGTCCCAGCTACTCGGAATGCTGAGGTGGGAGGATCACTTGAGCCTGGGAGGTGGAGGTTGCTGTGGGCCGAGATTGCACCACTGCACTCCAGCCTGAGTGACAGAGTGCAACCCTGTCTCAAAAAAAAAAAAAAAAAAAAAAAACACACAGAAAAGAAAAGAAATCCAAAGACTGTGATACTTTCTTCATAATTCCCTAGTTTTAACATGGAGGGAGGGTATATATTAAAATATATTTGTATTTCATATTATATATGTTATATATGACACACACATAAAACATATGCACAGGACAAGAGACAAGCCAGGACATCATAGGACTTTAGTACTTCAAATACAGCCATCACTTTTGCCATATCCATGTACCAAATGAACATTATTTACTTAACATGCTTCTTTAAATTGGTGCACATTTTATTTATTTATTTATTTATTTATTTATTTGAGATGGAGTCTCAGTCTGTAACCCAGGCTGGAGTGCAGTGGTGTGATCTTGGCTCACTGCAACCTCCACCTGCCAGGTTCAAGTGATTCTCCTGCCTCAGCCTCCCGAGTAGCTGGGACTACTGGCGCCCGCCACCACGCCCGGCTAATTTTTTGTGTTTTTAGTAGAGATGGGGTTTCACCATGTTAGCCAGGATGGTCTCGATCTCCTGACCTCGTGATCTGCCCGCCTCGGCCTCCCAAAGTACTGGAATTACAAGCGTGAGCCACCGCGCCCGGCCTATTTATTTTTGAGGCAGGGTCTTACTTACTCTATTGCCCAGGCTGGAGTGCAGTGGTGCGATCTCGGCTTACTGCAACCTCCACCTCCCAGGTTCAAGTGATTCTCCTGCCTCAGTCCCCTGAGTAGCTGAGATTACAGGCACCCGCCACCATGCCCGGCTAATTTTTGTATTTTTGGTAGAGACGGGGTTTCACCATGTTGGCCAGGCTGGTCTCAAACTCCTGACCTCAGGTGATCCACTGGCCTCGGCCTCTCATAGTGCTAGGATTAAAGGTGTGAGCCATCACTCCTGGCCCACATTTTAAAACGTAAGTAAAAATGCATTTATTTGTCTCTGATGGAGTTAATGGGCACAGCAGGAGACAGATGGTACCTTCCCCAGTTTCTTTCAGCCTCCATGGTGTATATCTTTTTTTTTTTTTAAGAGACAGGAGCCAAGCAAGGTAGCTTACATCTGCATTTCCAACATTTTGGGAGGCTGAGACAGGAGGATGACTTGAGGCCCAGAGTTTGAGACCAGCCTGCACAACTTAGTGAGTCCCCTGTCTCTACAAGGAAGGTGTGGTGGCTCTCACGTGCAGTCTCAGCTACTCAGGGAGGCTAAGGTGGGAGGATCACTTGAGCCCAGGAGTTCAAGCCTGCAGTGAGCTATGATTGCATCACTGCACTCCAGCCCGGACCAGAGATTGAGACCTTGACTCTTAAAAAGACAGAGAGATGCCGGGCATGCGTGGTGGCTCACACCTGTAATCCCAGCACTTTGGGAGGCCTAGGTGGGCGGATCACAAGGTCAGGAGTTCAAGACCAGCCTGGCCAACATAGTGAAACTCCATCTCTACTAAAAATACAAAAAATTAGCCGGGCGTGGTGGCCGGCACCTGTAATCCTAGCTACTCGGGAGGTTGAGGCAGGAGAAACGCTTGAACCCGGGAGGCAGAGGTTGCACTGAGCTGAGATTGTGCCACTGCATGCCAGCCCCTGTGACAGTGTGAGACTCCGTCTCAAAAAAAAAAAAAGGGAGAGAGAGTCTCACTGTCATCCAGGCTGGAGTGCAGTGGTGCAATCATAGCTCACTGAAGCTTCAAACTCCTGGGCTCAAGGGATCCTCCTGCCTCAGCCTCCTGGGTAGCTGGGATTACAGGCATGAGCCACCATGCCTGGCCCAGTACATCTTTGGACAACAGAAGAGCAGATTTCAGGCCCAGAGCTTCCACCAAACAGTAGTATTCAGCTAAAATTCAGTAACTTTTGTTTTTGTAGTACTGACCCCAGTATAGAAAGAAAAAACAAAAAAAAACAAAAAACAAACAAAAAAACCAATAACTTGGAAAAACATTTTGTGATTACACAAACATTCTCTTTTAAGGACATAAATTATGAAATAAAGTTAATTTTCTTTAAAAAGATATAAGTTAACATGTTAGACATCAGCATATTGCTATCACTTTAATTTAATCAAAGTGATTCAGTTATTGGAGGGATATTTTCAAACAGCCACATTGCAACTCAGAAAAGAAACTAAAGCCAGGTCAAGAAGGCAGAGCTTTCTAGTATTTTACTTCTCATGCAAATATTGAGACTATGTTTGTTATGTAACTCACTATAAGTAGCCATGTAACTTGTAGTTCAATAAGTGTGATTAATGTGTATAATCAAAAACTGCAAAGAAAATAAATATTTGATTCTCTTACTAATATCCCTCTACAAACCCAGAGAGACATCTGAATATGCAACATGCAATGGTGGGGTGATGGCCTCAGAACAGAGATCAGGAGTGAGAGGGTGGCCAGCCATAGAAGCGAAATCATTACAAACACTGGCACAGTGGCACACAGGCAAGTGATGCCCTTCTCGTGTGAGTACCGAGAGAAAGACTATCACTTGCACGCTAGTATTGCACCCTCAAAACTACCAGCGCTATAGACTAGCATTTGCCACATTCCCAGAGCACCCCAGATAGTCACATTTTTAGGGCATATGTTTTCTTTTTGTTGTTGTTGTTGTTTTGTTATTGTTGTTGTTGTTGTTGTTGTTGTTGTTGTTTTTAGACAGTTTGGCTCTGTCACCCAGGCTGGAGTGCAGTGGTGTGATCTCGGCTCACTGCAACCTCCACTTCCCAGGTTCAAGTGATTCTCCTGACTCAGCCTCCCGAGTAGCTGGGAGTACAGGCACGCACCACCATGTAGGGCATATACTTTCTATAAGAGTGAAAAATTTCATCTGTTGGCCTGCCTGAAGATTTTGCTTAATGCAACATTATGTTTTAACTTTTCTTTCTTCCCTTCCCCCTTCTCCTTCCTTCCTTCCTTCCTTCCTTCCTTCTTCCTTTCTCCCTTCCTTCCTCCTTCCTTTCTCCCCTCCCCTTCCCTTCCCTTCCTTTCCTTCTCTCTTTGTCTCTGTCTTTCTTTCTTTCTGAGACAGAGGCTTGCTCTGTTGCCCAGGCTAGAGTGCAGTGATGTGATCTCAGCTCACTGCAGCCTCAACCTCCCTGGCTTAAGTGATCCTCCCAGCTCAGCCTCCCAAGTTGCTAAGACCACAGGCACGTGCCACCACACCCAGCAATTTTTTTTTTTTTTTTTTTTTGCATTTTTTTGTAGAGAGAGGTTTTCACTATGTTGTCCAGGCTGGTCTCAAACTCCTGGCCTCAAGCGATCTGCCTGCCTCAGTCTCCCAAAGTGTTGGGATTACAGGCTTTTTTAACTTTTCAAAGGGGAAAAGAATTGCAAACTAAAGACTGAGAGCATATTCTTTGTTGTAGGTGTACGTGTTTGCTCACAGCTTGTGTAAGGAGCCCAATTTTTGGTGGAAGAAAGGGAAACTGTCAGTCTCAACTGCACAAGTGAGATATTGGATAAGTCACTTCACAGTTCGGTGTTTCTGTTTCCTGACCTGTATGACAGATACAAGACTGTGTACCCATTTGGTTTAGTTTGGTTTTGGGCTTAACTAATCTCCAAATACCCTTTTTACTGTGAAATGTCTGTGATCTGCATTCTTAGGTTACACTGATTACTAATTTCTTTGCACTGCAGTTTTGTTTTTTTTTCCTAGTAAAAGTACAGTTATGGTTTCTTGTCTTCCTTTTTAGAATATCTTAAGTAACCCCCCACATCCAAGTTTCCAGTAGGTTTCCAGTCCTAATATGGTTCATAGTTCCATAGTGCTCAAGGGTATTGATGTATTAGGGCAATGTGACCCAGGAAACTGCTGCGGAAAATTGTAAGGTGAGGTGACATTAGAAAGATGTTTCATCAAAATGTCAAAGTGTGCGAGAGTGTATCCTCCCTTGCATTTCTGCACATTTGTGTCAAGTGGTCAAGCAGTTCCTAAGCAACGGTGCGGAGGTGGTTGCTAGGCTGGTTTGTCACGTGTCCACGGATTCAGCCGCTAAAGAAATGGTGGGCCCAACTGCATTCAGACAGTTTATTGTTTAAAGAGACAGTAAGACCATCAAGGTGTCAGCTCCAACATCCCTAGTCCCACAGGATGACACTGAACCAGAGGGGCCAGGTGACATTGAAGGGCCAACTCAAAAACGACCACAAGCAGTTTTGTAATAGACTTACACAGAAGCCTGCAGCTGAAATATAAGTCTGGGCAAAGTAAAAAGCCCGATACCACACCAGAGCCAGGGAGGCTGATGAGAAACTGTCTCATGGTGGCTCCTCAGCAGGCTGCTTGTCTTGCCCAGTTCCAGGAAAAAAATCACAGGACGTTCTGCCAAGACTCAAGTCTTCAGGCAAGCCTTTGCCTTTTGCCCACGTGGAGATGTGCAGGGTCTCCATGGCATCATGGCAGAGCTGGTCCCTACAACTGCACTGCCTGGCCTTTTGGGTAACCAGCTAAGAATTTCTTTTCAAGAAGCACAGGCCAGGTCGGGTGCAGTGGCTCACACCTGTAATCCCAGCACTTTGAGAGGCTGAGGTGGGTGGATCACCTGAGCTCAGCAGTTTGAGACCAGCCTGGCCAACATGGTGAAACTCTATCTCTACTAAAAATACAGAACATTAGCCAGGCGTGGTGGCGGACGCCTATAATCCCAGCTACTTGGGAGGCTGAGGCAGGAGAATTGCTTGAACCCAGGAGGCAGAAGTTGCAGTGAGCCGAGATCACACCACGGCACTCCAACCTGGGCAACAAGAACAAAACTCTGCCTCAAAAAAAAAAAAAAAAAAAAATTCAGCAGGCATGCTGGCGCACGCCTGTAGTCCTAGCTACTTGGGTAGCTGAGGCAGGAGAATCACTTGAACCCAGGAAGCAGAGGTTGCAGTGAGCCGAGATGGTGCAACTGCACTACAGCCTGGATGACAGAGCAAGATTCTGTCTCAAAAAAAAAAAAAAAAAAAGAAAAAGAAAGAAAAGAAAAGAAAAGCACAGGCCACTCTATCAGATGTCCCAATTAATTGTACTGTGACAGGGGCATGGATGAAATCCTTTTTATTGGTATTAAGTGACATCAGATAAGAATAACTGTGGCTATGATCAAGTAGAATGATCAGATCCACCTGGAGAATAGACCACAGTCAGGTTCCTGGTCAAAGCCAAGCCAGCTAAGTTGGTCATTAATCCAGGTGCAGCAAGAGGTGTCAGCAACTGCACACAGCCAGCTCTGACTGCCGGCAGGAAATCCAGGGCAATATGACTGCTCCTCACCACTCATGTTGGAGAGCTTAGTCTGGTCTGTGTGTGCAAGCAAGGATAGGCCTGATGTCTATGAAAGAAGAGGTCCCCTATTGGGGCATGAACTGTAGCTAGAGTTTAAGACCCTGTTTTTTTTTTTTTTTTTTTGGCTTTTTTTTTGGGGGGTGGGGTGGGGGTGGAGTCTCACTCTGTCGCCCAGGCTGGAGTGCAGTGGTGCAATCTCAGCTCACTGCAGCCTGTGTCTCCTGGGTTCCAGTGATTCTCCTGCTTCTGCCTCCCAAATAGCTGCAATTACAGCCACCCGACACCACGGCCAGCAATTTTTTTTTTTTTTTTTTTTTTTGAGACGGAGTTTTGCTCTTGTTGCTCAGGCTGGAGTGCAATGGCATAATCTTGGCTCACTGCAACCTCCGCTTCCTGGGTTCAAGAGATTCTCCTGCCTCAGCCTCCCAAGTAGCTAGGATTACAGGCATCCATCACCATGCCCAGCTAATTTTTTTGTATTTTTAGTAGAGACAGGGTTTCACCATGTTGACGAGGCTGGTCGAGAACTCCTAACCTCAGGTGATCCATGCACCTCGGCCTCCCAAAGTGCTGGGATTACAGGCATGAGCCACCATGCCCAACCAATTTTTGTATTTTTAGTAGAGATGGGTTTTTGCCATGTTGGCCAGTCTGGTCCTGAACTTCTCACCTCAAGCGATCTACCCTCTTCAGCCTCCCAAAGTGCTGGGATTACAGGCATGAGCCACCTTACCGGGCCTTTTTTTTTTTTTTTTTTTTTTTTTTTTTTGAGACAGGGTCTTGGTCTGTCACCCAGGCTGGAGTACAGTGGCATGATAGCTCACTGCAGCCTCTGTAAGAATTAAAGAGGAGAGAAACACGAAGGGTGGCTAGACAGTCAACCGATTTATTTTAAACCTGGGAGGGACTTCTGACCCTTTTGAGTTAGGTCAGAGCCACACTCTCTTACAGACTAAGAGTTTTCAAAGATTTAAGGTGGGAGAGTTTATCAGAGGCTTGGACTGCTTCTGTGTCTCTGTGTTGTGCTTATCTGGGAAGGAGAGTTGTGTGTCTGTTCCAATACATCTTTCTGCAGCTGCAGGCATCCTGAGTCTGTCTTTAGCTTCCCTATCTTAGTGAACCTGAAGGGAAAGGAATGTGCTTATTAAGGCCCACTGTTTTACTGGGGCCCCTTGTATGAGGGTGAAGTTCGGCAGTTATCCAAGAGACTTTCTTCCTGCCTCCCTCTGTGCCTGTGCTGTCTTATCTGTGTTTTACTGTCTGATCTTTTCTGGCTGCTTATAGTTAGAATAAAAGTGATTTCCTTGAAATTCATGAGGCTAGAAAGGGAGCTGGAACTTAAAGTGGCAGTGTTTGTCGGAGGTGATGGTGCTCCTGCTCTGTCATTGCAGACCCTATAGTTATAAAAGGATGAGGGGGCGACGTGTTCTTTCTGGCTACTTCCTGCTGACGGGGGAGCAGAGAGTTTCTTGGTCTCAGATTGACTGCAGGAGTAACACCATCTGTAAATGTTTATGGGTGGTTGCAAAATGGCCATGATTCTGTCAGTTAAAAATTTTTGAAAAAGGTTAATTAGGCAGGATTAAAACATTAGTCCTTGGCATATTACTAGGAGAGGACCCAGGAATGGGATGACTCATGCTATGATTTTATTTTTAAACCAATAATTTATTTGGTTGTTTTGGTATTCCCTTAGCTTTTTAGCCCCTCTTTTTAGTTTTTCAGCAGCATTTCTTACTAGGCCCAATTGGTTGAGATAGAAACAACATTCCGGCCGGGCGCGGTGGCTCGCGCCTGTAATCCCAGCACTTTGGGAGGCCGAGGCGGGCGGATCACAAGGTCAGGAGATCGAGACCACGGTGAAACCCCGTCTCTACTAAAAATACAAAAAATTAGCCGGGCGCGGTGGCGCGCGCCTGTAGTCCCAGCTACTCAGGAGGCTGAGGCAGGAGAATGGCGTAAACCCAGGAGGCGGAGCTTGCAGTGAGCCGAGATAGCGCCACTGCACTCCAGCCTGGGCGACAGAGCGAGACTCCGTCTCAAAAAACAAACAAACAAACAAACAAAAAAAGAAACAACATTTCTTACCCAATGAGAGACAGAGGCCCCCTTTTTCAGCCGTTATAAGATTTAATCCCTGTTTGTTTTGGAGGACTACTCCAGCCAAGGAGTCTAGTTGGTCGTGGACTCTTATAAAGCTTCAGGCTATATCTTCTAAAGAGCCCTGTAGTTTTGTTGAAAGTGCCTGAAAGTATGTTAAGGAGGTGGCTAATCCGCTTGCTCCCAATCCAAGTCCAGAGGCTATACCTAAGGCGGCCATTAAAGGAATGACGTGGATGGCCCTTCTTTTTCTAACGTATTGGACGGGTGGGATGGGCAAAGGCTGATTAGGAGGAACTAGTCCAATGGAGGGAGATAGATAAACTAGGGTACAGGTTCCAGTCCAGCTGGTGGGGAGACAAAGATAGGTGTTGCTGCCACACAAAAAGAATAAGACTTTGTTGGCCGGGTACGGTGGCTCAAGCCTGTAATCCCAGCACTTTGGGAGGCTGAGACGGGCGGATCACGAGGTCAGGAGATCGAGACCATCCTGGCTAACGTGGTGAAACCCCGTGTCTACTAAAAAAAAATACAAAAAACTAGCTGGGCGAGGTGGCGGGTGCCTATAGTCCCAGCTACTCGGGAGGCTGAGGCAGGAGAAGGGTGTATACCCAGGAGGCGGAGCTTGCAGTGAGCTGAGATCCGGCCAATGCACTCCAGCCTGGGCAACAGAGCGAGACTCCGTCTCAAAAAAAAAAAAAAAAAAGACTTTGTTGTAAACACAGGCAGAAATATGGGAAGAGAACAAGTGAATTAAAGATGGGGTGTTTTGTTGTTGTCTTTCTGTTTGTTTTGTTTTGTTTTGTTTTTTTCCTGTGGCTCATTACTCCAGACTGACAAAGAGGAGGCCAGGGAGACACCTACTATAGTAGAGATATAAGAAGAGTTACTTTTTACACATTTAATGTGGTCGGATGTTGCGCCATTAATATTGAGCCATGGAAAAAGGTGGGCATTAGGGACAGCACAGATTAGGCCAGAGGCATTGGTTAAGGGAGAGGCTGTGAAACTAGCCGGTTGCAGAAATGTTCCCATTTGCTTCCAGTGACACTTGGTAGTTAATTTGATTAGTTTGGTGGTCAGACGGGTGTTTAACAACGATAGTGCGGTTGCATTGGTTAAATGTTAATGAACCTACAGGGATATTTCCCTTAGAGGCCGAAAAGTAAAGTGAGGCTTGTTGAAAAAGGGGAGTGTGTTTAGTTATAGGCCCTTCAATGGGAGGGCCTTGGGGCTTAAGTCATTATAGGGAGTTGTAGTAGGTCTGAAATAATTTGTTAGCTTGATTGGCCCTGAAAGTGGGATAACTGCCGATTAGAGTGTCAACTTTTTTAAAAAGGGAAACTCCTTTTTGGAGTTTATAAATTAGGGTTATATTTCCAGTTAAAATGTCATGAAGGAGTGCAGAAAGGGCTGAGTAAGCTGAGGAAGACAGTGATAAAAACATCCAGCATTCTGAAGCAAGGGAAGAGTTAGCTGACAGTAAGAGGGATTGTGTAAGGTTTATAGAGCGTTTGAGCTTGAGAGCAGTGAGGAGCGGTTGTATTGGTGAGATTTATGTACTTAGGGAATTTATATTAAAAGAAGCAAGCAAAAAGAGAAAAAGGTTATTTGGGTAGCAGTAAAGTCCTGGAAAGTTCCTTGAAGCCATAGGTCCCATAAAATAGTAAGGAGCTGATCAGGATGTGCAATGGGAGCTTCGTAAGGGTACCACTGAAGGTCTGTAGCAAGGCAGATTAGGAAGCGATGAAAGTTTGGAAGAGAAAGAGACATAAGCGGCTTATGTGGAGTTTTCCTTTTTTTCCTCTGGGATTCGGGTGAGGCAAAGGGAAGCGGGTCCTGTGGAGACACAAGAAAAGTCTGAAGGAGTTTTAGATTCAGTTGTTTGAGCATGTGGTGAAGGGAAGTTTATTTTTTTTGAGAGAAGTATAATGAATCCAGTTAGGGAGCCCCTGGAGTTTTGCTGCTGTAGGTGTGGTGAGGATGATCTGGTAAGGTCCCTTCCATTTAGACCTAAGGGGGGATTTGGGGATAGGACTGGGAATTTTTATGAGAACCCAGACAGGTTGTGGCAGGTATTTGTCAGCATATTCCCAAATAAAATGGCGGACAGTAAGTAGAAGAGGGCAAACGGGAGGAGTTGGTTGAGGTGGTGCTTGGCCGTGAGGTGGAACAAAGGGGCCGAGTGGTCTCCCACACATGAGCTCAAACGGGCTGAGCGTTAAGGGTTTACATGAGAGTGCCTGAATTTTTAGGAGGGCCAAAGGTAAAAGTGTAACCGAAGGTAAAAGTGTAACCCAGTCTTTATGTGTTTGGAGTGAGTGAGTAGCTGGTGAGGTGTTTTTTGAATGCCATTCATTTTTTCAGCCTTCCCTGAAAATTGAGGTCGATAGGGGATGTGTAGCTTCCAGGTGATTTGTAGAGCTTGTGCAAGTGTTGGAGTAATTTGAGAAATGAATTCAGGACCATTGCTGGATTGAAAAGAATGAGGCACCCCAAACCTGGGGATGATTTCTGTTATTAATTTGGAGGTGACAGTAAAAGCTCGTTTGTTGGTTGTGGGAAAAGCCTTGACCCATCCCAAAACGGTATCGACCAGAACTAAAAGAAATTTAACCTTTTTTACTGGGGGCACATGGGTAAAATCAATTTGCTAATCCTGTCCTAGAAGGTGTTCCCTAGCCTGATGGGTTGGGAAAGAAGGGGGTTTAGTGTTGGAATGCGGTGAAGTATTCTGGCAAATAGAGAATTGATGGGAAATGGCTTTTAACTGTTCCTTTATATCTGGGGCTATGTGTATATGGGAACTTAAGAAATGTAGAGGGGAATGGCTGGTGTGGAAGAGGTTGTGAATGTCCCGTAAAAGAGTTGTTTTTTCAGGGTCAGGTAGGACTAATTTGTTTTCTATGAACCAGTGTGGGGGGCTGAATTGTGCCCCCACCGTGATTAGTTGTTGTGTTGGTGTTTTGCATAAAAGGAGGGGATATGTTGTATGAGGGGAAATAGGTACTGGGGAACTGGATGAGTGGTTGAGGCTTGTTTTGCCCAACAGTCAGCTTTACAGTTTCCTAAAGAAATGTAGCTGTTATTTGATTGATGTCCTTTGCAATGGATAACTGCAAACTTTTCTGGGAGTAAAGTTGCCTTTAGCAAATGATGGATTGATTTTTCACGAGTTATTAGAGTTTCTTTAGCCATGAGATAGCCCCACTTGCTCCAAATTTGGTCATTGGCATGGATGATGTTATAGGCATATTTAGAATCGGTGTATATATTAACTTGTATGCTCTTTGCTAGGGTTAATTCTTTTATTAGGGCAATTAATTCTGCTTGCTGGGAGGATGTGCCCAAAGGCAAAGGGGCAGCCTTTACAATGCTTCTAGGTGGGAGAGAGTGGGTATTATTATGATATTCCTCAATGATGGCATATCCTGCTTGGAGGGTAGGGTTTTTTGATGTGCTGCCATCTATAATCCAATCTGGGGCTCCCTTTATGTGAGTGGAAGTAAGGTGGTGAAACATGGTGAGCAAACTTTCAATTAGATTAGAGCATGAGTGTTGGTCGGGGTCCAAAGTCGGTGTTGAAGGTAAAAGAGTGGTGGGATTTGGGGGGGAGCATTTATGAATGGAGATAGAGGGTTGAAGGAGAGTTGAATGTAGGACTTGCAAGTGAGAGGATGAAATTGAGGTGAGCGCCTTACGGCTGAGCATATCTTGTAGACTGTGAGAAGAAAATACCTGAAGGGGTTCGTAGAACGTGGGTTTTTGTGCCTCAGGGATGATAAGAGAGGCTGTGGACAAAATTTCTAAGCAAAGGGGCCAGGTTTTATAAATGGGGTCTAGTTGTTTTGAAAAATATGCCACTGGTTGGAGAGAATATCCCATAGGTTGGACTAATAGTCCAAGGGCCTGATTATGAGAACTGTGTATATATAGGTGAAAGGGCTTCAGGGGGTTTGGAAGGTCTAAAGCAGGGGCCTGTAATAAGGCATGTTTTAGGTGACAGAAAGCACGAAAAAGGTCTGGGGTGGAAATGAGTGGTTGGTCAAGATTTCCTTTTGTGTGTTCATAAAAGGGTTTAGCAATAATGGCAAAATTTGCTATCCATAATCAGAAATATCCCACCAATCCAAGGAAAGAAAGTAAGTCCCTTTTTGTTTTGGGGGATGGGATTTGTTGAATGCCTTGCTTTTGTGACAGTGGAATTTCTTGGGTATTCGGAGTTATGATTAGTCCTAAATGTGAAACTTTTGGGGAGATCAATTGGGTCTTCCCTTTTGATACCTGGTACCTGCATTCAGCCAAAAAATTTAAAAGCCTGGTAATGTGTTGAATGCAATGTTCTAAAGAGGGGCTGCAAAGAAGTAAGTTGCCCATATATTGAAGCAAAATGCTAGGCTATAGAGATAGCTGGCAAAGATCCAATTGAAGTACCTGACTGAAATAGTGAGGGCTTTCCCTAAACACCTGAGGAGGGACAGTCCATGTGAGTTGTTGGGAGCAGCCTGTGTCAGGGTTAGTCCAAGTGAAAGCAAAAAGGTTTTGAGTGGAGGGATAGTTTAAAAAAAAAAAAAAAAAAAAAAAAAAAAAAAAGCATCTTTGAGGTTTAATACAGAGAAATGGCTAGTGTTGGGAGGAATTCGTGGTAGGAGGGTGAAGGGGTTTGGGACAACAGGATAAACAGGAACAACAGCAGAGCTGATTTGTTGCAAATCCTGAACCAGTCTATAAGAGCCATCCGGTTTTTTAATTGGGAGAACCGGAGGTATTGTGGAGAGAACAGGTGGGGATTAAAATATTGGCAGCCAAAAGTCAGGAGATGATGGGTTTGAGTTCCCGCAATCCACTAAGGTTGAGGGGGTATTGTGGGACCACTATATGGCGCTTAGGATCCTTCAGTGAAATTTGAATTGGAGAATAGTGGGTAGCTATTATGAGGGAGTTAGTGTTTCATACCATGGAATTTACATGGCAAAGGAATTTGGGGTTTAAGTCTATTTGATGTTGAGTGTCTGAGGAGGGGTTCTGTTCTTGATGTAATAACAAATAAGGGTGGCTTTGGTGTAGGGCTGATAAATGGATGATTCTCCCTAATTTCTGTAGGATGTCCCTTCCTAGTAAAGGAATGGGACAATGAGGGATGACCAAGAAAGAGTGAGTGAAGGTGACACCCTGAAATGAGCAGTATAGAGGTGGCGTTTTGTGTGGGTTTTTTTGTGTGTGCCCTTCATGGCAACAACAGAAATGGATGAGTGTTTTCATGGGCCTTGATACTCAGTTAACATCGAAAGACTCGCCCCGGTATCCAAAAGAAAGGAAATAATCTTACCGGACACCGTCCTAATTACCCTGAGTTCCGTGGACTCACTAGGCGTGGAGGCGAAGGATCCCGGTCACTTTCAGTCTTCTGTTGTCAGCACCAGCAGTGAAGAGATTTCCTCCTGTGATGGTCAGGGGGCTTTATTATGAGCCGCACCCAAACGGGGAGGGTGTCCCTGTTGGGGGCAGTCCACTTTCCAGTGTCCCCAAAGACCACAAGCTGGACACGGTCTGGTGGAGGTCCGGTAGTTAGGACAAGCCTTTGCCCAGTGTCCAGAGTTGCCACATTGGAAACAGACTCCCAGAGGCGTCGGGGAGTTTTATTTTGGGTCATTGGGAGGCTTTTGTGTAACTGACTTTTGGATAGCAGAGGCGAGCATCTGGGTTTTTAATGAGAGATGTTTGTCTTTTTGAATTTTTTGTTCCTCCTCTCTGTTGTTAAAGACATGGAAGGCTACATTTGGGAGGTCCTGCCAGGATGTCTGGGGACCCTCCTTTAAGTTTTACAATTTTTTCCAGATATCTGGGGCAGACTGGGAAACAAATTGGAGGTGGAGAAAAGTTTGACCTTCTCTAGATTCTGGGTCCAAATTGGTATATTTTAGCATAGCTTCAGTGAGGCGTGATAAGAAAAGGGCAGAATTTTCTTGGGGGTCTTGTGTAATTTCTCTAAGTTTCTCATAATTAACTGCCTTATGGGCATTTTTGTCCATACCCACAAGGAGACAGAAAATCATGTGGTCTCTTCATCTGATGCCATTGTCTCCCTATTGGTAAGTCCAATCTGAGTCTCTACGGGGGACTGCATCATTAGCCACTGGATTTTGTATAGGCACTTGATTATGGAGTTCATCTGCGTGGGCTTCAGCTGAATGTCAGATGAGCTCTTTTTCATCAGGAGTGAGGGTGGAGGTTAGAATTATATAAAAGTCGTGCCAAGTTAAATTAAAGGATTGAGTTATGTGCAGGAATTTATTGTGATAATGAGATGGATTTTCAGAGAAAGATCCCAGATGCTGTTCAATTTGCGGCAGATTAGACATGGAGAAAGGAACATGAACGCAAGTAATGCCTTTAACTCTAGCCACTTCCCGGAGAAGGAAAATGACAGAGGTGGTTTGACTGGATGGAGTAGTTTTTGAACGGGTTACAGGTGGAGAAGGAGGAGGGGCAGGGTTAAGGGCTGCCGGGGTGGAGGGTTCGGACAGGCGAGGAGCAGGTGCAGGGGGTTGAGAATATGGAGGGGGTTCATTTGCAGGGTCAAAAGGAGCTTCAGAGGAAGGGGTTCCAGGGGAAGGAGAGACCTGGGGAGGGTTTTCATTAAGAAGAAGGATTTCATGAGGGGTGAAAGCTTGACATAGGGAGGGTCGGGATCTAAGGTAGAAAAAAGCCTGAATATAGAGAATCTCTTGCCATTTGCCATTCCTGGTTATAAAGTTGTCAAGATCCCTGAGAATTTGAAAGTTAAAGGTGCCATTTTTGGGCCATCGTCTGTTGTTATTTAATCTGTATTGGGGCCAAGCCGTGTTGCAGGAGAAAATTAGACGCTTTGGCTTTAGGGTCCCCTGTAAGCCAAATTTGGTGAGGTTGTGAAGGAGACAGCCCAGTGGGGAGGACATAGGAATGTGGGATTGTTTGGCACCCATGTGGACTGATAAGAGGAAGCCAAGGGTGTCTGTTTTGTTTTAGGCATCCCCAGACAAAAGACAGAGACCCAGAATCTTCTTTCCAAAAGAGGATAGTTAAGCTAAGAAGAAACTGGGCTTCCCCAGGATTTCCTCTAGCTTAGTCCTGTTGGTCCTCTGAGGACCTGGATAGCAGGCTGGACTTTTTCTGGTACTGGGAGAAAGCCAGGAGAAGGCAGATCTTACCAGTCAGCTGAATTAGTGTCCGATGTTGGATGTTCCGGTTGGAATCAGCAAGGGGCCTCCCAGACTGGAGCCACACAAGGAAGAGAGAGAGAGAGCAAGAGAGCGAGAGAGCAAGAGAGAGAGAGAGAGAGAGAGAGAGAGGAGACAGAGAGAGAGAGAGAAAGAAGAAGGAGGAAGAAGGAGCAAGGGTTAGGGAGTGAAATACCTGTTACAGGCGGTCGGAGGTAAATTCCTGAGACCTGAGGGTTTTGAAAGCTCATGGGGGAGTAGCCCCAGCCTGAGCCTTGCAGTCCCCTTCAAGTCAGTTGTCCTCCTCATGCAAATCACTAGAAAATTGAAGTGAAAGAAAAGACTGGGAGGGTGGCCAGAGACCCTCAGGATCCGGGAGTTAACTCAGGATGCACTGCCATTGTCCATTGGTTCCTGGGTTGCAAGAGAGTCTCTGCCCCCAACACCCGTCCTGGGTTTCAGATCAAATGTAAGAATTAAAGAAAGAGGAGAGAAACATGGAGGGTAGCTTGACAGTCGACAGGTTTATTTTAAACCTGGGAGGGACTTCTGGCTTCTGGTCAGAAGCTGCACTCTCTTACTTTAAGGGTTCAGGGCAGGAGAGTTTATCAGACGCTTGGACTGCTTCTGTGTCTCTTTGTTGTGCTTATCTGGGAGGGAGAGTTTTGTGTCTGTTCACATACATCTTCCTGCAGCTGCAGGCATACCCCCACCCCCCCGAGTCTGCCTTTAGCTTCCCTATCTTAGTGCACCTGAAGGGAAAGGAATGTGCTTATTAAGGCCCACTGTTTTACTGGGGCCCCGTTGTACGGGGGTGAAGTTTGGCAGTTACCCAAGAGACTTTCTCCCTGCCTTCCTCTGTGCCTGAGCTGTCTTGTCTGTGTCTTACTGTCTGTTCTTTTCTGGCTGCTTGTAGTTAGAAAAGAAGTGATTTCCTTGAAATGCATGAAGCTGGAAAGGCAGCTGGAATTTAAAGTGGCAGTGTTTGAGATGACGGTGCTCCTGCTCTGTCAGCCTCGACCTCCTGGGCTTAAGCAATCTTCCCACCTAAGCCTCCCAAATAGCTGAGACTACAGGCATGCAGAGCTAGTTTTGTTATTATTAATATTATTATTAACTTTTATTTTATGTTCAAGGGTAAATGTGCAGGTTTCTTATATAGGTAAACTCATGTCATGGGGGTTTGTTGTACAGATTAATTCATCACCCAGAGGCCTAGTACTTAATAGTTATTTTTTCTGATCCTCACTCTCCTCCCACCCTCCACCCTTAAGTAGGCCTCAGTGTCTATTGTTCCCTTCTTTGTGTACATGAATTCTCATCATTTAGCTCCCACTTATAAGTGAGAACATGTAGTATTAGGTTTGCTGTTCCTATGTATTATTATTTTCTTTTAGAGATGGCATCTCCCTATGCTGTCCAGGCTGGTCTTGAACTCCTGGGCTCAAGTGATCCTCCTGCCTTGGCCTCCCAAAGTGCTGTGATTGCAGGCATGAGCCACTACACCTGGCCTGAATCATTTATTAAAACAGGAATAAACCAATTGTGTGTCCCTCATAGGAAACAAACTCTTTGAGCAGAATTAAATAGCTGGAGGCCAGGTGTGGTGGCTCACGCCTGTAACCCCAGCACTTTGGGAGGCTGAGGTGGGCAGATCACTTGAGGTCAGGAGTTCAAGACCAGCCCGGCCAACATGGTGAAACCCTGTCTCCACTAAAAACACAAAAATTAGCCAACTGTGGTGGCACATGCCTGTAATCCCAGCTACCCAGGAGGCTGAGGCAGGAGAATCACTTGAGCCCAGGAGGTGGAGGTTGCAGTGAGGCAAGATCATACCACTGCACTCCAGCCTGGGTGACAGAGCAAGATTCTGTCTCAAATAAAAATAAAAATAAAAAATAAAAAAGTAAACAGCTGCAAAGCAGGCTGGAGTGCTTCTGAAGAGGACGATGATGCTATCACTATGACCTGAATATTTGCATCCTCCTGACCCCCAAAAATTCATCTGTTGAAATCCTAACCACAAGATAATGGAATTAGGAAGTGTGGCCTTTTAGAAGGTGATTGAGTGATTAGGGACTAGTGCCCTTATGAAACAGGCCCAGGGAAGCTTGTTGGCCCCTTCCACCATGTGTGGACACAGTGAGAAGGTGCCATCTGTGAACCAGAAGGAAGGTCCTCACCAGACACTGAATCTGCTGATGCCTTAGTCTTGGACTTCCCAGCCTCCAGAACTATGAGAAATCCATTTCTGTTGTTTACAAGCCACCTACTTTGTGGCAGTTGGTTACAGTAGCCCAAACAGACTGAGACAGCCCTTAGAGTCAGCAGGGCCCCACCACTATGGCCTCCTCAGAGTGCACTGGATTTTGTTAATAGGTTCGTTACCACCTCAGCAGCAGCATTTTTTTTTTACTTAAGGTCTAGGACAAGGTTACCAAAGCATTCGGAGACAACAGGTCAGGCCAGGAGATAACTGTAAGCAAGAGCCCAAGAGAGACTAAAATGGTTCCAGCTCTACACCTCTCCTAGGCCACTCGCAAAACCCAGAACCCAGTTTCCATGAGGTGGGCATGGAAGGGACAAAGGTAGAGTGGAAAGGATTCCTTGTGTGGTTTGGGTCTCTTACAGCCAGTTTGGGCCTCTTCCTCTTCCCCTTGAATGCATAATTAAACATTTTATCCAAATGGGAAATGCTTTTTGGACAATTGCCACATTTAGAGCCTATATTGCCTGTTTTAGATATATACTTTGCTAGGAGCTAAACCTTGGTGATCCAGTTATCTTTTTTTTTTTTTTTTTTTTTTTTTTTGAGACAGGGTGTTGCTCTGTTGCTCAGGCTGGAGTGCAGTGGCACAATCATGGCTCACTGCAGCCTCAACCTCCGGGACTCCTGTTATCTTCCCTCCTCAGCCTCCTGAGTAGCTGGGACCACAGATGTGTGCCACCACATCCAGCTAATTAATTTTTCTTTCCTTTCCTTTCTTTCTTTCTTTCTTTTTTTTTTTTTTTTTTTTTTTTTTGTACAGACAAGGTCTCCCTATGTTGCCCAGGGTGGTCTCAAACTCCTGAACTCAAGTGATCCTCCTGCCTCAGCCTCCCAAAGTGCTGGGATTACAGGTGGGAGCCACCACTCACTGCCTTTTTAACTATTAATTTAGAAATAATGAGCCGGGTGCGGTGGCTCATGCCTCTAATCCCAGCACTTTGGGAGGGCAAGGCGGGTGGATCACGAGCTCTGGAGATTGAGACCATCCTGGCTAACACAGTGAAACCCCCCATCTCTACTAAAAATACAAAAAATTAGCTGTGCGTGGTGGCAGGCACCTGTATTCCCAGCTACTCGGGAAGCTGAGGCAGGAGAATGGCGTGAACCTGGGAGGCAGAGCTTGCAGTGAGCCGAGATCACGCCACTGCACTCCAACCTGGGCGACAGAGCGAGAGTCCATTTCAAAAAAAAAAAGAAATAATGATACATTCTGTTGAAGTTGGAAAAAAAAAAGTACAAAGTTTCTGTGAATAATTTACGCAATTTTTGCATAACTATAGTATAATATCAAAAGGAGGAAATTGATACTGGTACAATCCACCAATTTAATTCAAATTTCTTCAGTTTTACAAGCACTAATTTGTGTGTGTGTGTGTGTGTGTGTGTGTGTACTGCTATGCAATTGCACCACACACATAGATACACACAAATAATTCGTTACATGAATCACATGCGTAGATTCATGTAACAACCACTACCATTGAGATTCAGAATCATTCCCTCAGCACAAAGAGCTGCTGCTAGCCTTTCATAGCCCCTTTTCCCCATCCCTGTCTCCTTGACAACCACTAATCCCTTCTCCATTTCTGTAATTGTGTTATTTCAAGAATGGTACATAAATGGAATTACACAGTACAAAACCTTTGAGATTGGCTTTTTTTCACTCAGCATAATTCTTTTGAGATCCAACTAAGCTGTTGCATTTATCATATGGAGGTACCACCGTTTGTTTAACCATTCACTCACTGAGCAACATCTGGGCTAATTCCAGTTTTTGGCTGTTATGGATAAAGCTGCTAAAGCCATTCATTGTACAGGTTTCTGCGTGAACGTAAATGTTCATTTTTCTGGGATAGATGCCCAGGAATGTAATATTGGGTCATATGGTAGTTACATGTTTGGTTTTATAAGAAACTGTCAAAATATTTTCTGCCAATCTGTAGCTTGTCTTTTCACTCTCTTCAAAGAGTCTCTCTGAGGGCAAAAATTTTTGGTTTTGAAGCCCAGTTAATCACATTTTCTTTTTATGGACTGTGATTTTGCGTCATGTATGACACTTCGTCAGGCCTGAGGTCATGAGGATATTTTAGGCTGGGGGTGGTGACTCATGCCTGGAATCTCAACACTTTGGGGGTCCGAGGCGAAAGTATGGCTTGAGCTCAGGAGTTTGAGATCAGCCTGGGCAACATAGTAAGACTCTGTCTCTATAAAAAGTACCAAAGGCTGGGCGCAGTGGCTCACGCCTGTAATCCCAGCACTTTGGGAGGCCGAGGCGTGTGGATCATGAGGTCAGGAGATCGAGACCATCCTGGCTAATGCGATGAAACCCTGTCTCTACTAAAAATACAAAAAAATAAAAAATTAAAGTACCAAAAAATGAGCTGTGCATGGTGATGCATGGAGACTGAGGTGGGAGGATCGCCTGAGCCAGGGAGGTTGAGGTTGCAGTGAGCCAAGATTGTGCCACTGCACTCCAGCCTGGGTGAGAGAGCGAGGTCCTGTTTCAAAAATAAATTAATTAAATTAAATAATAAAAAATAATAGTGTACTCTATTGCAAAGGTTTCTGATCAGCTTGTGACAGGCTATTAGTGTTGTCACTTTCCTATGTTACTCTTATCTCTAAAGCAAAACCTGTTCTTAAACTAAGAATGCTTTTTCTTGTTAAAGTACTAGGACATTTCCATAAGTTCTGGGTCTTTATTCAGTTAGTTAACATTATTACCTTGTTCCCTCAACCACGAACATCTTGTGACCAAGAGTGCCCAACCCTCGGGGAATGTAACCCAGCAGGTTTGGCTTTTTCTGGCCTTTATTTTTTTTGAGACAGAGTCTCACTTCGTCATCCAGGCTGGAGTGCAGTGGTGCAATCACAGCTCACTTACAGCCTTGATCTTCTCCCGGGCTCAAACAATCCTCCTACCTCAGCCTCCTGAGTAGCTGGGACTATAGGTGCACACCATCACATCTGACTATTGTTTGCATTTTTTGCAGTGAGAGGGTTTCACTATGTTGCCCAGGCTGATCTTGAATTCCTGGCCTCAAACCATCCTCCCACCTAGGCCTCTCAAAGTGCTGGGATTACAGGCGTGAGCCACTGCACACTGCTCCTTTCTACCGTGTTGTCTTCCAATCCGTGAACATGATATGTCTCTATTTATCTGGATCTCCTCTGATTTCTTTCATTTATATTTTGTAATTTTTTTTTTTTTTTTTGAGAAGGAGTTTCACTCTGTCACCCAGGCTGGAGTGCAATGGTGAAATCTCTGCTCACTGCAACCTCCGCCTCCCAGGTTCAAACGATTCTCCTGCCTCAGCCCCCCAAGTAGCTGGGATTACAGGCATGCGCCACCATGCCTTGCTAATTTTTGTATTTTTTAGTAGAGATGGGATTTCACCATGTTGGTCAGGCTGGTCTGGAACTCCTGGCCTCAGGAGATCTGCCCGCCTCAGCCTCCCAAAGTGCTGGGATTACAAGCATGAGCCACCATGCCTGGCCTATATTTTGTAATTTTTAAAATACTAACCCTTTACATGTTTTGCTAGCTGTATACCTAAGTATTTTATCTTCTCTGGAGCAATTATGTATGGTATTGTGTTTCAAATTTTGGTGATAATATATAGAAATGCTAATCATTTTTTGTGTTCCAATAAAACTTTATTTACAAAAGCAGAGGTCCACCAAGGTCAGGAGTTTGAGATCAGCCTGGCCAACATGGTGAAAACTGTCTCTACTAAAAATACAAAAATTAGTGGGTGTGGTGGTGGGCACCTGTAATCCCAGATACTTGGGGGGCTGAAGCAGGAGAATCACTTGAACCCAGGAGGCAGAGGTTGCAGTGAGCCGAGATCATGCCATTGCACTCCAGCCTGGTCCACAAGAGCGAAACTCCATCTCAAAACAAAAACAAAACCAGAAACAGTGGTCCATATTTGGTCACAGGCCATTGTTGGCTGGGCCCTACTCTAAGAGAACATAACAATAACTAGGCCGGGCACGGTGGCTCATGCTCATAATCCTAGCACTTTGGAAGGCCGAGGCAGGCGTATCACCTGAGATCAGGAGTTCAAGACCAGCCCAGCCAACATGGCAAAACTCCGTCTCTACTAAAAATACAAAACTTAGCTGGGCGTGGTGGTGGGTGCCTGTAATCCCAGCTACTCAGGAGGCTGAGGCAGGAGAATCGCTTGAACCTGGGAGGCAGAGGTTGCAGTGAGCGGAGATCGCGCCATTGCATTTCAGCCTGGGCAACAAGAGCAAAACTCTGTCTCAAATAAGTAAGTAAATAAATAAATAAAACTTAAAGCAGATATACTCAGGGTTTCTTCTCACAGGCAGAGTTCCATTATTTCTAAATAAGCAAAAAATGACAATTATCTTTTCCATTTAAAAATTTTTCTTTTCTTTCTTCCTTCTTTCTTTCTTTCCTTCTTTTTTTTTTTTAGACATAATTTTGCTCTGTTGCCCAGGCTGGCAGGCTGGAGTGCAGTGGTGCAATTTCAGCTCACTGCAACCTCTGCCTCCCAGGTTCAAGCGATTCTCCTGCCTCAGCCTCCCAAGTAGCTGAAATTACAAGTGCATGCCACCACACCTGGCTAATTTTTTGTATTTTTAGTAGAGACAGGGTTTCACCATGTTAGCCAGGCTGGTCTTGAACTCCTGACCTCAAGTGATCCACCCACCTCAGCTTCCCAAAGTCCTGGGATTACAGGCATGAGCCACCACACCTGGCCCATTTTTAGAAATTTCTAACATATGACTGTCAGAAATATTATGATTAGTCCTGGTGCGATGGCTCAAACCTGCAATCCCAGCACTTTGGGAGGCCGAGGTGGGAGGATCATTTGAGGTCAAGAGTTCCAGATCAGCCTGGCCAAGAGTTTGAGACCAGACTTGGCAACATAGTGAGACCCTGTCTCTACAAAAATAAAAAATGAAAGAAAAATTAGCCAGTCATCATGGCATACAACTGTAGTACCAGTTACTTGGGAGGCTGAGTGGGGAGGATTGCTTGAACCCAGGAGTTCAAGGCTGCAGTGAGCCATGACCCACTGTACTCCAACCTGGGTGACAGAGTCAGATTGTCTCTAAAAAAAAAAAAGCTGCGGGCCGGGCACAGTGGCTCAAGCCTGTAATCCCAGCACTTTGGGAGGCTGAGGCGGGTGGATCACGAGGTCAAGAGATGGAGACCATCCTGGCCAACATGGTGAAACCCCATCTCTACTAAAAAATACAAAAATTAGCTAGGCGTGGTAGGCACACGCTTGTAGTCCCAGCTACTTGGGAGGCTAAGGCAGGAGAATCACTTGAACCTGGGAGGCAGAGGTTGCAGTGAGCTGAGATTGTGCCACTGCACTCCAGTCTGGTGACGGAGCAAGACTCCGTCTCAAAACAAAAAAGCTGGGTGCAGTGGCTCATGCCTGTAATGCCTGCATTTTGTGAGGCTGAGGCAGGTGGATCATCTGCAGTCGGGAGTTCAAGATCAGCCTGGCCAACATGATGAAACCCCGTCTCTACTAAAAATACAAAAAAAAATTAGCCAGGTGTGGTGGCAGGTGCCTGTAATTCCAGCTACTCAGGAGGCTGAGGCAGGAGAATCCCTTGAACTCAGGAGCTGAGATCTCGCCACTGCACTCCAGCCTAGGCAACAAGAGGAGAACTCCTTTGAAAAAGAAGAAGGAGAAGAAGAAGGAGAAGGAGAAAGAGAAGAGGATGAGGAGGGGGAGGAGGAGGAGGAGGGGGAAGGGGAAGGAGAGAGGGAAGGGGAAGGGGAAGGGGAAGGGGAAGAAGAAGAAACAATATGGTTAATTTTAGGCCAGAGTCACATAGGCTAACACATATCTCCATGACTAAACCATATCAGTTCTGAATCCCTTTTACATATCTCCTCATCAAATGAAAATAATCTCTTTTATGCTTTTTCCCCTGGATGAAACCTTTAGATGGAAGATCACACATGGCCAGAAATTCAAGTGTGGGGGCCACAAGCTGTTGGCCCTTTAAAGGTTCACTGAAAATCACTGACACGAGGTGAATGGATTGACAGGATAAAAGGCATCCAGATGTATTTAACAAGTGTACACAGGAGGCTCCTTAAATACCACTTTGAGGTTACAGGAAGAATGGAGTTTTAGATTCTGGTCACCCAGATTATGGGAGGGGGAGAAGAGGCTTGGCTGGCAAAGGTGGCCTTGTTATGCAGATGAAGTATCCTCCCTCAGAGAGAATTGATGGTGAAGTCTTTTTTTTTGAAACAGAATCTGTTGCCCAGGCTGGAGTGCAGTGATGCGATCTCAGCTCATTGCAACCTCCGCCTCCCGGGTTCAAGCAATTTTCCTGCCTCGGCCTCCGAAGTAGCCGGGATTACAGGTACGTACCATCACGCCAGGCTAATTTTTGTATTTTTAGTAGAGACAGGGTTTCGCCATGTTGGTCAGGCTGGTCTCGAACTCCTGACCTCAGGTGATCTGGCCTTCTTGGTCTTCCAAAGTGCTGGGATTACAGGCATGAGCCACCGCACTCAGCCTGATGGAGACTTTTAAAGGTGCCGGATTCTCAATCTCTCCTGGATCCAGGAAAAGGCAGAGAAAGGGAGGGGACATGGATGCATTTGTGAAGATTCTCTACAGATGCACATTCTCCTCACTTCAGACAGCTCTGCCAGGCTGCTGCTGTCAAGATGGCCAAGCGGCAGCCATTTCCAAATATGTCAAAGAAATGTATTCTGGGGTAAAATATTTTCATTTTTTTCATAAGCAACCTGTTGGTCTTTGTTATATACATAGCAAATTTGTTGTCAAGCCCTTTTGTATTATCATATGTTGTGTATCAATTCTCTTTTTTTTTTTTTTTTTGATGGAGTTTCACTCTGGTATCCAGGCTGGAGTGCAGTGGTACGATCTTGGCTCACTGCAACCTCTATCTCCTGGGTTCAAGTGATTCTCCTGCCTCAGCCTCCCGAGTGGCTGGGATTACAGGCATGCGCCACCCGCCCAGCTAATTTTGGATGTTTAATAGAGACGGGGTTTCGCCATGCTGGCCAAGCTGGTCTCGAACTCCTGATCTCAGGTGATCCGCCCACCTCAGCCTCCCAAAGTGCTGGGATTACAAGCGTGAGCCACTGCACCCGACCCATATGTATCAATTCTGACATTTACCTTTCTTCCCCTTGTGAAAGGAAACTAAAAACGCAGGACCCCAATTCACTCTTCCAAAAGGAAAAAATTAAGCTGAAAGCTGAGTCATGCAACTAACTGTCTTTCCTTTTGTTCCTAAGCCAATAGCTACAGATAGAAGGTTAAATATCTGTAGGGGTAGCTACTCTGTGCTCCCTTATCTTATGTAAAGTGATTTACTGAGATGAATACATAATTGACTCTTCCTCTGCCTGTTCCTTTCCTCTTGCAGCATGTGGATGACCCATACCCTCCTCCCTCTTTCCCCTCCAGTCCGCTTTTCCCCTTTAAATATTGAAGCCCTCAAAATCATCTTTGGAGAAAGGCACAGATGTGTCTCCTGGGCATTGTCCTTAACCTTGGCAAGTAAAAAAAACATTTTTTTTTAAATTGAGACGGAATCTTGCTCTGTCACCCAGGCCAGAGTGCAGTGGCACGATCTTGGCTCACTGCAACCTCTGCCTCCCAGGTTCAAGCGATTCTCCTGCCAGCAGATAGCCAGGGAGTAAGACTCGAGAAATGACATGGTGCTGAGCCCTGTGGGTTTTCTTACATATCCAAGACCAGGTGCTAGAGAAACCAACAACCCAGAACATCAAGCGGTGCAGACAAAAAAGACCCAGGAAAGCCTGGCGGGCACGGTGGTGCGCGCTTGTAGTCCCAGCTATCCAGGAGGCTGAGGCGGAAGGTTCGCTTGAGCCTAGGAGTTCAAATCTTACATGGGCAACATAGTGAGACCCCCATCTCTAAACAAACAAAGACCCAGAGACCCAGGGAAACTTCTTCCCCTTAGCCAAAGGACCAGGTAAAGAAGGGGCAACCTCGTAAGAGGGTGTAAACCAAAAAGCATCTCAGACAGGTCTCAATCAGTTTCGAAGCTTACTTTGCCAAGGTTGGAAAAAAAAATCATGTACATTTAAAGTAATTAGTAATATATGTTTTTTATTTTTTTATTGAGACAGAGTCTTGTTCTGTTACCCAGGCTGGAGTGCAGTGATGCAATCTCAGCTCACTGCAACCTCTGCCTCCTGGGTTCAAGTGATTCTCCCGCCTCAGCCTCCTGAGTAGCTGGGATTAAAGGCATGCCCACCACACTCAGCTAATTTTTGTATTTTTAGTAGAGACGGGGTTTCCCCACATTGACCAGGCTGGTCTTGAACTCCTGACCTCAGGTGATCCACCCGCCTCAGCCTCCCACAGTGCTGGGATTACAGGCGTGAGCCACTGCGCCTGGCCAAAAGTATCCCAGACAGGTCTCAATCAATTTCGAAGTTTACTTTGCCAAGGTTGGCCAGGCATGGTTGTTCATGCCTGTAATCCCAGCACTTTGGGAGGCCGAGGCGGGCAGATTACCTGAGGTCAGGAGCTCAAGACCAGCCTGGCCAACATGGTGAAACACCCTCTCTACTAAAAATACAAAATTAGCCTGGTGAGGTGGCGCACACATGTAATCCCAGAGACTCTAAAGGCTGAGGCAGGAGAATCCCATGAACCTAGGAGGCAGAGGTTGCAGTGAGCCGACATTGCACCACTGCACTCCAGCCTGGGCGACAGAATGAGATTCCATCTCAAAAAAACAAACAACAAAAAAAAATGTGCATGCTAAGTAATTAGTAATATGTTTAGGCTTGTGTCTGCCATTTAATTTTATTTTTATTGTAAATTGGCAAATTATAATTGTATTTGTCTATGGAGTTCAAAGTGATGTTAGGATATATGTATACAATGTGGAATGATTAAATCAATCTAATTAACATATTCATCACTTCAAATACTTGTCATTTCTTGTGATGAGAAATTTGAAATTTACTGTTAGCAATTTTAAAATATATAATATGCTATCATTAATTATAGCAATCATACTATGCAAAAGGTGTCAAAAAACTTTTTCCTGTCTAACTAAACTTTGTACCCTTTGACCGACATCTCCCCATTCCCCTCACCTTCAGCCGCTGGTAACTACGATTCTATTCTCTGCTTCTATGAATTTGTTTGTTTTAAATTTCATACACAAATGAGAACATGTGGTATTTGTCTTTCCGTGTCTGGCTTATTTTACTTAGCATAGTGTCCTACAGGTTCATCCATGTTAGTGCAAATGACAGAATTTCCTTCCTTTTAAAGGCTGAATAGTGTTCCATTGTGTGTATTTACCACATTTTCTTTATCCATTCATGCGTTGATGGACACAGGTTGATTCCCTATCTTGGTTATTGTGAATAATGATATCATGAACATAAGAGTGCAGATATCATTTTAACAAATTGATTTCAAATCCTTTGGATGTATACCCAGAAGTGGGATTTTTAATTTTTAAGGAACCTCCATACAATTTTCCATAATGGTTGTACTAGTTTACATTCTCCCCAACAGTGGGTAAGTGTTCCCTGTTCTCCACATTCTCACCAACATTCGTTATCTTTCATCTTTTTAAAAATTGTATTTTATGGTCTGGGTGTGGTGGCTCATGCCTGTAATCCCGGCCCTTTGGGAGGCTAAGGTGGGTGGATCACGAGGTCAGGAGTTCAAGACCAGCCTGACCAATATGGTGAAACCCTCTCTCTACTAAAAATACAAAAATTAGCCGGGCATGGTGGTGCATGCCTGTAATCCCAGCTGCTCGGGAGGCTGAGGCAGGAGAATTGCTTAAACCCGGGAGGCAGAGGTTTCGGTGAGCCAAGATCGCACCACTGCACTCCAGCCTGGGCAACAGAGCAAGACTCTGTCTCAAAAAAAAAAAAAAAAGGAATTGTATTGTTTTGTTTTTAGAGATGGGGGTCTCACTATGTTGCCCAGGCTAGCCTAGAAGTCTTGGGCTCAAGCAATCCTCCCATCTCAGCTTCCCTAGTAGCTGATACTAAAGGCATCCACTGCTGTGCCCAACTTCGTCTTTTGGGTAACAGCCATTCTGACAGGTGTGAGGAGATATCTCATTGTGGTTTAAATTAGTATATTTTATTACTTTTTTCTGTTTGTTCCATCTGATTCTTATTCCTTTGTTTCTCTCCCTTTGCCTTCCTTGGGGTGGATACGTTACCATTTTTTTAGAATTCCATTTTGACTTATTTATATAATTTTTGAGCATATCACTGTTATGATTTGAATGTTTTTGTCCCTTCCAAAAATTCATGTCTAAACTTGATCCCCAATGCAACAGTGCTGGGAGGTGGAGTCTTTTGGGATGTGTTTAGGTCATGAGGACTCTGCCCTTATGAACAGATTAATGTTGTTAGAATAGGGCTTGATGGAGGGAATGCCTCCCTTTTTGCCCTTTCCCCTTTTTTGCCATATGAGGATACAGTGTTTCCCCTCTCCAGAGGATGCAGCATTCAAGGCACTGTCTCAGAAGCAGAGAGCAGCCCTTCCCAGATGCCAGACCTCTTGGTGACTTGATCTTGGACTTCCCAGCCTCCAGAACTGTGTGAAATAAATGTGTTTTATAAATTTTCCAGTCTCAGGTATTCTGTTACAGCAGCACAGAATGTACTACGACAATCACTTTGTATGGTCTTCTTAGTGATTGCTGTGGGTATTACAACCTGCAACTGTGTAACTTATCACAGTCCACCCATGTCAGTGTTTCACCACTGTAATTGACATGGAGGAATTTACATCCCTTTAGATCCCTTTACCCATCCTACTTTCAAAATGTAATTGTCCTAAGTATTCCCTCTATATACATTGAGAACTGTATCAAATGTTGTTACAATGTTTTGCTTCAAACATCAAATATGGTTTAAAAACCTCATGAGAAAAAAAAAAAGTTCATGAGAAGAGTATTTACTCCTATTGTAACCCATTCTGTTGTTCTCTTTTCCTTTCTGAAGTTCCAAGTCTTTGTCTGTTATTTCACTTCTGTTTGAAGAACTTCCTTTCACCTTTCTTTAATAGCAGGTGTCCTAGAAACAAATTTGATATGGACTGAATTTGTCTCCCCCAAAATTCATGTGTTGAAGCCTTCACCCCCATGTGACAGTATTTGGATGTGGGACTTTGGGGAAGTAATTGGGTTTAGATGAGGTCATCAGAGGCCCTTGTGATGGGATGAGTGGCCTTATAAGAGACACCAGAGAGCTTGCTTCCCCTACCCTTCTCTCTCCTCCCACCATGGAAGGACACGGCCAGGAGGCAGCCCTCTGTAAGCTGCGAAGAGAGCCCTTTCCGGGAACCAGATCAGCCAGCATCTTGACTGAGGACTTCCCAGCCTCCCGAACTGTGAGAAATGAATTCATGTTGTTCAAGCCACCCATTCTATGGTATTTCGTCATGGTAGCCTGAACTGATTAACACAGACTTGTTTTAGTTTTCCTTCGCCTGAGAATGCCTTTATTTCTCTCTCATTCCTGAAAGATACTTTTGCCCAATGTAGGACTCTCAGTTGACAGTTCTTTCAGTACTTGAAGAATATCATGCCACTTCCTTTTAGTTTCCCTAGTTTCAGATGAGAACGCCACTGTCATTCTAATCAGTATCCCCTATGCCTCGTGTGTGCGTCGTTTCTCTCTAGCTGCTTTCAAGGGTTTTCCTTTGTTTTTAGTGTTAAGACGTTAAATGATGACGTATGGGCGTGGTTTTCATTTGGTTTATCCTACTGGGCTTTGCTCAGCTTCTTCAATTGGTAGCTTTATATCCTTTGCCAAATTTGGGAAGATTGGGCCGGGTGCGGCGGCTCATGCCTGTAACCCCAGCCCTTTGGGAGGCCAAGGCGAGTGGATCACCTGAGGTCAAGAGTGAGACCAGCCTGGTCAACATGGTGAAACCACGTCTCTACTGAAAAAAAAAAAAAAAATTAGCTGGGCGTGGTGGCGTATGCCTGTAGTCCCAGCTACTGAGGAGGCTGAGGCAGGAGAATTGCTTGAGCCCAGGAGGCAGAGGTTGCAGTGAGCTGAGATCGCACCACTGCACTCTAGCCTGGGCAACAAAGGGAGACTCTGTCTAGGGGGAAAAAATAAAAAATATAAAATATATATACATGAAGCTTTCAGCCGTTATTTCTTCCAATATTTTTTCATCACTACTCTGTTTCTTATCTACTTGTAGAAGTCCAGTCCAGTGATATAAATCTTAGATCTTTGTTATTGTTCTGTAGGTCTCTGAGACTGTCCATCTTTTTTTCAGTGTATTTTATCTCTGTTGATGAGATTGGACAATTTATACTGTTCTGTCTGCAAGATCACTTCTCTGTCACATTCATCATGACATTGAACCCTTTGCATTAGTTTTAACTTTTTTTTTTTTTTAAGATGGAGTTTCGCTCTTGTTGCCCAGGCTGGAGTGCAATGGCACGATCTCGGCTTACCACAACCTCCACCTCCCAGGTTCAAGTGATTCTCCTGCCTCAGCCTCCTGAGTAACTGGGATTACAGGCATGCGCCACCACGCCTGGCTAATTTTGTATTTTTAGTAGAGACAGAGTTTCACCGTGCTGGCCAGGCTGGTCTCGAACTTCTGACCTCAGGTGATCTTTTTGCCACAGCTTCCAGTCTGCATAATTGTCAGTCTCTGGCATTCAAAAGGCCCATTAGGCCTGACCTGCCCAAGTGTGATGGCACTCTGTATATCCCGTTGGATTTTTTATTCAGAGCACTGCCATCTCTATTAGGTTTTTTGTTTATATACAATGATCTTCCCCCCACCCCTCCTCCATCTTGTGTTATTTTACTGATACCTCATGGTTGGGCGAAGGAAGCCAGATGGACTCCTGCTTGTGTTCTATCCCACGGCTGCTGTTTTAATTGTAGCATTCCTCCATTGAGAACATCTCATATAATCTGGAGAAGGTGGGGCATAGTGGCTCATGCCTATAATCCCAACACTTTGGGAAGCTGGGGTGGGAGAATTGCTTGAATCCAAGAGTTTGACACCAGCCTGGGCAACATAGCAAGACTATGTTTGTACAACAAATACAAAAATTAACTGGGCATGATGGTGCACACCTGTAGTCCCAGCTACTCGGGAGGCTGGGCAGGAGGATTGCTTGAGCCTGGGAGGTAGAGGCTGCAGTGAGCCATGATTGTACACTACACTCTAGCCTGAGCAACAGAGTGAGACCCTGTCTAAAAAAAAAAAAAAAAAAAAGAAAGAAAGAAAACCAGGAGCAGTATTACACATCTATTATTACAGTATTTTTATTATTTATTTATTTTTCTGGAGACTGAGTCTTGCTCTGTTGCCCAGGCTAGAATGCAGTGGAGCAATCTTGGCTCACGGCAACCTCTGCCTCCTGGGTTCAAGTGATTCTCCTGCCTCAGCCTCCCAAGTAGCTGGGATTACAGGCATGCACCAAGGGCTAATTTTTTTTTGTATTTCAGTAGAGACGGGTTTCACCATGTTGGCCAGGCTGGTCTTGAACTCCTGACCTCAGGTGATCTGCCTGCCTCGGCCTCCCAAAGTGCTGGGATTACAGGCTTGAGCCACCGCACCCAGACTATTGCAGTACTTTTAGCAGCATCAGTGCAAACCACTTGGGTGTGTGTCCATCAAGTAAAACATGACACAGTTTGAACAAGTATTGTTCGCAGTGGCAAATCCATGTGGGTCTGTGGCAACCTCAATCCTTGCCTCATAAGAAGAAAGAATTCAACCGAGGGGCATAAAACAGAAAGAGAGACTGAGGCAAGTTTTAAAGCAGGAGCGAAAGTTTATTAAAAACCTTTAGAGTAGGAACAAAAGGAAGTAAAGTATACTTGGAAGAGGGTGAAGTGGGCGACTTAAGAGTCAAGTGCATGGTTTGACCTTTGACTTGGGGTTTTATACTTTGGCATGCTTCCAGGGTCTTGCGTCCCTTCTCCCCTGATTCTTCCCTTGGGGTGGGCTGTCCCCATGCACAGTGGCCTGCCAGCACCTAGAAGGGGCCACATGCACACTGGTTTACTGGAGTTGTACGCAAGCTCACTCGAGGCATTCTTCCCTTACCAGCTGAAAGGTCAGTACCAGTTAAACTCCGCCTCTTAGTGCGCATGCTTGAGTCAATTTGCCCAACTCCTGGGATCTTATCAGAAAGCTGCTGATCTCCAGTTTCAGGTGTTTTCTATTTATTGGGAGACCACCTTTCCCTGGTGCCAATCTCAACCAATTACCATTTTAGAAAAACAGTTTAACAACCACCTGACCGTCGTCACCTGATGGTCGCCTGACATTCCTGGGGGTGGGGAGTGGGGGCTCTCCTGCCCTGCTCGTGTCTGCCTGACTACCTACTGTAACAGTATCAACCATAGTGAGGCACCCCTGAGAACCTGAGAGGGTGTCACAGTTTCGATGTGGTCAATCTATTAGGAGCAGGTGGGGGCCAATGCCTAGTGTAATGGGGACTCTGTAACCACAAGACTAATGGACTGATGGTCTGGCATCCAAATCAGAAATGTAGAGTTCTCTACTTTGTAACAAACAGCAATTTTCCCCCCTCTTGGCTTCCAGAGAGCTGAGTATTTTGAATCCACCCCTGCAGATTCAGTATAAGAAACTTTACTTGGCAAGCAGGGCTCTGGATTTTGTTGGGGTTGACCAGCTACCCCTGCTGGTGGAGGCGAGACAACACCTTAGTTGGGGCTGTTGAGACTAAGGGTTTTTGTTTTGTTTTTTTTTGTTTTTTTTTTTTTTTTTTTTTTTTGAGACGGAGTCTTGCTCTGTCACCCAGGCTGGAGTGCAGTGGCCGGATCTCAGCTCACTGCAAGCTCCGCCTCCCGGGTTTACGCCGTTCTCCTGCCTCAGCCTCCCGAGTAGCTGGGACTACAGGCGCCCGCCACCTCGCCCGGCTAGTTCTTTTGTATTTTTTAGTAGAGACGGGGTTTCACCGTGTTAGCCGGGATCGTCTCTCGATCTCCTGGCCTCGTGATCCGCCCGTCTCGGCCTCCCAAAGTGCTGGGATTACAGGCTTGAGCCACCGCGCCCGGCTTGTTTTGTTTTTGTGTTTTTTTTTTTTTTTTTTGAGACAGAGTCTCGCTGTGTCCCCTAGGCTGGAGTGCAGTGGCGCGATCTCGGCTCACTGCAAGCTCCGCCTCCCGGGTTCACGCCATTCTCCTGCCTCAGCCTCCTGAGTAGCTGGGACTATAGGCGCCCACTACCGCGCCTGGCTAATTTTTTGTATTTTTAGTAGAGACGGGGTTTCACCGTGGTCTCGATCTCCTGACCTTGTGATCCGCCCGTCTCGGCCTCCCAAAGTGCTAGGATTACAGGCGTGAGCCACCGCACCCGGCTTGTTTTTGTTTTTTTGAGATGGAGTCTCATTCTGTCACCTAGGCTGGAGTGCAGTGGCGCAGTCTCGGTTCATTGCAACCTCCACCTCTTGGGTTCAAGTGATTCTCCTGTCTCAGCCTCCCGAGTAGCTGTGATTACAGGCACCCATCATCATGCCCGGCTAATTTTTTGGTACGATTAGTAGAAACGGGGTGTTGCCATGATGGCCAGGCTGTTCTCGAACTCCTGACCTCAAGTGATCCACCTGCCTCATCCTCCCAAAGTGTTAGGATTACAGGCGTGAGCCACTACGCCCAGCCATGACTAATGCTTTTGAATTGCCACCCAACAGAACATCAGCTATGTAGTGAAAGCTCCGGACATCAGAGGGTAGAGGCACTTGCACTGATAACTCACCCACTGGTGACAAACGGTAGTAGAGTTTTCCCTGTGAGTGCTTTTTACATGTGGCAGTGCCCTGAAAAGAGAAAAAAAGCATGTGTGATCAGACCTGGGCGGCGGTGAAGGGCGTGGTGGGGGATGGACGGTGTCACCTCATTGCCCTTAACTTGGCTTGCAGAGCTCCTCTGTCTTCTCTCCAAAAAGACATTATGACCTTACTTGGCTTCACATTGGATGCCAATTTGTCAAGCGGCCAAGCAGTTGTTAAGCAGCAGCACAGTAAAGTTGGCTTGTCACATTTCTATAGATTCAGCTGGTAAGGAGACAACAAACTCATTTTTATTTTTGTTTTCATTTTTATTTTTTTTTTTTCAGACACGGTCTTGCTCTGTCACCCAGGCATGAGTTCGGTAGCACAAGCACGGCTTACTGCAGCCTCGACCTTCCAGGCTCAAGCGATCCTCCCACCTCAGCCTCCTGAGTAGCTGGGACTACTGGTATGTGCCACCATGCCTGACAATTCTATTTTTATTTTTTGTAGAGATGGGGTCTTGCTATGCTGCTTCAGCTGGTTTTGAATTCCTGGACTTAAGCATTCCTCCTGTCTCAGTGCTGGGATTACAGACGTGAGCCACCGCGCCCGGCTTTAATGGGCAAATCTTAAATTTAGCTGCTTAAAAGAAAAAAAAAAAAAAATGAGAACAGGTGCAGTGGCCACGCCTGCAATTTCAAGCACCTTGGGAGGCTGAGGCGGAAGGATCGCTTCAGTCCAGGAGTTCAAGGCTGCAGTGAGCTATGATCGCACCACTGCAATCCAGCCTGGATGACAGAGAGAGGCCTTCTCTCAAAAAAAAAAAGAAGGCCGGGCGCGGTGGCTCAAGCCTGTAATCCCAGCACTTTGGGAGGCCGAGACGGGCGGATCACGAGGTCAGGAGATCGAGACCATCCTGGGTAACACAGTGAAACCCCGTCTCTACTAAAAATACAAAAACTTAGCCCAGCGAGGTGGCAGGCGCCTGTAGTCCCAGCTACTCGGGAGGCTGAGGCAGAAGAATGGTGTGAACCCAGGAGGCGGAGCTTGCAGTGAGCTGAGATCCGGCCACTGCACTCCAGCCTGGGTGACAGAGCGAGACTCCGTCTCAAAAAAAAAAAAAAAAAAAGAAAACTAAAAACTAAAGGTCCTTTGCATTCTGACATTTATCCTTTGTACAGTTGCTGTGTATTCATAGCATAGTGACTTTATTTTATTTTATTTTATTTTGAGACAGTTTCACTCTTGTTGCCCAGCCTGGAGTGCAATGGTGCCATCTTGGCTCACCGCAATCTCTGCCTCTCGGGTTCAAGCAATTCTCCTGCCTCAGCCTCCCAAGTAGCTGGGATTATAGGCTTGTGCCACCACACTCGGCCAATTTTTGTATTTTTAGTAGAGATGGGCTTTCTCCATGTTGGTCAGGCTGGTCTCGAACTCCCGACCTCAGGTGATCCACCTGCCTCGGCCTCCCAAAGTGCTGGGATTACAGGCGTGAGCCATCGCGCCTGGCCATAGTGACTTTTTGCAAACCCTCAAGGGCTGTAAATAAAACAACTTTCCATTGCCAGAGAATTATATTTAAATCAATGTTCCTCTCCAAACATTTAAATGTCTTTTAACACATGGTTACTTGTTTATTTCTTCTCTATTCTTCTATGCAGGATAAATTCAGACTCTTGTCCTCAGGAGTCTGTATTAAAAATATACTTTGTATTGCTGGTAATATTGTCATAAAATTAAATTTTCTTAAAAGGATACATTAAAAAGCACAGGGAGGCCGGGCGCGGTGGCTCAAGCCTGTAATCCCAGCACTTTGGGAGGCTGAGACGGGCGGATCACGAGGTCAGGAGATCGAGACCATCCTGGCTAACACGGTGAAACCCCGTCTCTACTAAAAAATACAAAAACCTAGCCGGGCGAGGTGGCGGGCGCCTGTAGTCCCAGCTACTCGGGAGGCTGAGGCAGGAGAATGGTCTAAACCCGGGAGGCGGAGCTTGCAGTGAGCTGAGATCCGGCCACTGCACCCCAGCCTGGGCGACAGAGCAAGACTCTGTCTCAAAAAAAAAAAAAAAAAAAAAGCACAGGGAGTGCTGGGCTTGGTGGCTCATGCCTGTAATCCCGGCAATTTGGGAGGCTGAGGCAGGTAGATCACTTGAGGCCAGGAGTTCAAGACCAGCCTGGCCAACATGGTGAAACCTTGTCTCTACTAAAAATACAAAAAAAAGTAGTGGGGAGTGGTGGCATGGACCTGTAATCCCAGCTACTCGGGAGGTTGAGGCAGGAGAATCGCTTGAACCTGGGAGGCAGAGGTTGCAGTGAGCTGAGATCACGCCACTGCACTGCACTCCAGCCTGGGAGACCCCGTCTCAAAAAAGAAAAAAAAGAACAGACAAAATGAATCTACAGTGCAACAGGTGAGAAAAGTGGTTACTTTGAGGAGGTAAGAGGCAAATGCTTGGGAAGGACACAAAGGGAGGTTCCGGGGGTGCTGGTGATGTTCTGTTCCTTGACCTAGGCATTGTCACTGTGGGGAGTGTGTATTCACTTTGGAATAATTCGGTCAGTTGGACCCATGGGTTGTGTATATATTTTTTCCTGGCAGGTGAGTGGTTACACACTCCACTCCTTAGTGGATTTTGGCTTCCATGGCTACCATCCCGCTGCTTTGTACATTTTTCTGATAAAAGCTTCAGTGAAAGGTTTTACGAATCAACCGAAAGAATAAACTATGAAGAGGAAAATGGCCTGGGAAAAAAATGATTTCATACAGATAAGCTTCCCAGATGCTCTTGTTTCCTGGCTCCTGTCCAAGCGCGGTGACCAGCCATCTAGGCAGCCTTCCTCAGGCTTTCTCTCGGCTTCCGCCTTTGTCTGCAGCCCTCCTTTCCTTTCACTACAGGGGCTCTTTATTGATCTCCTTGCTGCCATGCCTTCTGTTCCCATGGTAACGCAGGGACTGCCCCATGCTGTTATGCACTTTTCTCTCCTAGGCTCAAAACAAGCATTGCAGAAACGGTTCTTTGGAACGTGAGTCCCCCTAGATACTCTATGGAAAGAGAAACCGGTTCGTCGTCAAAATAATTTTCGGGGGGCAGATATGGTGGCTCACGCCTGTAATCCCAACATTTTGGGAAGTCGAGGTGGGAAGATCGCTTAAGGCTAGCAGTTCAAGACCAGCCTGCGCAGCAAAGTGAGAGACCACCCCCTCCCCGCCCCCCCCACCCGCCGCCACACACACACAATCTCTAAAAATAAATAATGAATGCCCTTACTCTTGGAATTTCCCAGTAGATATTAGCATCTTAAAGGCTCTGCACCTGTTTAACTACAATTTTCCCTAACTTCTTTGACCCTGGAGAGCCCTCCCACCGCTTTCCCTTTAACATTTGTTGGTGTCCTGGGGGACTATCTTTTGTGGCAACCTTTTTGGGAAACGCTGCCCTTAGCCCTTTTATATAACTATTTGATGGATAGCTCTATCTGGATGTCACAACGATACATCAAACTCATCTTGTTCAAAACAGGTCTGATACTGTCCCTATAATCTTCAGTTCCTACATCTAATCAGTCCTCCAACCCTAGGATTTACTTTCTTCAATGTCTCTCAACCCCCTGACACACCTCATGCTTACTGTTTTTTTTTTTTTTTTCCCCAATGAGATCTCCCCCTGTTGCCCAGACTGGAGTGCAATGGCACGATCTTGGCTCACTGCAACCTCTGCCTCCTGGGTTCAAGCAATTCTCCTGCTTCAGCTTCCCAAGTAGCTAGGATTACAGGTGCCTACCACCACGCCCAGCTAATTTTTGTATTTTTAGTAGAGATGGGGTTTCACCATGCTGGCCAGGCTGGTCTCGAACCTCCAGCCTCAGGTAATCTGCCGCCTCAACCTCCCAAAGTGCTGGGATTACAGGTGTGAGCCACCATGCCCGGCTGCTCACTGCTTTTTAAAAAATTTATTGATTTTTATTTTTATAGAGACGGGGGTCTCCATTATGTTGCCTAAACAGGTCTTGAACTCCTGGCTTCAAGCAATCCTCCTGCCTCAGCCTCCCAAAGTGCTGGGATTACAGCCAGGTACTACCATGCCCAGCTAATTTTTGTATTTTTAGTAGAGACAGGGTTTCACCACATTGCCCAGCCTGGTCTTGAACTCCTGGGCTCAAGTTATCCACCCACCTCAGCCTGCCAGAGTGGTGGGATTACAGGTGTCAGCCACCACGCCCGACCTAATACTCCAATTTAACAAGCTCTGACTTTGCAAAAGAAGATCTTGGTTCCAGTTGTCAAGAAAAGGTTTCCCTGGGGTCAGGGTGTATGGGCCAGGAGGTGCGCATGCAGTGAGCTAACAGGGAAACTGGCTAAGAGTGCTCCCTATTTTTACTTCAGGCCTTGATTACATTTTGCACCTGAACTACTGCAGTAATATCTTAAATATCTCTCAGATCCCCACTTCTCTCCCACTCCTTAAATGTACACTTTGCACGGCAATGTGACTGCTGGAAATACACCGTGATTATGCTATTCCCACTAGTTAAAACTTCCCATTGGGCCAGGCACCGTGGCTCACACCTATAATCCCAACACAGGGAGGCTGAAACGGGCGGATCACTTGAGCTTAGGAGTTGGATACCAGCCCAGCCAACATGGCAAAATCCCATTTCTACAAAATATACAAAATTGGCCGGGCGCGGTGGCTCAAGCCTGTAATCCCAGCACTTTGGGAGGCCGAGGCGGATGGATCACGAGGTCAGGAGATCGAGACCATCCTGGCTAACATGGTGAAACCCCGTCTCTACTCAAAATACAAAAAACGAGCCGGGCGTGGTGGCGGGCGCCTGTAGTCCCAGCTACTCGGAGGCTGAGGCAGGAGAATGGCGTAAACCCGGGAGGCGGAGCTTGCAGTGAGCCGAGATCGCGTCACTGCACTCCAGCCTGGGTGACACAGCGAGACTCCGTCTCAAAAAAAAAAAAAAATAAATAAAAATAAAATATATATATATATATATATATACAAAAATTAGCCAGGTGTGGTGTTGCGTGCCTGTAATCCCAGCTACTCGGGAGGCTGAGGCACGAGAATCACTTGAACCCAGGAGGAGGAGGGGGATGTAGTAAGCCGAGATTGCACCACTGCATTCCAGCCTGGGTGACACAGCAAGTCTCTGTCTCCAAAAAAAAAAAAAAAAAAAGCGAAAGAAAGAAAAAGAAAAGAAACAAGGTAGGGTGTGGTGGCTTACGCCTGTAATCCTAGCACTTTGGGAGGCTGAGGTGGGCGGATCACAAAATCAGGAGTTTGAGACCAGGTTGGCCAACATGGTGAAACCCCATCTCCACCAAAAATACAAAAATTAGCAGGGCGTGGTGGCAGGCACCTGTAATCTCAGCTACTTGGGAGGCTGAGGCAGGAGAATTGCTTGAACCCGGGAGGCAGAGGTTGTAGTGACCCGAGATCACGCCACTGCACTCCAGCCTGGGCAACAGAGCGAGACTCTGTCTCAAATAATAATAATAATAATAATAATAATAATAAATTTGAAAAGAAACAAACCTCCCATTGGTTTCAATGAAAAGCTTGAATTCCATCACCTCTGAAGCCTCTCATGCCCCACCTTCTCTTCCCCTGCTCCGTGTACAGATCACAGAAGGTAGCAAAGGTATTCCCACCCTCCACTCACTCTGCCTAGAATTTCTTTATCATCTTTATAGTTTAGTAAAGTCAGACCTGGGTTCAAATCCTTGCTTTACATCTTGCTAGTTATGTGACCTCATGCAAGGTATTTCAGCACTACAGGCCTAATTTTCCTCACTTCTTAAATTGGGAATCATCATAGACCCGGTGCTTAGCAAAAACAAGCAAACAGGCCAGGTGCAGTGGCTCACGCCTGTAATCCCAGCAGTTTGGGAGGCCGAGGTTGGTGGATCACATTAGGTCAGGAGTTTGAGACCAGCCTGGCCAACATGGCAAAACTCTGTCTGTACTAAAAATACAAAATTTAGCTGGGCATGGTGGCATGCGTCTGTAATCCCAGCTACTTGGGAGGCTGAAGCAGGAGAATCACTTGTACCCAGGAGGTGGAAGTTGCAGTGAGCCGAGATCGTGACGTTGGACTCCAGCCTGGGCAACAAAAGCAAGACTCCGTCTTAAAAAAATAAAGAAATAAATACAAATAAAGCTGTGGCCGGGCACAGTGGCTGATGCCTACAATCCTAGCACTTTAGGAGGCTGAGGCGAGAGGATTGCTTGAGCCCAGGACTTCAAGACCAGACTGGGCAATATAGCAAGACCCTGTCTCTATAAAAAATACAAAAATTAGCTGGGTGTGGTGGAGCGTGCCTGTGGTCCCACCTATTCAGGAGGCTGAGGTGGGAGGATCACCTGAGCCCGGGGAGTTGGAGGCTGCAGTAAGCTGTGATCGCGCCACTGCACTCCAGCCTGGGCCATAGAGTGAGACCCTGTTTCAAAACAACAACAACAACAACAACAATTTTAAGACTCAGTGTTAGGCCGGGCGCGGTGGCTCAAGCCTGTAATCCCAGCACTTTGGGAGGCCGAGACGAGCGGATCACGAGGTCAGGAGATCGAGACCATCCTGGCTAACACGGTGAAACCCCGTCTCTATTAAGAAATACAAAAAAAACTAGCCGGGCGAGGTGGCGGGTGCCTGTAGTCCCAGCTACTCGGGAGGCTGAGGCCGGAGAATGGCGTGAACCTGGGAGGCGGAGCTTGCAGTGAGCTGAGATCTGGCCACTGCACTCCAGCCTGGGTGACAGAGAGAGACCCCGTCTCAAAAAAAAAAAAAAAAAAAAAAAAAAAGAAGACTCAGTGTTTTGTATACAGTCCTTATTCTAACTCTGAATCTAATATTTAACCAAAAGTTACACATCTCAAGCCAGGTTCACCCAGAACACTGCTAGAGAGAATCAACCACCTTAACCCCACCCAGCTTCAAGCTTTACAAGGAGACCCAAGCTGCACACGGGCCTCTGCTTACAATGCAGAAGAGAAGGTATGTTGTGAGCCTGCATGCCCCTTCACTCTGAGATCTGATTCCCTGTCATCTCCGACATCCTCTCTTTCTTCTCTCTTTCTGGTCGCCCCCCTCCAACTTCCCTCAAGCCCCATGCCTCTATATTACACCCAGTAACTTCTCACTTCAAGCCTTTGTGTTTGATCTTTCCCAGGTGCCTCGGTGGCTTCCTGCTCCCTCCTGTCTTTGCTCCAATATCACCTCTGCATGGAGGCCTGCCTTGACCTTCTTTCCCCAAGTCAGAAAGCCATCATCCAGAATTTGAAAATGATAGCTTTTCGTTGGTATATCCATACCGATGGATCTATTGATTTACCTATTGATAGATATAGTGCCTTCTTTAACTTTCTTTTGGCCTGACCTGTCTGGAGTGCAGTGGCATGATTTCAGCTCACTGCAGCCTCCACCTTCTGGGCTCAAGCGATCCTCCCACTTCAGCCCCCTGAGTAGGTGGGATTACAGGCATGCGCCACCACGCCCGGCTAATTTGTGTATTTGTAGTAGAGACGGAGTTTTGCCATGTTGCCCAGGCTGATCTCAAACTCCTGAACTCAAGTGATCCGCCCCCTCGGCCTCCCAAAGTGCTGGGATTACAGGTATGAACCACAGCACCTTGGCCTTGAGGAGATCCTTAATGTAATTGTTCACTTTACATTATATAAAAGTGTAAAATGATTAATTTCTATATAATTATATATGTATATCTCTAAATTTATACTTTCTCGGTTTCCCATGTTGATATAAGAGCTGTTTTCTTTATTTAATTAATTTATTTATTTGAGACGGAGTTTTGCGCTTGTTGCCCAGACTGGAGAGCAATGGTGTGATCTCATCTCACTGCAACCTTCGCCTCCCGAGTTCAAGAGATTCTCCTGCCTCAGCCTCCCGAGTAGCTGGGATTACAGGCATGCGCCACAACACCCAGCTAATTTTGTGTTTTTTGTAGAGATGGGATTTAGGCTAGTCTCGAACTCCCCACCTCAGGTGATCCACCCGCCTCGACCTCCCAAAGTGTTGGGATTACAGGCGTGAGCCACCGTGCCCAGCCTTCTTCACTTTAAAAGTATGGTCTGCCATTGAGATTTTATTAAGTTAACCATGTTCTTAAACCTGGCACAATCCCCATAGGCTCCATCTAGGAAGCTGACAGTCTCCTTCGGGCAAGCTCACTAGGGATTTGCGGTTGTAGACGAGGGGAGTAGGGCGGTGCTATTCATCCTTTAGCATCCTTTGCTTCAACCTCAAACAAAATGGCGGCGCCCACACTGTAGCCTTCCTCGGGAGCCGCCATGTTGGATGACTTTTAGCTTCTCACTCCCCCGAGAGTCAGCTCGGTTTTAGCCACGCCCACCCCTGGGCTTGCGTGATTCCCCCTCCCCCAGATGCTCTGGGCCTCAATCCCATCCTCCTCACCACACCTGGCCAGGCCTGGGTACGATACAGTCTCCAGGACAGATATACTCTGCGGAGCATTCTGTCTCTGATCCTGACCTCCAGGCCTCAGCGTGACCTGCCAAACGTTCCCAGGGGAGGTCCGAGGCCTGCATTGCTAGTGCCCCCACTGTAACTAAGGGGCTGGCTTGTTGCTAGGAGTTTCCCTGTAGCTAAATTCCAGTTTAGGAACTTAAGCTGCTTGATTGCAGGACAAAACCCTAAATCCCAGGCCTAAGCGTAGTGTTAATGTCAGTCCCTAGACTGATCACCAAGCCCAAGCTTGCGCCCCTCAACCGATTAGACGCCCACACACCAAGGGGAATGCCTTGCCTGAGTCCACTCTCAGCACTCCCAACGTCACCCCACCCCCGCTAGCGTGACACTCTTGACCCTGTCTGAGCCTCCGTGTGGCCACCTGGTCCCATTCAGAGGTGGAGAGCAAGTGGTGAGACGCACAAGAGTTTATTCTGAGCTCCTTGCGTTGGCCCCTCGCACACCGCTCAGTAGCTTTGTCTCGAGGCTTTCTCAGTCCTCGCATAGTGAGCCGCGAGCAACGGTCGGCTTCTGCCGTCTGCCTGGGTGGATCATGCACACTGAGAGGAGAGACATGGTACCTGCGGGGAGAGCAGCTGGGGGCCGCTGAGGAGAAAGGGAAAACAATACAAGAGAGGATGAGGGCCAGGACACAAACATCCCTACACTCTCTCCTCAGGCTGTCCCCTTCACCTTAGGACACTGTCTTTCCCTCTTCCTCCCTCCCACACTGCCTCCCAGGCATCCCTCCCTGCTCCTGGGGACAAGCAGGTCCCTGACATCATTTTTGGCCTTTCAGGCCCACTCACAAGTGCCAACCTGTTCTGGCTGCAGTTCACAGGTCGGCCCGGGGAAACAGCTTTAACTCTTATACAGGAGTACACACCTCTCATGCCCATCCAGGAAAGAATGGGTGAGCCTCTGCCTGAATGACCAACATTCACCACTGCCACCCAGGACCTTCAGAGACGTCTTGAGGCAGGAACTGGCGTCTTGGGAGGTGATGGTCATGATCGTAGAGTCCCTGAGACCTGCCCACTGATATTTGTCATCCATGAGACTGTTAATGCCCACTGGGGGCACAGTGGGGGAGGACTTGCAATTGTCATCAGCAGCAAGAAGTTACTTCTGGGGTAATGACTCATTTGGAACGCAGTGGCTCATGCCTGTAATCCCAGCACTTTGGGAAGCTGAGGCGGGGGGAATCAGTTGAGGCAAGGAGTTCAAGACCAGCCTGGGCAACATGGTGGAATCCCTTCTCTACAAAAGTACAAAAACTAGCCAGGTGTGGTGGTGGGCACCTGTAGTCCCAGCTACTCAGGAGGCTGAGGTGGGAGAATTGCTTGAACCCAGGAGGTGGGGGAGGTGGAGGTTGCAGTGAGCCGAGATCACCCCATGGCTCTCCAGCCTGGGCAACAGAATGAGACCTCAGGTGATCCACCTGCCTCAGCCTCCCAAAGTGTTGGGATTACAGGTGTGAGCCACCACATCTGGCCAGCTCACATTTATTTCAATATTTGATATGAGAAGTATCTGGGGTCTTTATTTAGAAGTTTGGTGATATTTTGGTGATCAGAAATATGCCATAGGAGCTTAACTCTTGTTATGTCAATTAGTCTATGGAAAGATTGGTTTTTGTTATATGTCGTTTCTTCTAAAGTCAAAGTTTCCAAGAACCTATGGAGAATGTTAAGTGAGGACTCCCTGTATACCAGATGAGTTGAAGAAAATTTCAAGATGTGAGTGAGAAAGCAACTAGGGTTTTACAATGTGATCTTATCTTTGTAAAAAAAAAAAAAAAAAAAAAAAATGCCGGGCGTGATAGCTCACGCTTGTAATCCCAGCACTTTGGGAGGCTGAGGCAGGCGGATCACCTGAGGTTGAGAGTTCAAGATCAGCCTGACCAACAAGGAGAAACCCCATCTCTACTAAAAATACAAATTAGCCAGGCATGGTGGCACATGCCTGTAATCCCAGCTACTTGGGAGGCTGAGGCAGGAGAATCGCTTGAACTCTGGAGGTGGAGGTTGCAGCTAGCTGAGATCGCGCCATTGCACTCCAGCCTGGGCAACAAGAACGAAACTCCATCTCAAAAAAAAAAAAAAAAAAAAAAATACAACCCAACCAAAAACAGTTCAAATATGTGTTGGTTGTGTGCCCTTGAGAAATTTCCTCAGCTTCTCTGTTTGGCAACACCATGGCAATAATAACAGTATGGGGTTTTTGTAAAATATAGTATATATGTAAAGTCCTGGTTCTTGCTTTGTAGTAAACGTTCAATACATGTCAGCAACTTATCAGAAAAAGGCATGGAAGGACATTGCCAATCGAGAAAAATGATAAGATAAGTCTCAATCATTTTAGAAGGTTTATTTGCTAAAGGTAAGGAAGTGTGCCATGACACAGCCTCAGGAAGTCCTAATGACATGTGCCCAAGGTGGTTGAGACACAGCTTGGTTTTATACACTTTAGGGAGACATGAACATCAATCAATACATGTAAGAAGTACACTAGTTTCATGCAGAAAGGCAGGGACAGCTCTTGAAGCTGAGAGGGGGTTTCCAGGTCACAGGTAGGTGAGAGAGAAATGGTTGCATTCTTTTGGTTTCTGATAAGCCTTTCCAAAGGAGGCAATCAGAATATGCATCAATCTCAGTGAGCAGAGGGATTACTTCGAATAGAATGAGGCAGATTTGCCCTGAGCAGTTACCAGCTTGAAGGGGCCCAAGATATTTTCCTTTCACAACATAAACCAAGATGCAGAAACTGGTTACCAAGTGGAAGGAAGAAAGAAAACAAAATAAGATTAAAATAGATAGCTGTGAAAAATCATTATAATGACATAAATATTATGATCCACTTTGGTAGAATTACGTGTGTGTGTGTAGTGCTAACTGTACGGTGGTAGGATTTCAAGTCATTAATACTTTTTTTCTTTCCTTTTTTTTTTTTTTCTTGAGATGGAGTCTCGCTCTGTCACCCAGGCTGGAATGCAGTGGCATAATCTCGGCTCACTGCAACCTCTGCCTCCCAGGTTCAATGATTCTCCTGCCTTAGCCTCCCAAGTAGCTGGGATTATGGACCCATGCCACCACACCCGGCTAATTTTGTGTTTTTAGTAGAGATGGAGTTTCATCATGTTGGTCACTCCTGACCTACAGTGATCCACCCAACTCGGCCTCCCAAAGTGCTGGGATTACAGGCATAAGCCACTGTGCTTAGCCTTTTCTTTCTTTTTTTTTTTTTTTTTTTTTGAGACGGAGTCTTGCTCTGTCACCCAGGCTAGAGTGCAATAGTGTGATCTCGGCTCACTGTAACCTCCGCCTCCCGGGTTCAAGTGATTCTCCTGCCTCAGCCTCCCAAGTAGCCAGGATTACAGGTGCCCGTCACCATGCCTGGCTAATTTTTTGTATTTTTAATAGGGATGGGGTTATGCCATGATGGCCAGGCTGGTCTCAGAGTCCTGACCTCAGGTGAATCACAGGCGTGAGATACCACACCCAGCCCCAAACCATTTGAAAGTTAGTTGTACACGGTAATACCCTTCAAGTCTAAATAATTGTAAATAATTCCCTAATATTCTAAATAACTCCCTAATATCGCCTGATATCCAGTCCATATTTAATTTTCCCCAGTTGTCCTTTTTTTTTTTTTTGAGACAAAGTCTCACTTTGTTGCCCAAGCTGGAGTGCAGTGGTGAGATCTCGGCTGACTGTAACCTCCACCTCTTGGGTTCAAGCAATTCTCCTGCCTCAGCCTCCTGAGTAACTGGGACTACAGGCATGTGCCACCATGCCTGGCTAATTTTTGTATTTTTAGTAGAGACAGGGTTTCACTATGTTGACCAGGATGGTCTTGAACTCCTGACCTCGTGATCCGCCTGCCTTGGTCTCCCAAAGTGCTGGGATTATAGGCATGAGCCACTACGCCCGGCCCCCATACATCTTTTATAACTTTTTTTAAAACACAAGACTCAGTCCAGGCTCATTTATTCCATACGGTTGCACCTCTTTAGTCTCTTAAACTAAAACGATGTGTTCATTTTATTTTTATTTATTTATTTATTTATTTTTTTGAGACGGAGCCTCTCTCTTGTCACCCAGGCTGGAGTGCAGTGGCACGATATGACTCACTGCAACCTCTCTTCCTGGGCTTAATCGATTCTCTTAGCCTCAGCTTCCCAAATAGCTGGGATTATAGGCACCCACCACCATGCCCGGCTAATTTTTGTATTTTTAATAGAGACGGGGTTTTGCCATGTTGGCGAGGCTGGTCTCGAACTCCTGACCTCAGGTAATCCACCTGCCTCGGCCTCCAAAAGTGCTGGGATTATAGGCGTGAGCCACTGTGCCTGGCAGTGTGTTCATTTTAAAGATGCTGACCCCCAGCATTTAAAGACCCCTGTAATCCCAGCATTTTGGGAGGCTAAGGCAGGCGAATCACTTGAGTTCAAGAGTTTGAGATCAGCCTGGACAGCATAGTGAGACTCCTCAATCTCTACAAAAATAAAAATAAAAAAATTAGGCAGGCATAGTGGCAGTATTTTGTTTTGTTTTGTTTTTGAGACAGGGTTTCAGCCTGTCACCCAGGCTTGAGTGCAGCAGTGCAATCTCAGCTCACTGTAGCCTTGGCCTCCCAGACTCAGATGATCCTCCCATCTCAGCCTCCCGAATAGCTGGGACTACAGGGGTACACCACCACGTGTGGCTAATTTTTGGTATTTTTTTTTGAAAGGACGGGGTCTCACTATGTTGTTGACAATGTCATCCGACTCATTTTTTAACTTTTTCCTTGAAGAAGACAAAATGCCACCATCAGGCATGGTGGCTCATGCCTGTAATCCCAGCACTTTGGGAGGCCGAGGCTGGCAGATCACTTGAACCCAGGAGTTCCAGACCAGCCTGGGCAACATAGCAAGACCACCTCTCGATTAGAACATTATTACTTTTTTTAAAATGCCACAGTTCATGTATTTAGACAACTTTATCACTATTGCTCAGAGGAAAAGCCTGTCTTGGTCTAGCAGAATTCCACAGGACATTCTTTTATTTGGTAAAGTAGGAAATTCTAGGATCTGGTAGCGCATTAATCTAATTACTAAAATGATACCACTCATACCAGCTTGGATTAGTAACTTTTCAAGTAATTTGGAAACAAACAAACAAAAAGCCCATTTAACACTGAAAGTGAAAATAATTCCAACTTTGTTTCACTTGAAGCAAGTTTCACTTGAAGCAACACAATCCTGTTGTGTTGCCAGTGTCCACCTTGTAGCTTTTTGCTAATCAACAAAGCCATCCTTTCTGTCTCACAAACTGTTCCCTGGCCATTTCACAATCTTTGTTGCAAGCATTAGGGCTTTGTGGGTGATGCTAAAAAGGGGATGTTTTGTTTCATTTGATCATTAGGACCTTTAAAAGAGTAACAAGTTATTCTGCTGGGATTCCCAAAAATGTAGCTGGGAAGAACAATGTAGCCGATCAAAAGCTGAAAATTACTTTCAAGGACTCAGGAAGGGAACATGTGGTACGTGCTGCAAGATATCTGTTAAAACAACCACTGTGCTGAAATTCCTTTGTGGGGAAAGGTAGAGATTTTTACAAATGCAAGACAAAATGTTACTTCTCTGGGTATGACCACAGTAACAAGGACACAGAAAAATAGGTCAGAACTAGAGGAAAGATGGGGTTATCTGTCCTGAGAATCAAAGCCTCCTGTGGATCCTCACTCTGAGAGTGCCTGGGAATAAGAAGCTGAGTTTCATCGACAGCAGCAGGAAGCACAGAATGAGAAAAGCAGGAAGAAAGTTCTAGTAGCCGCAGAAGTTAGTTGCTTTGACCATAGGCATGATACCAGAATTTCAGAAGTGACAGAAAAAGCAGGCAGCCAGATGGCAGAGATGTTTGCTGGAACCCTCAAGCCCTAAGGAAGAGTCTTGATTATGTTATCATCGCTTCTGAACACTTTAGCAACCACAGCTCAGTCTGTGAGGAAAAGCCCTGCTGGCCCTTGAGACTGGTGTGAGGGACTGTCCTGCTCTGGGAAATGCGGGAGGGCTAAATCGGAAAAGTCCAGGTGGGGTGTCCAATCTTTTGGCCTCTCTGGGCCATATTGGAAGAAGAAGAATTGTCTTGGGCCACACATAAAATACACTAACACTAATGATAGCTGATGAGCTTAAAAAATCACAAAACATCTCATAATGTTTTAAGAAAGTGTTGGGCCACATTCAAAGCCATCCTGGGTCACATATGGCCCGCGGGCCGAGGGTTGCACAAGCTTGGCCTAGGGTATATTGGTGAGATGGGAGCTGTGATGGGGAATTGAAGCCCAAAGCATCATTTTTCACAGTTGTTTTGGAAGGTAACCAATTAGCATTTTCTGCGTGGTTGTTTGGGCATCACAAGAAAAGGGCTTCTGAGAAAGCCCCGGCTCCTGGGACAACAGCGCAGGTCACTCCTTCAATCTCCAGCCCCTGCAATGCACAATGAGAGAACAATCGTGCTTCCTGTAGCCAATATGGAAACATGATTGTTCCAACACCTTTATCACGGCCCATGAGTCACAGAGGGACTCGGGCCCTGTCTGGCTCCTTTTTAGAATGTGCATTCTCACAGCTCATGGGGCAGGTGCTGGTGAAACTGGCCCCTTCTCCAGGGAGCATTGACGCATTTCTAATACCAGGATGAAAACCAGTGCCAGGCCAGGCCATGGAGACAAGCGATTTCTCAAATGCTGGTGGCTTGCAGATACTGTGGCCTGAATTTTTTTTTTTTTTTTTTTTTTTGAGATGGAGTCTCGCTCTGTCACCCGGGCTGCAGTGCAGTGGCTTGATCTTGGCTCAATGCAACCTCCGCCTCCCGAGTTCAAGCAATTCTCCTGCCTCAGCCTCCCGAGTAGCTGGGACTACAGGCATGCGCCACCACACCCGGCTAATTTTTGTATTTTTAGTAGAGATGGGGTTTCACCATGTTGGTTGGCCAGTAGGGTCTCAATCTCTTGACCTTGTCATCCGCCTGCCGTGGCCTCCCAAAGGACTGGGATTACAGGCTGAGGCTTCACGCCAGCCTTTTTTTTTTTTTTTTTTTTTTTTTTAAGAGACATGGTCTGGCTATGTCGCCCAGGCTGGGGCACTGTGGTGTGACCTTGGCTCACTGCAGCCTTGACCTCCTGTGGTCAGGCAATAATTCTCCCACCTCAACCTCCAGAGTAGCTGGGACTACAGGCACATGTCACCATGGCTGGCTAATTTTTTTAATTTTTTGTAGAGACAGGGTCTCACTATGTTACCCAGGCTGGTCTTGAACTCCCTGCCTCAAGGGATACTCCCACCTAGGCCTCCCAAATCATTAGGATTACACTTGTGAGCCACAACACCCAGTCATGGTCTGAATCCATAACTCACTGTCCCATTTATGACCCCAGGAAGCCTCAGATTTGTCATGTCAGAGTCTGTGTGGCCATCTGGTTTAATGGGGCTGATGATGATGCTTCTTAGCAGTTCTTAAATTCCCATGATGAGATGTTAGCAATTGAGGCCCCCAAAGAGTTGTCCCCAACAAGCATAAGACAACCCAGTGTCTCACCAAAAAATTTTCCCTAGACTTACTTAAATACAGAAGGTGGCAGGGTACAGTGGCTCATGCCTGTAATCCTAGCAGTTTGGGAGGTCAAGGTATAAGGATCCCCTGTTCAAGACCAGCCTGGGCAACATAGCAAGACCCCATCTCTACAATAAATTAAATAATAATACTAATAATAGTAATTAGCCTGGGCTGCAGTGAGCCATGAAGTGAGGAGACTTACTTGAGGCTGGGGTGTTGAGGCTGCAATGGGCCATGGTCATGCCACTGCATTCAGGCTGGGTGACAGAGGGAGACCCTGTCTCAAAATAACAATAATAATAATCTCTACATAATCTGTACATTATGCCACTGCACTTACTCCAGCCTGGGTGCATTCCAGCCTGAGTGACAGAGCGAGACTCTGTCTCAAAGAAAAACAAAATAAAAATATATATATATTTTGATATACACAAAGTATGTACAGATTTTTAACAAAATGTGTACAGATTTTTTTTTTTCTTGAGACAGGGTATCACTCTGTCACCCAGGTTGTTGAATGGCACAATCATGGCTCATTGCAGCCTTGACCTCCCAGCCTTAAGTAATTCTCCCTACCTCAGCCTCCCAAGTATCTGAAACTACAGGCGTGGATCATCACACTCTGCTAATTCATGTTTTGTTTTTAGTAGAAACTGGGTTTTGCCATGATGCCCAGGTTGGTCTTGAACTCCTGGGCTCAAGTGATCCGCCCATCCTTGGCCTCCCAAAGTGCTGGGATTACAGGTGTGGCTAACACTTTTTTTTTTTTTTTTACTTTTTTGTAGAAATGGGGTCTTGCTATATTGCCCAGGACGGTCTTGAACTCAAGTGATGCTCCCACCTCGGTCTCCCAAAGTGCTGAGATTACTGGCATGAGCCACTGTGCCCAGCCCATGTGCAGAATTTTAAAAAAATGTATTATTTATTATTATTTTTGTATGTACAGAATTTTTATGATAATAATTACAAAATGCCAATCCAAGAAATCAAAGGACAAAATCAATGTAGAGATATACCATGTCCAAGACTTAGTAAAGTCAATACAATAAAGATGTCAGTCCTCCTAAAAGGATCTACAGGCTTAATGCAATTCCTAGCAAAATCTCAGCAAGGTTTTCTTTTTGTAGGCACAAGCAAGCTTATTGTAGAATTAATATGCAAAGGCAAAAGAACTAGAATGGCCAGCACAATTTGGAAAAGAAGAAAAAAGTGAGTGGGCTCACTCCACTTGATATTAGGGCTTACTGTATAGCTATAGTAATTTGGGTGGTGTATTCGTGCAGGAATAAACATATAGATCGGCGAAATGGAATAGAGCCCAGAAATAGATCCACGCACAAATCTGATTTTTTTTTTTTTTTTTCTGTGATGGAGTCTTACTCTGTCACCCAGGCTGGAGTGCAGAGGTGCAATCTTGGCTCACTACAACCTCTTCCTCTTGGATTCAAGCAATCCTCCCACCTCAGCCTCCCAAGTAGCTGGGATTATACAAGTGTATGCCACCACACCTGGCTAATTTTTGTACTTTTGGTAGAGAAGGGGTTTCACCATGTTGGCCAGGCTGGTCTTGAACTCTTGACCTCAGTGATCCGCTTGCCTCAGGCTCCTAAAGTGCTGGGATTACAGGCATGAGCCACCACACCCAGATTTTTGACCAAAGGTGTAAGAACAATTCAGTGGAGGAAATACAGCCTTTCCAACAAATGGAGCTGGAGCTATTGGACATCCACAGACAAAGAAAAAAAAAAAAAGCCTTGGACACACTTTATAGAAAAACTATCTCAAAGTGAATCAGAGTTAAATGCAAAATGTCAACCTGCAAACTTTTAGAAAAAAATGTAGCAGAAAATCTTTGGGGTCACAAGCTAGGCAGACTTCTTAGACTTGACACCAAAAGCATGATCCATAGAAAAATTGGATTAACTGGACATCATCAATATTTAAAACTTTTGGCCAGGTGTGGTGTGGCTCATGTCTGTAATTATAGCACATTGGGAGGCCCAGGAAGAACTGCTTGAGACCAGGAGTTTGAGAGCAGCCTGAGCAACATAGTGAGACCCTGTTTCTACAAAACAAAGAAACAAAAATAAACAAAAAAACTTGTGCTCTGCTGAGGACCCCATTAAGAGGATGAAAGACATCTGCAAGCTACATACCCTATGAAAGACTAGGATTTTGAATATATAAAAAACTTTCAAAATTCAATAGTAAACAAAAAATCCAATGAAAAAGTCTCCACAAGAGATGAACAGACATTTCCCAAAAGGATATATAGATGAAAAATATTCACATGAAAATATATTTTAAGGGCTGTGTGTGCTGGCTCATGCTTATAATCTCAGCACTTTAAGGGGCCAAGGTGGGAGGATCACTTGATCCTAGGAGTTTGAGGCCAGCGTGGGCAATATGGTGAGATGCTGTCTCTAAGAAGGAAGGAAGGAAGGAAGGAAGGAAAGAAGGAAGAAAGGAAGGAAGGAAGGAAGGAAAGAAGGAAGAAAGGAAGGTAAGAAGGAAGGAAGGAAAGAAAGAAAGAAAGAAAGAAAGAAAGAAAGAAAGAAAGAAAAGAAAGAAAGAAAGAAAGAAAGAAAGAAAAGAAAAGAAAAGAAAAGAAAAGAAAAGAAAAGAAAAGAAAAGAAAAGAAAAGGAATTAGCCAGTCATGGTGTTGTGTGCCTGTGGTCCCAGCTACTCCGGAGGCTGAGGTGGGAGGATTGCAAAAATTACAACCCTGTACATGAACGTTCATAGCAGCTTCATTTGTAATAGCCACAAAGTGAAACAGCCCAAATGCCTTTTCTTTTTCTTTTTCTTTTTTTTTTTTTTTTTTGAGGCGGAGTCTCACTCTGTCACCCAGGCTGAGTGCAGTGGCGTGATCTCAGCTCACTGCAAACTCCGCCTCCCGGGTTCAGGCCATTCTCCTGCCTCAGCCTCCCGAGTAGCTGGGACTACAGGCGCCTGCCACCATGCCCAGCTAATTTTTTGTATTTTTAGTAGAGAGGGGGTTTCATCGTGTTAGCCAGGATGGTCTTGATCTCCTGACCTCGTGATCCACCCGCCTCGGCCTCCCAAAGTGCTGGAATTACAGGCTTGAGCCACCACGCTCGGCCCCAAATGCCTTTTCAACATTAGGGATGAATGTTTATCTCTGTGATATGTCCATGCTATGGAACAGTGCTCAGCAATACAAAGGAGCAAACCCTTGATACATACAACGATTTGGATGGATTTCCACGGGATTATGCTGAGTGAAAAAGCCAATCTGAAAAAATTGCTTATTGTATGATTTATTTTCTACAATAATCCTGAAATAAGAAAACAGAGATTAGGTGCTGCGAGGGATTAGGGTGGTGGAGAAGGTAGGTGTCTGTTCCGTTTATAAAGGGGTAGCACAAGGGAGCTTTATGGGGATGGAAGCCTTCTCTGTCTTGAATGTGGTGGTGGTTACATGTGAAATAACTGAATGGAATTAAACTCGCACAAATAAGTGCACATAAAACTGGTGAAATCTGAATACACTCTGGATTGCACCGACGTCAATATCCTGGTTTTGACGTGGTACTATAGTTATGCTGGATGTTACCAACTGGGGAACTGAGTGAAGAGTGCATGGCTCCTCCCTTATAATTTTTGTTACCACTGCATGTGAATTTATAGTAACAATAATAATTATTATTATTTTGAAATGAGGTCTCACTCTGTCCCCCAGGCTGGAGTGCAGTGGCACGATCTCAGCTCACTGCAACCTCCACTTCCCAGGTTCAAGCGATTCTCCTGCCTTAGCCTCCCCAGTAGCTGGGATTACAGGCAAGTGCCCCACTACGCCTGGCTAATTTTTTTTTTTTTTTTTTTTTTTTTTTTTTTTTTTTTGAGACGGAGTCTCGCTCTGTCGCCCAGGCTGGAGTGCAGTAGCGCGATCTCGGCTCACTGCAAGCTCCGCCTCCCGGGTTAACGCCATTCTCCTGCCTCAGCCTCCTGAGTAGCTGGGACTACAGGAACCCGCCACCGCGCTCGGCTAATTTTTTGTATTTTTAGTAGAGACGGGGTTTCACCATGTTGGTCAGGCTGGTCTCGAACTTTTGACCTCGTGATCCGCCTGCCTCGGCCTCACAAAGTGCTAGGATTACAGGCATGAGCCACAGCACCTGGCTTTACAATTATTTTAAAACAAAAAATTAAAAATCAAAATAAATAATAAAAGGAATGAATTATAATGTATTGAATAAAATAGAAAACTGCGATAAATAAATTAATGAATAAATGGAAAGTTTGATGAGGAATGGGGTACTGATATAGCCTGAAAGTACCTCCCCACTCCATATTGGAATAGGAAAATAATAACTTTAATGTAGAGAAACTTGGCAAATACTATCTTAATAAAGGAATCAAAATGAATACCACCAGTATGAAAATCATGTGCCACCTCATAGGCTGAAATGAGGAGACAGCATCACCTCTGTGATCTTCCTATCCAAGATGAGAACTTGAACCTAACCACAAGGAAAGGTCAGACGCACCCAGACTGAGGGACATTCTACAAAATAACGGGCTTGTAATTTTCAAAAGTATCAAGGTCACAAAATCAATAATTTTTTTTTTTTTTTTTTGAGACAGAGTCTGTTGCCTAGGTTGGAGTACAGTGGCACGATCTGGGCTCACTGCAACCTCTGCCTCCCAGGTTGAAATGGTTCTTCTGCCTCGGCCTCCCAAGTAGCTGAGATTACAGGCGCCCACCACCATGCCCAACTAATTTTTGTATTTTTAGTAGAGACGGGGTTTCACCATGTTGGTCAGGCTGTTCTTGAACTCCTGACCTCAGGTGATCTGCCCATGTCGGCCTCCCAAAGTGCTGAGATTACAGGCGTGAGTGAACTTTTTGAATTACCAGTTTATTTACGTATTTTTTTTATTTGAGTCAGGGTCTCACTTTCTCGCCCAGACTGGAGTACAATGGCGAAATCTGGCTTGCTGCAGCCTTGACCTCCCAGACTCAAGTGATCCTCCTACCTCAGCCTCCTGAGTAGCTGGGACTACAGGTGTGCACCACCACACCTAGCTAATTTTTAATTTTTTTTGTAGAGACAGGGTCTTACTATGTTGACCAGGATGGTCAAACTCCTGGCCTCAAGTGATCCTCCCACCTTGGCCTCCAAAAGTGCTGGGATTACAGGCATGAGCTCAACCTGATTGTGTTTTGAACATCTTCTATAACCTTGCTGATTTATGTCTAGTAGTTGTATAAAATGGGGAGCAGTGGGTATTGATGTTTCCAACTATAATTGTGGATTTAAGAATTTCTCCTTTTAGCTCTATCATTTTTTGCTTAATGTATTTTGAGGCTCTGTTGTTTAATGCATAAATAATTGGGATATTTATGATTTGCTGGTGGATTGATTGATACTTCTATCATTATGCAATATTTCTTTTTTTTTTTTTTTTTTTTTGAGACAGAGTCTCGCTCTGTCGCCCAGGCTGGAGTGCAGTGGCCGGATCTCAGTTCACTGCAAGCTCCGCCTCCCGAGTTTACGCCATTCTCCTGCCTCAGCCTCCTGAGTAGCTAGGACTACAGGCGCCTGCCACCTTGCCCGGCTAGTTTTTTGTATTTTTTAGTAGAGATGGAGTTTCACCGGTTAGCAAGGATGGTCTCGATCTCCTGACCTCGTGATCCGCCTGTCTCAGCCTCCCAAAGTGCTGGGATTACAGGCTTGAGCCAGCACGCCCGGTCCATTATGCAATATTTCTCTTTTTCTCTAGTAATTTTCTTTTCTCTGAAGTCTACTTTATCGAGTTTTAATAAAGCCACTTCATTATTTTTCATTAATATTTGCATGGTATAGCTTTTGTTTTGTTTTGTTTTGTTTTTCTTGAGACAAAGTCTTGCTCTGTTGCCCAGGTTGGAGTGTCGTGATGCGATTATGGCTCACTGCTGCCTCGACCTCCTGGGCTCAAATGATCCCCCCACCTCAGCCACCCCTGGGACCACAGGTGTGCACCACCACATCCGGCTAATTTTTCGATTTTTTTGTAGAGATGAGGTCTGGCTGTGTTATCTGGACTGGTCTTGAACTGCTGGACATAAGCAATCCTCTTGCCTCAGCCTCCCAAAGTGCTGGAATTACAGGTATGAGCCATCCAGCCCGGCTAAATGTCTGTCTTTGAATTGGCATATTTTACATTTGAGGCAGTTATTGTTATGTTAACACTTGTGTTTTTCATTTTATTATTTGTTTTCTGTTTGTTTTCTTTGGTTCTTGGTCCTTTGCTTTTCTTGTCTTACTGTGGGTTACTTGAATACTCTTTAGAATTCTATTTTGATTTATTTAATGTTTTTGAGTGTATCTCCTTCCTTGTATACTTTTCATAGTGATTGTTCTGGGTATTAAAATACGCATGTGTCTCTTAGTCTCTTGTCACAGTCTACTGTGTGTTTTTATTTTTTTTTAGAAGGAGTTTTACTCTTCTCTTGTCGCCCAGGCTGGAGTGCAATGGAGCGATCTAGGCTCACTGCAACCTCCGCCTCCCCAAGTTCAAGCGATTCTCCTGCCTTAGCCTCCATAGTAGCTGGGATTACAGGCGCCTGCCACCACGCCCAGCTAATTTTTTGTATTTTTAGTAGAGATGGGGTTTCACTATGTTGGCCAGGCTGGTCTTGAACTCCTGACCTCAGGCAATCCACCCGCCTAAGCCTCCCAAAGTGCAGGATTTATAGGCATGAGCCACCACGCCCGGCTCAGTCTACTGTGTCAATAAAGGTGTCTTTTTTTTTTTTTTTTTTTTTAATAGCGGTAACCTTCCTGCTATTAACCGTGTCTTTTACTTTCTGTTTTCTGATCCTTTACCATCTGGAGCCTTCCTGACTATGGAGGGGCTGTCCCTTTCAGGCTTCACCAATTCCTAGAGATATTAGGCAACTTGTCCCTGGGTGTGCCTTTCAAACGCAAACCAGCCAATCCAGAGTCCGTAACTCCAACCATCTCTTCTATGGGGCTGTCACATTCTTGGCCACTATGCCCCTGTCCTAACCTTGCCAGGGGCAGGCAACTAGAAACTACCTCTATGCCCCGTATGCTGAAATTATTCAAACAAGCTAATGCTAAACCTTCTTACCCTGCATTGTCAGAGACAGAGACATGGAGATGCATGTTATGGTGTCTTTTTTTTTTTTTTTTGAAACAGAGTCTGGCACTGTCACCCCAGCTGGAGTGCAGTGGTGCGATCTTGGCTTGCTGCAACCGCCACCTCCCGGGTTCAAGCAATTCTCCTGCCTCAGCCTCCTGAGTAGCTAGGATTACAGGTGCGTGCCACCATGCCCGGCTAATTTTTTGTATTTTTAGTAGAGATGGGGTTTCACCATGTAGGCCAGGTGGTTGTTCTTGAACTCTTGACCTCGTGATCCGCCCGCCTCGGCCTCCCAAAGTGCTGGGATTACAGGCGTGAGCCACCGTGCCTGGCCTTTTTCTTTTTCTTTTCTTTCTTTTCTTTTCTTTTCTTTCTTTTTTTTTTTTTTTTTTTTTTTTTTTGAGGCAGGATCTCACTCTGTCGCCCTGGCTGGAGTGCAGTGACATGATCTCGGCTTACTACAACTTCTGCCTCCCAGGTTCAAGCAGTTCTCCCACCTTAGCCTCTCTAGTAGTTGGGATTACAGGCATGCACCACCATGCCCAGCTAATTTTTGTATTTTTAGTAGAGATGGGGTTTCACCATGTAGGTCAAGGTAGTCTTGAACTCCTGAGCTCAAGTGTTCCGCCCACCTCAGCCTCCCAAAGTGCTGGGATTACAGGCACGAGCCAAAACACCTTGCCTCATATTTTAAACCTACAGGTACTAACAATTTTTCACTTTATGTGAAATGTGGAAACCTCACTTTCACTTAGGTCCTTTACCTAACCCACTTTTAAATATCATTGTTTTAATATCAAATGCTGTTATAATTTTTGTTTCAATAATCAAATATGGTATATAAAACTCATGAAGAAAAGGAGAGTCTGTTTTATGTACCCATATTTCTGCTGTTTTCATTGAGCATTTTTCCTTCCTGATGCTTCAAGAATTTTTTTCTTTTTCTTTGTTTGTTTTTCTTTTTCTGTTTTTTTTTTTTTTTTTTTTTTTGAGACAGGATCTCACTGTGTTGGCCAGGCTGGAGTGCAGTGGTGCCATTATAATTTCCTGCAACCTTGAACTCCTGGGCCCAGGTGGTCCTCCTGCCTCAGCCTTTGGAGTTACTGAGACTACAGGAGTGCACCACCATGCCTAGCTAATTTTGAATTTTTTTTTTTTTTTTTTTTTTTGAGACGGAGTCTCGCTCTGCCGCCCAGGCTGGAGTGCAGTGGCCGGATCTCAGCTCACTGCAAGCTCCGCCTCCCGGGTTCACACCATTCTCCTGCCTCAGCCTCCCGAGTAGCTGGGACTACAGGCGCCCGCCACCGCGCCCGGCTAGTTTTTTTTTTTTTTTGTATTTTTTAGTAGAGACGGGGTTTCACCGTGTTAGCCAGGATGGTCTCGATCTCCTGACCTCGTGATCCGCCCGTCTCGGCCTCCCAAAGTGCTGGGATTACAGGCTTGAGCCACCGCGCCCGGCCCTGAATTTTTTTGTAGAGATGGGGGTCTTGCTATGTTGCTCAGGCTAGTCTTGAACTCCTATCCTCAAGCAATCCTTCAGCCTCAGCCTCCCAAAGTGCTGGGATTACAGGTGTGAGCCACTGCACCTGGCTAAATCTGTCTTTTCTCATTTTCTTTTTCTTTCTTTCTTTTCTTTTTTTTTTTTTTTTATGAACTTCCTTAGCCAATTGTTAAGGGTAGGCCTGCTAGCAACACATTATTTAGTTTTCCTGTCTATGTCTTTATTTCCCTTTTTTTTTTTTTTTTTTTTTTTTTTTTTTGAGACGGAGTCTCGCTCTGTCGCCCAAACTGGAGTGCAGTGGCTGGATCTCAGCTCGCTGCAAGCTCCGCCTCCCGGGTTTACGCCATTCTCCTGCCTTAGCCTCCCGAGTAGCTGGGACTACAGGCGCCCGCCACCTTGCCCGGCTAGTTTTTTGTATTTTTTAGTAGAAACGGGGTTTCACCGGGTTAGCGAGGATGGTCTCGATCTCCTGACCGTGTGATCCGCCTGTCTCGACCTCCCAAAGTGCTGGGATTACAGGCTTGAGCCACCGCGCCCGGCCTTTATTTCCCTTTTTACCTGACAGTTTCACCAGATGTAGAATTGGTAGTTGACAGCTCTTTTCTTTCCAGCACTTTGAAAAATGTTATGCTACTTCCTCCTGACCTCCAGATGAGAAATCTCCTGTCATTTATCTTTATTTATTTATTTTTTTTCCCGTTCAGGAAAGGAAGAATGCTGGCATTTAAAGTGGTGTTCTACTATGAGTAACGCTTGTTTCTCTCTGGCTGCTTTCATGTTAGTTTCATTTTCTTTTTTTTTTTTTTTTTTTTTTTTTGAGACGGAGTCTCGCTTTGTCACCCAGGCTGGAGTGCAGTGGCGCGATCTCGGCTCACTGCAAGCTCCGCCTCCCGGGTTTCCGCCATTCTCCTGCCTCAGCCTCCCGAGTAGCTGGGACTACAGGCGCCGCCACCACGCCCGGCTAATTTTTTGTATTTTTAGTAGAGACGGGGTTTCACTGGGTTAGCCAGGATGGTCTCGATCTCCTGACCTCGTGATCCGCCCGTCTCGGCCTCCCAAAGTGCTGGGATTACAGGCTTGAGCCACCGCGCCCGGCCATTAGTTTCATTTTCTTTAGCTTTCAAAAGTGTTTTCTATTTGTTTGTTTGTTTTAAGATGGAGTTTCGCTCTTGTTGCCTAGGCTGGAGTGCAATGGCATCATCTCGGCTCACCACAACCTCCGCCTCCCAGGTTCAAGAGATTCTCCTGCCTCAGCCTCCCGAGTAGCTGGGATTACAGGCATGCACCACCATGCCTGACTAATTTTGCATTTTTAGTAGAGACAGGGTTTCACCATGTTGGTCAGGCTGGCCTTGAACTACCAACCTCAGGTGATTCACCCATCTTAGCCTCCCAAAAGTGCTGGGATTACAGGTGTGAGCCACCATGCCCGGCAAAAGTTTTATTATAATAGACATGGACTTCTTTGAATTTATCCTCTTTGAGGTTCCCCCTGCTTCTTGGATTTGTAGGTTGGTGACCTTTGCCAAATTTGGGACATTTCATTCATTATTTCTTCAAATACTCTTTTGGCCTCATTGCCTTTCTCATGTCGTGGGACTTCCATGGTATGAATACTGGGTAATATGGTTTGGCTCTGTGTCCTCATCCAATTTTCATGTAGAATTGTAATCCTCACATTTCAGGGGAAAGACCTAGTGGGAGGTGATTGGATCATGGGGGCAGATTTTCCCCATGCTGTTCTCTTGATAACTAGTAAGTTCTCACAAGATCTGATGGTTAAAAAGTGTAGCACTTCCCCTCTTTGTGTGCTCTCTCTCTTTCTCCTGCCACCATGTAAGACGTGCCTTGCTTCTCCTTCCCCTTCCACCATGATTGAATTGTAAGTTTCCTGAGGCTTCCCCAGTCATGTGGAACTGAGTCAATTAAACCTCTTTTCTTTATAAATTATCTAGTCTCAGGTAGTTCTTTATAGCAGTGTGAAAACAAATGAATAAGGCTGGGCGTGGTGGCTCATGCCTTTAATCCCAGCACTTTGGGAGTCCAAGGCTGGTGGATCACCTGAGGTCAGGAGTTCAACACCAGCCTGACCAACGTGGAGAAACCCCATCTCTACTAAAAATGCAAAATTAAAAATACAAAAAAATTAGCCAGGCATGGTGGCAGGCGCCTGTAGTCCCAGCTACTCAGGAGGCTGAGGCAGGAAAATAGCATGAACCTGGGAGGCAGAGCTTGCAGTGAGCCGAGATCACACCACTGCACTCCAGGCTGGGCAACAGAGCAAGACTCCATCTGAAAAAATAAATAAATAAATAAGTAAACAAACAAAATTAGCCAGGCATCATGACTCATGCCTGTAATCCCAGCTACTTGGGAGGCTGAGGCAGGAGAATCGCTTGAACCTGGGAGGTGGAGGTTGTGGTGAGCCAAGATCACACCATTGCACTCCAGCCTAGGCAACAGAATGAAATGCCATCACAAAAAAAAAGAAAAAAAAAGAAAGAAAAAAAGAAAAAGAAAAAGAAAACGAATGAATACACTGGGTCTTTTGTTGTTGTCTCACAGGTTTTCGAAGCTCTGTTCACTCCTTTATTCATATTGGGTGAATTTTACTGATCTGTCTTCAAAAGTTAACTGATTCTATCTTCTGTCATCTCCATTCTACTATTGAGCCCATCCAGTGAGAGGTGTTTTTTTTTTTTTTTTGAGATGGTGTTTCATTCTTGTTGCCCAAGCTGGAGTGCAATGGTACAGTCTTGGCTCACTGCAACCTCTGCTTCCCAGGTTCAAGTGATTCTCCTGCCTCAGCCTCCCAAGTAGCTGGAATTACAGGCATGCTCTGCCACACCTGGCTAGTTTTTGTATTTTTAGTAGAGACAGGGTTTCACCATGTTGGCCAGGTTGGTCTCGAACTCCTGACCTCAAGTAATCTGCCCGCCTCGGCCTCCCAAAGTGCTGGGATTACAGGTGTGAGCCACCACACCAGGCCCCAGTGAGATTTAAAAAAATTTTTTGTTGTTGTTATTTTGTTGTTGTTGTTAATAGAAATGGGGTCTCACCATTTTTCTCAGGCTAGTCTTTAACACCTGGGCTCCCCACCTCGGCCTCCCAATGCTGGGATTACAGGTGTGAGCTACTGCCCCCAGCCCCGGTTTTTATTTCTGTTATTGCACTTTTCAGTTCTATATTTGCCTTTTTTTTGTATTAATAATTTCTATTTCTTTGCTGAGATTTTTCTGTTTTCTTGTTTGTTCCAAGAGAATTTGTAGAATTTGTAGTTGATTGTTGAAACTTTTTATGATGGCTGCTTTAAAATCCTTGTCAGATAATTCCATCATCTGAGTCATCTTTAAACAAACTTTTTTTTTAATTTGCATGTCATCCTTGCACAGGGGCCATGCTAATCTTCTCTGTATCATTCCAGTTGTAGTGTATGTGTTGCCAAAGCGAGCACATCTGAGTCATCCTGATGTTGGCGTGAGTTGGTTATCTTTTCGTATTCAAGTTGTGATTTTCTTGGTTCTTAGTATAATGTGTAATTTTCTATTGTATTCTGGCAATTTGTTTTTAATTAAAATTTTACAATGGCCAAAAATTGTGTGTGTATATATATATAGTACAACATAATGTTTTGAAATATATATACACTGTGGAATGGCTAAATTGAGCTAATTAACATGTATTACCTCACATATTTATAATGTTTTCATGAGAATACTTGAAATCTATTCCCTTAGCAATTTATTTTATTTTATTTATTTATTTATTTTTTGAGACAGGGTCTCACTTTGTTGCACAAGCTGGTGTGCAGTGGTGCAATCTGGGTTCATCTCAGCCTTGACCTCCCCGGCACAGGTGATCCTCCCATTTCATCCTCCTGAGTAGCTGGGACTACAGGCAGCTGCCACCATGCCTGACTAATTTTCGTATTTTTTGTGGAGACAGGGTTTCTCCATGTTGTCCAGGCTGGTCTTGAACTGTTGGGCTCAAGTGATCCTCCCGCCTCGGCCTCCCAAAGTGCTAGGATTACAGGCATGAGCCACTGCACCCAACCAGCAATTTTCAAGAATACAACACCACCAGGCACACGGTGGCTCATGACTGTAATCCCAGCACATTGGGAGGCCAAAGCAGAAAGATCACTTGAGCCCAGGAGTTTGAGACCAGGCTGGGCAACATAGCAAGAACTCGTCTCTACAAATAAAAAAATCAGCTGGGCATGGTGGCACGCACTTGTGGTCCCAGCTACTCAGGAAGCTGAGGCAGGAAGATCACTTGAGCCCAGGAGATCAAGGCTGTAGTGAGCCGTGGTTGTGCCACTACACTCCAAAGACACAGGGAGACCCTGTCTCTATTTAAAAAAAAAAGAATACAATACATTACTCTTAACTATAGTCACTGTGTTGTACAATAGATCTCACTTATTCCTACTATCTAATTGAAATATTGTATCCTTCACCAACATCTCCCCAACCCCCTTCACCCCCAGCCCCTAGTAACCACCATTCTACTCTCTGCTTTTATGACTTCAACTTTTTTAGATTCCACATGTGAGACCATGTGGTATTTGTCTTTCTGTGCCCGGCTTATTTCCTTATATACCGTCCTCCAGGTTCATGATATAGTTTCCTTTGGTTATGTATCTAGTAGTGAGATTGCTGGATCATATGGTAATTCTATTACATTTTTGTGTGTGTGTGAGATAGGATCTTGCCCTCTCCCCCAGGATGGAGTGCAGTGGCGTGATCAATCACAGCTCACTACAGCCTCCACCTCCTGGGGTCAAGTGATCCTCTTGCCTCAGCCTCCCAAGTAACTGGAATTACAGGCGTGTGCCACCATGCCCAGCTAATATTTGTATTTTTTGTAGAGACAGGGTCTTGCTATGTTGCCCAGGCTGGTCTTTACCTCCTGGGCTCAAGTGATACTCCCTCCTTACCCTCCCAAAGTCCTGGGATTACAGGTGTGAGCTACTGTGCCTGGCCTATTTTTAATTTTTTTGAGGTGCATCCTGGTCTATTATGTTAGGAGACTCGGAGTCCTATTTAAGTCTTTTATTTTAGCAGGCAGTCACTCTATTTAGGTTTATCATGTAGGTTTTGGCCTAGTTTTTCTGCTGTGTTTCTAATGGCGGTTTAGTCTTCAGAGCCTTTGTGGTGTTATTTTTGTCTGTTTGGTCTATCTGGTACCTCTGAGGCGCCCACTTGTCTCTGCTTGGTGCTGCCTGAGGGAACAGGAGAGCTTTCTACAGGCCAGGTCTCCACGTGTTTCTTTCTTTCTTTCTTTTTTTGACAGAGTCTCACTCTGTCACCTAGGATGAAGGAGAGTGGCGTGATCATGGCTCACTGCAGCCTCGACCTCCTGGGCTCAAGTGATCCTCCTGCCTTAGCCTCTCGAGTAGCTGGGATCACAAGTGCGTGACGTCATGCCTGGCTAATTTTTAATTTTTGGTAGAAACGAGGTCCCCTCATGTTGCCCAGACTGGTCTCAAACTCCTGGGCTCAAACAATACTCCCGCCTCAGCCTCCCAAAGTGCTAGGAGTATAGGAAGGAGCCACCGCGCCCAGCCTCTGGGTGTTTCTTGATGGTGGGGCGATGTGATGAGATCCCCCTACCAGTGCCTTCTGGCTGCCCAGGTGTCTCTGCAGGGAAGCGGAATCCCAGGCCTGCAAGGCCAGTGGGGCTTCCTGGGCCAGGATGCTTGTTGTAGCTGGGTCCCTTTTGCTGGTTCTGCCTGTTTGCCCTAGTGCTTCTGAGCAGGAGAGGGGTTTTCTGAGTCTGGTCACCTGCTGTGGTTATATCATTTCTGCCAGTTTCACCTACTAGTCCCAAGCCTCCTGTTGGGAGAAGGGAGTCTCGAGTCTTCAAGGCACCTAAGGTAAGGGATTGTCCAGGCCTGGCCTCTTGCTATGGCTGTGTCTTTTTGATGCACTACAGGTTCTCTCTGTTGGCCTGGGCAGGGTGGGGTCGAGGGGAGGTCCCTTACTGGGGAGGGGTATCCCTGGCCCTGTGGAGAAGGACAGCACTTCTCATGACCACTTACTGTTAATGGGTTCCCGATCCACCCTCTCACTGTTGGTGTTGGGTTTGCCTCACGTTATCAGAGGGACTTCCCTTTCATCCAGGGGAGGAACTAGCCTATTAGGGCTGCCTTCCATGGCTTGGATCAGGGTTAGGAAATGCTGGGCTCGAGTTGCCTTCTTCTGGTGAGTGGGGGGACATAAGATGCCCTGTAGTAGTGCTGTTTTTCCAGTCTTGGAATTCTAAATGAGTTAACTTTCTTTTTCTTTCTTTTTTGAGATGGAGTTTCACTCTTGTTGCCCAGGCTGGAGTGCAATGGCGTGACCTTGGCTCGCCGCGACCTCCACCTCCCGGGTTCAAGCCATTCTCCTGCCTCAGCCTCCCGAGTAGCTGGGATTACAGGCATGCGCCACCACGCCCAGCTAATTTTGTATTTTTAGTAGAGATGGGGTTTCTCCATGTTGGTTAGACTGATCTCAAACTCCTGACCTTAGGTGATCTGCCTGCCTTGGCCTCCCAAAGTGCTGGGATTACAGGTGTGAGCCACTGTACCTGGCCAAGGAGTTCAGTTTTTTCTTACTGCCATTCATAGTTTCCCTTTGGTTGTCTCTTGTACTATTTCCAGGGTTGATAGTTGTGCTCAGCAGGAAGGAGCAGGGAGAAATAGGTCTATGTTACCTCATCCAGACTGGAAAGCTCTGTTTTTTAGCCACCAATGCCTCTCAGGTCTGACCTTAAACCCAAGCCTCTGTTAACTATTCCATCAACAATGCCTACTCTTTTATTATTACTTTTTTTTTAGACAGCGTATCACTCTGTCACCCAGGCCGGAGTGCAGTGGCACGATCTCGCCTCACTGCAAGCTCCACCTCCTGGGTTAACACCATTCTCCTGCCTCAGCCTCCCCAGTAGCTGGTACTACAGGTGCTCGCCACCACGCCTGGCTAATTTTTTTTTTTTTTTTTTTTTTTTGTATTTTTAGTAGAGACGGGGTTTCACTGCGTTAGCCAGGATGGTCTCGATCTCTTGACCTTGTGATCTACCCGCCTGAGCCTCCCAAAGTGCTGAGCTTACAGGCATGAGTCACCATGCCCGGCCTTTTTTTTTTTTTTTTTGAGATGGAGTTTCGCTCTTGTCCCCCAGGCTGGAGTGCAGTGGCATGATCTCAGCTCACTGTAACCTCTGCCTCCCAGGTTCAAGCCGTTCTCCTGCCTCAGCTTCCTGAATAGGCATGCGTCACCATGCTGAGCTAATTTTTGTATTTTTAGTAGAGACACAGTTTTACCATGTTGGCCAGGCTGATCTCAAACTCCTGAACTCAAGTGATCCGCCTGCCTCAGCCTCCCCAAGTGCTGGGATTACAGCCTTGAGCCACCGCACCTGGCCTCTTTTTTTTTTTTTTTTTTTTTTAAATACAGAGTCTGGCTCTGTCACCCAGGCTGGAGTGCAGTGGCATGATCTTGGCTCACTGCAAGCTCCGCTTCCCGGGTTCATGCCATTCTCCTGCCTCAGCCTCCCGAGTAGCTGGGACTACAGGCGCCCGCCACCACGCCCAGCTAATTTTTTTAAAATATTTTTAGTAGAGACAGGGTTTCACCGTGTTAGCCAGGATGGTCTCGATCTCCTGACCTCATGATCCGCCTGCCTCGGCCTCCCAAAGTGCTGGGATTTCAGGCGTGAGCCACTGCGCCCAGCCTCTTTTTTTTTTTTTTTTTTTTTTTTTTTTTTTAGAGACAGGGTCTTGCTATGTTGGCCAGGGTAATCTCGACCTCCTGGCCTCAAGCAATCCTCCTGCCTTGGCCTCCAAAAGTGCTGGGATTACAAGTGTCAGCCACTATACCCAGCCTACAATGCTACTGTTGTCTGTCCTTGAATATGGGCTTCTGTCAATAGTTCACCCTCAATGCCCATCTTTTATACATCTTTAACTCTGGCCTCTGTTAACTCTTATCATTCATGGTCCTCTGGTCTACAATAAAAAATCATGTCTCTCTCAGCTTGATGTGATTTACGATTCTCCTGCCTCAGCCTCCTGAGTAGCTGGGATTACAGGCACGTGCCACCGCGCTTGGCTAATTTTTGTATTTTTAGTAGAGACAGGGTTTCACCATGTTGGCCAGGCTGGTCCTGAACTCTTGACCTCAGATGATCCACCTGCCTCGGCCTCCCAAAGTGCTAGGATTACAGGTGTGAGCCACCATGCCTGGCCGCTAATTTTTTTTTTTAAGAAATGGTACATTAGGGCCAGGCGCGGTGGCTCACTCCTGTAATCCCAGCACTTTGGGAGGCCAAGGTGGGCAGATCACGAGGTCAGGAGATCGAGACCATCCTGGCTAACACGGTGAAACCCCATCTCTACTAAAAATACAAAAAAAATTAGCCGGGCATGGTGGCGGGCACCTGTAGTCCCACCTGCTGGGGAGGCTGAGGCAGGAGAATGGCGTGAACCTGGGAGGTGGAGCTTGCAGTGAGCCAAGATCGCGCCACTGCACTTCAGCCTGGATGACAGAGCAAGACTCCCTCTCAAAAAAAAAAAAAAAAAAAAAAAAAGACAGAAATGGTACATTAGGATGTTCTTGCACTGCTCTAAAGAAACACCTGGGGCCAGGTGCGGTGGCTCATGCCTGTAATCCCAGCACTTTAGGAGGCCGAGGCGGGCAGATCACGAGGTCAAGAGATCAAGACCATCCTGGTCAACATGTTGAAACCCTGTCTCTACTAAAAATACAAAAATTAAGGCCGGGCGCGGTGGCTCAAGCCTGTAATCCCAGCACTTTGGGAGGCCAAGACGGGCGGATCACGAGGTCAGGAGATCGAGACCATCCTGGCTGACACGGTGAAACCCCGTCTCTACTAAAAAAATACAAAAAACTAGCCGGGCGAGGTGACGGGCGCCTGTAGTCCCAGCTACTTGGGAGGCTGAGGCAGGAGAATGGCGTAAACCCGGGAGGCGGAGCTTGCAGTGAGCTGAGATCCGGCCACTGTACTCCAGCCCCGGCGACAGAGCAAGACTCCATCTCAAAAAAAAAAAAAAAAAAAAAAAAAAAAAAAAAAAAAAAATCCTTAAAAAGGCCGGGCGCGGTGGGTGGCTCAAGCCTGTAATCCCAGCACTTTGGGAGGCCGAGACGGGCGGATCACGAGGTCAGGAGATCGAGACCATCCTGGCTGACACAGTGAAACCCCGTCTCTACTAAAAAATACAAAAAAACTAGCCGGGCGAGGTGGCGGGCGCCTGTAGTCCCAGCTACTCGGGAGGCTGAGGCAGGAGAATGGCGGAAACCCGGGAGGCGGAGCTTGCAGTGAGCCAAGATCACGCCACTGCACTCCAGCCTGGGCGGCAGAGCGAGACTCTGTCTCAAAAAAAAAAAAAAAAAAAAAAAAAAACAAAAATTAGCCAGGCGTGGTGGAGCGCACCTGTAGTCCCAGCTACTCAGGAGGCTGAGGCAGGAGAATCACTTGAACCTGGGAGGCAGAGGTTGCAGTGAGCTGAGATCGCACCACTGCACCCCAGCCTGGCGACACAGCAAGACTCCATCTCAAAAAAAAAAAAAAAAAAAAAAAAAAGGCTGGGCGCGGTGGCTCACGCCCGTAATCCCAGCACTTTGGAAGGCTGAGGCGGGTGGATCACCAGGTCAGGAGATCAAGACCATACTGGCCAACACAGTGAAATCCCGTCTCTACTAAGAAACATACAAATAAATTAGGCGGGTGCCGTGGCAGGCACCTGTACTCCCAGCTACTCGGGAGGCTGAGGCAGGAGAATGGCTTGAACCTGGGAGGCGGAGCTTGCAGTAAGCCGAGATCACGCCACTGCACTCCAGCCTGGGAGACAGAGCGAGACTCCATCTAAAAAAAAAAAAAAAGAAAAAAAAAAAAAAAAAAAGAAAGAAATACCTGAGACTGGGTAAAGAAAAGAGGTTTAATTGGCTCATGATTCCACAGGTTGTACAGGAAGCATGGTTCTAGCATCTGCTCAGCTTCTGAGGAGGCTTCAGGAAACTTACAATCATGACAGAGTGTGAAGAGGAAGCAGGCACAATTTACATGGCTGGAGCAGGAAGAGAGAGGGTGAGGTGCTACATACTTTTAAATAACCAGATCTTTTGATAACTCATTCACTCACTATAGTGAGAACAGCACCAAGAGGATGATGTTAAACCACTCATGAAGGAACACCCCTGTGATCCGATCACCTCCCACCAGGCTCCATCTCCAACTTTGGGGATTACAATTCAACATGAGATTTGGGAGGGGACACAGATCCAAACCATATCAGATGGGGGTCTCACTATGTTGCCCAGGCTGGTTTCAAACTCCTGACCTCAAGTGATCCACCTACCTCCGCCTCCCAAAGTGCTGGGATTACAGGGATGAGCCACCACACCCGGCCCCAGGCTAGTCTTGAACTCCTGGGCTCAAGCAATCCTCCCACCTCGACCTCACAAAGTGTTTGGATTACAGGCATGAGCCACTGCCCACAGTGCTTTTGTTTTTTTATGGAGGCTTCATTACCTAGACATGATTAGTTAAACCATTGGCCATTGGTGATCAAGTCAATCTTCAGCCACTCTCCCCTTCCAGGAGGTTGAGGGTGGGTCTCAAAGTCCCAGTTCCCTATTTAGTTGCTCAGCCCCCAACCTGAAGCTATCTGGAGGCCCCCAGCCACCAGTCGTCTCATTAACAAGCAAAAGACACTCTTATCATTCTGGATATTCCAAGGGTTTTTGGAGCCACTTGTCCGGAAACTGGGACAAAATCAAATATATATTCCACAATATCACTCAGCTCCATCACCGTCAATGGCATGTTTGTTGAGGCTGGGCGCAGTGCCTCACCTCTGTAATCCTGGCACTTTGGGAGGCTGAGATGGGAGAGTCGCTTGATCCCAGGAGTTTGAGATAAGCCTGGGCAACGTGGCAAAACTCTGTCTCTACAAAAATTAGCTGGGGTGTGGTGACTTGCAGCTGTAGCAGCAGCTACTCAGGAGGCCGAGATGGGAGGATCAACTGAGCCTGGGAGGTCAAGGCTGCAGTGAGCTGTGGTCATGCCACTGTACCCAAGCCTGGGCGACAGAGTAAAACCCTGTCTCAAAAAAAAAAAAAAAAAAATGTAATTTTGTCTAGAATTGTGCCATCAGATAAGGCCAAAATAGTCACATGGTTATTGAGCACTTGAGGTTAATGAGGCCAGGTGCAGTGGTCATGCTGGTAATCTCAGCATTTTGGGAGGCTGAAGCAGAAGGATTTTTTGAGCCCAGGAGATGGAGGCTGCAGTGAGCTATGATTGTACCACTGCCTTCCAGCCTCAGCGACAGAGCAATATCCTGTTTCAAAACAACAACAACAACAACAACAAAAAAACTATGGGGCTAATAAGACTGAGGAACTGAATTTTAAAATTTATTCATTTTAGGCCGGGCGCGGTGGCTCACGCCTGTAATCCCAGCGCTTTGGGAGGCCGAGGCGGGCGGATCACAAGGTCAGGAGATCGAGACCACAGTGAAACCCCGTCTCTACTAAAAATACAAAAAATTAGCCGGGCGCGGTTGTGGGCGCCTGTAGTCCCAGCTACTCGGGAGGCTGAGGCAGGAGAATGGCGTGAACCCGGGAGGCGGAGCTTGCAGTGAGCCGAGATCGCGCCACTGCACTCCAGCCTGGGCGACAGAGCGAGACTCCGTCTCAAAAAAAAAAAAAATAAAATAAAATAAAATTTATTCATTTTAGTTAATTTAACATTTAAATTAGATACACACCCACTGTGTACCCACAAAAATAAAAAATAAAAATTTAACACACACAATAAAATAGATAATTCAATTATTGGAAAACTTTTAAAGTATATTTGGAACGACTTACGAATTTGTTGTTGTTTGTTTGTTTATTTATTTATAGAGACAGAATCTTTCTTTGCTGCCCAGGCTGGAGTATGGTGGCACAATCATAGCTCACTGCAGCCTGGAACCTCTGGCCATAAGCCATCTCCCCTCCTCAGCCTCCTGAGTAGCTGGGACCACAGGGGAGCACCATGATGACTAGCTAATTTTGTTTAGTTTTTGTAGAGACAGGGTCTCACTATGTTGCCCAGGCTAGTCTGGAACTCCTGGCCTTAAGCAATCCTCCCTCCTTGGCCTCCCGAAGTACTGGGATTACAGGCATAAACCACTGTGCCTGGTCACTTGTGAATATTTTTGTCTTGTTTTTTGAGACAGAGTTTCGCTCTTGTTGCCCAGGCCAGAGTGCAATGGCGTGTTCTTGGCTCACTGCAACCTCCACCTCCTGGGTTTAAGTGATTCTCCTGCCTTAACCTCCCAGGCACACGCCACCACACCCGGCTTTTTGTATTTTTAGTAGGCACGGGGTTTCTCCATGTTGGCCAGGCTGGTCTAAAACTCCTGACCTCGGCCGGGCACGGTGGCTCAAGCCTGTAATCCCAGCACTTTGGGAGGCCGAGACGGGTGGATCACGAGGTCAGGAGATCGAGACCATCCTGGCTAACACAGTGAAACCCCGTCTCTACTAAAAAATACAAAAAATGAGCCGGGCGAGGTGGCGGGCGCCTGTAGACCCAGCTACTCGGGAGGCTGAGGCAGGAGAATGGCGTGAACCCGGGAGGCGGAGCTTGCAGTGAGCCGAGATCGCGCCACTGCACTCCAGCCTGGAGGATAGAGCGAGACTCCGTCTCAAAAACAAAACAAAACAAAACAACAACAACAACAAAAAACTCCTGACCTCAGGTGATCCACCCACCTCGGCCTGCCAAAGTGCTGGGATTCCAGGCATGTGCCACCATGCCAGGAATGTTAACCGATGTTTTCAACTAAATTTTGTGAAAGATATCTGAGTACAAATAAAGTACTTCTGATGAAAATTTAGCTTTCAAAATTGAGATTTGCTGTCAGTGTAAAATACACATCTGATTTCACAGTCTTATTACCACAAAAATAATGCCAAATATCTAGGTAATTTTAAAAATTAATTACATGTTGAAATAAGAATGTTTGGTTATGTAGTTCAAACAAAGTATGTTATTAAAATTCATTTAACTTATTTCTTTTCCTTTTTGTGTCATCTGTCTGCAACGTCTCATGTTACATCTCCTCCCTGTCTTCCACTAGGATTGGAAATTGAGGCTGCTGTTCTGTGTCAAAGTGATTTAGTCTCTCAGGCATTAAGATGCTTCATTCTTAATGATGTAATTTGAACTGCAAAATTATTTCGCCTAGTGACAAGGATGTTCGCACTTCATTGGCCATGGAGACTAAAGCCTGCCTCCCACACAGAGCCATTGGCTAGCTGCGCCATCTCTCCAAAGCAACCTCGGGCTGTGTTCCCACCCACTTCAACTACCTCCAGCTGTGCCATTTACCTGCATCCCCGTCAGGCTATGTCCGACTGGCCCCTTCCTTGCACTGGACAATGGGGACTTCTGCTGATTTATAGATCAGGCAGCCTCATATTGACCTGGGAGACCAGAGCCTGTTTCTTATATTCAGCCATTAGCTAACTGCACCTTCAGTCCACAGCTTCTCAAGCTAGGCTTTGGCTGCCTCACTTCACATGGCAACGGGGTTAGTTACTACCTAGTAACAGTTTACCGTTACTGCCATAGGCTGAAGAGACAAACGCCCAACTTCTCGTGCATTCATTGGCTAACTATTTGCAGCAACTCAGGTCCTTTCCACCCTGCACATAGCAACAGGGGCTTCTCCCTAGAACCGGCTGCTTCATCCCATTGGCCACCAGAAACCAGATCCCACCTCCCCGATGCAGCCATTGGTCAGCTGCACCATCTATCTACAACCCCCCCCCCCCCCCCGATTTGGTCTAGACAAGAAATCTCAAACTGCTGGTTTCTATGAACTCTGCTGCCACCACTGCTCATCTGGCTGGACCTCGAACTTGGTCATCTGTTATCTAATCCACCGTCAATAATTCCCTTGTCAAAATCTAAAATCTAGGCCCCTGTTAACATTTTCACCACTTCTGGACCAACTTCAAACCCCATCTTTTTTTTTTTTTTTTTTTTTTTTTTTTGAGACAGTCTCGCTCTTTCTATCGCCCAGGCTGGTGTGCAGTGGCGCGATCTCGGCTCACTGCAACCTCTGCCTCCTGGGTTCAAGCGATTCTCCTGCCTCAGCCTCCCAAGTAGCTGGGATTACAGGTGTGAGCCACCACATCCAGCTGATTTTTTTATTTTTGGTAGAGACGGGGTTTCACCACGTTGGCCAGGCTGGTCTTGAACTCCCAATCTCAGGTGATCTGCCCGCCTCGGCCTCCCAAAGTGCTGGGATTACAGGCGTGAGCCACCACGCCCGGCTTCCCAGCAGTATTAATTTAGTCTGACCTCAATCTAGTGCTCTAATAACTCTTCCACCATCAATGCCTTTCTGGTATAGCTTAGCATTCAGCCTTTGACTAACTATTCCCCCAGCAATGCCCCGCTGACCTGGAGCCTGAATCAGGCCTATTCATTTTTCCACCGTCAATGCATACTAGGAATGATCTCAAACTTCACCTCTGTGAACTCTTCCAACATTAATGACCTTGATAAAGACTACCAAGGTCACATTTCTAGTCCCGAAAGAAATGGGTTTATTAACCTGCTGCAGCAATGAAGACCACGCCCCACAGGAACTGTGGGGATGTCTCACCTAAGGTAACTTAACTTGTTCCAGTTTGCCCAGGACTTTCCTGCTTTTAGAACTGAATGCCCTTGTCCCAGTAAACCCCATTCCTAGGCAAACAGGGATGGCTGATCACCTTAGTGTCAATGAACAAAGGAAGGAATGGGATTACTATAAGATATAGGAGTGGAATTTAGGTAAAATGTAAATGAAGCAGTGTTTTGACAAGCCCAAAGCAAAGGAGGTTGGTATGGAAAAGGATCAACATTAGGTTCAGACTGTGAAGCAGACCTAAGGTCCTTTTTCTTTAGAAACACAAAAGAAGCTGGGCGCGGTGGCTCAAGCCTGTAATCCCAGCGCTTTGGGAGGCTGAGGCGGGTGGATCACTTGAGGTTAGCAGTTCGAGACCAGCCTGGCCAACATGATGAAACCCTGTCTCTACTAAAAATACAAAAATTAGCTGAGTGTGGTGGCACACACCTGTAATCCCAGCTACTTGGCACACACCTGTAATCCCAGCTACTCGGGAAGCTGAGGCAGGAGAATCACATGAACCTGGGAGGCAGAGGTTGCAGTGAGCCGAGACCACACACTGCACTCCAGCCTGGGCAACAGAGCAAGACTCTGTCTCAAAAAATGAAAAATGAAAAAAAGAAACAACAACAAAAAAGAAACACGAAAGATAGGCTGTGTGCAGTGTCTCAGGCCTGTAATCCTAGCACTTGAGGTGGGCGAATCCCTTGAGCCCAAGAGTTCAAGACCAGCCAGGGCAACATAGTAATATCTTGTCTTTACAAAAAACGAACAAAGGTAGCTGGGTGATGTGGTGTGTGCCTGTAGTCTGTCAGCTACTTGGAAGGCTGAGGTGGGAGGATCACTTGAGTCCAGGAGGTTGAGGTTGCAGTGAGCTATGATCATGCCACTGCACTTCAGCCTGGGTGACAGAGTGAGACCCTATCTCAGCAAAACAAAAAAAAAAAAAAAAAAAAAAAAAGAGAGAAAAAGAAAAGAAAAAAAAATAAACACTAAACATAGATGTGAAGTTTTGACTTCAGATACCCATTATCTGAAGCTCTGCACCTGGGTCAGAAATCAAGGCTATTTCTCTGTGTCACAGTAGCTTAGATCCTCCAGGGAAGAGTAGGCGGTTTTATTCTTATTGATATTGTTTCAAACAGGAAAATTTCCGATAGTCTATGATTTTAGAGAACAAGGTTTCTCTGCAGGGCTAGGACTAGGGTAAGGTGAGGGAGGCATTTGCCTTAAGTGTAAAATGTAAGGGGGTATTAAAAAAACTCAGTAATCAAGATCAATACCATTTGATTGATTGATTGATTGAGACAGTGTCTCCCTCTGTCCCTCAGGCTGCAGTGCAGTGGTGCAGTCATGGCTTACTGCAGTCTGGACCTCCCAGGCTCAAGAGATCCTCCCACCTCCTCACCTCCTGAGTAGCTGGGACTATAGGCACACGTCACCATGCACAACTAATTTTGCTTATTTTTTGCAGAGATGAGGTCTCACTATGTTGCTCAGGCTCGTCTCAAGTGATCTGCCCACCTCGGCCTTCCCCAAAATTCTGGGATTACAGGCGTGGACTATCGCGCCCAGCCAAGATCAATAACATTTTTTGTTTGTTTGAGATGGAGTCTCGTTCTTTCACCCAGGCTGGAGTGCGGTGATGTGATCTCAGCTAACTGCAACCTCCACCTCCCGGGTTCAAGCTATTCTCGTGTCTCAGACTCCTGAGTCACTGGGATTACAGGCACGCACCACTACGGCCGGTTAATTTTTATATTTTACTAATACAAGAGACAGAGTTTCACCATGTTAGCCAGGTTGGTCTCAAACTCCTGACCTCAGGTGATCCACCCACTTTGGCCTCCCAAAGTATTGGGATTACAGGCCTGAGCCATGGCGCCAGGCTCCTCTTCTCTCTTCTCTTCTCTTCCCTTTCTTTTCTTTTTTAGACAGGGTATCACTCTGTTGACCAGGGTGGAGTGCTGTGTCGTGATCTCTGCTCACTTGCAACCACCACCTCCCAGGTTCAAGCCATCCTCCCACCTCAGCCTCCTGAGTAGCTGAGACTACAGATGCACACCACCACACCCGTTAAGTTTTGTATTTTTGGTAGAGACGGGTTTTGTCATTTTGCTGAGGCTGGTCCTGAACTCCTGACCTCAAGTGATCCTCCTGCGTCCCCTTCCCATAGTGTTGGGATTACAGGCATGAACCACCATACCTGGCCGCGCCTGGCCATTTTCTAAGCATTTTTCTTAAAAAAAAAAAAAATTGAAATGGGGTCTCACTCTGTCACCCAGGCTGGAGTGCAGTGGTGCAATCATAACTCCCTGCAGCCTCTAACTCCTGGGCTGAAGCGATCCTCCCACCTCAGCCTCCTGAGTAGCTAGGACTACAGGTGTGTGCCACCACACCCGGCTAATTTTTGTATTTTTAGTAGAGACGAGTTTCATCATGTTGCCCAGGCTAGTCTTGAACTCTGGATCTCAAGTGATCCGCCCACCTCAGCCTCCCAAAGTGCTGGGATTAGAGGTGTGAACCACCGCGCCTGGGCTTTAAGCATTTTTCTATTGATAATTTGCTAAAAAAAACCATTGGTTGTCCATGGCCCCGCGCGGTGGTTCACGCCTCTAATCCCAGCACTTTGGGAGGCAGAGGCGGGTGGATTACCTGAGGTCGGAAGTTTGAGACCAGCCTGACCAACATGGAGAAACTCCGTCTCTACTAAAAATACAAAATTAGCCGGGCGTGGCGGAGCATGTCTATAATTCCAGCTACTCCGGAGGCTGAGGCAGGAGAATCGCTTGAACCCGGGAGGCGGAGGTTGTGGAGAGCCGAGATCGTGCCATTGCACTCCAGCCTGGGCAACAAGAGTGAAACTCCATCTCAAAAAAAAAAATAAAATAAAAAAATAAAAAAATTTAAAAAAAGGAAAGAAAAACCATTGGTTGTTCATATGAAAGACTATTATTATTATTATTATTATTATTATTCCTAACTACTATCATTGTAGTGGGGCAAGGAGGGTAATGGAGATGGGGGAGTTCAAGTCTTCTCCATGGTAACCGCAGCATATCGGGAGATTGTACACCCTGACTCCTTTCCCCTCTTCTCCAGTGGTATCGCCCACGACGGGCACCTGTGTTAACCTGATTTCTCCCCCTCTTCCCAGTGGTATCGCCAAGGGGGAGATTGTACCACCCTGACTTCTTCCTCTTGCCCAGTGGTGGATCCCTTGAACATCAGAACACGCCCCATCCTCCCTGGGTAGGAGGCGCACCTCTGCTTCTTTAAAATTTGCCCAAACTTATAGAACCGAGTTCCAAAGACCAGCTTCTCCCAGAATCTTGCCCCTAGAAGGATTCTACCCGTGAACGCCCTCTCGCCCCCGCCTTCTGTGGAACAGCCCACTGTACGGAATGGGTGCTAAGATGGCCGCCCCCATGAGACACAACATAGCGCAGCCATATTCCTCGCCTGACAACGCCACTCATGGACCAAGTCTCCGCCGATCCGTAACAGGGCTGTGTTCAGTGAGTAGACTACAACCTCTCAGTTCTACTGATCGTGTGCAAAATCAACAGCCCTAGAAGGTGCAGTGTCGGGGTGAGGACAGGAAACGGAAATCCCCCTCAGAGGCCGTTTAAGCCTTCTTGGCGCGCGACGCTAAATGCAGTGCACGAGGTTTTATGGCGTGATAGTCGCTCAGGTGATTTTGAAGCTTTGTTGGCTTCGGGGGATGATGCGTTGGCAGTTGTGGTGTCAACTGGTGGGGAAATAAAGAACCTAATGAATGGGAATCTATGAGTGTCAGGGATGAGGGCCTCTGGAGTAGTCAGGTTTTAGATTCCCTGCTGTGTCTTGATGTCCAGCCTTAATAGTGTGCGCTTTGGGTTTTTCCTTTATCAGTATTCCCAGAGGTTTGCTAATTTTATTAACCTTTCCAAAAAAAAACAACTTTTGACGTTGTTGCTCCTCTGATCACATATCTCTTCTGATGTACCTTTGTTTTCTATTTCTTTAATTTCTGCTCTTATCTGTACTGTTTTCTCTTTATCTAACTTCTTAAATTGAATGTTAATTCATTAATGCTCAGCCTTTCTTTGTTAAAGAAAATTTTAAGAGCATGCCCTTTTCCTTAAGAATATCTTTAGCTGCAATCAAGAATATGTTGTATACACCGTCTTTTTTTTTTTTTTTTTTGACGGAGTCTCACTCTGTCGCTCAGGGTGGAGGGCAGTGGCGCGATCTCGGCTCACTGCAACCTCCGCCTCCCCGGTTTCCAGCGATTCTCGTGCCTCGGCTTCCTGAGTCGCTGGGATTACTGGCGCGCGCCACCAAGCCCGGTTAATTTTTATATTTTTAGTGGAGATGGGGTTTCGCCATGTTGCCCAGACTGGTCTAGAACTCCTGGATTCAAACGATCCACTCGCCTCGGCCTCCCAAAGTGCTGGGATTACAGGCGTGAGCCACCGCGCCAGGCCGACTATTTTATATTAGTCAAAATTTTTCTCTTTTTGTAATCGTATAGGCCCACCTCCTTAAAATGTTTATTCTGGCCGGGCGCAGTGGCTTACCCCTGTAATCCCAGCACTTTGGAAGGCCGAGGAGGGCGATTGCTTGAGTCCAGGAGGGAACAGCCTGGGCAACACAGGGAGACTGCCGTCTGTACGGAAAAAAAAAAAAAGCTGAGGTGGAAAGATCGCCTGATTGCGAAAGCCTTGATTGCACCACTGCACTCCAGCCTGGATGACAGAGGGAGACCTTGTCTCAAAAAAAAAAAAAAAAACAACAACAACAACAAAGTTACACTTACGTATTTTATATAGTTTTTGCTATCATTATTTATGCAATTTTGTTTCCATTGGCTCGTTGTTATTGTAGAGAGAAACTGTCTGCTTTTGACCAGGCGCGGCGGCTCATGCCTGTAATCCCCGCAGTTTGGGAGGCCGAGGTGGGCAGATCACGAGGTCTGGAGTTCGAGATCAGCCTGACCAACATCGTGAAACCCCGTCTCTACTAAAAATACAAATATTAGCCGGGCATGGTGGCGCTCGCCTGTAATTCCGGCTACTCAGGAGGCTGAGGTAGCAGAATCTCAGAATCGCTTGAACCTGGGAGGTGGAGGTCGCAGGGAGGTGGAGATCGCAGTGAGCCAAGATTGCACTACTGCACTCCAGCCTGGGTGGCAGAGTGAGACTCCATCTCAAAAAAAAAAAAAACAAAAAAAAAAACAAAAGAAGCTATCTGCTTTTATAATTTTACCTTGTATCCAGCCCCTTACATTGTATTATACCCTATGAATTTTAGTAGTCTTTTAGCAGTCTGGTAGGTTTTCTATGTATAAAATAATCTTATTGGCAAGAAAGCTACATTTTCATTTTCATTTCTTTCCAGTGTTCATGTTCACCCTAATTATTTTTTTCTTTTTTCTTTCTGCCTTTTTTTTTCTTTCTTTCTTTCTTTCTTTTTTTTTTTGTTTTGAGGCAGAGTCTTGCTCTGTTGCCCAGGCTGAAGTGCAGTGACGCAATCTTGGCTCACTGCAATCTCTGCCTCCCAAGTTCAAGCAATTTTCCTGCCTCAGCCTCTCGAGTAGCTGGGATTACAGGTGTGTTGCCACCATGTCTAGCTAATTTTTGTGATTTTAGTAGACACGGGATTTCACCATGGTCTCGAACTTCTGACCTGCTGACCTCAGGTGATCAGCCTGCCTCGGCCTACCAAAGTGCTGGGATTACAGGCGTGAGCCACCTCGTCCGGCCTCTTTTTTTTTTTTCTTTAATAGAGACAAGGTGTCACTCTGTCGCCTAGGCTGGAGTATAGTGGAGTGATCTCAACTCACTGCAACTCTGTGTGTGTTTTTTGTTTGTTTGTTTGTTTGTTTGTTTTTTAAGGATACTGGGTTTTGTCATGTTGTCCAGGTTAGTTTTGAACACCTGGGGGCTCAAGGGATCCTCTTGCCTCGGCCTCCCAAAGTGTTGGGATTAAAGCCATGAGCCGCTGTACCTAGCCTGATTATTTATTTCTTTTCTTTTCTTTCTTTTTTCTTTTTTTTTTTTTTTTTCTGGAGACGGAGTCTCGCTCTGTCGCCCAGGCTGGAGTGCAGTGGCCGGATCTCGGCTCACTGCAAGCTCCGTCTCCCGGGTTCACGCCATTCTCCTGCCTCAGCCTCCCGAGTAGCTGGGACTACAGGCGCCCGCCACCTCGCCCGGCTAGTTTTTTGTATTTTTTAGTAGAGACGGGGTTTCACTGTGTTAGCCAGGATGGTCTCGATCTCCTGACCTCGTGATCCGCCCGTCTCGGCCTCCCAAAGTGCTGGGATTACAGGCTTGAGCCACCGCGCCCGGCCTTTTTCTTTTTTCTTTTAGAGACAAATTCTTGCTCTGTCACCCAGGCTGGAGTGCAGTGGCACCATCAGAGGTCACTGCAGCCTCCACCTCTCAGGCTCAAGTTATCTTTCTGCTTCAGCTTCCTTAGTAGCTGGCACTACGGGTGTGGACCACCACACTTGGATTATTTCACTTCTTGTAAAGACGGGGGTCTCACTTTGTTGCCAATGCTGGTTTCGAACTACTGGACTCAAGCAACCTTCCTGTCTTGGCCTCCTAAAGTTCTGAGATTACAGGCATGAGTCACTGTGCCCAGCCCACTCTAATTATTTCATCTTCTCTTGTGTGAGCTAGAGCCCACAAAACAATTTTGGGTTATAGCAGGCAGTACTAATTTTATGGCAATAGCTTCATCATTTTACTTTTTAGCATGGTGTTTCAGGGTTATGTTTCATAATTGATTTTTGTGGCATTTAAGTGATTTCCTTCTTCCCTGATTTCAGTTTGAGCTTACATTAGTAATGGCTGCTTAATTGCGTTGGATGCTTTTTTGGTGTAAGTTAATAGCAGAGTGTTTCCCCCTGTAATTTGTTGATGTAATATATAGCATTAGGCCAGGCGCAGTGGCTCACGCCTGTAATCCCAGCACTTTGGGAGGCAGAGGTGGGAGGATCACTTGAGGTCAGGAGTTTAAGACCAGCCTGACCAACATAGTGAAAACCCGTCTCTACTAAAAATACCAGCATTAGCTGGGCGTGGTGGCGGGCACCTGTAATCCCAGCCACCAGGAAGGCTGAGGCAGGAGAATTGCTTGAACCTGGGAGGCGGAGGTTGCTGTGAGCAGAGATTGCACCATTCCACTGCAGCCTGGGCGGCAAGAGCGAAACTCCATCTCAAAAACAAAAACAAAAAAAAAAAAAAAAAGAAAATACATAACATTATTAAGATTGAACCATTTTTTTTCTGGAAAGAAAAGGCTAAAAGCTTCCCAATAGAAGAATTTAAGAGGGATATTTCATCTAAGAGTGGAAAAAAAACAAAAGAAGGCAGAAGAAAGGATCGGCTAATTTCCTTTCATTTAGATTATCAGCTTTCCAGGTTTCCTGCCCTCACAGTCACCCACCAGGTCCCCTTGAACATGCCCATCACCTGCCCACCCCATGGGCCTTCAGCACCCTTAAGCACTGCCCCGGTTCTACTTCTCCTAAACCCAGATCTGCTTTGAACTTGAACTGAGGTGTAGGCTGGCTGAGTAGCAAGTGAAGCACCTGGTAGAGCCACTCAAGAAGAGACCCCAAGCTCATTAATTTGGCTCCAAATTTGATCATTTCATAATCCACCTTGGCTAATGCTCTGGGGATGCTGAACATTGTGGCATGAATGTGGGATGACACTGATGATACGGATACTGTCCTTTTAGGATTTCTTGGTGTCCCTGTGGAGCCATTGAGCCTTACCCCTTACTGGAGGCTGCAGGACCCTCTACACACAGACAGCTGTCCAGCACGGAAGGTGGCCTGAGGCCCAGGGTGAACATGCCAGCTAATGGGACATCACCCCAGGGATTCCCTGCCCTGATTCCAGGAGAACCTGGCAGATCTTTTGAGGTGAGGAGGAGGATCCTATATTTTTTTCTATATGTTGTTTTAGTTTATCTATTTTTAGTTAAATTTATATTTTGGGATAATTGTAGATTCAAATGCGATGTACCATTTACCTAGTTTTTGTCCCCAGTAGTAACATCTTGTAATACCCAGGATATTGACATGCAGAGCATTTCCATCCTCACAAGGATCCCCCATGTTGTCATTAAACAGACACAACCACTTCACTTCCTCCATCACTCCCCTCTTAACTCCGGGGCACCACTAATCTGTTCTCCAATAGTATAATTTTTTCATTTCAAGAATGTTGTGGCTGGACGCGGTGGCTCACGCCTGTCACCTGTAATCCCAGCACTTTGGGAGGCCAAGGTGGGTGGATCACTTGCAGCCAGGAGTTTGAGACCAGCCTGGCCAACATAGTGAAATCCTGTCTACTAAAAATACAAAAATTAACCGGGTGTTGTGGTGCGCACCTGTACTCCCAGCTGCTCAGGAGGTTGAGGCCGGAGAATCGCTTGAACCTGGAGCCGGAGGTTGCAGTAATCTGAGATCACATCACTACACTCTGCCTGGGTGACAGAGTGAGACCCTGTCTCACAAAAAAAAAAAAAAAGAAATGTTGTATTTGCTGGGCATGGCGGCTCATGCCTGTAATCCCAGCTCTTAGGGAGGCAGAAGCAGGAGGATAGTTTGAGCCTAGGAGTTTGAGACCTGCTGGGCAATATAGTGAGACCCTGTTCTCCATGAAAAGGAAAAAAAAAAAAAAAGGACAAAAACAAAAACAAGATACTGTTGTATTATTCAGATTGTACAATATGTACCTTTTGGGACTGGCTTTCGTCATTCAGCAAAATTCTGTGGAGATATCAATAGCTAACAGTATATCAATAGTTCATTCCTTTTTTTTTTTTTTTTTTTGAGACAGAGTCTCGCCCTGTCACCCAGGCTGGAGTGCAATGGTGCGATCTTGGCTCACTGCAACCTCTGCCTCCCCGGTTCAAGCTATTCTCCTGCCTCAGCCTCCCAAGTAGCTGGTATTACAGGTGTGCACCACCACACCTGGCTAATTTTTTGTATCTTTAGTAGAGACGGGGTTTCACCATGTTGGCCAGCCTGGTCTCTAACTCCTGACCTCGTGATCCACCTGCCTCAGTCTCCCAAAGTGCTGGGATTACAGGTGTGAGCCACCGTGCCCTGCCCATTCCTTTTTCTGCTGATACTTTTCCATGGCATGGATGTACCACACAGTGTAACCATTCACTGGTTGAAAGACATCCTGGTTGTTTCTAGTTGTTGGATATTATGAATAAAGATCCTATGATAGTTTGTGTAAGGTTTTTGTAGGGATGTGATATTGTGAAATATATAATGGTATTTCCTGGCAAACAACTCCTAATATCCTCAGAATCTCTAAAGTAGTAAAGTGTCTTTTTGTATGCTAATGAGTTGACTGATGCCTGGCAGTCCCTAGGCAGCTTCTGAATGGGGCTGGTCACAAGAAAGACTAAGGTAGGTTTAGAGGGTTGGGACCCTCCAACCACCTGGGAGGGGAGAGGGTGCTGACAGTCAAGTCGATCCACAAGGGCAAATGATTTAATCAATCATGCCTACATAATGAAGCCCACCTAAAACCCCAAAAGAATAGTTTGGAGAGCTCTGGGTAGCCGAACGCATGGGGATTCCTGAAGGGTGGTGCACCCAGAGAAGGCATGAAGACTCCAGGCCCCTTCCCCCATGCCTTGCCCTGTGTATCTCTTTATTTGACTGTGATTTGTTTGTATTTGTTTTTTGTTTTTGTTTTTGTTTTTGTTTTTTTTGAGATGGAGTTTCGCTCTTGTTGCACAGGCTGGAGTGCAATGGTGTGATCTCGGCTCACTGCAACCTCTACCTCCCGGATTCAAGCGATTCTCCTGCCTCAGCCTCCCGAGTAGCTGGGATCACAGGCATATGCCACCACGCCCAGCTAATTTTGTATTTTTAATAGAGATGAGGTTTCTCCATGTTGGTCAGGCTGGTCTCAAACTCCCGACCTCAGGTGATCCGCCTGCCTCGGCCTCCAAAAGTGCTGGGATTACAGGTGTGAGCCACCAAGCCTGGCCTGAATTTGTATTCTTTAAAATATCCTTTATTGGTGGGAGAGGTGGCTTATGCCTGTAATCCCAGAACTTTGGGAAGCCAAGGCTGGAGAATTGCTTGAGTCCAGGAACTCAAGACCAGCCTGGGCAACAAAGTGAGACCTCATCACTGCAAAAAATAAAACAGGTGGGGCACGGTGGCTCATGCCTGTAATCCCAGCACTTTGGAAGGCTGAGGTGGGAGGATTGCTTGAGGTCAGGAGTTCGAGACCAGCCTGACCAACACGATAAAACCTCATCTCTACTAAAAATACAAAATTTAACTGGGTGTGGTGGCGGGCACCTGTAATCCCAGCTACTCGGAAGGCTGAGGCAGGAGAATCACTTGACCCTGTGAGGCGGAGGTTGCAGTGAGCCGAGGTCACACCACTGCACTGCAGTCTGGGCAAAAGAGTGAGACTCTGTCTTAAAAAAAAAAAAAAATCCTTTATAATAAACCAGTAAACATAGTCAGTTTTGTGTTTCCTGTTGAGGGTAAGCGGCCACTGTCTGGGCCGGTGGCTCACAGGTAAAAGAATTTACCACGACAGTTGTAGGTAAAGAAAGGCAGATTTATTAGAGAAAGTAGGAAAATACATTGCAAGAGAGCAACGGGTAGAATCAGCAAAAGAGGAACTGACTTCGAGGAAACGAAGGCTTGCTGGAGATTTTATAGGACGGTTCTTGATCTGTTTGATAACGCCAAGGTAGCAGGGAGCTAACTTGCATTCTTCTATCAGCCGAGGTGTTTGATGATGAATTGGAGTGTTTGATGATAAGCAGGAAGTTTATGAGTTATGTACGTTATTTGCTCAAGAGGACTATATGTCCTGGGCCATAAAGAAAGACAGGGCCATAACTTAAACTTACCTGCGTCTTCTTTTTGTTTATATGCCCTGGACCAACTCCTTTTCCCTAATTAGGACTGCACATTTCCCTGAACTTTTTTTTTTTTTTTTTTTTGAGACGGAGTCTCCTCTGTCGCCCAGGCTGGAGTGCAGTGGCACAATCTCAGGTCACTGCCACCCCCGCCCCGGGTTCAAGCAATTCTCCTGCCTCAGTCTCCTAAGTAGCTGGGATTATAGGCACCCATCACCATGCCCGGCTAATTTTTTTGTATTTTTCGTAGACACAGGGTTTCACGATGTTGGCCAGGTTGGTCTCGAACTCCTGACCTCAGGTGATTCGCCTGCCTCAGCCTCCCAAAGTTCTGGGATTACAGGCGTGAGCCCCGAGCCAGGCTGACAATCTTGGCTCACTGAAACCTCTGCCTCCCGGGTTCAAGTAATTCTCCTGCCTCAGCCTCCCGAGTAGCTGGGACTACAGGTGTGCGCCACCATGCCCGGCTAATTTTTGTATTTTTAGTAGAGACGGGGTTTAACCATGTTGGCCTGACTGGCCTTTAACTCTTGACCTCGTGATCCACCCACCTCGGCCTCCCAATGTGCTGGGATTATAGGCGTGAGCCACCACGCCTGGCCGACAATCATTTTTAATACAGTTTTAGAGGTACAGAAGAGTTAAGATACTACCTGTAATTCCATGTACTGTCACCTCCTCAACCCCGCAGTTTTCCCTGTTATTCACATCTTGCATTAGTGTGGTACATTTGTAAAAATTAATGAACCAATAGTGATATATTACTATTAATTATAGCCTACAGTTTACAGTAAGGCTCACTGCTTTGTGTTGTACATAGGGGTTTTGGCAAATAGATCATGATATATATCCACCAGTGCAGCTTCGTACAGTTTCATTCCGTTTCACCTGTGCTTCAGCGATTCATCTTGCCTCTCCCTCTGCCTGAACCTCTATCAACCACTCATTTTTTACTGTCTTTGTAGTTTTGCCTTTTTTTTTTTTTTTTTTTTTTTGGACACAGTGCCTCACTCTGTGACCCCGGCTGGAGTGCCACGGTGTGATCACTGCTCACTGCAGCCTCCACCTCCCAGGCTCAGGTGATCCTCCCATCTCAGCCTCCTGGGTAGTTAGGACCACAGGCACATGCCACCATGTCTGACTAATTTTTAGGATTTTTTTATAGAGACACAATTTTACCATGTTGCCCAGTGTGGTCTTGAACTCCTGGGCTCAAGCAATTTGCCCACTTCAGCCTCCCAAAGTGCTGGGATTTACAGGTGTGAGCTATCATACCAGGTCTAGTTTTGCCTTTTCTAAAATGTCATATAGTTGGAATCATGGAGTATGTAGTCTTTTCAAACTGGCTTCTTTCACTTAGCAATTTGTATTTAAGGTTCCTCCATGTTTTTTTGTGGTTTGATAGTTCCATGGATTGCAGTGCCAGTTTGCTTAATTCCTTCACCTACCGAAGGGTACTTTCATTGTTTTTAGGTTTTAGCAATGATGAAAAAAGCTACTATGAACATTTCATGTGCGGATTTTTGTGTGAACATGTTTTGAACTCAATTGGTTAAATAACTAGGAGCATAATTGCTATGTCATATAAGCTTTATAAGCTTTATAAGAAACTGCCCAGGCGGAGCACAATGGCTCATGCCTATAATCCCAGCACTTTGGGAGGCTGAGGTGGGTGGATCACCTGAGGTCAGGAGTTCAAGACCAGCCTGGTCAACATGGTGAAACCCCATCTCTACTACAGATACAAAAAATTAGCTGGGTGTGGTGGCAGGTGTCTGTAATCCCAGCTGTTTGAGAGGCTGAGGCAGGAGAATGGCTTGAACCTGGGAGACAGAGGTTGCAGTGAGGCGAGATCGTGCCATTGTACTCCAGCTTGGGCAACAAGAGTGAAACTCCGTCTAAAAAAAAAAAAAAAAAAAGGAGAGAGAGAGAGAGAGAAAGAAACTGCCCAACTGTCTTCCCGTTTTTCACCATTTTGCATTTCCACCAGCAATGAATGAGTATTACTGTTGCTCCACATCTTCACCAATGAAACCACTATTGCAAAATTGTAACTGAGACAGTGAAAGAGATCTGATCTAATCAGCTGCATCTTGCTTCATGCCTCGGAGCTGTCCTTGTTCATTCCTGGGCGTAGGCTGAACTAATTTAGGGAGGAACTTAGTTTGTAGTTTAAAACAAAGATGTTAACAGGCCTTTCCCAAGGCAAATCCCCTGCTTGCCTGGGGACTAGATTGCCTTTGTAGGACTAACAAATTAGCCACCCGACTAGAAATTATGGTTTAGGAGTCATGCAGCCGGAGACTACAAGATTCTGACCCTCCCTAAACTGCTCCTAAGATCAGTGCTTGAGATATTTTGCAGACCCTGCACTTGATGGATCAGCTGGCACCACCCAGATCGATAAACTGGCTCATCTGATCTTGTGGCCCCCACCCAGGAACTGACTCAGCACAAGAAAACAGCTTCGATTCCCTGTGAATTCATCTTTGACCTGACCAATCAGCACTTCCGGCTTACACTGCCTCTCCGCCCTCCACCCCCCAAATTATCCTTTAAAAACTCTGATCCCCAAATGCTTGGGGAGACTGATTTGAGTATTAATACAACTCCGGGTCTTTGCGAATTACTCTGTGTGAATTACTCTTTCTCTATTGCAATTTCTGTGTCTTGATAAATCTGCTCTGTCTGGGCAACAGGCAAGGTGAACCCATTGGGCGGTTACACCAGCATTTGGTATTGTCAGCTTTTAAATTAATTAATTAATTATTTTGAGAGTGCAGTGGTATGATCACAGCTTGCTGTAGCCTCAACCTGCCTGGGTTCAGGTGATCCTCCTACCTCAACCCCCCAAAAGTAGCTGGGACTACAAGCATGTGCCACCATGCCTGGTTAATTTTTGTATTTTTAGTAGAGACGGGGTTTCACCATGTTGCCCAGGCTGGTCTTGAACTCCTGGCCTCAAATGATCCTCCTGCCTCAGCCTCCCAAAGTGCTGGGATTACAGGTGTGAGCCACCGTGCCCACCCATTTAAAAAAAAAAAAAACCATTCCAATAGGTGTGTGGTCGTATATCCTTGTTTTAATTTGCAATTCTCTAGTGACATGATGTTGAGGACCTTTTTATATGCTTATTTACCATCTGAATGTCTTTGATGAGGTTATCTTTTCAGATCTTTTGCCCATTTTTTAATTGAGTAGTTTGTTTTCTTATTGTTGAGTTTAAGAGTTCTTTGTATGTTTTGGATACTGTAACCTCCCAATGGGTTCACCTTGCCCGCTGCCTAGACAGAGCTGATTTATCAAGACAGGGGAACTACAATAGAGAAAGAGTAATTCAGGCAGAGCCAGCTATAGGGGAGACTGGAATTATTATTACTCAAATCAGTCTCCCTGAAAAGTCGGGGATTGGAGTTTTTAAGGATAATTTGGTGGGTAGGGGCCAGTGAGTTGGAAGTGCTGATTGGTCAGGTCACAGATCAAATCACAGGAGTTGAAGCTGTCCTCTTGTGCTGAGTCAGTTCCTGGGTGGGGGCCACAAGACCAGATGAGCCAGTTTATGGATCTGGGTGGTGCCAACTGATCAATTAAGTTCAGAGTCTGCAAAATATCTCAAGCACTAATCTTAGGTTTTACAATTGTGATGTTATTCCCAGGAACAATTTGGGTAGAGTCAGAATCTCGTAGCCTCTAGTTGCATGACTCCTAAACCATTATTTCTAATCTTGTGACTAATTTCTTAGTCCTACAAAGGCAGGCTAGTCCCCAGACAGGAAAGGTGTTTGTTTTGGGAAAGGGCTGTTATCCTCTTTGTTTTAAACTATAAGCCAAGTTCCTCTCATGCTGGGCTCGGTGGCTCATGCCTATAATCCCAGCACTTAGGCTCACACAGGCGGATCACCTGAGGTCAGAAGTTTGAGACCAGCCTGGCCAACATGGTGAAACCTCATCTCTACAAAAATACAAAAATTAGCCAGGTGTGGTGGCCTGCACCTGTAATCCCAGCTACTCGGAAGGCTGAGGAAGGAGAATCGCTTGAACCCAGGAAGCAGAGATAGCAGTGAGCCAAGATCGCGCCACTGCACTCCAGCCTGGGAGACAGTGCCAGACTCCATCTCAAAAAACAAAACTAAGTTCCTCTCAAAGTTAGTTTGGTCTGTGCCCAGGAATGAACAAAGACAGTTTGAAGGTTAGCAGCAAGATGGAGTTGGTTTAGGTTGGATCTCTTTCACTGTAATAATTTTCTCATTATAATTTTACAACAGTGGTTTCAATACAAGTCCTTTATGAGATAAGTGTTTTGCAAATATTTTCTCCCAGTCTGTGGCTTGTCTATTCTGTCAGCAGTGTCTTTCACGGAAGATAAGTTTCTAATTTTAATAATGTACAACATGGCTGGGCGCGGTGGCTCACGCCTGTAATCCCAGCACTTTGGGAGGCTGAGGCGGGCGGATAACAGGGTCAGGAGATCGAGACCACGGTGAAACCCCGTCTCTACTAAAAATACAAAAAATTAGCCAGGCGCGGTGGCGGGCGCCTGTAGTCCCAGCTACTCAGGAGGCTGAGGCTGGAGAACGGTGCAGTGAGCTGAGATCCGGCCACTGCACTCCAGCCTGGGCGACAGAGCGAGACTCCGTCTCAAAAAAAAAAAAAAAAAAAGAATGTACAACATACTTTTTTTTTTTCTTTCACAGGTCATACTTTTGCTCTTGTATTCATATACATATATATATTTACAGAGATGGGGTCTCACTAGGTTGCCCAGGCTGGTCTTGAACTCCTGGGTTCAAGCGATCCACCCACCTCAGCCTCCCAAAGTGCTGTGATTACAGGCACGAGCCACTGCACTTGGCTGGTGTTGTATTTAAAAACTCATCACCAAACTCAAGGTTTCTTGGATTTTCTTTTTTGTTATCTTATAGAAATTTTATAGTTTTCATTTTACATATAGGTCTATAATCCATTTTGAGTTAATTTTTTTTTTTTTTTTTTTTTTTTTTGAGACAGGGTCTGCATTCTAGCCTTTGTCACCCAGGCTGGAGTGCAGTGGTGCGATCTCGGCTCACTGCAACCTCTGCCTCCTGGGTTCCAGCAATTCTGCCTCAGCCTCCTGAGTAGCTGGGACTACAGGTGCACACCACCACAACCGACTAATTTTTGTATTTTTAGTAGAGATGGGGTATCACCATGTTGGCCAGGCTGATCTCGAACTCTTGACCTCAAGTGATCCGCTGTATTGGCCTCCCAGTTTTGAGTTAATTTTTGTGAAACATATAAGGACTGTGTCTAGATTATTATTATTTTTGCATATGGATGTCCAGTTGTTCCAGCACCATTTGTTGAAAAGACTTATTTCTTCACCGAATTTCTTTTGCTCCTTTGTCAATGATCAGTTGACTGTTTTTCTGTGTATATATATTTCTAGGCTCTGTATTCTGTTCCATTGATCTATTTGCCTATTCTTTCACCAATACCTCTGCCTTGATTACTCTAGTTTTATAGTAAGTCATGAAGTTGGGTAGTCTCAGTCCTCTGACTTTGTTCTTGTTTAGTACTATGTTGACTATTTTGGATTTTTGCCTTTCCATATAAACTTTAGAATCAGTTTGTTGATAGCCATAAAATAATTTGGTGGGAATTTGATTGGGATTATGTTGAATCTCCTGATCAAGGTGGGGACAACTGACATGTTAACAGTATTAAGTCTTCCGTTTAGCAGCAGAGAATCCATACGGGTCTGCAGCAACCTCAATTCTTGCCTACTCAGAAGAAAGAATTTGAGGGGCATAAGACAGAGTGAGAGACCGGGACAAGTTTTAGAGTTGTAGTGAAAGTTTATTAAAAAGCTTTAGAGCAGGGATGAAAGGAAGCAAACTACACTTGGAAGAGGGTCAAGCAGGCGACTTCAGAGATCAAATGTGCGGTTTGACCTTTGACTTGGGGTTTTATGCTTCCTGGGTCTATTTTTTTTTTTTTTTTTTTGAGACAGAGTCTCGCTCTGCCGCCCAGGCTGGAGTGCAGAGGCCGGATCTCAGCTCAATGCAAGCTCCGCCTCCCGGGTTCCCGCCATTCTCCTGCCTCAGCCTCCCGAGTAGCTGGGACTACAGGCGCCCGCCACCTCGCCCGGCTAGTTTTTTGTATTTTTTAGTAGAGACGGGGTTTCACCGGGTTAGCCAGGATGGTCTCGATCTCCTGACCTCGTGATCCGCCCGTCTCGGCCTCCCAAAGTGCTGGGATTACAGGCTTGAGCCACCGCACCCGGCCTTCGTGGGTCTATATTACTCCTCTGATTCTTACCTTGGGGTGGGCTGTCCGCATGTGCAGTGGCTTGTCAGGGCTTGGGAAGGGGCTGCATGCACATTGTGGTTACTGAAGTTGTACGCATGCTCACTTGAGGAGTTTTTCCGTTACCAGTGGAGTGTTCCTAAAGGAAGGTTACATACCAGTTAAACTCGGCCATTTTGCATCGTAGTGCACATGTCTTGAGCCCACTGGCCCAACTCCTGAGATCTTATTGGGAAGCTGCTGATCACCAGTTTCAGGTTTTTTTGTATCTGTTGAGAGACTGCCTTTCCCTGGCGCCAGCTGCAACCAATTATTATTTTTATTTTTTATTGTTTTTTTTTTCTTTTTTTTTTTAGGAGCAGCAGGAGGAGGAGGATTAGCAGGAGAAAAAGGAGGAGGAGAAGGAGGAGGAGCAGGAGGAGGAGAAAGAGAAGGAGAAGGAACAGGAGGAGGAGGAGAAAGAAAAGGAGGAGGAGCAGGAGGAGGAGCAGGAGGAGGAGCAGGAGGAGGAGGAGCAGGAGGAGGAGGAGCAGGAGGAGGAGAAGCAGGAGGAGAAGCAGCAGGAGGAGGAGGAGGAGGAGGAAGAGGAGCAGGAGGAGGAGAAGCAGGAGGAGGAGGAGGAGCACCAGGAGGAGGAGAAGCAGGAGGAGGAAGAGAAGCAGGAGGAGGAGGAGCAGGAGGAAGAGAAGGAGGAGGAGCAGGGAGCAATTATTATTTTAGAGAAACAATTTTAACTGCCTGACCATCACCTCCTGGTGGGATTTGGGGGGTGGTGCTCTCCTGCTCTGCTCATGTCTAACTACCTAAGATAACTACCTAACCTAACATTTCTGTCAATAAACATACAATATCTCTCTGTTTACTTATATTTTCTGATATATTTCATGTCAAATTTTGTTTGATTTTCCTCATGTATGTCTTCTAGATATTTTGTTAGGTTTATGTATATTTTATCTTTTTAGTGCTAACGTAAATGGTATTGTGTTTTTAATTTCAAATATCAATTGTTCATTTCGGGTATATAGGAAAACAATAGACTTTTATTAAGCCTGTATCCTGTGACTTTACTATAATCACTTAATAGTGCCAGAAAATCCTTTACTGAAATGGATTGTGAGAGTAGCTAATTTATAGTGGTAGTATGTTTGATTTTGAATGCTGTAGAGTGGAAGAGCATGTCTGGGTTGATGCAGGACCCACAGCTCATAGTGACCAATCACAGATGGCTATACTTGAGCCAGACACACAAAAACACAAGAAGTTATTCATGAGGGAAGACCTAGCATGCCAGACTCGCCCAAAGCCCCTGTAAAGTGTGTTTACCCTGTCGACGAAAAGACTCAAACTCTGTAAAATATTTGAAGAGATTTATTCTGAACCAAATATGAGTGACCAATGGTAAGTGACACAGCACTCAGGAGATACTGAGAACCGGTGCCCAAGGTATGTGTTAGATGTCCATTGATTCCGTTTGGAAAGGCGGGACAACTTGAAGTGGGGGCTTCCAGGTCATAGGTAGATAAGAGACAAAAGATTGCATTCTCTTGGATCTTTGGTCAGCTTTTCACTGAATACATAATTTACATGTGAGCGGGGATAGAATAGTCTGCCTAATGAAACAACAGGGCAGAGGAAGCAATCAGATATCCTTTTGTCTCAGGTGAGCAGAGGGAGGACATTGAGTTCTGTGTGTCCTTTGTCATCCTGCACCTGTGAAGATAAGCTATCAATTTACGTTGCCAGGGTGAAATTCAACAGAACTTTTTTTTTTTGAGACGCCCAGGCTGGAGTGCAGTGGCGTGATCTCGGCTCACTGCAACCTCTGCCTCCCGGGTTCAAGCGACTCTCCTGCCTCAGCCTCCAAGTATCTGGGATTACAGACCACGCCCGGCTAATTTTTGTATTTTCAGTAGAGACGGGGTTTTACCATGTTGGTCAGGCTCGGCCTCCCAAAGTCTGGGATTATGGGTGTGAGCCACCGCGCCCAGCCCAGAACATCTTAAGGTAAAGGTCTTGAGGCCCACAAGGTATTTTCTTGTGGTCAAATTGTGAGGGAGGCATGTAGCCTTTTTTTTTTTTTTTTTTTTAATCTTTGTAGCTATCTTACTTGGGAATAAAATGTGAAGCAGGTTTGCCTAACACTCCTTGGCTTAATGATTTTGGAGTCCCGAGATTTATTTTTCTTTCACAACCCTAAGTACGGGACTGTGTAACATATGCCAAGAGGAGCACCCCTGATGAAGCAGCTGATATGATGGACTGGCTTTATGGTGCCTGTGATATTCACCTGCTGAATATGCCCGTTACCCAGGCCATATTCAGCTATGGTTAAGGGGTCTTTTTGCATAGGCACCTCATGTAAACTTTTAGCTGCAAAATACAGCAATAGTCCCAAAAACCTCATTGAATTTGCTGCCCCAGCTTCCCTTCAGGGATCCCACAGCTGCTAATGAAAACATTAAGTCAACATGAAAATGAGGAGAAGCCTAGGGAAGAGTCAAGTCTACCAGCAAAGTGGAAATCTCTCAGTGGCTATTAAGAAATGGGATGGCCGGGCTCAGTGGCTCATGCCTGTAATCCCAGCACTTTGGGAGGCCGAGGTGGGTGGATCACAAGGTCAGGAGTTCAAGACCAGCCTAGTTAATATGGTGAACCCCCATCTCTACTAAAAAATACAAAAAAAATAGCCGGGCATGGTGGCGGGTGCCTGTAGTCCCAGCTACTCGGGAGGCTGAGGCAGGAGAATTGCTCGAACCCGGGAGGCAGAGGTTGCAGTGAGCCGAGATCGCGCCACTGCACTCCAGCCTGGGTGAGAGGGAGAGACTCAGTCTCAAAAAAAAAAAAAAAAAGAAAGAAAGAAAAAATAAAAAAAGAAAAAAGAAATGGGATGGCTGGGCTTGGTGGCTCATGCCTGTAATCCCAGCACTTTGGGAGGCCCAGGCAGGCAGATCACCTGAGGTCAGGAGTTTGAGACCAGCCTGGCCAACATATAGTGAAACCCAGTCTCTACTAAAAAATACAAATTAGTGGGCGTGGTGGCGCATGCCTGTAGTCCCAGCACTTGGGAGGCTGAGGCAGGAGAATCGCTTGAACCTGGGAAGCAGAGGTTGCAGTGAGCCAAGATCACACCACTGCACTCCAGCCTGGGTGACAAAGCGAGACTCCGTGTCTCAAAAAAAAAAAAAAAAAAAAGGGATGAATAAAATGGAAACTGATGATGTTGAAACAGAAGTCTTAAAACAGCACCATCAAGGTTGGGTGGGCCAAAGGGATCCTCCTTAGTCCCCAAACACTAAAGGGTCCTTAACAAGTTGATTCCATTTATCACAGTGTGGGAGGAATTTAAAAAGCTGGAAAGGCAAAGATTACAATGGGAACTCCGCCATCAACTGCCTGGGGCATTAGCCAGGCAGATTAGTCGAGGTAAAAAATTGACCGGCTGGCGCGGTGGCTCACGCTTGTAATCCCAGCACTTTGGGAGGCCGAGGCGGGCGGATCACAAGGTCAGGAGATGGAGACCATCCTGGCTAACACGGTGAAACCCTGTCTCTACTGAAAATAGAAAAACTAGCCGGGCGTAGTGGCGGGCGCCTGTAGTCCCAGCTACTCAGGAGGCTGAGGCAAGAGAATGGCGTGAACCCGGGAGGCGGAGCTTGCAGTGAGCCGAGATCGTGCTACCGCACTCCAGCCTGGGCGACAGAGCGAGACTCGGTCTCAAAAAAAAAAAAAAAAAAAAAAAACCCAAAAATATTGGCCAAGGTCAGTCCGGGTGCTGTAGTTCAGGCCTGTAATCCCAGCACTTTGGGAGGCTGAGACAGGTGGATCACTTGAGCCCAGGAATTCAAAACCAGCCTGGGCAACATAGCGAAATCCCATCTCTACAAAAAAAAAAAAAAAAAAAAAAATTAGCTGAGCGTGGTGGTGCACGCCTGTAATTCCAGCTGCTTGTGAAGCTGAGGTGGGAGGATCACTTGAGCTGGGGAGGTCAAGCCTGCAGTAAGCCATGATCGCACCACTGCACTCTGGCCTGGGGGCAGAGCGAGACTCTATCTCAGAAAAAAAAAAAAAAAAAAAGTAAATAAAATAAAACAAAATAAAATAAAATAAAATAAAAAAGACCAAGGGCAAAGGTTCTTTGGCTCCACCCCGGGATGGGGACTCAAAGCTTTATGCACACAAAATGGGTGGCAAAGAGAAGTCTCTGGGTAAAATGGGAGGAAAAGAGAACTTTCTGGGACTCCTTTACATGGAAGCCTCATATATGGAGGTACCAAAATCCATTAGTGAAGGTGTAACATGGGCTACAACTAGATTGGGAGAATATAGAAATGTAACAGTTGATAGGATTAAGGTGTACATTTGGGTGAAAATTGGAATGTGTTTAAACAGGCTTTGTGGCTGGGTGCAGTGGCTCACCCCTGTAATCCCACCACTTTGGGAGGCCGAGGCGGGTGGATCACTTGAGGTCAGGAGTTCGAGACCAGCCTGCCTCACGTGGTGAAACCCTGTTTCTACTGAAAATTAAAAAAAAAAAAAAACAATTAGCTTGGTGTGGTGACACGTGCCCGTAGTCCCAGCTTCTTGGGAGTCTGAGGCAGGAGAATCGCTCGAGCCTGGGAGGGGGAGGCTGCAGTGAGCCGAGATCGCGCCACTGCACTCCAGCCTAGGCGACAGAGCGAGGCTCAGTCTCAAATAAATAAATAAATAAATAATTAGGTTTTTTTTTTTTTTTTTTTTTTGAGACGGAGTCTGGCTCTGTCGCCCGGGCTAGAGTGCAGTGGCCGGATCTCAGCTCACTGCAAGCTCCGCCCCCCGGGTTTACGCCATTCTCCTGCCTCAGCCTCCCGAGTAGCTAGGACTACAGGCGCCCGCCGCCTCGCCCGGCTAGTTTTTTGTATTTTTTAGTAGAGACGGGGTTTCACCGTGTTCGCCAGGATGGTCTCGATCTCCTGACCTGGTGATCCGCCCGTCTCGGCCCTTCCAAAGTGCTGGGATTACAGGCTTGAGCCACCGCGCCCGGCCAATAATTAGTTTTTTTAAAAAATAAAAACAAACAGGTTTTACCTGAATGTTTTATGGGAATGGATGTTATGACTGACAGGGAATACTTCCTCTAACTAGTATTGTGACACTCAAACCTGTTGATGAAATCCCAGTGGAGGAATGTAAGGGTTGATGGGATTAAGGTGAAAGTTTGGAAAATTTGCAGATTTGAACAGGCTTTATTTGAAATGGTTGCATCTCTTTTACCTCAATGTATTATGGAGATTGAAATTGTATCTGACTGCGGAATGTTTCCCCTCTCTAGTATTGTAAATCCACCCTTCAAGCAGTATTACTTGGACATGCTAAATGGGAACCAATAAGATTGCCCAGGCCTACGAAGTATAGAATAGAACCTGGGGTGCCGGCACAGACAGATTATCTGTACAATAGCCCTTTGTGGAACAGAGACCGGCGTTTATGGCAAAAGCCTAAGAGCGCCTCCTAGTGGTAATCTGGGACTTTGGACTAGAGAATTTCCAGTTGAGCTTGGATTAGACATTAATTGAAAGTGCCCTTATGATTGAAGGACATAAAATAATTTTAAAACCTAAAATATCCATGATGTCTTGGGTGATAGTGTAAAGCTCCAATAGGGAGTGCAGTGCCCAGAGGAGTTCCATAATTACATGGAAATGGTTCGTACAAGAATATGCTGCCAGGGGAGTGCAGAGTTAGCAGTTTTCACAACCAGGTAGACTCTTCCGCCAGGACTAATGAAGGAGGAGTTGGTCAGTTCTATCATCGACTGGACAATGCTCCAGCTCTCAATTGACCAACAAAAAGATGCTTGGTTTGTGGATGGCAGTTCCAAGGCGAATGGACTGCGTCGTGTTTGGATGTCCCAATAGCATCCATTATAGCAAAAGGATCCAATTTAGGATTATGTTTAGCATTTACTTGTCATCACTTTAGTGTTATTCACTTGAGAAGGGTCCTTCTTTGCCTTTCATAACTCTTTGAAGATTTAATTAAATAATAGTATTTAAGTATTTACAAATGTATATTCTTCTCATAACAAACTCTTGAATGCTGGCTCTGTGTCAGGTACTGCCCTAAGCGATTCCACGTGTGTGTGTGTGTGTGTGTTTGAGACAGAGTCTTCTCATGTTGTCTAGGCTGGAGTGAGGTGGCTTGATCTTGGCTCACTGCAACCTCCACTTCCCGGCTTCAAGCCGTTCTCCTGCTTCAGCCTCCTGAGTAGCTGGGATTACAGGTGCACGCCACCACGCCCAACTGATTTTTGTATTTTTAGTAGAGACAGATTTCACCATGTTGGCCAGGCTAGTCTCAAACTCCTGACCTCAGGTGATCCACCTGCCTCGGTCTCCCAAAGTGCTGGGATTACAGGTGTGAGCCACTGCACCCGGCCTTGATTCCACATATGAATTCACCCAAGTTTCACAGATGACAAGACTGAGGCTCAGAGGAAGGCAGTAACTTAGCCAGAGTAACAGCACAAGCATGAGTCAGAGCCAAGATTCAAACCTAGGCAGCGTGGCTCCCACCACCATGTTCTTACTTGTTCTCTTCTGTGTCCAGGAGATTCCCTCCTACCCGACCTTGTTCTCGACACTCTCTGGTTACTACTGCGTAGCCACAGTCTAAAGCAGTTATGCAACCATCCTAGGTGAGCTATGCATTTTTAAAAATTAAACTTTGATTTTGAGATCAGTATCGATTCCCAGGCAATTGTAGGAATAATACAGAGAGATCCAGTTTCCTCCAATAGCGACACCTTCCAGAATAACATCACAACAAGGATGTGGCCATTGACACAACCCCGAGATGTCTCCTGCTGCCATTTCACAACCAGACCTGCTACCCTTGTGCCTGCCATCTATCGCCTCCAGGTTCCTAACCCCGACACTAATCTGTTCTCTATCTCTAGAATGTTATCATTTCACGACTGTTATATAAATGAAATTATACAGTATGTGACTTTTTTTTTGAGATGGAGTCTTGCTCTGTCGCCAGGTTGGAGTGCAGTGGTGTGATCTCGGCTTGCTGCAACCTTTGCCTCCCAGGTTCAAGCAATTCTCCTGCCTCAGCCTCCCAAGTAGCTGGGACCAGAGGCGTGCACCATCACACCGGGCTAATTTTCGTATTTTTAGTAGAGATGGAGTTTCACCATGTTGGCCAGGCTGGTCTTGAACTCTGGACCTCAAGTGATCCGCCCATAATCCCAGAGTCCTGGGATTATAGGCGTGAGCCACCGCGCACGGCTCCCAATCTGCCTTTTATTTATTTGTTATTTATTTGCTTGTTGCCTTTGTTTCCTGTGTATTTTAGGATGCTTCTAGGTATAAATAAATATTAGAATAAAAGGAAGAAAAAAAGAAGAAAATATCAATACAAGTTTTAGAAAGTAGGCATGCGTGTCAGCAATCCTACTGAACTTACCGAACAAGAAAACTTTGCAGTCTTTTTTTTTTTTTTTTTTTTTTTTTTTGAGATGGAGTCTCACTCTGTCACCCAGACTGGAGTGCAGTGGCATGATCTTGGCTCACTGCAACCTCTGTTCAAGCAATTTCGTCCCTCAGCCTTCCAAGTAACTGGGACTACAGGCGTGCACCACCAGTACCTGCTAATTTTTTTTTTTTTTTTTTTTTTTTTTTTTGAGTTGGAGTTTCGCTCTTCTTGCCCAGGCTGGCAACAAGTGGGGCGATCTCAGTTCACTGCAACCTCCGCCTCCCGGATTCAAGTGATTCTCCTGCCTCAGCCTCCCGAGTAGCCTGGGATTACAGGCATGCACCACGATGCCTGGCTAGTTTTGTATTTTTAGTAGAGATGGGGTCTCTCCATGTTGGTCAAGCTAGTCTTGAACTCCCGACCTCAGGTGATCTGCCCACCTCCACCTTCCAAAGTGCTGGGATTACAGGCATGAGCCACCATGCCCAGCCTGATTTTTGTATTTTTAGTAGATGGAATTTCACCATGTTGGTCAGGGTGGTCTTGAACTCCTGAGCTCAAGTGATCCACTCACCCCAGCTTCCCAAAGTGCTGGGAGTACAGGCGTGAGCCACCATGCCTGGTCCTGAAGTCTTGCTTAATCTGTATATTCTAGGAAGACACAGCAGAGCAGGAGCTGCAATCAAGAATTACAATGCCTCAGTCGGGCGCGGTGGCTCACACTTGTAATCCCAGCACTTTGGGAGGCTGAGGTGGTCTCAGGAGTTCAAGACCAGCCTGGCCAATGTAAAACCCCCATCTCTACTAAAAATACAAAAATTAGCCAGGCGTGGTGGCGCATGGTAGAACCCCCATCTCTACTAAAAATACAGAATTAGCCAGGCGTGGTGGCGCATGTGTGTAATCCCAGCTACTTGGAAGGCTGAGGCAGGAGAATCACCTGAACCCAGGAGGCAGAGTTTGCAGTGAGCTGAGATTGTGCCACTGCACTCCAGCCTGGGTGACAGAGCAAGACTCTGTCTCAAAAAAAAAAAAAAAAATTGCAATACTTATACAGAGAAATCAATAATTCCTTTATAGTGGAGAGTTCCTGATACCTAATTTTTTATTACCTTATTATTATTATTTTCTTAGAGACAGCATCTTGCTTCATCTCCCAGGCTGGAGTGCAGTGACACAATCATAGCTCATTGCAGCCTCGAACTACTGTACTCAAATGATCCTCCCACCTAAGCCTCCTGAGTAGCAGGGACTGCCGGTGCTTGTCATCACATCCAGCTAATTTTTTAAAAATTTTTAGTAGAGATGAGGTCTGTGTTGCCCAGGCTGGTCCTGAACTCCTGAGCTCAAGTCATCCTCCCGCCTCAGCCTCCCAAAGTGCTGGGATTCCAGGCCTGAGCCACTGTGCCTGGCTATGTTTTTTTTTTTTTTTTTTTTTTTTTCAGTCAGAGTCTTCCACCTGAGTCTCCCGAATAGCTGGGACCATAGGCGCACACCAACATGCCTGGCTGATTTTTTAATTTTTATTTTTGTAGAGACAGAATCTCACTACGTTGTCCACTCTAGTCTCGAGCTCCTGGCCTCAAGCACTCCTCCTGCCTCAGCCTCCTGAGTTGGTGGGATTACAGGTGTGAACCACTGCATGCGGCAGTTCCTAATACTTGAGTGTCAAGAAATCTTCTGGGGTGTGCTCAGAGCACGGGGCCTGAAGAATGCTTCCTCTGTTTACAACACACCCAATGGGAATCTGGGGTCATTGTGATGAGGGGCACAAAACTTGTGACCTCTCTCTGAACAAATGCCCCACATATGAAAAAAAAAAAGAAATCTTTGGTTAAATCTTCATATGGATGATAGAAACAATATTTTCTTTTCTTTTTCTTTCTATTTTTTTTTTTTTTTTTTTGAGATGGAGTCTTGCTCTTTTGTCCAGGCTGGAGTGCAGCGGTGTAATCTCAGCTCACTGCAACCTCCACCTCCCAGGTTCAAGCAGTTCTCTTGCCTCAGCCTCTCAAGTAGCTGGGATTATAGGTGTGCACCACCATGCCTGGCTAATTTTTGTATTTTTAGTACAGACAGGATTTTACCATGTTGGCCAGGCTGGTCTCGAACTCTTGACCTCAAGAGATCCTCCCATCTCAGCCTCCCAAAGTGCTGGGACTACAGGTGTGAACCACCACACCCGGCCGGAAACAATATTTTCAATTACAACCTTTTCATAAGTGATATTACTGGTCTTCTATGGCTGTTTGTCTTTTTGAAAAGATTTTTTCATCAATTTCTTTCTTTCTTTTTTTTTTTTGAGACAGAGTCTTGCTTTGTCGCCCAGGCTGGAGTGCAATGGCAGGTCTCAGTTCACTGCAACCTCTGACTCCTGGGTTCTAGCGATTCTCCTGCCTCAGCCTTCCAAGTAACTGGGAGCCATTAACTTGTTTTCAAGACAGAGTCTTGCTCTGCTGGCCAGGCTCAAGTGCAGTGGCCTGATCACAGCTCACTGCAGCCTCAATCTCCCAGGCTCAAGCAGATCTTCCCACCTCAGCCTCTCGACTAGCTGAGACTATAGGCGCACGTCACCATGCCTGGCTAATTTTTTAATTTCTTGTAGATAGGAGGTCTCTCTATGTTCCCCAGGCTGGTCTCGAACTCCTGGGCTTAAGTGATCCTCTTTCCTTGGTCTCATTCAGTTTTTAAGTAAGATTTTAAAAACTACAGGATGAAGGGTGGGCACAGTGGCTCACACCTGTAATCCCAGCACTTTGGGAGGCCGAGGTGGGCAGATCACTTGAGGTCAGGAGTTCGAGACCAGCCTGGTCAACTTGGCGAAACCCCGTCTCTACTAAAAATACAAAAATTAGTTGGGTGTAGTGGCACATGCCTGTAGTACCAGCTACTTGGGAGGTTGAGGTGAGAGTATTGCTTGAGTCCAGAAGTTCGGGGCTGCAGTGACACAAGATCATGCCACTGCACTCCAGCCTGGGTGACAGAGGGAGACCCTGTCTCAAAGAAAAATAAAAGGAAGCCGTGGTTATTGCATACTGTACTATACTTGCCTCGATATATCTGAGTAGAATTTGCATTCCACGTGTTTTCATCTTTACCATCCTCTTGAATCTTCAGTCTATCTTCCCTTCCTTTTTGATGTCTTCATGCTTTTCCAACACTCTTCTTCTGGCTGGTTCTATTTTTTTCTGAGTTGGTAGATGATGCACAATTTGAGTTTTCTGATGATTTTGTTCTCAAATAAGTCTGTGTGGGAGGAGCATTACTAAATAAGGAAGTGCTAGTCAATATCCAGATGACTAGGAATGGATAAAGTATTGTTCCCAACAGGGACCCAGTGTCCCCATGGGAAGAGCATACCTTGGATATAGTCAGTCTTCCTATCTGTGCCTCAAAATGCTGTGCTGCTTCTTAAGGAGCTTCCAAAGGGAAACTGATTTGTGAAGTGAGAACCACCAAAAAGACAGAATTGAATGACCGCAGTAGTGCTTCTTTCTCTTGCATAAGATTTCCTCTTGGGCCAGGCACAGTGGCTCACGCCTGTAATCCCAGCACTTTGGGAGGCTGAGGCGGGCGGATCACCTGAGGTCGGGAGTTCGAGACCAGCCTCACCAACATGGAGAAACGCCGTCTCTACTAAAAATACAAAATTAGCCGGGCGTGGTGGCACATGCCTGTAATCCCAGGTACTCGGGAGGCTGAGGCAGGAGAATAGCTAGAACCTGGGAGGCGGAGGTTGCAGTGACCTGAGATCCTGCCATTGCACTCTAGCCTGGGCAACAAGAGCGAAACTCCGTCTCAAAAGAAAAAAAAACTTTCCTCTTGAATTCCATTTCTGCCTGTTTTTAGCAGAACAGCAGCTTTGGCAGCTTCTGTCTCTGTCTCTGTCTCTCTCTCTGTCTCTGTCTCTCTCTCTCTTTTTCTGGTCTTTGTGAAATGAGCAGCACTCTGTGTGATTCCATGTGGTTGTCTGTTTCATATGTCTTTCAGCTGCCCTATATTCTGCCTTTCCCGTTTCTTTGTTCTTACATTCTTTTTGTCGATTGTTCTTGTTTCTTTTGATATCCAGCATTTCTCTTTCAGTTTTCCTTCTCAATTTCCCCCTTGATCTCTTTGTTCTTCCACTCACCTTTTCAAGTATTTTGGTTAGTCTTAGTCTGTTCACTCTGACAGTGAGGTTCTTGGTAGGTCTTTGATTTGACCTTCCTCTAAGCTCCCTTTGAGGCAATGACATGCCCTGATCTGTTTCCTCTTGTTTAATATATATGACTTTGTGTCAGGAGAGGTAGGTGGTATATCACAAAACTCAACATTTCTGCACTGAAAGTTTTCCGAAGTGTTACTGGTTTCAAATGAGGGATGAAACAGTTACTAAACTTTCCGACTGGCTCACATTTGCAACTCATGTTTCAATTTTTAGTTAGTGCATCTTTTGGTTTACTCTCTTGTCTGAAATACTCGGGACCAGAAGTGTTTTGGATTGTTTTTTTCTTATTTTGGAACGTTTGAGTTATATTCACTGATTCGGGATCCCTAATCTGAAAATCTGAATCCAAAATGCTTTAATGAGCATTTCCTTTGAGCATGATGTTGGTGCTCAAAAGGTTTTGTATTTTGGAGCATTTCCGATTTTGGATTTTTTTTTTTTTTTTTTTTTTTTTTTTTTTTTTTTGAGACAGACTCTTGTTCTGTCTCGTCCAGGCTGGAGTGCAGTGGTACGATCTCGGCTCACTGCAACCTCTGCCTCCTGGGTTCAAGCAATTCTCCTATCTCAGCCTCCTGAGTAGCTGGGACTATAGGTATATGCCACCACACCTGGCTAATTTTGTATTTTTAGTAGAGACTGGGTTTCACTGTGTTGGCTAGGCTGGTCTTGAACTCCTGACCTCAGGTGATCCACTCACCTCGGCCTCCCAAAGTGCTGGGATTACAGGCGTGAGCCACTACACCTGGCCAAGATTTTGGATTTTTGGATTGGGGATACTGAAACTGTATTGATTTTTTTTTTTTTTTTTTTTTTTTTGAGAGGGAGTGCTCTGTCACCCAGGCTGGAATGCAGTGGTGGGATCTCGGCTCACTGCAAGCTCCACCTCCCAGGTTCACGCTATTCTCCTGCCTCAGCCTCCCGAGTAGCTGGGACTACAGGTGCCTGCCACCATGCCTGGCTAATTTTTTGCATTTTTAGTAGAGACGGGGTTTCACCTTGTTAGCCAGGCTGGTCTCAATCTCCTGACCTCGTGATCCACCCACCTCGGCCTCCCAAAGTGCTGGGATTACAGGCATGAGCCACTGCGCCCGGCCCTGAACCTGTATTGATTTTAATAGCAACAGAACTGTTTGAGGATGCTTCTGTCACTTTGTCGTCTTCCTAACCTGCAGCCATCTGTGTAGGCTGTTTATCATCAGCTGCCATGACACTATGACAACTGTGATGCTACTCTTGGCCACTGTGATGACGACCTGAATGGTGCCCTGGAAGTATAGCATCATTCCCCTCTCCTCTTCTGGAAAAAGACACTTGTCATTTCATTTAGGGGCTACCCAGTTAATCCAGAATGATCTCAACTCAGATCCTTAACTACATCTGCAGAGATCCTTTTTCCAAATAACACCCAGGTAACATTCACCATGCCTGGGTGTTAGGATGTGGATATATCTTTTGGGGGAGCATACCATTCAACACTATAGTTTTTCCTCTAGCCTCCAAATTTATGTCCATCCCACATGCAAAATACATTCATCCCATCCCAACATACCCCAAAGTCTTAACCCATTACGGCATCAGTTTCTGCCTGTGGATCTGTGAAACTGGAAAACAAGTTACCTGTTTCCAAAAGTACAATGGTGGGATAAGCATAGGATAGATATTCCCATTCCAAAAGGCAGAAATTGGAAGTCATAAAGGGTTCACTGATCCCAATCGAGTTTGAAACCCAGTAGGGAAAATATCGTTAGATTAAGGCCTGAAAAGAATCCCCTGTTGAGGCTGGGCATGGTGGCTCACACCTGTAATCCTAGCACTTTGGGAGGCTGAGGCAGGTGGATCACCTGAGGTCAGGAGTTCGAGACCAGCCTGGCCAACATGGTGAAACCCCGTCTCTACTAAAAATACAAAAATTAGCCAGGCATGGGTGGCGCACCCCTCTAATCCCAGCTACTCAGGAGGCTGAGGCAGGAGAATCACTTGGACCCGGGAGGCGGAGGTTGCAGTGAGCTGAGATCCTGCCACTGCACTCCAGCCTGGGGGACAGAGCAAGACTCTGTCTCCAAAAAAAAAAAAAAAAAAAAAAAAATCTCCTGTTGCTTTGCTCTCTTGGCCTCTGCCTCACCCATGCCTCTGCACCTGTGGTTCTGCCCTTGGAGTCATTCTTCCTTTTTCTTGAAGGTAGCACATGTTTATAACCAGATAGTTCGATTAGCCCATTTCCTGCCTGTAAAATTTTGGAAGTCTGACAGCCTTCTGTCATTTTGTCTTTTCTCTGTTTCTTTCCGTTTAAGCTGGCAGTGTTTGTACTGGTATAACATTCTCAAAAGCCTTGTCATTCTCCTGTGTGTGTTCCTATTAGACAGGAAGGCCATCCACAGAGCTTTCTTGGATAATCCCATCTCTATTCCTGATTCTGCTGAAATGGGTCATCAGATCCTTGAGTCACATATCTAATCTTTCCAGGAAAAGAGCATGCTTTCCCAACAGTGAATTTTCTTTTTTTTCTTTTTGAGACAAGGTCTCACTCTGTCATCCAGGCTGTAGTGCAGTGGCATGATCACAGTTCACTGCAGCCTCAACTTCCTGGGCTCCAGCCCAGCTATCCTCCTGTCTCAGCCTCCTGAGTAGCTGGGACTACAGGCGTGAGCTACCACCCCCAGCGCCCCCCCTCTTTTTTTTTTTTTTTTTTTTGAGGCAAAGTCTTGCTCTGTCGCCCAGGCTGGAGTGCAATGACGAGATCTTGGCTCACTGCAACCTCTGCCTCCCGGGTTCGAGTGATTCTCCTGCTTCAGCCTCCCAAGTAGATGGGACTACAGGTGTGTGCCACCATGCCCGGCTAATTTTTTGTATTTTTAGTAGAGACAGGGTTTCACCATATTAGCCAGGATGGTGTCAATCTCCTGACCTCGTGATCCGCCTGCCTTGGCCTTCCAAAGTGCTGGGATTACAGGCATGAGCCACTGCGCCCCTTTTGTTTTTTATGGAGGCTTCATTACCTAGGCATGATTGATTAAACCATTGACCACTGGTGATTGAGTCAACCTTCAGCCACTCTCCCCTCCCAGGAGGTTGAGTGTGGGGCTCAAAGTTCCAACCCCAATCAGGCACTTGGCTAATTCTATTATTTTTTGTAGAGATGGGGTCTCACTTTGTTGCCAAGGCTGGTCTCGAACTCTTGAGCTCAAGTGATCCTCCCACCTTGGCCTCCTACAGTGCTGGGATTATAGGCATGAGCCACTCTACCTGGCCAACAGTGAATTTTCTAATTTTAGCATCTATTACAATCTGGATCGGCTGAGAATCTCCCAAATCATCAAGTGCTGGTTCCTTTTTGCTTAGCAGTTTCTTACTCAATGTATCTCTTATGTCTCACATTTTTCTGTAAGCTGTAAGAAAAAACCAGGCCGCCCCTTCAAACACATTGCTCGAAAATCTCTCAGCTAAATAAATACCGAAGTATTTGTATGGAAAGTACCTCTGGGTATTTCCAGAATAAAATTCTGTTAAGTTTTCTGCCATTATATAACAAGGATGGGTTTTCATCTAGTTTCCAATATCATGTTCCTCATTTCCTTCTGAGTCAAACTAGAAGCACTTTTAACATTCATATTTCCAACATTTTGTGCAGGATGATGTTTGTATTTTGTAAGATGATAGAAGCTTTCTTAGTTGTGTTACTTCCTTCCTTCTGAGCCCTCCTCAGCAGTGTTTTTGTTTTGTTTTGTTTTGTTTTGTTTTGTTTTTGGTAAGATCTCATTCTATTGCTCAGGCTGAATGGAGTACAGTGGTGTGATCTCAGCTCACTGCAGCCTTGACTTCCCAGGCTCAAGTGATCCTCCTACCTCAGCCTCCCAAGTAGCTGGGACTACAGGCGCACACCACCATGTCCAGCTAACTTTTTGTATTTTTGTTTATAGAGACGGGGTCTCACTATGTTGCCCAGGTTGGTCTTGAACTCCTGGGCTCAACCTATCTGTCCACCTTGGCCTCCCAAAATGCTGGGCTTACAGGGGTGGAGGCATCGCCATGTTTCCCAGGCATTGCTCAAACTCCTGGGCTCAAGAAATCCTCCTGTCTCAGCCTCTCAAAGTGTTGGGAATATAGGCATGAGCCACTGCTCCTGGCTAGATTTTTTTATTCAAGAGATGGGCATCTTGCTATTATGTTGCCCAGGCTGGTTTTGAACTCCTGAGCTCAAGCTATCCTCCTGCCTCAGCGTCCTGAATAGCTGGGGCTACAGGTGTGTGTCACCATGCCTGGCTTAATTGTAGATGTTAATCACATCTACAAAATATCTTCACAGCAACACTTAGATTAGTGTTTGATTGAATAACTGGGGCATATATCCAGTCCAATCGACACATCAGATTGATTATTGCAGTCCACCCCTCATTATCTTGGCACCTATACACATCTCTTTAAATCATACTTAATCTCTAAATAAATATGACAAGCTCGTACTTCTGTCTAACGTGATGCAATTGTCAAATATACAACTAAAAACACCTTCTTTTCCTCAGAAGAGGAGACAAAGTCAGTGGGCGATGCTCATACTTTCCCCTCATGTCCTGTAACTTAAATAAATATTGTGGTCCAGGAGTGGTGGCTCACGCCTATAATCCTAGCACTTTGGGAGGCCGAGGTGGGAGGGTCACTTGAGGTCAGGAGTTTGAGACCAGCCTGGGCAACATGGTGAAAACCCATCTCTATAAAAAATGCAAAAATTAGACAGGTGTGGTGGTGTGTGCCTGTGGTCCCAGCTACTCAGGAGGCTGAGATGGGAGGACCGCCTGGGCCTTTGGAGGTCGAGGCTGCAGTGAGCTGTGATTGAGCCACTGCACTCCAGCCTGGGTGAGAGAGCGAGACCTTGTCTCAAAAAATAAATGTCATACTACAAAGTTAAGTATTAATAGATTTTATGTTAGATGATAAGAGGATAAGAGAGGGAACAAAACAAATACTTGGGATGTACATGCATATATATTTATATATCTACACACATATGCCTAACAAAATAAGGAAGAAATACTCATAAAAATTATAGTCCTGTAGCCAGGGGCAGTGGTGCATGCCTGTAGTCCCAGCTACTTAGGCGACTGAGGGAAGAGGATCCAGTCCAGCCTGGGTGACATAGCAAGACCTTGCCTCTAAAAAAAAATTATATTGGCCGGGCGCGGTGGCTCAAGCCTGTAATCCCAGCACTTTGGGAGGCTGAGACGGGCGGATCACGAGGTCAGGAGATCGAGACCATCCTGGCTAACACGGTGAAACCCCGTCTCTACTAAAAAAAATACAAAAAGCTAGCCGGGCGAGGTGGCAGGCGCCTGTAGTCCCAGCTACTTCGGAGGCTGAGGCAGGAGAATGGCGTAAACCCGGGAGGCGGAGCTTGCAGTGAGCTGAGATCGGCCACTGCACTCCAGCCCGGGCGACAGAGTGAGACTCCGTCTCAAAAAAAAAAAAAAAATTATATATTGGCCGGGTGCGGTAGCTTATGCCTGTAATCCCAGCATTTTGGGAAGCCAAGGCGGGCAGATCATCTGAGGTCAGGAGTTCCAGACCAGTCTGACCATGGTGCTGGGATTATAGATGTCAGCTACCACTTCTGGCCTATTCTTTCTGTTTCTCTCTATTTGTCACTGATTTCTACCCACTTCAACCAACATGGTGAAACCCCATCTCTACTGAAAAGACAAAAAATTAGCTGCACGTGGTGGTGCATGCCTGTAATCCCAGCTACTCGGGAGGCTGAGACAGGAGGATTGCTTGAACCCAGGAGGCGGAGGTTGCAGTGAGCCGAGATCGTGCCATTGCACTTCAACCTGGGCAACAAGAGTGAAACTCCATCTCAAAAAAAAAAAAAATTATATATTTATATACAGACGTAATTTCTGAGATTTGGGTGGGGACACAGCCAAATTATATCAGCCGGCTACTGTTAGTCCTGCCTGAATTGGGTTGTTGTAGTTTTCAATTGACTTTAATCACAGGGCATTGTAGTGTGCTTTAAGGGGTCCTCTGTATTCCAGGCCTACTCTTCTTTATCTTCATTGTTTAATAGCAACTCAATGTCTTTTTTCTTTCTTTCTTTCTTTTTTTTTTTTTTTTTTGAGACGGAGTCTCGCTCTGTCGCCCAGGCTGGAGTGCGGTGGCGCGATCTCCACTCACTGCAAGCTCCGTCTCCCGGGTTCACGCCATTCTCCTGCCTCAGCCTCCCGTGTGGCTGGGACTACAGGTGCCCGCCACCACGCCCAGCTAATTTTTGTATTTTTAGTAGAGACGGCGTTTCACCGTGTTAGTCAGGATGGTCTCGATCTCCTGACCTCGTGATCCGCCCGTCTCGGCCTCCCAAAATGCTGGGATTACAGGCGTGAGCCACCGCGCCCGGCCTTTTCTTTCTTTCTTTTTTTTTTTTTTGAGATGGAGTCGCACTCTGTTGCCCAGGCTGAAGTGCAGTGATGCGATCTTGGCTAACTGCAACCTCTGCCTCCCAGGTTTAAATGATTCTCCTGCCTCAGCCTCCCAAGTAGCTGGGATTACAGGCATGTGCCACCATGCCTGCCTACTTTTTTTTTTTTTTTTTTTTTTTTTTGAGATGGAGTCTTGCTGTCACCCAGGCTGGAGTGCAGCAGCACGATCTCAGCCTACTGCAACCTCCGCCTCCTGGGTTCAAGCGATTCTCCTGCCTCAGCCTTCCAAGTAGCTGGGACTACAGGTGCTTGCCACCACGCCTGGCTAATTTTTGTATTTTTAGTAAGGACGGAGTTTCACCATGTTGGCCAGGGTAGCTTAGAACTCCTGACCTCAAGTGATCTGCCTGTCTTGGCCTCCCGAAGTGCTGGGATTACAGGCGTGAGCCATCGTGCCCTGCTGCAAGTCAATTTAATCTTGGTAGTTAGGATCAGATGCTCCAGCCAATACAGCAACTCCCTTCTTTTCCTGTTACCTCAGAGGCATGAGAAGCCTCAAGTGGCCGTGTGGCAGTCTTAGCTTCCAGTTCAATGAAATCACTGTTGTGTGCCTTGGTGAAAGCTTTCCTCCTTTTGGAGCAAAGGCCCCTATACCAGTGGAGCATAAGATCACGAAGGTAGGAAATAAAAATTTTGCTAGTGGGTTACTAGGGGTAATAGTGAGTAGTGCCATTTGCATTTCTGTTTGTTTTTGTGGGTTTTTTTTTTTGAGACGGAGTCTTGCTCTGTTGCCCAGGCTGGAGTGCAGTGGCGCAACTTTAGCTCACTGCAACCTCTGCCACCCGGATTCAAGTGATTCTCCTGCCTCAGCTTCCTGAGTAGCTGGGAGCCATTTGCATTTTTGCCCCCTTGATTCCTGGACTTGTGAATCCTGGCTATGGGAGAAATCACACCATATATTAAAATGGATTCAGAGAATATTCAGACTCTTGCAGGACATTGCCCCAGCCCGGCAAGGTATTGTCACCTAGTTGGCACTGTAACTGAGTCTTCAAAAAGCATGGTGAGGAACATGGTGAGACTTGTGAATTCCATGAGCATGGTCCCATTGCTCCACTGCTTTTGCTATGAAGTAAGTTCCTTGGTCAGAAGCAATGCTTTGTAGAATACCATGATGGTGGATTTCCTTTGTTGCATAACCCATGTATTCATTCCTTTACTTTCAGCTATTATTTCTTTTCTTTCTTTCTTTCTTTTTTTTTTTTTTTGTTGAGAGGGAGTCTAGCTCTGTCGCCTAGGCTGGAGTGCAGTGGCCGGATCTCAGCTCACTGCAAGCTCCGCCTCCCCGGTTTACGCCATTCTCCTGCCTCAGCCTCCCGAGTAGCTGGGACTACAGGCGCCCGCCACCTCGCCTGGCTAGTTTTTTGTATTTTTTTAAGTAGAGACGGGGTTTCACCGTATTAGCCAGGATGGTCTCGATCTCTTGACCTCGTGATCCGCCCGTCTCGGCCTCCCAAAGTGCTGGGATTACAGGCTTGAGCCACCGCGCCTGGCCTTTTTTTTTTTTTTTTTTTTTTTTAAGAGACAGTCTTACTCTGTCTCTCAGGCTGGAGGCTGGAGTGCCATGGCACAATGTCGTCTCAACGCAACCTCCACCTCATGGCTTCAAGCAATTCTTCTGCCTTTGCCTCCCGAGTAGCTGGGATTACAGGCTCGTGCCACCACACCCAGCTAATTTTTGTATTTTTGTTTTTTTTCAGACGAAGTCTCACTCTTGTTGCCCAGGCTGGAGTGCAATGGCGCGATCTCAGTTCACTGCAGCCCCTGCCTCCCAGGCCCAAGCGATTCTCCTGCCTCAGCCTCCTGAGTAGCTGGGATTACAGGCGCCCACTACTTTTTGTATTTTTAGTAGAGACAGGCTTTCACCATGTTGGCCAGGCTGGTCTTGAACTCATGACCTCAGGTGATCCACCCGCCTCAGCCTCCCAAAGTGCTGGGATTACAGGTGTGAGCCACCACGTCTGGCCTATTCCTTCTGTTTCTCTCTATTTGTCACTGATTTCTACCCACACACTGTTCTGGTCCAGGTTGCTGGCAGCAATATTGATCTAGCAAATGCCTCCCCGTTGGTCTTTTCCCATTCATATAGCATATGGTTATATTGGTACTGAACTCATGGGGTATCTCAACCACTAGACAGTGCATCTGGATTCACTGTCAACCCAAATTTTGTCAGATAGGGTGAAGGCACGATCTATCTCATTAGGCCCATAGGAATTTTGGCATATATATTTTTTAAAGTATAGTTACAGATTCTTGCTGAGGATCATATCTGCTTCCAGCACCCACAGTTGTAGCCCTGGTCCTAGAACCATTGCAACAAGCAGTAAGAAAGAAAGTTTAGGTAATATAGGGGAGAATTGTATAGTCATATTAGCATCTTCCCCCATCACCTTTACACCTTATCTCTCAGAAAAGTGGAGGAATCTCGGAATCTATCTAACAAGAATGTTCCATTGATTCTGCTCATGTTGACTGTGAGCACAAACTTGGGAAGGTGTGTAAGCCAGCTCTTTAGGCCCATGTCTCCTCTCTCTCTCTCTCTTTTTTTTGAGTTAGGGTCTGGATCTGTTGCCCAGGCTGCAGTGCAGTGGTGTGACCTTGGCTCACTGCAGCCTCAACCTCCAGGGCTGAAGCCATCCTCCCACTTCAGCCTCCTGAGTAGCCGGGACTACAGGCGTACACCATCATGCTTAGTTAATTTTTGTATTTTTCGGTAGAGATGTGGTCTCCCATGTTGCCCAGGCTGGCCTCAGATTCTTGAGCTCAAGTGATCCTCCCGCCTTAGCCTCCCAAAGTGTTGGTATTAAGGCGTGAGCCATGTTGCCCACTTTCTGTTCTCTCTCTCTCTCTCTTTTTTTTTTTTTTTTTTTTTTGAGATAGGGTCTTGCTCTGTCACCCAGGCTGGAGTGCAGTAGCGCAATTTCGGCTCACCACAACCTCTGCCTCCCGGGTTCCAGTGATTCTCGTGCCTCAGCCTCCCAAGTAGCTGGGACTATAGTTGCACACCACCACACTCAGCTAATTTTTATATTTTTAGTTGAGACTGTTTTGCCATGTTGGTCAGGCTGGTCTTGAACTCCTGACCTCAGGTGATCTGCCTGCCTTGGCCTCCCAAAGTGCTGGGATTACAGGCATGAGCCACTGTGCCCAGCCTTTTCTCTCTCTCTCTCTCTCTCTCTCTCTCTCTCTCTCTCTCTCTCTCTCATTATTATTATTATTTTAGAGACAGGATCTAGCTATGTTGCCAAGGCTCATCTCAAACTCTTGGGCTCAAGGGATCCTCCCAAGTCGGTCTGCCAAAGTGCTGGGATTATAGGCATGAGCTACTGCACCCAGCCTTTGACAAATGTTTCAACTGTCCGTTCCAATTCTGTGCCAAACTACAGCTCTGAGGATGATATGCAATATAATATGTCCATTTGATGTTTTATCTTTTTGCCCATTGTTGGATACTATGTGCTGTAAGGTGTGTTCCTTGATCTGAAGAAATGTAACATGGCAGTCTAAATTGGTATAGTATCTTCTGTTTCTTTTCTTTCTTTTTCAAGACAGAGCCTTGTTCTGTAACCAAGGTAGAGAGCAGTGGTGCTATCAGGGCTCACTGCAGCCTCAACCTCCTGGGCTCAGGTGATTCTCCTGCCTCAGCCACCTGAGTAGCTGGGACTACAGGCATGTGCCGCCATGCCTGGCTAATTTTTTGTATTTTTTGTAGAGATGGATTCTCCCTATGTTCTCCAGGCTGGTCTTGAACTCCTGGCCTAAAGCGGTCCTCCCATCTCGGCCTCCCAAAGTGCTGGGACTACAGGCATGAGACCCTGTGCTCAGTCATGAGAGCGGTTCCTAGGGTGCCATCCTTGTGGCAGTAGGAGCTGTCAGTTCCTCTGGTGGTTTCAAAGTTGGCTGTAGAGGAAATGCTGAATACGATGAGTACTGCCTTGCAATCCTCCAGTAGCATGTTCTCGTATAAACTGTTTCCATTATATTATGGAACTCTTCTGGGCATTGCCTTCTTTATTAGAATGTTTCTCTGACATCACCTAGGACATTATGGGTATTTCAGGTTTCAAGATTATTTTATATCTTTCATTCACAAAAAAATCACCATACCACCACATCTGGAAATTCTCTGATCCAAAACCTCAGCCATTGCTGTTGGGTAGCACTCACGGGCTTTTGCCACAATCTCGTCTCTATAAATACAAGTTGCAGACATTTTTAAAATCATGTCTGCATGTGGATCTTATATAAGTGCTCAAAAGCATCAAGAGAGCTTCTCTTTGCAATTCAGACACAGCCTGCTTAAATGTGGACTTCTTTTGTGTTGTTTAATGGAGGGAAGCTAGCAATATTCTCAGATGTGGAACATGCATCCTGCAAATGACAAGTAACCTGATTAGGTACTGTGTTTCTCGCGTAGTACCAGGGGTAGTAGGCAGTGACAGCAGTTCATTGTTTTGTTGGTTGGGGAATGTTAGGGGTGGATCCTGCCCAGGTTTTTCCTAAGAATTTCACCATTTGAGTGGTGCATTTTTGTTGCATTTATCAACCACCTCTGTTGGTCATGTATGTCACTATTGTATATAAATCAGTCCTAGCTTGCTCTTCAGTTTTTTGTTTTTTGAGACAGGATCTCACTATGTTGCCCAGGCCAGAGTGCAGTGGCACAATCACAGTTCACTAAGGCATCCACCTCCCTGCCGCAAGCGAACCTCCCACCTCAGCCTCCCAGGTAGCTAGGACCACAGGTGTGCACCACCACACCCACTAATTTTTTATATTTGGAGAGATAGGGTCTCACTATGTTGCTGATCTTGAACTCCTGGGCTCAAGCAGTCCTCCTGCTTTGGCCTCTCAAAGTTCTGGGATTACAGGCAAGAGCCACCATGCCTGACCGAGAACTGTAGCTTTATAGTAAGTGTTGAAATTAGGTACTATAAATCCTCTAGCTTTTTTCTTCCTTTTCAAAATTGCTTTGGCTGTTCTGGGCCCTTTTTTTTTTTTTTTTTTTTAATTTTTTTTTATTTATTTATTTATTTTTTTTTATTGAGACGGAGTCTCTTGCTCTGTCGCCCAAACTGGAGTACAGTGGCCTGATCTCGGCTCACTGCAAGCTCCGCCTCCCGGGTTTACGCCATTCTCCTGCCTCAGCCTCCCGAGTAGCTGGGACTACAGGCGCCCGCCACCTCACCCGGCTAGTTTTTTTGTATTTTTTAGTAGAGACGGCGTTTCACCGTGTTAGCCAGGATGGTCTCGATCTCCTGACCTCGTGATCCGCCCGCCTGGGCCTCCCAAAGTGCTGGGATTACAGGCCTGAGCCACCGTGCCCGGCCATGTTCTAGGCCCTTTTAATTCTCATATGAATTTTAGAAGCAGCTTGTCAATTTCTAACTATTAATTTTGTTTTATTGATTGTGATCAGTATTGTTTGTAATATATATATCTTAAGGAATCTTCTGAGGTTGTTTTCTTTGTGCCCTAGTATTTGACCAAGTTTTGTGAATATTTTATGTGCACGTGAGAAAAAGTATATTCTGTATGATCAGGGTGTGGTGTTCAATATATATACATCCAAAAGATCAACCTTACTGATTATGTGGTTTAGGTTCTTTATGTTATTACTCATATTTTGTCCATTTAATCTGTCTCATTCTGTGAATGGTATGTTAAAAGTCTCCCATTAGAGAATATTTATATTTCTTCTTGCATTCTTTTTTTTTTTTTTTTTGAGACAGAGTCTTGCTGTGTTGCCCAGGGTGGAGTGCAGTGGTGTGATCTCAGCTCACTTTTAGCTTTCTCTAATTCCTAACCAAGTGTCCTGGATATTATTCTTATTCTCTATTGTCTTGACTTTGTTTGTTTATTATTTATTTAAAAAAATTTTTTTTTAACTTTTATTTTAGATTCGGGTACTGTATTAGTCTGTTCTCACACTCCTATAAAGAACGACCTGGGTAGTTTGTAAAGAATAGAGGTTTAGGCCAGGCGCAGTGGCTCATGCCTGTAATCCCAGCACTTTGGGAGGCCGAGGTGGCTGGATCATGAGGTCAGGAGATCGAGACCATCCTGGCTAACACAGTGAAATCCCGTCTCTACTAAAAATGCAAAAAATTAGCCGAGCGTGGTGGCGGGCACCTGTAGTCCCAGCTACTTGGGAGGCTGAGGCAGGAGAATGGTGTGAACCCGGGAGGCGGAGCCGAGATCATGCCACTGCACTCCAGCCTGGGTGAGTAAGTGAGACTCCGTCTCAAAAAAAAAAAAAAAAAAAAAAGAATAGAGGTTTAATTGACTTATGGTTCCACAGGCTGGACAGGCTTCTGCTTCTGGGGAGGACTCAGGAAACTTACAATTATGGTGGAAGGTGAAGGAGAAGCAAGGCATGTCTCACATGGCAACAGGAGAGAGAGAGCAAAGGGGGAAGTGCCACACACTAAACAACCAGATCTTGTGAGAACTCTCACTATCACAAGAAGAAGGGGGAGGCCGGGCGTGGTGGCTCACACCTGTAATCCCAGCGCTTTGGGAAGCCAAGGTGGGTGAATCACCTGAAGTCAGGAATTCGAGACCAGCCTGGCCAACATGATGAAACCCCATCTCTACTAAAAATACAAAAAGTTAGCTGGGCATGGTGGCATGCGCCTGTAATCCCAGCTACTCAGGAGGCTGAGGCAGGAGAATCGCTTGAACCCCAGAGGTGGAGGCTGCAGTGAGCCAAGATGGCGCCGCTGCACTCCAGCCTCAGCAACAAGAGCAAAACTCTGTCTTTAAAAAAAAAAAAATGAACAAGAGGGAAATCTACCCCCATGTTCCAATCACTTTCCAGCAGGCCCCTCCTCCAACGCTGAAGATCGTAATTCAACATGAGATTTGGATGGAGTCACAGAGCCAAACCGCATCAGGAACACGTGCAGGTTTATTAGGCATTTGGTAAATTTTTGTCCAACCCTTTTAATTTTAGCCTTTTGCATGAATGTGTTTTAAGCATGTCTCTTGTATGCAGCATAGTGCTGGGCTTTGCTTTATGAGGCAATGTTAAACCCTTTTTATTTTATTTATTTATTTTTTGATTGTATATGTTTTTATTTTATTATTCACCTAAATATTGCTGACCCATCAACAGAATAGCCCAGCCAGACATATGTAATAGTAGTAATTAAATGCAGTTGTCTTTGATACTTTGCTGACTTTACATGGAAAACGTAGCTTTTACATATTTTTAGGTTTTTTTCATTTTTATTTTTCAGTTTCTTTTTTATTTCAGTAGGTTTTGGGGAATGGTTGGTGTTTGGTTACATGAATAAGTCCTATAGTGGTGATTTCTGAGATTTTGGTGCACCCATCACCCAAGCTGTATACCCAATGTGTAGTCTTTTGTCCCTCACCCCCCTCCCACCCTTTCTTCTCAGTCCCCAAAGTCCATTGTATCATTCTTATGCCTTTGTGTCCTCGTAGCTTAGCTTTAATATTTTATTAAAAATATTATTATTATTATTTTAAATAAATAAAGATGGTGTCTTCCTATGTTGGCCAGGCTGGTCTTGAACTCCTGGCTTCAAGCAGTCCTACCGCCTCAGCCTCCCAAAGTGCTAGGATTATAGGTGTGAGCCACCACATTTGCCCCCCTTTTTCTTGTAATAAGTGAATTAAGCCCATTTGTATTTATTCACATTACTGTTAAGCTTGGTCTCAGTTCTCTCATTTTATTTTATGTTGTAATTACTGTGTGTATATATTACATTTACTGTATTTCTTTCTCACTCTCTCTCTCTCTCTTTTTTTTTTTTTTTTGAGACAGAGTCTCACTCTGTCACCCAGGCTGGAGTATAGTGGCACAATCTTGGCTCAATGCAACTTTGACCTCCCCAGTTGAAGCGATTCTCCTGCCTCAGCCTCCTGAGTAGCTGGGATTACAGGCACGCACCACTACACCTGGCTAAGTTTTAAAATTTTTAGTAGAGACAGGGTTTCGCCATGTTGGCTAGGCTGGTCTTGAACTCCTGACCTCAGGTGATATGCCTGCCTGGGCTCCCCAAAGTGCTGGGATTACAGGTGTGAGCCACTATGCCCAGCCGAAACATGATTGACTTCGATGAGTTGACTTTGTGTCCTGCAGTCTTGTTAAGAGCTTCTTTGTAGATTCCTTGGGATTTTCTACATAGACAATCATATTGTGTGAGAACAGAGACAGTTTTATTTATTCTTTCCAACCAGTTATATGCCTTTTATTTCCTTTTTCTTGCCTGATTTCACTAAAGTAGGACTTTGAGTAGGATTTTGATTTCAAATAGGATTTGTAAAAGTGGACGTCTCTCGCCTTTTTCCTGATCTTCTAGGGAAAGCATTCAGTCTTTTTCATTACGTATGATGTCAGCTGTAGGTTTTTGGTAGATGATCTTTAGCAGGTCAAAGAAGTTTCCTTCTATTCCTACTTTGATGAGAATTTTTGTCAGGAATCAATGTTGAATTTTGTCAAATGACTTTTCTGTATCAATTGATGATTGTGTGGTTTTTCTGTTTTAGTTTCTTAACATGGTGGATTATATTGATTGATTTAAAAATGTTCAGCCAACCTTGCATACTCTGGATAAACACCAACTGATCATGCTATGTGTTTACATATGTTGCTGGATTTGATTTGCTAATATTTGTTGAGGCTTTTAACTTCTATGTTTATAAGGGATATTGGACTGCAATTTTCTTTTCTTGTCATGTCTTTGTCTGATGTTGTAATCAGGATAATGATGGCCTCATAAAATGAGAAGTGTCCTTGTCTAGAAAATGGAAGAGGAAGGATTGTATAGAACTGATGTATTCCTTAAATATTTGGTAGAATTTACTAGTGAAACTATCAAGGCCTGGGAATTTCTTTTTTGGAAGGTTTTAAACCACAAATTCAGTTTCTTTAATTGATATTCCATTCAGTTGTCAGTTTCTCTTTGGGTAAGTTTTGGTGTTTTATATATTTCATGGAATTGGTCCATTTCATCTAAGTTGGTGAATTTATGTGAATAAAGATGTTCGTGGCATTCTCTTATTCTCATTTTAATGTCGTTGGGGGTATATAGTAATATATCTTCCATTTCTTTTCTTTCTTTCTCTTTTTTTTTTTTTTTTTTTTTTTGAGATGGAACTTGGCTCACTGCAACCTCCACCTCCCGAGTTCAAGAAATTCTCCTGCCTCAGCCTCCTGAGTAGCTGGGATTACAGGCCTGCACCACCATACCTGGCTCATTTCTTACCTATCACTTTAAACTGGAAATGGCACTGTTACTTGACACTGTCTCCCCTCCTACCTTCCAAGACCCCACACTTTCCTGGTTCTATTTCTACCATCTAATAGTTGTATTAGTCTGTTCTTGCATTGCTATAAAGAAATACCTGAGACTGGGTAATTTATAAAGAAAAGAGATTTAATTGGCTCATGGTTCTGCAGGCTCTACAAAAAGCATAATGGCTTCTGGGGAGGCCTCAGGAAACTTCCAATCCATAGCAGAAGGCAAAGAGGAAGAAATAACTTTTTTTTTTTTTTTTTTTAAACGGAGTTTCACTCTTGTCACCCAGGCTAGAGTGCAAGGGCATGATCTCAGCTCATTGCAACCTCCGCCTCCTGGGTTCAAGTGATTCGCGATTCTCCTGCCTCAGCCTCCTGAGTAGCTGGGATTGCTGGGATTACAGGTGTGCACCACCACGCCCCGCTAATTTTTGTATTTATAGTAGAAACGGGGTTTCACCATGTTGGCCAGGCTGGTCTCAAACTCCTGACCTCAGGTGATCCACCCACCTCAGTCTTCCAAAGTGCTGGGATTATAGGCGTGAGCCACCATGCCCGGCAGCATATCTTTGTGTGTGTGTGTGTGTGTGTGTGTGTGTGTGTATAAGATAGGATCTCGCTCTGTCACACAGGCTGGAGTGCAGTGGTGTCATCTTGGCTCACTGCAGCGTCGACCTCCTGGGCTCAAGTGATCCTCCTGCCTCAGTCCCCCAAGTAGCTGGGATTATAGGCATGCACCACAATGCCCAGCTAATTTTTGTTTGTTTGTAGAGACAGGATTTCGCCATGTTGCCCAGTCTGCTCAAATTCCTGGGCTCAAGCTATCTGCCTGCTTCAGCCTCCCAAAGTGCTGGGATTACAGGCATGAGCCACTGTGCCCAGACAGCAGGCACATCTTACATGGCCAGAGTGGGAGGAATTGGGGCACAGGTGCCACACACTTTTAAACAACCAGATCTCATGAGAACTCACTATGGCGATGACAGCACCAAGGGAGGATGGTGTTAATTTTTTTTTTTTTTTTTTGAGACGGAGTCTCGCGCTGTCACCCAGGCTGGAGTGCAGTGGCCGGATCTCAGCTCACTGCAAGCTCCGCCTCCCGGGTTCACGCCATTCTCCTGCCTCAGCCTCCCGAGTAGCTGGGACTACAGGCGCCCGCCACCTCGCCCGGCTAGTTTTTTGTATTTTTTAGTAGAGACGGGGTTTCACCGTGTTAACCAGGATGGTCTCGATCTCCCGACCTCGTGATCCGCCCGTCTCGGCCTCCCAAAGTGCTGGGATTACAGGCTTGAGGGGAGGATGGTGTTAAACCATGAGAAACTACCCCCATAATCCAATCCCCTCCCACCAGGCCCCACTTCCAACATTGGGGATTACAATTCAACATGAGATTTGGGTGAAGACGCAGATCCAAACCATATCAAGAATTTACTCTGCAACCTTCATAGCATATTGGTGCTCCCTCAAACTCTGTACTTGGTGCTTCTCTCAAACTGTGCTCTTTCTTAGCTATCCAATTTATTCTGGTGGTTTCAGCTGGTACTGAAATGATCTTACCCTCCCCAAACCTTGGCCTCTGCTAGCCTTCTCTCCTGAGCTCCAGCTGGACATCTCCGTCAGTATGTTCCATAAACACTCTAACATCAATCTCAATTTTTCTTCCATCAACTCATTGTCTATCCTGTTTTGCTAATGTCTATATATGGCTCCAGCCTCATCCCAGCTGTTCATGCAGTTATCCTGGGAGCAATACTGTCTCCCTTTCTCCCACAGAACAGCACTTCTGTATTGTTTATAAGTATAAATACATTTTGTTTGTTTGTTTTGAGACAGGGTCTCTCTGTCACCCAGGCTGGAGTGCAGTGGCACAATCTCAGCTCACTGCAGCCTCTACCTCCTGAGTTCAAGTGATTCTCTTGCCTCAGGCTCCTGAGTAGCTGGGACTGCAGGCACCCTCCACCATGCCCAGCTAATTTTTATTTTTTATTTTTTATTTTTAGTAGAGATGGGGTTTCACCATGTTGGCCAGGCTAGTCTGAACTCCTAACCTCAAGTGATCTGCCTGCCTTGGCCTCCCAAAGTGCTATGATCACAGATGTGAGCCACCATGCCCAGCCAGCTTCTTCTTCTTCTTCTTCTTCTTCTTTTTTTTTTTTTTCAAGATGGAGTCTTGCTCTGTCACCCAAGCTGGAGTGCAGTGGTGTGATCTTGGCTCACTGCAACCTCCGCCTCCTGGGTTCAAGCGATTCTCCTGCCTCAGCCTCCTGAGTAACTGGGACTACAGATGTGCACCAGCAAGCCCAGCTAATTTTTGTATTTTTAGTAGAGATGGGGTTTCACCATGTTGGCCAGTCTGGTCTTGAACTTCTGACCTCAGGCGATCTGCCCAGCTTGGCCTCCCAAAGTGCTGGGATTACAGGCGTGAGCCACTGCGCCCAGACTGCTTCTTCATTTTTTAACCCAGCAACTTGCACATGTCCGGACACATAGTGTTTGTTTGTTTTTTTATTGGTTTTCCAGAAATATGCTTACTGAGGCACATAGTGTTAACTCAGGAGTGCAGTGGTCTTTTCTTCATGCATTAATAAATTAACACAGTAACAGAGCTGTTCTGGGTACCCCCCACCCCAAAAGTATATCAAGCAAGACACGAAATCAGGTATCCAGTGTAGCTCCTTTTAGTCGACTTTCAACAGGGCTCCACTGAGAAGATTAGTTCCTGCACATCTTTTTCATGCATCCCATTCTGATCACTGGAGATTGTTATTACAGGGGTCCGTGTCATTCGAGGACGTGGCTGTGGATTTCACCCGACAGGAGTGGCACAGACTGGACCCTGCTCAGAGGACCATGCACAAGGATGTGATGCTGGAGACCTACAGCAACCTGGCATCTGTGGGTGAGGATGATTGTCCATGTAACTCCTAGGAGCACGTGTTTCCTTTCTTGGTTGCTGTAACATATGCAGCCTTGTGAGGGTTTAATGACATTGAGAGTCACAGATGAGTAGTCAGTTTAGGGCACCGGGAAAAATGTGTGTGTTCTTACTTCCCCAATGAAAGCTTTAAATGGGCCCCCTTCCTTGTGCAGCTCATGAAGATGCACCTTCCTCCTCCATCAGAGGCCCTAGAGCTCAGACAACTTGGCCCACGTCCTGTGCCATTTCCCATTAACAGGCCTCTGCGTGGCCAAACCAGAGATGATTTTCAAGTTGGAGCGAGGAGAAGAGCTGTGGATATTAGAGGAGGAATCCTCAGGCCATCGTTACTCAGGTAAGTGGGCAAGAACTGGACATATGGAAAATAGGGGAAATAAGAGCCCGGAAATTCAGGTCAAAGGGTGCAACACTTTCTAGGAATCTCTTTGTAGAGGTCCTAGCTCTTTGAAAATAAGGACGGAAGGTCTACATGCTTCAGATACCAAAGTCACACATCTTAATATCACACTCAAACTTCAGTGCTTTCTCCTGTTTTATCTTGATTTTTTTTTTTTTTTTTGATGGAGTCTCACTCTGTCACCCAGACTGGAGTGCAGTGGTGTGATCTCAGCTCACCACAACCTCCGCCTCCTGGGCTCAAGCAATTCTCCTGCCTCAGCCTCCCGAGCAGCTGGGATTACAGGTGCATGCCACCACGCCTGGCTAATTTTTGTACTTTTAGTAGAGATAGGGTTTCACCATGTTGGCCAGGTTGGTCACAAACTCCTGACCTCAAGTGATCCACCTGCCTTGGCCTCTCAAAGTGCTGGGATTATAGGCGTGAGCCACCGCACCTGGCCTTTATCTTGATTTTTAAGTTATTTACCACTGTTATTTATCTCTGCCTCATCTTAAGCATTTATTCTTTTATTTTTTTGAGACAGAGTATCTCTCTGTTGCCCAGGCTGGAGTGCAACGGTGCAATCATGGTTCAACCTCAACTTAACACCTCAACTGCCCCGTTTTAAGTGACCTTTCCAAGGCAGCCTCCCTAGTAGCTGGGACTACAGGTGCACACCACCATGCCTGGCTGATTTTTGTATTATTATTATTATTATTTTTGTTGAGACAGAATCTCACTATGTTGGCCAGGCTGGTCTTGAACTCCTGGGCTCAAGTGATCCACCTGCCATGGCCTCTGGAAGTGCTAGGGTCAGAGGTATGAGCCACCACACCTGGCAACATTTATTCTTCCTTCCCTCCATTGCCTTGGATGCTTTCTGTTATCAGGCATTCGTTCATATATTCATTTAGTCATCCATGAAACTTTAAATGAGTATCAGTTATATGCTGGGTATGTTCTAGGTGTGGGAAACTGGTAGTGAATAAAATAATATCTCTGTTCTCTTGGAGATTACAATATAGTAGGGGAAAGTGACCAGAAACAAATAAATACATCATATGTTTGATGTTGAAAAGAAAATCAGTGCAAGGTAAGAAGGATAGATATTGATATGTGCTTTTAGGAAATAGAGGGTTTTTTTTGTTTGTTTGTTTGTATTTTTCAGATGGAGTCTCACGTCTGTCATCCAGGCTGGAGTGCAGTGGCACGATCTCGGCTCACTGTAACCTCCACCTCCTGGGTTCAAGTGATTCTCTTGCCTCAGCCTCCCAAGTAGCTGGGATTACAGGTGGGCACCATTATGGCCAGCTAATTTTTGTATTTTTAGTAGAGATGGAGTTTTGCCATGTTGGGCAGGCTGATCTCAAACTCCTGACCTCAAGTGATCCGCCCACCTTGGCCTCCCAAAGTGCTGGGGTTACAGGCATGAGCCACTGTGCCCGGCTGGAATAGAGTTTTAAAGGTTGTGTTAAGGAGTTTAATTTTATACTGTGACAAGAGAAGCCAGTTTGGGATTTTACATAAATGAGTGACATGCTGTGATTTGTTTTTAAAGGATCTCTCTCACTGCTGTGTGGCAATGGTTCTGTTGGGGATAATGCCCTCAGACATGATAATGACTTTCTTCACCATCAGAAGATTCAAACATTGGATCAAAATGTTGAATATAATGGATGCGGGAAAGCCTTCCATGAGAAAACAGGCTTTGTTAGACGTAAAAGAACACCCACAGGAGATAAAAACTTTGAATGTCATGAATGTGGGAAAGCTTATTGCAGGAAATCAAACCTTGTTGAACATCTGAGAATACACACAGGAGAGAGACCCTATAAATGTGGTGAATGTGCAAAAACCTTCAGTGCAAGATCATACCTCATTGCTCATCAGAAAACTCACACAGGGGAGAGACCCTTTGAATGTAATGAATGTGGGAAATCTTTTGGCAGGAAGTCACAACTCATCCTACATACAAGAACACACACTGGAGAGAGACCCTATGAATGTACTGAATGTGGGAAAACCTTTTCTGAGAAGGCAACCCTCACAATTCATCAGCGAACTCACACAGGGGAGAAACCCTATGAATGTAGTGAATGTGGGAAAACATTTCGTGTAAAGATATCCCTTACCCAACACCACAGAACTCACACAGGGGAGAAACCTTATGAATGTGGGGAGTGTGGGAAAAACTTCCGTGCAAAGAAATCCCTAAATCAGCATCAAAGAATTCACACAGGTGAGAAACCCTATGAGTGTGGTGAATGTGGGAAATTCTTCCGAATGAAGATGACTCTCAATAATCATCAGAGAACTCACACAGGTGAAAAGCCCTATCAGTGTAATGAATGTGGGAAATCTTTCAGGGTGCACTCATCTCTTGGGATCCATCAGAGAATTCACACAGGAGAGAAACCTTATGAATGTAACGAGTGTGGTAATGCTTTCTATGTGAAAGCACGCCTAATTGAACATCAGAGGATGCATTCAGGAGAGAAACCCTATGAATGTAGTGAATGTGGGAAAATCTTCAGTATGAAGAAATCCCTCTGTCAACACCGGAGAACTCACACAGGAGAGAAACCTTATGAATGTAGTGAATGTGGAAATGCCTTCTATGTGAAAGTACGCCTCATTGAGCATCAGCGAATTCACACAGGAGAGAGACCCTTTGAGTGTCAAGAATGTGGGAAAGCTTTCTGCCGGAAAGCACATCTCACAGAACATCAGAGAACTCACATAGGCCGGTCCTGGCGTTATACAATGAAGAAAGCCTCTGTCTGAAGACTTCCCTCACCATTGGATCAAGTTCCTTGGGGCATATGATCACCAGGGCACACAGTGAGCCTGTGAAAATTTGGCACCTACATTTGTATCAAAATATGTCCTGATCCCCTTAGGGGATAGCTCATTGCTTTTATTCAGATTTCCCTAATTAGTGGTGTGTGAACATCTTATCTGTTGATTGGCTATTTGGGTTTTTTTTTTCTGTGCATTGACTGTTCATGTCCTCTGCTCATTGTTTTCGAATGGGCTGTTCATCTCTTGCTTTTTGGTTTAAATGTTGTTGTTTTTTAACATATGAGAATATAAAAATCCTTTTTTTTTTCCAGTCATGTGTGTTGCAAATATCTTCTCCCAGACTGTCATTGGTTTTTAAAATTTTGTCATCTGTTTTCTTCTGCTGAAGTTTTGTTTTATTTATTTATTTATTTATTATTTTTTTTGAGATGGACTCTCACTCTGTGGCCCAGGCTGGAGTGCAATGGCATGACCTCAGCTCATTTCAACCTTTGCCTCCCGGGTTCAAGCATTTCTCCTGCCTCAGTCTCTTGAGTAGCTGGGATTACAGGTGTGCACCACCATGCCTAGCTGATTTTTGTATTTTTGGTAGAGATGGGGTTTCACCATGTTGGTCAGACTGGCCTCTAACTCCTGACCTCAGGTGATCCACTCACCTTGGCCTCTGAAAGTGTTGGGATTACAGGTGTGAGCCACCGTGCCCGGCTAAAGTTTTATGTTTTAATATTATCAGTTTCAAGATGATAATATTCTCCTATACTTTCCTCTAAAGGTTTTCCTTTCAACATTTAGAATTTCAATCTCCTGTGAGTTTTTTGGTATAGCATGAAGTGTGCAATACATACTACTATATTGTCTTTATATAATTTTACATAAATGGGATCACACTGTATTTAAAGTTCTGCAGCTTGCTTTTTTCATGTAATGTTACCTTTCCAAGATCTGTCCTTGTTGATAAGTATAGGTCTGAGTAAAAGACATTTGTAAAAGACATTTGTATCTTTTTCAAGTTTAGTGTCTAAATCTAGAAGTGGAACTGATGGGTCATAGGATTTAGGCAATGTGCTGGTTATTAAGCTATTGTGTCCCAGCTCCAAACCCACCCTTCTTGACTGTGCTTTGTGACTCTATAAACTACATTTTGGCTTTGCCAACTGCTCCCTGTTGGGCCTTGCCAATAAGAGATACTAGATATACACTTTGGGGCTGGAGAGGGAAGAAGGGACTTGATCCTTTTTTTCTATTCCTATTAGCTCTTGGTCATTGGAGTGTCTGCTCAGCATTGCTTCTTCACTCAGACACCAGCAGTTCCTTGTCATAGCAGCGGTTTAATCTAGTTTGCAGCTTTCCAGCACTCACAGATGGTAGCCCATCCCCTCTGAGACACAAGTATCAGCTGGCTGGTGTCACCTCCTTAGAGATGTGAATTCTAGCCACGTGGGACCCCTCCTCCATCTTTCTAAGTTTTAGTAATTTCAACTTATGGTTGGGTGTAGTGGATCGCGCCTGTAATCTCAGCACTTTGGGAGGCCAAGGTGGGTGGATTGCTTGAGCCCAGGAGTCAAGACCAGCCTGGGAAATATGGTGAAACCCTATCTCTACAAAAAAATTCAAAAATCAGCTAGGCATGGGACCACACCTGTGGTCCCAGGTACTTGGGAGTCTGAGACTGGAGGTTGAAGCTGCAGTAAGCCATGATTGCGCCACTGCACTCCAGCTTGGGCAACAGAACAAGACCCTGTCTCCAAAAAAATTGTCAACTTCTTCCCTTTGTTATTCCAGCCCAGCTGTTTTCTGCAGTTGCTACCTCCCTGATAACTTTAATGTTCTCTTTTTGTCTCTTCACTTACTTGGTTTACAACCTCATAACTAGTTAAAGTTATTTATAAGTTCTCTCTGTTAAAATAACTAGTGTGGTTTTTGTCTCCTTGTTGGCTCTGATTGATACAGAAGGTTTTTTTTTTTTGTTTTTTTTTTTTTTGTTTGTTTTTTTTTGAGACGGAGTCTTGCTCTGTCACCTAGGCTGGAGTGCAGTGGCCGGATCTCAGCTCACTGCAAACTCCGCCTCCCGGGTTTACGCCATTCTCCTGCCTCAGCCTCCCGAGTAGCTGGGACTACAGGCGCCCGCCACCTCGCCCGGCTAGTTTTTTTGTATTTTTTTAGTAGAGACGGGGTTTCACCGTGTTAGCCGGGATCGTCTCTCGATCTCCTGGCCTCGTGATCCGCCCGTCTCGGCCTCCCAAAGTGCTGGGATTACAGGCTTGAGCCACCGCGCCCGGCCCAGAAGGTTTTTTTTTTTTAAACTTTATTAAGTATTGACATTTCCCTTCCAAATTGTATTAATTTATACTCCCATGAGCAGTTTGAGAAAGTTTTCATTTTGCCATTCAGCAGCACTTATTATCAGTCCTTTAAATTATTGCCAATCTGAAAGGTATGAAATGGCTTTGAGCCTTGGCTCCCATGAATGTGGTTTGTCTTTCTTTCTTTTGTTCTTTCCTTCTCTTCTCTTCTCTTCTCTTCTCTTCTCTTCTCTTCTCTTCTCTTCTCTTCTCTTCTCCTCTTCTCTCTCTCTCTCTCTCTCTCTCTTCTTTTCTTTTCTTTTCTCTTTTTATTTTTTGAGACTGAGTTTCACTCTTGTTGCCCAGGCTGGAGTGCAATGGCGTGATCTTGGCTCACTGCAACCTCTGCCTCCCGGGATGGAACAATTCTCATGCCTCAGCCTCCCGAGTAGCTGGGATTACAGGCGCACATGACCACACCCAGCTAATTTTTGTACTTTTAGTAGAGACGGGGTTTCACCATGTTGGCCAGGCTGGTCTCAAACTCCTCACCTCAGGTGATCTGCCCGCCTCAGCCTCCCAAAGTGCTGGGATTACAGGTGTGAGCTACTGCACCTTGCCTATTTATTTATTTATTTGAGACAGAATCTCGCTCTATCACCCATGCTGGAACGCAGTTGTGCAATCTTGGCTCACTGCAACCTCTGCCTCCTGGTTCAAGTGATTCTCATACTTCAGCCTTCCGAGTAGCTGGGACTATAGGTGCACACAACCACGCCCACCTGATTTTTGTATTTTTAATAGAGATAGGGTTTTGCTGTGTTGGCCAGGCTGGTCTTGAACTCCTGACCTCAAGTGATCCGCCTGCCTCAGCTTCCCAAAGTGCTGGGATTGCAGGAGTGAGCCACTGCACCTGGCCTGTCTTTATTTATTTTTTAACTCATCTTTCCTACCCTTCAGTAGTATTTTATGGTTTTCTCCAAGAAATTGTCTATGAAAGTTAACTTTTTAATAGCAGCTTTGCATTTATACAGGTATACACACATATATTTCTAAATATAATGATGTGGGGTTTATATATATATACTTATATATAATATTTGTGTCTCTCTCACACACACACACATCTCCCTGCACAACATTTTTGTTTGATGTGGGCAGTTTTCATTTCATTTTACCCAAATATTTACCACCTTGATTGCACTTCATTACTTTCTGCGTTTCATCCAGGATCATTTTCTTCTGTGCCTGAAAAATACTCCAAAGAGTTTCCTTTAGTAAGAGTCTGTTAGTGGTGAGCCTCTCAGTTTTGTCTTAAAATGTTTTTCATTGTACCTTTTGTCGGTGACTGGGGCCGGCATCGCGGGTGGTAAAAGATTTACCAAGACAGTCATGAATTAAAGAAACCAAGTCTATTAGAGGGAAAGTAGGTTGCAAGGAGGCAATGGGCAGCACAGCAGAGAAAGGGGCTGTCTGCAAAGAGGCAAGAGCTGGAGGGAAGTTGTATAGGGTTGTGCTGGAGGGGCTATGTGAAGAATGAGTTTGTGCTGCTGGGGCTTTGCACAGAACAAGGTATTTGGGAACAGGTTGTTGTGCCAGCAGGTTGTTTGCAATTGGATTAGTCATCTCTCAAAACAATGGTTCTTCCCCACCTTCTTGCTTATTTATCTTATTGGGACTCTATACCTTTTTGATAAGTAAAAGTGAATCCTTTACCTTAAATATTTGGTAGCACTGCACTATGTCACAGTAAGTTGATAAAAAATTAAGTACTTGACTGGGTACAGTGGCTCACACCTGTAATCCCAGCACTTTGGGAGGCCGAGGCGGGTGGATCACTTGTGGTCAGGAGTTCGAGACCAGCCTGGCCAACATGGCAAAACCCCGTCTCTAGTAAAAATTAGCTGGGTTTGGTGGTGCATGCCTGTAATCCCAGCTACTCGGGAGGCTGAGGCAGGAGAATCACTTGAACCCAGGAGGCAGAGGTTGCAGTGAGCTGGGATGGTTCCACTGCACTCCAACCTGGGCGACAGAGCAAGACTCCATCTCAAAAAAAAAAAAAAAAATTTTAAATTAAGTACTTTTTTGCTTTTTTCCTGAGTATCCTTTAATGATTATCGTGACCCAAGGTATTTGAATTACTCATCAGCTACCCCACAATACAGCATATATTTGAATATATATAAAATATATTTTTTGTGTTTTCTGTGCAGTATGCCCTCACTCTATTAAGTATTAATTAACTATATCAAGATGCCATTTCATCAATACTTCCGATCTTTAGCTCACTGCTTCTCCCCCCCTTTTTTTTCTCTTTGAGATGGAGTTTTGCTCTTGTTGCCCAGGTTGGAGGTGCAATGGCATGATCTCTGCTCACTGCAACCTCTGCCTCCCGGGTTCAAGTGATTTTCCTGTCTCAGCCTCCTGAGTAGCTGGGATTACAGGCATGCACCACCACACCCAACTAATTTTTTGTCTTTTAAGTAGAGACAGAGTTTCACCATGTTGGTCAGGCTGATCTTGAACTCCTGACCTCAGATGATCTGCCCACATCGGCCTCTCAAAGTGCTGGGATTATAGGTGTGAGCCACTGCGCCTGGTTGATGTTTTTAAATTTTTATTATGGAATATGCCAAACATAAATAAAGATAATTTATAGTGACACAAAACAGAACAGTTGTTGCCTCTGGAGTGAAAATTGACTTGTAAGGGATAGGAGGGAACTTACTGGGGTGATGGAGATACTCCATATCTTCATTGGAGTGTGAATACAATAGTCATCAAGTGGGTAAACTTAAGGTTTATTTATTTTATTGTATATAAATTATATCTCAATTGAAATGTGAAAACAAAGCAATAAAACATCCCCTGTTCCCATTTCAGGAGTCATGTCTGGGCTGCCTGGGAGGAAAACAGAAATACTGATTGCTAGAGCAAATAAAAGACTCTTGGCAGTGGGCGACTTGGTCCTCCTAAGGCTTTAGAAATTGTTTTGCCCCATGAAAATGACATGTTCTGAGGCCCCAGTCTGGGGTATACTGACTTTCATCAGCTACTGTCGCCATCTGTGGTGCTCCCTCACTTGCCAACACTGCACTGTAGATTTGACTCCCAAGAGCCTAAGGATAGTCTCTGCCAATCCTCCAGTAGCCACCATCATAGTAGTTTTTACCCCCATGAGTCAGCAGTCCAGTGTCTACTAACCCCTCCATTAATTCAGAGCAGTTCTTACCACCCCTTTAAGCCAGAGCACGATGTCTGATCACCCACCATTAGCTCACATCATGTCTTATCACCAACCTTCACCCTCAGCTTAGTGTCTGATGATCTTCCATTAAGTCAGTATCATGTCTTACTTCCCTCCTTTAGACTTAGCATGATGACAGCTGACTCCCATTAGCTCACAGCCCTGTGTTTTGTCTTCCTGTTGACCTAATGTAGTGTCTGTTGACTCCATGTTAGCTTCACCATTTTGTTTGCTAATTCCCCATTGGCTACAGCCTCCCAAGTTGCTGGGACTACAGGCATGCGCCACCATGCCTGGCTAATTTTTAAATTTCTTTGTGGAGACAGGATCTTGCTATGTTGCCCAGGCTGGTCTCAAACTCCTAGACTCAAGAGATCCTCCTGCTTCAGCCACCCAAAGTGTTGGGATTGCAAGTGTGAACCACCGTGCTGGGCCTCTCTGCTGATTTTTTATTAGCTGTGGGTGCCGTGTCTTTGCCACATGAGCCCACAGCACAGTGGGCTCAGCACAGCACAATGGCACCCAATGGCTGTTCCCCAATTAGCTACCAATATGATGACTTTGGTCCTCTTGGGCCTTAGCACAATGTCTCCAGAACTCACATGACCATGTCACTGTCTTTTGATCTCCCCTTATCGGGTTGCAAGAATTTTAAGCTTGAGGACCCAGTGGTGTCTGCTTTCCCTAAAATAGCCCCTAATGGTGTGTCAACTGCCCATATATTACAGCCCATGAGTATATCTGCTAACCATACGTGAATGTCTTCTGGTTTACTTGCCACCAGCACAGATGCCCTGCTTTTGGGCCCATCACCATATTTTTGTCCTTACCATAGTTCCATCATTTTGTCTGCTGAATCCCCCCATTAGCCACTAGTATTGTATCATTGGCCCACTGAGGCCTCAGTGGAGTCTGCTGACCCCAGATTAGCTCTTATCACTGTTCGTTGCTCCCCCATTAACCAACAGTACAGTTTCCTCAGCACCCATGAGGCCCCAGCAATGTCTTTGCTGACCCAACTTTAGCAACTATTACTCTGCTGATCCCCACTTAGTCACAAGAACAGAGACTTTAACCTCCATGAACTCCCAGTACAGTATCTGCTGATTCCACATTAGCTTTGGCTTTCTGGTCACCCATTGGCCATGAATACAGTGGCTTTGGCTCTCATAAGACCCAGTCACAGTGTTTGCTGACCCTGTATTGACTGCCATCACTGCCTGGTGATCCTCCATCAACCATGCATAGAATGTCTTTGAATGCAATGGTGCCCCATCACAGCACATGCTGCCCTGCATTGGAGCCCATCACTATGTCTGGTAATCTGATTATATGAGCCTCAGCACTGTGTCTGCCGTCTACTAGACACCACTATGGAGTCTGCCTCATGTTTCTCAATCACAGTATCTGTCAATCCTATCTTAGTGTCATCACTGTATCTGCTAATCTTTTTTTTTTTTTTTTTTTTTTTTTGAGACAGTTTCACTCTTGTTGCCCAGGCTAGAGTGCAATGGCACAATCTCGGCTCACTCCAACCTCCACCTCCCAGATTCAAGCAATTTTCCTGCCTCAGCCTCCCCAGTAGCTGGGATTACAGGCACCCGCCACCACGCCCGGCTATGTGTCTGCTAATCTTGGTCACAAGTACAGCGTCTTCAGTCTTCATAAAAAATCAGCCTATTGTCTGCTCTCCCCACATTAGCCCTTAGTCACTCTTTGCTGATTAGCCACCACTAAAGTGGTTTTGTCTCCATCACAGTATCAGCCCCATCCCTGCCACACTGATGCGTCATTGTCCCTTAGTACAGTGTGCTGACCTCATGAGCCCCGGCATAATGCCTGGGGTTCATTAGAGCCTACCCGTCATGAAAGCACGTCATGGTTTCAGATGATCCTGTATTAGCTACCTGTACAGTGTCTTTGACCGTCATGTGTTCCCACAGCCATGTCTGCTGATGCTACAGTAGCTCCCAACACTGTGTCTGTTGATTCCCCATTGGTCATCAGTATAGTGGCTTTGATCTCTGTGATGACACTACAGTTTCTGATGACCCTCTATGAGGTGCAGTTATTGTTCCCTGATCTCTTTACACTGGTTTGTTGACTGTTCTTTCAATCTCAGCAATGCTTCCTTCAACTCTGGCAGTTCCCCAGGCCTTCAGGCTATTTTCTTATTTTTCTGACTGTTTATTGAGCGTCAGGGATTGTCCCTTGGTCTTTTTTGGCTGTGGAGTCTTATCCCCTTTTCCTCTGTCTTCCAAATGCAAGGACTGTTTGTGGTCTCCAGATGTTCAACAATCCTGCTGTTCTTCAAGGCCAGACACTTTTGCTTTAAGCCTCCGGCTGTTTGTTTGTTTCTTTGGCTGTTTCCAAGGTAGTTCTCACTGTTGCATGACATGTGGTGACAATTGCCTCTTCTGTTTGACTATTGTAGAGTCTTTGCCTGTCCGAACTACAAGGACTGTACTCTGGCTGTTCATGTCACTGCAAGACTCTTTCTCAGTCCCTGTGGCTGTTTTCTAGTGTCCTGGCATGTTTGCTCAGCCCTGAGCTATTTTCTGGAACCAGACTGTTCAAGCTGCTTCTAGTGACTCCCCAAAGCCTGGAATAGGCTACCTTACCCTCCCTCTTGCTACCTCAATCCTGGGTGTGTTCAGGCTTCCTCTTGCCTCTTTTCTGGTCTCCTACTGTTTCTCCATCCCAAGGACTGTTGCATACCCTGGATGCAGCTGGGTGGCATTAAACAGCAAGTGGGAATGGCAGGCTGCAGGGCAGCACCTTCCTTCCAGGTAGACCTCTTTAGCTGTGGCTGCCCTGGGGAAACAGTCCCTGCAGAGAGGCTGCCTGCTCCAGAGCCCTGGTGTGGCCTCCTGGCAGGATATCTATAGCCCTAGAGTCACTAGATTTGCTTCCATCACCCTGCTAGAAAATTCGTTAAAGTGAACACCTCCCAGCATTAGGGGTGTCTGTGTGTGAATCTCTGTTTGGGAGAAACTGTGATGGCCGAGAGGAAGCACATGGAGGTCACAGTGGTGTGCGGTGTGCAGCATGGGGACCAGTCCTGCTCTCACCCGAGACTCATTCCTTCTCCCTAATACATGGCATCACAGTTCTAGCCCAGAATCCTTCAGAAGTCTGTGCTGATGTTGGAGGATGAATATAGGGTGTCTGCCCCATGGGTGTTTTTTAGCTCAAAACATGAAACCCTTGTAATAACTTAATGTGCAATGTTACTAACAGCCATTTAGTTTCTAGACAGGCAGTGTAGTGTAATGGTTAAGAATATGAATGCTGGAGCCAGATATGCATTCAAATCCTGTGCCTTAATGGTTTCTTAGATATGGGACAAAAAGCACACGCAAAGAACACTTAAACTTTGCTAAAAAAACAAAAACAAAAACAAAACCATAAATAACCCAACTAAAAAATGGGCAAAGGCTGGGCGGAGTGGCTCATGCCTGTAATCCCAGCACTTTGGGAGACCAAGGTGGATGGATCGCTTGAGGTCAGGAATTCGAGACCAGACTGGCCAACATGGTGAAACCCCATCTCTACTAAAAATACAAAAATTAGACAGATGTGGTGGCATGGACCTGTAATCCCAGCTACTCGGGAGGCTGAGGCAGGAGAATCGATTGAACCCAGGAGACAGAGGCTGCAGTGAGCTGAGATCGTGCCACTGCACTCCAGTCTGGCTGACAGAGCGAGACTCCATCTCAAATAAATAAATAACTGTAAACAAAAATGGACAAAGGACTCAAATAGACATTTCTCTATGGATGATATACAAATGCCCAGTAAGCACATGAAAAACTGCTCGACATAACTAGCCATCAGGGAAATGGAAATTGAAACCACAATAACACTACACACCCACAGGATGGCTAGAATCCAAAAGACAGATAACAACAAGTGTTGGAGAAGATGTGGACAAATTGGAACCTTCTACATTGCTGGTAGGATGTAAAATAGTGCAGCTGTTTTGTAAAACAGCTTGGCAATTTCTGAAAATGTTAAAAATAAATGTATCATGTGATCCAGCAATTGCATTCTTGGGTATCTACCTGGGAGAAATGACAACATATGTCCACACAAAAACCTGAACACAGATGTTCACAGCAGTGCTATTCCTGCTTGCCAAAAAGTGGAAACAACCCAAATGTCCATCAAATGATACACAAAATGTGGTATGTTCATAAAATGAAATATTAATCAGTAATAAAAAGAAATGAGGTGCTGATACATTCTGCCAATGTGGATGAATTTTGAAAACATGTTAAATGAAAGAAGCCAGTCGGGAAAGACCACATATTGTATAATTCCATTTATATGAAATGTCCAGAATAGGCAAAACTGGGGAAACAAAAAGTAGATTAGTGGTTGTCTAGGACTGGGGTGGGGGTAGGTGGTAGAAATGGAGTGACTGCTCACAGGTGCTGGTTTTCTCTTGGGGGTGATGAAAATATTCTAAAATTCTATTGTGATGGTTGCACAACTCTGAATGTACTAAAGCTAATTTAATTGTCATGTTAAGTGGATGAATTGTATTGTGCGTATGTGAATTACATCTCAATAAAGTTTTAAAAATAGGAAATTATAAAAATAAAGATTTGAGCTAGATCAGTATTTTTAAAAGTTGAGTCTTTGTAATATTATTTTTAAGAAAAAATTATTTATGTATTTATTTACTTTTATTTTTAATTTTTGAGATGAAGTCTTGCTCTCTCGCCCAGGCTGGAGTGCAGTGGCGTGATCTCGGCTCACTGCAACCTCCGCCTCCTGGGTTCAAGTGATTCTGTCTCAGCCTCCCTAGTAGCTGGGATTACAGGAGCGTGCCACCACTCCTGGCTAATTTTTGTATTTTTTTAGTAGAGATGGAGTTTCACCATGTTGGCTAGGCTGGTCTCCAACTCCTGACCTCAGATGATCCATCTGCCTTGGCCTCCCAAAGTGCTGGGATTACTGGTGTGAGCCACCACACCCCACCTCATTAAGAAAAAAAATTAGGCTGGGTGCGGTGGCTCACGCCTGTAATCCCAGCACTTTGGGAGGCCAAGGTGGGCAGATCACGAGGTCAAGAGCTCAAGACCATCCTGGCTAACATGGTGCAACCCTGTCTTTACTAAAAATACATAATTAGCCGGGCAAAACTCCATCTCAAAAAAATAAAAAAAAATACAATAATTAGCCGGGCATGGTGGCGTACTCCTGTAATCCCAGCTACTCGGGAGGCTGAGATAGGAGAATCGCTTGAACCTGGGAGGTGGAGGTTGCAGTGAGCCGAGATCACGCCACTGCACTCCAGCCTGGGCGACAGCGGGACTCTGTCTTAAAAAAAAAAAAAGGAAAAAAGAAAAAATTTAATTAGTGCCTGCATTAAATTTTAGGAAAAACATTTCTGTTTCTGCCTTGACTTAGCTATGTGTCCCTGGGGAAATAATATTTACCTCTCTATGCCTCAGTTGCTGCATCTGTAAAATGGGGACAAAAATGATGCCTAAATCTGAGGGACAGTGAAGTCATATATGTACAGTACTTAGAATAGTGCTAGGCACATATCCAGCTCTCTGTATTGGTTATTATTATTACTAGTAGTGGCAAATATACTTTAATTTATAACTTAGTAGTGATACATTTTAGTAATGGCAACTTACGATAATAACAATAATTTTATTCACACTGACAACTTTAACTCAATGATTTTGACAATCTCTCCCAAAGATGTCACAAATATAATATGTTCATTTGTAATGTTTTCTTTTTTTTGAGACAGAGTCTCACTCTGTCGTCCAGGCTGGAGTGCAGTGGCGTGATCTTGGCTCACTGCAACCTTCACCTCCTGAGTAGCTGGGATTACAGGCATACACCATACGCCACCATGCTCAGCTAATTATTATTTTGTTTTTTGTTTTTTTTGAGACGGAGTTTCACTCTTGTTGCCTAGGCTGGAGTGCAATGGCACAATCTTGGCTCACTGCAACCTCCGCCTCCTGGGTTCAAGTGATTCTCCTGCCTCAGCCTCCTGAATAGCTGGGATTACAGGCATGCACCATCACGCCTGGCTAATTTTGTATTTTTAGTAGAGATGGGGTTTCTCCATGTTGGTCAGGCTAGTCTCGAACTCCTGACCTCAGGTGATCTGCCCACCTCAGCCTCCCAAAGTGTTGTGGATACAGGCGTGAGCCACCTCGCCTGGCCTAATTTTTGTATTTTTAGTAGAGATGGGGTTTCGCCATGTCATTCAGGTTGGTGTCGGACTCCTGGCCCCAAGTGATCTGCCCACCTTGGCCTCCCAAAGTTCTGGGATTACAGGCGTGAGCCACTGGGCCCAGCCTGTAATGTTTTCATTCTTATTATGATGCTTGTACACTAATTTTTAGTGTGAACATCTCCCCACTGACAAGTAGCAACATTTCAAAGACTTCTGAGGACAGTTATTCTCCCGGTGATAATGTGCCTGTTTTCACATTCTAAAGTATTGGGGGTTAGGACTTCAATGCATCTTTTGGGGAGACACAGTTGAACCCATAACAGTTCCTCAGTATGCAGTCCTCACATGATAAGTCTCCAGGTTTAAAAATCTCTACTGGGCTCGGCACAGTCTAATCCCACCACTTTGGGAGGCCAAGGTGGGAGGATTGCTTGAGACAAGGAGTTGGAAACCAGCCTGGGCAATAGGGAGATCCCCATCTCTTCAAAAAGTAAATAAATGAAGATCTGTACTATTGCCAACTATTGCCAAGACTATAACTTGCAAATCCCTAAGCCCTTGGTAAACAATTATCTTAAAGAGCCCCCTCTCCTCAGTGTGACATATGTCCTCTTTTACAAATACCCAACTGGCAAATACTAACTGTATTAGTTTTCTTTTTCTTTCTTTCTTCCCTTTTTCTTTTCTTTTTTTTTTTGAGACAGAGTCTCATTCTGTCACCCAGGCTGCAGTGTAGTGGTACAATCTCAGCTCACTGCCACCTCCGCCTCCCAGATTCAAGCGATTCTCATGTCTCAACCTCCCAAGTAGCTGGGATTACAGGCACGCACCACCACACCTGGCTAATTTTTGTATTTTTAGAGATACGGGGTTTTGCCATGTTGGCCAGGCAAGTCTCAAACTCCTGGCCTCAAGTGATCCGCCCTCCCAAAGTGCTAGGATTACAGGCATAAGCCACCTCGCCTGACCAACTGTATTAGTTTTCTATTGATGTATAACAAATTACCACAAACTTAGCAGCTTAAAACAATACCCATTTATTATCTCACAATTCTGTAGGTCAGAAGTCCAGGCAGGTTGTATTGGGTTCTCTCCTTAATGGTCTCACAAGGCCAAGGTCAAAGTATTTGTTACCCTGGACTCTTATCTGGAGGTTCTCAGAAAGGACCCACTTTTAACCTTGTTCAGGTTATTGGCAGACTTCAGCTCCTTGCCGTAAGTAGGACTGATATCCCCATTTCCTTGCTGGCTGTCAGCCAGTGGCTGTTTTCTGCTCCTAGAGGCTGACTGAGTTCCTCACCGTGTGGGCCTCTTCATCTTCGAAGCCAGCTAGGACGTGTCAAATGCTTCTCATGCTTCCAATCTCTCTGACTTCCTCTTCTGCCGCCAGCAGGAGAAAATTCTGCTTTTGTGATGGACTCATGTGCTTATATTAGGCTCACCTGAATAATCTCCCTATTTTAAGGTCAACTGATGAGCAACCTTAGTTATATCTGCAAGATCCCTTTTTTATATAATGTAATATAACCACAAGTGAGATCTCATCATATTCACAGATTCTACCTGCAATCAAGGAGTTTATATAGGGGTGAGGGATATGGGGGCACATTTCTAGAATTCTGCCTACTGTGGCCACTTCTGAGCCTTTCCTTTTCATGAATATCCCACCGACATATCCCCACTGATGACCCCCTGACTGGCAAATATCCCCTTTCAGAGATATCTACCCATTGGCAAATCTTTCATTCATGAACCTGTTGCGGAAAAAAAATCACCCCATTCAAAAACATCTATCAAAATATCCCATTCATGACGCCTCTTAACAAATCTCCCCATTTAGAAATAAGCACATTGACATATCGCCTATAGATGACTTCCACTGAAAACTCTTGTTAATAAACGCCATTTGGCATATTTCTTATTTGTAATTTCTTTCTTTCTTTCTTTCTTTCTTTCTTTCTTTCTTTTCCCTCCCTCCCTCCCTCCCTCCCTCCCTCCCTCGCTCCCTCCCTCCCTCCCTCCCTCCCTCCCTCCCTCCCTTCCTTCCTTCCTTCCTTCCTTCCTTCCTTCCTTCCTTCCTTCCTTCCTTCCTTCCTTTCTTCCTTCCTTCCTTCCTTTTGAGATGCAGTCTCAGTCTGTCACTCAGCCTGGAGTGCAGTGGCGTAATCACAGCTCACTGCAGTCTTCACCTCCCGAACTCAAGTGATCCTCCCGCCTCAGCCTCCCAAGTAGAAAACAGGACACAATTGAGAATAGTCTATCAATCAATAAACTGACCCAGAGCTGACACAAATGTTAAAATTAGTAGACAAGGATATTAAAAGTTATTGTAACTTTTCCATGTGCTCACAAAGTTAGTAGAGACATGGGAAATGTTTGTAAAAGACCCAAATCAACTTTATAAGACTTCTACTCCTGGGAAAATGAGGTAGATGCATTTTTTTTCTGTTCCTCCCACTAAGTACAACTAAAAATCCTAGATTGATGTTTCTAAAACAAACATAAGAAGATTCTGGGCTGAGCGCAGTGGCTCACACCTGTAATCCTTGCACTTTGGGAAGCTGAGGCAGGTGGATCACCTGGGGTCAGGAGTTCAAGACCAGCCTGGCCAACATGACGAAACCCCGTCTCTACTAAATATACAAAAAGTAGCCGGGCGTGGTGGCAGGTGCCTGTAATCCCAGGTACTTAGGAGGCTGAGGCAGGGAGAATCACTTGAACCCGGGAGGTGGAGGTTGCAGTGAGCCAAGATCACACCACTGCACTCCAGCCTGGGCAATGGAGTGAGACTCCATCTCAAAAAGAATAAAGTAAAATAAAAATAAAAGTGTGGCACTTCCCCCTGCTTGGCTCCCGCTCTGGCTATGTGTTGCACCTGCTCCCCCTTCGCCTTCTGGCATGATTGTAAGTTTCCTGAGGCCTCCCCAGACGCTGAGCAGATGCCAGCACTATGCTTCCTGTACAGCCTGCAGAACTGTGAACCAATCAAACTTCTTTTCTTTTTTTTTTTTTGTTTTTTAGACAGGGTGTTGCTCTGTCACCCAGGCTGGAGTGCAGTGGCATGACCTCAGTTCGTTGCAATCTCTGCCTCCCGGGTTCAAGCAATTCTCTGTCTCAGCCTCCCAAGTAGCTGGGATTACAGGCACCTGCCACCATGCCCAGCAAATTTTTGTAGTTTTAGTACAGATGGGGTTTCACCATCTTGGCCAGGCTGGTCTTGAACTCCTGACCTCGTGATCCACCCCCTTGGCCTCTCAAAGTGCTGGGATTGCAGGCATGAGCCACTGCACCCTGTGCTAATTTTGTATTTTTAGTAGACATGGTTTCACCATGTTTGTCAGGCTGGTCTCAAACGCCTGACCTCAAGTGATCCACCCACCTTGGTCTCCCAAAGTGTTGGGATTATAGGTGTGAGCCACTGTGCCTGGCCTTCCTCTTCTTTTTATCTTTAAAAATATATATATATATATAATTAATTAACTGAATGCTTGCCACAATCTTCCTCTTGTAAGGACATCAGTCCTATTGGATTAGGGCTCCACCCTTTTTTTTTTTTTTTTTTTTTTGAGACGGAGTCTTGCTGTGTCACCCAGGCTGGAGTGCAGTGGCGCGATCTCGGCTCACTGCAAGCTCCGCCTCCCGGGTTTACGCCATTCTCCTGTCTCAGCCTCCGAGTAGCTGGGACTACAGGCGCCCGCCACCACGCCCGGCTAGTTTTTTTTTTTTTGTATTTTTAGTAGAGATGGGGTTTCACCATGTTAGCCAGGATGGTCTCGATCTCCTGACTTCGTGATCCACCCGCCTCGGCCTCCCAAAGTACTGGGATTACAGGCTTGAGCCACCGCGCCCGGCCAGGGCTCCACCCTTTTAACCTAATTTAACCCAAATTATCTCCTTCAAGGCTCTATCTCTTTCAGTCACATTGAGGGTTAGGGCTTCAACATATGAATTTGAGAGGGCACAATTCAGTCTGTATCAACAACCCTCGGCTGGGTGTGTTGGCTCACGCCTTTAATCCCAGCACTTTGGGAGGCCAAGGCAGGTGGATTGCTTGAGGTCAGGAGTTCAAGACCAACCTGGCCAACAGGGTGAAACCCCGTCTCTACTAAAAATACAAAAATTAGCCGATCATGGTGGCACATGCCTGTATCCCCAGCTACTTGGGTGGCTGAGAAAGAAGAATCGCTTGAACCTGGGAGGCAGAGGTTGCAGTAAGCCAATATCATGCTGTTGCATGATATTGCAACATGATATTGTTGCAGTAAGCCAATATCATGCTGTTGCATGATATTGCAACATGATATTGCAACATGATATTGTAGCATGATATTGGCTACAGAGCCAAACTCCGTCTCAAAAACAACAACAACAACAACAAAAACAAAAGAAAAACACAAACAAAAAGCTGGGGGCAATAAAGGCATGAAGGGCTAATGTACACGCCTTCACAATTGTGTGCTCACCATCAAAATGAGGAGGGCCAAGGGAGGGTCTCCACCAGATGGATTCATTCACTTTATAGAAGGATCTGGGGAAGAGGAGGTCAGAGGGGATGCTGGTACAATATACAGTTTCCTCCCACACTACCCCATCTTTCTGTTTTCCCCTGCCTGACACAGTAGTGTCAGGACCAGAACTGCAACTGTCGCTTCCAGAAGCAGGGATAAACCCTAACCAAGAAACTTTAACTGTACTTTTACATGTTTGTGTCAGAAATCCTAAGGGCTTGATATAGTTTGAATATTTGTCCCTGCCCAAATCTGTTTTTTTGTTTGTTTGTTTTTGTTTTTGTTTTTTTCAGTAGAGACGGGATTTCGCTGTGTTGACCAGGCTAGTCTGAAACTCCTGGGCTTAAGTGATCCAGCCACCTTGGCCTCCCAAAGTGCTGGGATTACAGGCGTGAGCCACCACACCAGGCCTCAAATCTCATGTTGAAATGTAATTGCCAGTATTGGAGGTGGGGCCTGGTGGAGGGTGTTTGGTTCACGGAGGTGGATCCCTTGTGGCTTGGTGCTGTCCTCACCATAGTGAGTGAGTTCCCCTGAGATCTGGTTGGTAAGTGTGTGGCATCTCCCCATGCCATGCTGTCTCTTGCTCTCCTGCTCCCACCAGATGAGACGCCTGCTCCCGCTTTGCCTTCCGCCATGATTGGAAGCTTCCTGAGGCCTCCCCAGAAGCTGAGCAGACATCAACACCATGCTTCCTGTAAAGCTTGTAGAACTAGACCGGGTGTGGTGGCTCACACCTGTAATCCTAGTACTTTGGGAGGCCAAGGTTGGGCAGATTCCTTGAGCTCAGGACTTTGTGACCAGCCTGGACAACATGGTGAGACCCCATCTGTATTAAAAATACAAAAAAATAGCCAGGTGTGGTGGTGTGCGTCTGGGTCCCAGGTACTTGAGAGGCTGAGGTGAGAGGATCGCTTGAACGCGGGGATTGGAGGTTGCAGTGAGCCGAGATTTCACCACTACCCTCCAGCCTGGATGACAGAGTGAGACCTTGTCTCAAAACAAAATGAAACAAAACAAAAGCCCACAGAATTGTGAGCCAATTAAACCTCCTTTCTTTATAAATTACCCGGTCTCATGTATTTCTTTATAGCAATGCAAGAACAGCCTAACACAGGGCCTGATGTGATAGACTGCACCTTCACCTTATCTGGCAAATTAGGGTTGACACTGAATGTATGCAGCTGTGTTACCTAATGACTGAGGTAGCCCACTGGTTCCATACCTATGTAACTATACCCTACATGGATGGGGGTAGACCGAGGCGGAAGCATTTGCTAGACTGGTATTGCTGCTGATAATCTAGACTAGCACAGAGGCTGAACCTAATGTCCCTTCCAAAGGTGGAAAAGTAGGGTCAAATTCAACCATAAATGGAGAGAAAGAGGAATGGTACCTGAGAGTAAAAGAATGAAGAAGTGTGTTGTGCAATAAGAAAAGTCATTACATTGATGCCCTGAAAGAGGCTGAGAATAAGAGGTGACTTTATTTATTGGCTCAGTTATACCGGATATCTGAAAGAATGAAGTGACCAGGCATGGTGGCTCAAGCCTGTACTCCCAGCACTTTGGGAGGCTGAGGTGGGAGGATCGTTTGAGGTCAGGAGTTCAAGACCAGCCTGGGAAACCTGGCGAAATCCCATCGCTACAAAAATTACCAAAATTAGCCAGGCATGGTGGTGCATGCCTGTAGTCCCAGTTACTCAGGAGGCTGAGGTGGGAGGATTGCTTGAGCCCAGGAGGTTGAGGCTGCAGTGAGCTGAGATTGAGTCCACTGCACTCCAGCCTGGGCAACAGAGCAAAACTCCATCTCAAAAAAAAAAAAAAAAAAAGATTGAAACCCTGTGTTGCGAAAACTAACCTCAACATGTATAACCTAACAAGGTTGATGCCTGTAAACCTCAGTGGCATTGCTCTGGGAGATTAACTGGACCAACTGTTAACGGAACTCCACTAAATGTATCTTTTGACTCTTACTCTGCAGGTTACATTTACTACTATAGCATGATATAATGTAACACTGGCATTGTTGCTAAGATCATAATATCTACATTGATGGTCAAACATATTGGTAAGTTGAGTTAAAGCCTTTTCAAGATACAATACTAATAGAAAATGACTGCCTTGTGGAAAAACTGGTTTTGGCTAACCATCAGCTAATTTCTATGCTAAATAGTTTTTTTTTTTAATTTTATTTATTTATTTATTTATTTATTTATTTATTTTAAAGACGGAGTCTCGCCCTGGAACTCTGGAGTGCAATGGCATGATCTCGGCTCACTGCACCCTCCACCTCCTGGGTTCAAGCGATTCTCAAACCTCAGGCTCCCAAGTAGCTGGGATTACAGGCACACGCCACCATGTCGGGCTAATTTTGTGTTTTAGTAGAATTTCACCATGTTGGCCAGGCTGGTCTCAAACTCCTGATCTTGGATAATCTGCCCGCCTTGGCCTCCCAAAGTGCTGGGATTACATGCGTGAGCCCCCACGCCCAGCCTGCTAAACAGTTTTATACAAGTTTATATAAGATACAAATAGAAGGAGATCAAAGAGGAAGAATAATCAAATTAGCCACCGGCCTAGCCTCTAGTGAATTGTTGAACTTGAGGGTCTTGGAGACCTTTGAGTTGGTGTCAGAAGTGGATACAGTCTTGTATGGTGATTATTCCCTCTAACTTTTGCACAAGGTAAACATACAAACATCCATTTATTGTCCATAGACTAGCAATTAACAATAAGAAATTGAACTTAAAAATGAATACCACACAATAAAGTGGAAATAGAACAATACCAAGTAAAACAGCATAAAAATATGAAATATGTAGGGAATAATTTGTCAAAATATGTGAAAGATCTGTACACTGAAAAATACAAAATATTACTGAGATAAATTACAGAAATGGAGAGGGGGCTGGGCATGGTGGCTCTTACCTGTAAGCCCAGTGCTTTGGGAGGCTGAGGTGGGAGGATTGCTTGAGGCCAGGATTTTGAGACCAGCCTGGGCAATATAGCAAGATGCCCATCTCCACAAAAAATAATTTTTAAAAAATTAGCCAGGTATAGTGGCACATGCCTGTAGTCCCAGCTACTCTCAAGGCTGAGGCAGGAGAATTGCTTGAGCCCAGGAGTTGGACGCTGCAGTGGGCTATGATCATGCCACTGTACTCCAGCCTGAATGACAGTGAAACTCTGTCTCAAAAAAAAAAAAAAAAAAAAAAAAAAAAAAAAACCAAAAAAAAACCAAAAACAGAAAAGAAAGAAAGAAAGAAATGGAGAGGCATCCTGATTTATGAGTCAGAAAATTCAATATTGGCCAGGTGCAGTGGCTCACGCCTGTAATCCCAGCACTTTGGGAGGTCGAGGTGGGTGAATCACCTGAGGTCAGGAGTTCGAGACCAGCCTGGCCAACATAGTGAGACCCCATCTCTATTAAAAATACAAAAAATTAGCTGGGCATGGTCATGGGCATCTGTAATCCTAGCTACTTGGGAGGTAGGAGAATCGCTTGAACCAGGGAGGTGGAGGTTACAGTGAACTGAGATCACGCCATTGCACTCCAGGCTGGGCAACAAGAGTGAAACTCCATTTCAAAAAAAAAAAGAAATCCAAAAAAAAGAAAACTCAATATTGTTAAGATTTCAATTCTGGTCAGGTGCAGTGGCTCACACCTGTAATCCTAGCCCTTTGGGAGGCTGAGGTGGGTGAATCACTTGAACCCAAGAGTTTGAGACCAACCTGGGCAACATGGCAAAACCCCATCTCTACAATAAATACAAAAGTTAGCTGGGCATGGTGGTTCACTCCCGTAATCCCAGTTACTCAGGAGGCTGCGGTGGGAGGATCATCTGAGCCTGGAAAGGTTGAGGCTGCAGTGAGCTGAGATCAAGTCACTGCACTCCAGCCTGGGCGACAGCAAGACCCTGTCTCAAAAACAAAAAAAGATTTCAAATAAATCTCTCCAATTGATCTATGGATTCAAACCAATCCCCAAAAAAATCACAGCAGCCTTTTTTTTTTGGCAGAATTGGATAAACTTATCTTACAATTCATATGGAAATGTAAAGGATCTACAATAGCCAACACAGCTCTGACTTTATTAAATTTACCTACTTGTGCAACCGTCACTACATTCAAGTTCTAAAACATTTATGTAGTCCCAATAAGATCTCTTTTGCTATTTTTTTTTTTTTTTGAGACAGGGTCTTGGTCTCTCACCCAGGCTGGAGTGCAGTGGAACGATCACGATTCACTGCAGCCTCCACCTCCTGGGCTCTAGCGATCCTCCCACCTCAGCCTCCCGAGTAGCTGGGACAGCAGCCATTATGTATCACCATGCTCAGCTAATTTAAATTTTTTTTTTAATAGAGACGGGGTCTTGCTTTGTTGCCCAAGCTGGTCTTGAAGACCTGGGTTCCAATAATCCTCCCACTTCAGCCTCCCAAAACACTGAGATTTTAGGCGTGAACTACTGTGCCTGGCACCTGGTGTTAATTTAGTTAATATCCATTAATTGCAATTCCCACCTTCAGACAACCACTAATCTACATATCACTATAGGTTTGTTTTTTTTTTTTTCTTAGAAGGTCTTGCTCTGTCGCCCAGGCTGGAGTGCAGTGGCACGATCTCGGCTCACCACAACCTTCACCTCTCGGGTTGAAGCAATTCTCCTGCCTCAGCCTCCTGTGTATCTGGGATTACAGGCACACGCCACCATGCCTGGCTAATTTTTGCATTTTTAGTCACTTAATATGTTTTTGAGGTTCATCTCTGTTGTATTTCCCAACATTTTATTCCTTTTTCTTGGTGATTGTACCACATTTTGTTTATTCATTTGCCAATTGACAGGCTTTTGGGTTCTCTCCTTTTAGCTAGTTTGAATAATGCTGTTCCAAAGATTCAAGTGCAAGTGTTTGTGTGAACATTTGTCACATTTCTTTTGGATAGATATCTCGGAGTAGCACTGCTGGGTTGTATATATGATCAACTTTCTTTGTTTTTTGAGACAGTCTCGCTCTGTCACCCAGGTTGGAGTGCAGTGGCGTGATCTCAGCTCACTGCAACCTCTGCCTCCTGGGCTCAAGCGATTCTCATGCCTCAGCCTCCCAAGTAGCTGGGACTACAGGCACCTGCCCCATGCCCAGCTAATTTTTGTATTTTTTAGTAGAGACGGGGTTTCGCCATGTTGGTCAGGCTGGTCTTGAACTCCCAACCTCAGGTGATCCACCCACCTTGGCCTCCCAAAGTGCTGGGATTACAAGTGTGAGCCACTGGGCTCGGTTAAATTTTTGATCAATTTTCTAAGAAGCTGCTAAACTTTTCCAAAGTGGCTATTACATTTTACATTCACAGCAGAAATGTATGAAGGTTTCTTATTCTCCACATCCTTGCCAACATTTCTTATAATTGACTTTTTAATTATAGCTACTTTAGTGAATATCAAGTATTTCATTGTATTTCATTGTGGTTTTAATTAGAATTTCCCTAATGACTTATGATGCTATGCATCTTTTCATGTGTTATAGGTTGTTGTTGTTTTGAAATGAGGTCTCTCTGTCACCCAGGCTGGAGTGCAGTGGCTCCATCACAGCTCACTGCAGCCTCGATCTCCTGGGCTCAAGGGATCCTTTCGCCTCAGCCTCCCAAGTAGCTGGGACTACAGGCTTGTGCCATTGAGCCCAGCTAATTTTTTTTTTTTTTTTTTTTTTTTGAGACGGAGTCTCGCTCTGTCACCCAGGCTGGAGTGCAGTGCCCGGATCTCAGCTCACTGCAAGCTCCGCCTCCCGGGCTCAAGCCATTCTCCTGCCTCAGCCTCCCGAGTAGCTGAGACTACAGGCGCCCACCACCACGCCCGGCTAGTTTTTTGTATTTTTTAGTAGAGACGGGGTTTCACCATGTTAACCAGGATGGTCTCGATCTCCTGACCTCGTGATCCGCCCGTCTCGGCCTCCCAAAGTGCTGGGATTACAGGCTTGAGCCACCGCGCCCGGCCCCAGCTAATTTTTAAATTAGTTTGTGTAGAGCCAGGGTCTCGCTTTGTTGCCCAGGCTGGTCTCGAACTCCTGGGCTTGAGCAATCTTCCTGCGTCAGCCTCTCAAAGTATCATGTGTTTATTTGTATATTTTCTTTGGTGAAATGTTTTTGCAATATTTTTGCCCATTTAAAAACATTTTGGAATTTTCTTAATTTTTTTTTTGTTTCAACAATGAAAGTAATATGAACCATTTTAATAAAAGGGGGGATTTAAACAGTATAGAAATTGGCCAAGCATGGTGGCTCACATCTGTAATTGCGGCACTTTGGGAGGCTGAGGCAGATGGATCACCTGAGGTCAGGAGCTTGAGACCAGCCTGGCCAACATGGTGAAACCCCGTCTCTAATAACAAGACAAAAATTAGCTGGGCCTTGTCGCGCGTGCCTATAATCCCAGCTACTCGGGAGGCTGAGGCAGGAGAATCGCTTGAACCCAGGAGGCGAAGGCTGCAGTGAGCCGAGATCACACCACTGCACTCCAACCTGGGTGACAGAGCAAGACTCCGTCTAAAATAAATAAATAAAAAAAATAAGACAGTATAGAAATATATAAAGAGAAGCACTTCCTTCCTCAGCGCATTTGCATACTCTTCCCATTAACAGTCTGATATGACTTTCCAAACTTTTCACTGTGCATTTATAGAAACAAACATCAAAAACTGTGTTTGTTGTGTGTTTTTACATAAATGAGGTCTTGCTGCGCATACTATCTTGTAATTTGGTTTTTCCTCCTGGCAATGTTTCTTCGTTAGCGTCACTGTGCACCCCTGCCATATGGATGTGCCCCAGTTTCTCAACCAATACCCAAGTTATGCATTCAGGATGTTTCCAGTTCTTCTCTACTACACGCTAAACACTTTGTTTTCTTCTTATTCTGGTATAAGGTATGCCACACTATTCTCATCCTCTAGTGACTGAGGAGGAGTCTCAGCTCAGAGAGGACTAGGACAGACCAGGATCGCTCAGCAGGACCCTAGCAGGCAGGAACCTGACCTGGCCAGAGACATGCCTGCTTGGAGCTGAGCGGGTGGCAAGGCAGGCAGGGGCCTGCAGGAATATCTGCCTGGGACAGAGTGGGCGTGAGGGGCGCAGGGGCAACCTGGCATTTCCCTGCCCTATGCACTCCCTTTAGCCTCAGCATGGGGACACTGACACCTACACCCATCCTCTGTTGCCCATTTTTTAACTGGGTTGTCTTCTTTTTAAATTCTTTTAATTAGAGACCAGGTCTCCCTAATGTTGCCCAGGCTGGTCTCCATCTCCTGGGCTCAAGTGATTCTCCTGCCTTCACCTCCCAAATTGCTGGGATTACAGCGTGAGCTACTGCGCCCAGCCTGAGTTGTGTTCTTTATAGATTCTGGATACAAGTCCTTTATCAGATACATGATTTGCCAGTGTTTTCTCCCCGTCTGCGTTTTGTTTCATCTTTTTTTTTTTTTTTTGAGACAGAGTCTCGCTCTGTCACCCAGGCTGGAGTGCATTGGTGTGATCATAGCTCAATGCAGCCTTGAACTCCTGGGCTCAAGCGATCCTCCCGTCTTGGCTTCCCAGAGTGCTGGGATTACATGTGTGAGCCACCGCACCCGGTCAAATTTTTGCTTTAATGTCTTCTATAGTACTGGGTCCTGTCAATGTTTTAGGAGGTTTTTTCCTGTTTTTGGAAGGATTCTTGACTTCTGATCTTGGTGTTGATGGTAGTGAGTCATTTTCATCTCGTTTGATTTTTGTGCATTTTTGGCTGGAGTACCTCGGATAGATTTCTCCACTGGGGCTTTTTCTTCAGTTTCCTCATTATGTTCATCATCTTCATCATCTTCCTCATCATATTCATCAGTAGCAAGTTTCAGTTTTTTAATGTGGAAACTTGCTACGGCTCCCGGGGCAGATTCCTTTCCAGACAGACTTAGGGATTTGACATCCTCCTCTTCATCTGACTCCTCCACAGCTGCTAAGTGGTACTAATATGCATAGGCCCTAGACCACACTTCAATTGTAAGACAACAGCCAGTGTTATTTCCAAGCCCCCAAGAGAAGCTGTTGGCTGTACAAACATTTGCAAAGTTGCCAGTGTTACTTTTTTTTTCAGAGACAGTCTTGCTCTGCCGCCAGGTTGGAGTGCAGTGGCGCGACTGTGGCTCACTGCAGTGAGTGGCATTACCTTGGCTTACTAAAACCTCTGACTCCCAGGTTCAAGCAATTCTCCCGCCTCAGCCTCCTGAGTAACTGAGATTACAGTCACCCGCTACCGCGCCTGGTTAATTTTTGTATTATTAGTAGAGATGGGTTTCACCATGTTGGCCAGGCTGGTCTCGAACTCCTCGCCTCAGGTGATCCATCTGCCCTCGGCCTTCCAAAGTGCTGAGATTACAGGCATGAGCCATTGTGCCTGGCCAACCAGTGTTACTTTTAATTGGACTGCTTTCATATCCATTGCCTCTGCTTCAGCAATGTGCAATTCACCCTTTGCACCAGCCTCTAAACTGTCCTTTCTGAAAGATAACTGGTGCTCATTTTCATCATTATCCACTTTAAAGTGATCAATCTTTGTCTGCCTTTAGTTTGCAACCAAAAAGATACTTCTGGGAGCTCAGGGGGCTCATATCCATGTCCACTGAATCTTCCATGGGGTGGTGGCATGCACTTAGATGGGAGGGAAGGTGGATGGAGCTAAATGGCTACTGTTCCAGAGAACGGCCACACAGAATTACGTCGGTGCAAGCTACTTTGATTCAATTTTGAATGTTGGCTGGGTGCACACACCTGTAATTCCAGCACTTTGGGAGGCTGAGGCAGGTGAATTGCTTGAACTCAGGAATTCAGACCAGCCTGGATAACATGATGAAATCCTGTCTCTACAAAAAATACAAAAATCAGCTGGGCGTGGTGGCGTGTGCCTGTGTTCCCGTCTACTTGGGAGGCTGAGGTGGATTACTTGAACCCAGGAGGTTGAGGCTGCAGTAAGCCTGGTGATCACCCCACTGCACTCCAGCCTGAGCGACAGAATGAGATACTGTCTCAAAAAAAAAAAAAAAAAGTTCAAACAGCCTTGAATCACTGGATTAAACCTCACTTAGTCATTATGTATAATTCTTGATAGGTTGCTAAATTTAATTTGCTAGTTTTCTCGTGATGTGTTTGTTTGGCTTACATCTCAGAGGTCTCTTAGGTCTCAATAGTGGCTTCATAGGGTTGTAGAGTGTTCATTCCTCCTCTCTCTTCTGAAAGATTTTGTAGTGTTGGTATTATTTCTCCTGTAAATGTTTAATAAAATTAATCAGTTAAACTATCTGGCTTTGGGTTTTTCTTGTGTGAACAGATTTTAACTTACTTATTACAACTCTTCATATTTTCTTTCTTTCTTTTCTTTTTCTTTTTCCTTTTCTTTTTTTTTCCTGAGACGGAGTCTCCCTCTGTTGCTAGGCTGGTGTGCAGTGGCCAGATCTCGGCTCACTGCAACCTCTGCCTCCTGGATTTAAGCGGTTCTCCTGCCTCAGCCTCCCGAGTAGCGGGGATTACAGGCGCCTGCCACCACGCCCGGCTAATTTTTGTGTTTTTAGTAGAGACGGGGTTTCACCATGTTGGCCAGGATGGTCTCAATTTCCTGACCTCATGATCTGCCCACCTCGGCCTCCCAAAGTGCTGGGATTACAGGCATGAGCCACCACGCCTGGATCTGTCCACATTTTCTATGACTTCTTGAGTCAGTTTTGATAATTGGTGTACATTTACAAATTTGTCCATTTTGTCCAAGTTGTCTAATTCATTAGCATAAAGTTTTTATAGAATTATCTTGTCATCCTTTTCCTTTCCATAGGGTCAGTGGTCTTGCCTCCTAATTTTGGTGATGTGTCTTCTCTCTTCTTGGTCCATCTAAATATTTGTCAATTGTTTGATCTTTTCAAAGAATCAACTTTGGTTTCACGAATTTTCTTTATTGTTTTTTAAATTTTTCCATTGCAATGATTTCCATTCAAATCTTTATCATTTCCTTACCTCTGCTTGCTTTAAGTGTAGATTGCTACATTTCTACTTTTTTTTTTTTTTTTTTTTTTTTTTTGAGACGGAGTCTTGCTCTGTCGCCCGGGCTGGAGTGCAGTGGCCGGATCTCAGCTCACTGCAAGCTCCGCCTCCCAGGTTTACGCCATTCTCCTGCGTCAGCCTCCCGTGTAGCTGGGACTACAGGCGCCCGCCACTGCGCCCGGCTAGTTTTTTGTATTTTTTAGTAGAGACGGGGTTTCACCGTATTAGCCAGGATGGTCTCGATCTCCTGACCTCGTGATCCGCCTGTCTCGGCCTCCCAAAGTGCTGGGATTACAGGCTTGAGCCACCGCGCGCGGCCCATTTCTACATTTTTAAGGTGGGAGCTTAGATTATTGGTTTCAAATCTTTCTCCGTTTTTCTTTTCTTTCTTTTTGAGACAGAGTCTCGCTCTGTCACCCAGGCTGGAGTGCAGTGGCACAACCTCTGCCTCCTGGACTCTAGTGATCCTTCCGCTTCAGCATCCCAAGTAGCTGGGACTACAGGCACGTGCCACCACGCCTGGCTAATTTTTGTAGAGACGGGTTTTGCCATTGTTGCCCAGGCTCATCTCCGGCTCCTGAGCTCAAGCAATCTGCCCGCCTTGACCTCCTAAAGGGCTGGGATTACAGGCAGGAGCTACCGTGCCACCCTCTCCTTTTCTAATATAGACATTTAAAGCTATACATTTCCCTTTAAGCACTGCTTTAGTCGTATTCCATAAATTCCTGTATGTTGTTTTCATTTTCGTGCAGTACTTTCTAATTTCCTTTGTGATTTATTCTTGATTCATGGCTTATTTAGAAATGTGTTAAATTCTGGCCGAGCCCGCTGGCTCACGCCTGTAATCCGAGCACTTTGGGAGGCCGAGGCGGGTGGATCACCTGAGGTCAGGAGTTCAAGACCAGCCTGACCAACATGGTGAAACCCTGTCTCTACTAAAACTACAAAAATAAGCCGGGTGTGTTGGCAAGCGCCTGTAATCCCAGTTACTCAGGAGGCTGAGGCAGGAGAATTGCTTGAGCCCAGGAGGCGGAGGTTGCAGTGAGCCGAGATCAGGCCATTGCACTCCAGCCTGGCCGACAGAGCGAGACTCTGTCTCAAAAACAAAAAACAAAAAACAAAAACAAAAACAAAAACCAAACGAAACAAAACAAAAATGTGTTAATTTCTAAATATTTGTGGGTTTCCCCAATTTCATTCTCTTGTCGATTTCTAGTTGTTATAGTAAGAAAATATGTTTTGTAGAATTTAAGCCCTTTAAAATTTTTTGAAACATGTTTTATGGTCTAGCATAGATCTATGCCTGGAGTGTGTTCCATATGTGTTTGAAAATAATGTGTATTCTGCTGTTGTTGACTGCAGTGTTCTATTGATGTCAGCTAGGTCACATCAGGTTTATGGTGTCCAAGTCTTCTATATCCTTGATGATTTCATTTCCAGTTGTTCTACTAATTCCTGAGAATGGTTATTGAATTCTCCAACTGCTATTTCTGAATTGTCTATTTTTCCCTTTGTTTCTGTCAGATTTTTGCTCTGTGTGTTTCGAGGCTCCTTTGTTAGAGGTGTGTGTGTATATATATATACACACCAGGTCCCAAATTGACACCAGGGTCTATGTGGACACTCAGGTCCCAGATAGAAAACAGGCCCAAGGTGGACACTAGACTGGACATCAGTCTAGTATATATATATATATATATACACACACACACACACACACACAGTTTTATAAATATATATTAAATATATTTTTAAATAAAATAAACATTTATATAAAATTTTATACATTTATATAAAATTTAAAAATATATTTTTCTGATGAATTGACCATTGTATCATTATAAAATGACCCTTTTGTGTTTAGTAACATTTTCCAACTAAATTTCTATTTTGCCAGAAATCAGTATAGCCACTCCAGCTCATTTATGTTACTCTTTGCATGTTAGATATTTTTCTATCATTTTACTTTCAATGTATTCGTAACTTTGAATCTAAAGTGTGGCTTTTATAGGTAGCATACGGTTGGATCCTCTCTTTATCCTAATTTGAGAGCCTCTGCCTTTTGATTGGAGAATTTAGTCAATTTATTTCTGGTATAATTATTGATATGGTTAGATTTACATCTGCCATTTTGAGATGTTTTCCTTAGTTCTTATATCTTTTTTGTTCTCTTTCTTTTTTTTTTTTGTTAGATATTTTATTTTATTTTTTATTTTTGAGACAGTGTCTTGCTCTGTAGCCCAGGCTAGAGTTCAGCGGCACTATCATGGCTTACTGCAGTTTCTAATTCCTGGGCTCAGGCGATCTTTTTGCTTCAGCCTCCTGATTAGCTGGGACTGCAGGCATGTACCACCACACCTGGCTATTGAATACATAAAGACACCAAGTCTTTATCTATTAAATGCAACATGTGGACATCCTCAGAGACAGTTTCTAGTGGACTGGTACTTTTTTTTTCCTGTGTATGGACCAGAATTCTCTGTGTGTGCAGTTTGTTTTGCATGTCTCATAATTGTTAAAAAGTTGACACTATAGATAATATATTTTAGTAATACTGGATTATGATCCCACCCTCCACAGTTATTATTTTTGCTGTTGTTTTTTGTTTAGGGACTTGTGGGGACTAATTCTGTAGTTTTTTTCTTCCCTCAGTGTGCAGCTACTGATGTCTCTTAGTTTTTTTTTTTTTTTTTAGACGGAGTTTCACTCTTGTTGCCCAGGCTGGAGTGCAGTTGTATGATCTCCGCTCACTGCAACCTCCACTTCCCAGGTTCAAGAGATTCTCCTGCCTCAGCCACCCATGTAGCTAGAATTACAGGCATGTGCCACCACACCTGGCTAATTTTGTATTTTTAGTAGAGATGGGGTTTTACCATGTTGGCCAGGCTGGTCTCGAACTCCTGATCTCAGGTGATCTGCCTGCCTCAGCCTCCCAAAGTGCTGGGATTACAGGTGTGAGCTGCCACACCTGGCTGGTTTTTAAATAATTCTTTCTGTTTTTATACCTGGCTTCCTTGGGGTCACCTGTGGGTCTGCATAGCTTATTTTTATCCAATGATTGCTTAAAAGTTGTGGTTATACACCTCAAACCAGTATGGCTTCCACTAAGGGGGTAAATGTGTGAGTTTGAGTACACATATTAAGTTCAGGCTGCTTGTAAGCCTGTGCTGGCATTCATTTCAGCTTGCATAGGGTCTCACATTCATCCAGGGACCTGATATTTTGTGGTCATGTACACAGCCTTCCACATCCTCATGCATATGCGTGGGCTTATCAATTCCCACTATTGCTGTCTTATTTTCCATATCCCCTTAATTTGTTGTCTGGTCTGCTGCTCACCCAAACAATGCTGCAGCCTCAGGCAGTTGTGAGGTTGGCCTTCCCCAGTTACTTGCTACCAACATTGTTGTTGTTTTTGACAATACCCCTAAGCATGGAGCTTTTCTCTGGAGCTCAGAGTCAGGTCAGCTCCCTCCATTTACAGTGAGGCTTCCATTCCTCATGGCTACCATGCCCACAGAGCTAAGGACGGGAGCAGCTCCAAGTAAATGCCACAGACCCCACTATTCTTATCAAGGTTTGGTAGTTTTTCCATCAATAAACACTTTTCAATTTGACACATGCTTTTGGTGAATTGCCAGCGTTCTAAAATGCTCATTTTTGACCATTTAAAAAATGTTTTATAGTTGCTTTTGGGGGAGGGGTTTTGATGAGCTCCTCACCCTACCATTCCAGAAGCTCTACCTCTGGACAAGTGATTGTTTTTTTCTTTTTTAAGAGACTGGGTCTCACTCTGTCACCCAGGCTGGAGTGCAGTGGTGTGGATCATAGCTCCCTGCAGCCTCTAGCTCCTGGGCTCAAGCGATCCTCCCACCCTAGCCTTCTGAGTAGCTGGGACTATAGGCATGCACCACTACCTGGCTAATGTAAAAAAATTTTTTTTAGAGACAGGATCTTGCCATGTTGCCCAGGCTGGTCTTGAACTCCTGGCCTCAAGTGATTCCCCCCTCATCAGCCCTGCAAAACACTGGGATTACAGGCATAAGCCACCATGTCTGGCCTGGACAAGTGACTTTTGACAAAAGTCAAAATATTGAGAAAGGGTATTTTTAAACAAATGGTGTGGAAACATTTGAATATCCATAAGCAAAAACAAAACAAAAACAAAAAAGAGCTTGGATCCATATTTCACACCATATAACTCAAAATAGATGCCAGACCTGGATGTAAAACTTAAAACCTTTGGAAGAAAACACAGGAAAAAAATCACTGTAATCTTTGGTTAGGCAAGGATTTCTTAGATACAGCACTCAAAGCACAACCCAGAAGTGAACAACTGGAAAGACTGGACTTCTTCAAAATGAGCAGTTGTGTTCTTCAAAAGACACTCTTAAGAGAATGAAAAGACAATCCAGAGACCGGGAGAAAACCTTTGCAAGGATAATGGACTGATAATGAAGTTATACCCAGAATATATTTTTAAAAACTCTCAGTGTTCAACAGTAAAAAAAACAACCCGGTTGATAATGGGCAAAAGATTTGAACAGACACTTCATCAAAGATTTTCAATAAAACATGATCAATATTATTAATCATTAGGGCAATGTAAATTAATATCACAATATCACTTCACATGTACTAGGATAGCTATAATAAAAAAGACTGATAATAATAAGAGTTGGTAAGGATGTGAAGAAACCGGAACCCTCATACATTGATAGAATGTAAAATGGTACAGTCATGTGAGGAACAGGCCTAGGTCTCAGGTCTCAGCCATCACTCATCTAACCTGGGGAGATACTACAATGGTTTGGAGGACAAGAAAATAAAAACGAAAATCTGTTTGGAGGACAAGAAAAAAAAAAAACCGAAAAACGAAAACTGACATATCACTATATGCCCACCACTAATAGCTATAGTAAAAAAGATGGAAAATGCCAAATGTTGGCAAGTATGTGGAGCACTAGAACTCACATACTGTGTTGCTGGGAGTGTACATTGGTACAACCACTTGAAAACTGGTTTTATAACATATAGCTGAACATATGGATACACTTAGGTACATACCTAACAGGAATACACACATATGTTCACCAATACACAGCAGCACAATTCCTAATAGCCCAAGCTGCAAACAACCCAAATGTCTACAAACAGTAGAATGGATAAATTATATTGCAGCATATTCACAGAATGGGATACATGACAATGAGGATGAATTATCTACAACTATATGCAACATATGGATGACTCTCACATACATAACGTGAATGACAGAAGACAGATGCCAAAGAGTATATTGCTCAATTATATGATATATAATTGTTTGGCTCAATTTATATAAAATACAAAACAGGCAAAATGAATCTATGCTGTGAGAAGCCAAGGTAGTGTGTACCCTTGGGGGCTTGCCCGGAAGGGAAAGTGGGGAAGGCTTCTGGGGTGTGGTCATGTTCTGTTTCTTGACCTGAGTATGTTCATTTTTGAGAATGCATTGAGCTGTATGTTTATGATATATGCATTTTCTATATACAGTTTAATAAAAATATTTTAAAATAAAATAAAAACACAATTGCATGCTAGAAAGAAAGTTCCTTTTTATGAGTGTTGTAAAAAAAAGTTTAAGGGAAAATGAGAAAGTGTCTATATATCAGTGTTAAAAAAGAGCAGTGATCTTTCTTGAGAAGTCTTCCAGTTATTCAACTATGATAAACTGTAATTATGTTTTAGAATAACTAATTGCAATGCAACATGACTTTATCCCATAGCAGTCTATACAAAACTACCCTTAATGTGCATGTAGGAAATGAAATGAATATACCTTAACCAAATAGGAAGAAAAACAAAATATTAGGAAGTGAAACCTAATTTTTCAACCATTCTTTTTCAAACAGGAATCCCAAGGAAAGCAGGGGTGTTGGTGGGTGAGCCTGAAAATCTAGAGCGCTGTGGATCAGTTCCATTGTTGTAGGGTCAGTTACTGAGGGGATAAGGAATCTATGGCCTGCAGCTTATGCAAATGACAGCTTTGGGGAAACAGGTTAGAAGGCATGCATACCTCTTATAGGGTATGACTCACCTGCTCTCCCAGCAGGGGATTAATAATGAGACAACTACTACCTTTATATGTCTGTATCATTCAATGACTATGTTTCTGTAACACAGGCTAGAGCTAGGCCTAATTTCCCAATTCATAAAGTTATACCTTTAAATTTAAAAATTCTGTTGCACTTAAAATACATATACCATGAGGACTTCCCAAGGGAAGGGAAAAAACAGTTTTTCATGGGAATCTTTTCTGTGACTGAAGTGCCAATGATCACAAAAACAGATATCTGCATTCCCAAGTAGATTTCCTGCCTTGATGTCAGTGCCCTGCCAGTGTTTGGACAATGAAAACTCTTCTCCCCAACCTAGAAATTTGAAAAAGTGTTTCCCAGTAGTGAGTACTTTTATGTCCCCGGATATGCTGAACTAATCAGTACTGAATTTAAAAAGTTCTTTATCCAAAAAGTGAAGCATAGGAGATGACAAGTCATCTCCTCGGGTCTTAATTCTACTATTTCCAGAAGCTCAAGAGGTCTGTATGAATCATGTCACCAAACATGACTATCGCTCAAATGCTTTCTCTAAAGGCTCTTCCTATGCGTTGAATTGCATATACACTGTGGTGATGCAGGAACTTGTCTTTCCAGTGGACTGAAGGATACTTGGCTCTGTTTGCCCTCAGTTCACTCAAGCCTCAGTCTCTCAAATCCATTTCCCCCTGCACAACAATTGCAGCATCAGGCCTTCCTCGTCCCTACTATTAGATACCTGATGCATACCCAGTTGTGATTTCCAGGTGAAGATTTTCTCAGTCACTGGCTTTATAGCGTTTTTCTCCACTATGCGTTTTCTGGTGTTTAATGAGATTCGATCTGTCGGTAAAGGCCTTCTGACATTCTGTACAAGCATAAGGTTTCTTTCCTGTGTGAATTATCTGATGCATACTTAGTGTGGCTTTCTGGATGAAAGCTTTCCCACATTTACTACATTCATAGTGTCTTTCTCCAGTATGAGACTTCTGATGTATATTGAGGCGTGACTTCCAGGTGAAGGTTTTCCCGCAGTCACCACATTTATAGGGTTTCTCCCTAGTGTGGATTTTCTGATGCGTTATGAGATTTGATCGGTCAGTGAAGGCCTTCCCACACTCAGCACATATATTGGGCTTCTCACCTGTGTGGATTTTCTGATGCACACGGAGTTGTGACTTCTTAGTGAAGCATTTCCCACAGTCGCTGCATTCATAAGGCTTCTCTCCAGTATGGATTCTATGATGCGCAATGAAGTGTGATTTCTGGATAAAGGCCTTCCCGCATTCAGGACAAACGTAGGGTTTCTCTCCTGTATGGATTCTCTGATGCACACTTAGTGTTGATTTCTGGATAAAGGCTTTCCCGCAGTCCTTGCATTCATAGTGTCTCTCTCCAATATGAGATTTCTGATGTATTTTGAGGCGTGACTTCCATATGAAGGCTTTTCCACAGCCATTGCACTTATAGGGTTTCTCTCCAGTGTGAGTTTTCTGGTGTTTAATGAGATTTGACTGGTCAGTAAAAGCCTTTCCACATTCAGCACACATATAGGGTTTCTCCCCAGTATGAGTTTTCTGATGTGTGGTGAGGTTTGTCCTGTGAGTGAAGACCTTTCCACATTCTGTACATATATAGGGTTTCTCTCCGGTGTGAATTCTTTGATGCACATGGAGTTGTGACTTCTTAGTGAAGGATTTCCTGCAGTCGCTGCATTCATACGGCTTTTCTCCAGTGTGAATTCTCTGATGTGTGTTGAAATGTGATTTCTGGATGAAGGCCTTCCCGCAGTCAGCGCATACATAAGGTTTCTCTCCTGTGTGGATTCTCTGATGCATCCTGAGTGCTGATTTTCTTGTGAAAGCCTTCCCACATTCATTGCATTCATAGTGTTTCTCTCCGGTATGAGTTTTCTGATGTATACTGAGGTCTGAGTTCTGGGAGAAGCCTTTTCCACATTCACTGCATTCATAAGGTTTTTCTCCTGTATGAATTCTCAGATGTCTAAAGAGGTCTGATCTCTGGATAAAGGCTTTTCCACATTCACTGCATTTGTAGGGTTTCTGGCCGGTATGAATTTTTTGATGTGTAACGAGGCTTGATTTGAAGGTAAAGACTTTTCCACATTGAGTACACAGATAGGGTTTTTCTGCTGTATAAACACTCAGATGTGCATCAACCTGGGGTTTCTGGGGGAAGACTTTGTTGCTCTTGTCACATTCACGGGACTTTTCTCCAGCATGAATTCTCTGATGCTCAAACAGATGTGACTTCTGAGTGAAGCCTGTTACACATTCAGTACACACATAAAGCTTCTCCTCAGGATGAATTTTCTGATGGTGGGTGAGAGCTTGTTTGTGGCTGAGATGTTTTTCATAGTGATCATGTTCACAGGAATTTGCTCCTGTCTTAGCATTCTCATTCTTAGTAGAGGAAGGGCTATGGGGGAAATTGTTACCATTTCCAAAAATCTTGCCAAGGTTCTTTGTTGCACTGTTTCTACTATGATTATGTAAGTTTAAAGTATGCTTCAAAATTGTGTCACAGTTACGGAGTCTTTTAATTGAAGGAACAAACTTGGTAGTCACATGAATTATTTTTTCAATGTTTTTACGTTCATAGCCCCTCTCCTTAATCAATACTTTCACATGACTTAAAAGGTTATTCTGGTTTTCCTGACATCGCTCTAACTGGTCATTATCTTGCCACAGTGCTTCTAAAATAGAACACAATGAATCTTCCCCTATGGGTTGATCAAATCTCTCACAGTGGAAGAAAATTTCTCCAGGAATTCCCTGTTGCTGCATTTTCTCAATAGCCTCACCTAAAAAGAAAAAGAAATGAAAATGACACAAAGAACAATTAGCAGAGGCTACAGGGGACATGTAGTTCAGACAAGATGAACACAGATAAATGGAAGAGCCCACAGAACAATATAGTAGCAATCATGTAGCAACACAACATTTTTATAGAACACTTAATAAATGCAAAACAACTATATACCATTTATGATGCACAGGGACTGTTACAAGTGCTTTACATGAAACAGCTCATTTAATCCTCACTAAACCCTATGAGGTAGCTACGATTATCAATTGTTTTACAATTGAGAAAACAGGCACAGAGAAGTCATGCAACTTGCTGAATATCGAATAGCTAAATAAGTGGGAGAGATGGGATTTGAACCCTCGGAGTCCAGCTCCACTATGTAAGAGGCCTAGATTGTGAGTAGAGTAACCAGAAGAAACTGCAGCCTGTGAAGGGGAAGCCTGGCATGGAAGAAATATTTCAGAAGGTATGTTCTTAATACATATCAGCTTCACCACTTTACTAAACTCCCTGCTTCTTCTTCCTTTTCCCTCTATACCATTATGAGTGGAGCTCTTCAAATTTAATGTGAATTTGAACATTAAATCTATATGCCTCAAACACCAATTTCTTTATATCTATAGGAAAACCAGTTGCAACACGCCATCCTGACACAGACAAACAGTAAATAGATATCTGCACTCCAACTCTATAACCAGCTGCAAGTTTCTTTTTTTCTTTTTTTGTTTTTTGAACTGGAGTCTCGCTCTGCAGCCCAGGCTGGAGTGCAGTGGTGCAATCTTGGCTTACTGCAACCTCCGCCTCCCGGGTTCAAGCGGTTCTCCTGCCTCAGCCTCCCGAGTAGCTGGGATTACAGGCGCCTGCCACCACACCCAGCTAATTTTTGTAGTTTTAGTAGAGACGGGGTTTCACAATGTTGGCCAGGCTGGTCTTGAACACCTGACCTCAAGTGATCTGCCCACCTCGGGCTCCCAAAGTGCTGGGATTACAGGCGTGAGTCACTGCGCCGGCCCCAGGTGCAAGTTTCTATTGGTTCCAGGAATACATGCTTATAGCAAGAAGTATAAAAGAGGAAAGGAAAAGCTATCTGTGGCAGAATCTGCAGGCCCTCCCCTGAGATCTATTCTCCCCATCTTTCACAGGAATAGAATGTGGCTAGGACTTAACATCCACTGGCCTCACTGCGTTCTCACCAGTAGAATACGAGCAGAAGTGATATATGCTACTTGCAGGCCAGCCTTAAGACAGTGGGCAAATCTCCTCTATTTCCTCTTCCCTCTTCCCACTGGACTCCACAGTGACCCATCATTAACCAGGTAGGTGACAACGATGCCCCAGGAGATGCCAGAGGAGTGACTTAGAACATGGTCCCTGAATGACCCGTCAGGATTAGAGTTGACTTATTGAACTGGACCCATTCACCTTAGAATTTTCATGTAGGGGAAGATATACATCTATATTTAGCCTCTTGTTTTGTTCCTCCATGCATATCCAAAACGTATTGTCTTTCTAAATATTAGTTCTAATTTTGGTATACTTCTAGGGTGCTTATGTTTGCTATGAATTTGTAAAGCAGACACTGTACCATTCATATTGATACTTAGTTTGGCACAGTTTTATAACAGAAAGGACAAATACACAAAGGGTGAGAGTGTTAACATTTCATGCAGTCATCTTCCCTTTCCAAATATAATGTATGTTCCTTTGAATTCCTCTGAGCAGACACTTGAAAATTTCATCTGAAAGAGAAAAAATCTCCTCCTCTGCCTCTATCCCCAAATTCAATAAATTCATTTACTAAATATTTTCTACATGCTCCACTTCAGAAAAGTGAAGAATAAGTGTGCTGGTTATCAATGTTTTGCCTCTCAGTTCCAAATTCACCCTTCCTTGCCTGCTCAACAAAAACGGATCTGGCCCCATTTACCCTGATGTGATTATTACACATTGTATACCTGTATCAAAATATCCCATGCAGGCTGGGTGCAGTGGCTCTTGTCTGTAATCCTCAGTACTTTGGGAGGCCGAGGTGGGTGGATCACTTGAGGCCAGGAGTTTGAGACATGGAAAAACCCCATCTCTACTAAAGATACAAAAATTAGCTGGGCATGGTGGTATATGCCTGTAATTCCAGCACTTTGCGAGGCCGAGGTGGGCGGATCACCTGAGGTCAGGAGTTTGAGACCAGCCTGGCCAACATGGCAAAACCCCGTCTCTACTGAAAATACAAAAATTAGCCAGGCATGGTGGCATGCACCTGTAATCCCAGCTACTCAGGAGGCTGAGGCAGGAGAATCGCTTGAACCCGGGAGGTGGAGGTTGCAGTGAGCTGAGATTGCACCACTGCACTCCAGCCCGGGTGACAGAGTGAGACTCTTTCTCAAAAATAAAAAACTCCAAAACCCCCAAATATCCCATGTACCCCATAAATATATATACCTATGTACCCATAAAAATTAAAAATTTAAAAAGTGGATCTCAGTCTCTTTAAATATTTTTTTCTTCTGCCAGCTGGCATGATATTAAACTTTGTCAGTGTAAGATGCTAGAGAGACACTGCAGGAGGAGGGGGGCTTGCTTCCTGGTTCTAGGGTGCTCACTCAACAGGCTCATCCAGCAGGGGCAGCCTGTCCAGCACCAGGCTCATGTAGTGTGGGCATCTTTGCCAACACTTGGCTCCTGATGCACATGTAGTGTCCCCAGTACCCAGAGCTCATGGTCTTCTCTAGAGCTCGGCTCCTGCAGTGTGGGTGACTTCTCCAGCACCCAGCTCCTGCAGCTCATATGGATTCCCAAGCACCTAGTTCCTGCAGGCCCCCGCAGCACTGTACAGTCAGCAGCACCCAACACCCCCTAGTTTACTCTCAGATGATTTGTAGTGGAATAGCTCCAGTGAGTCACCTCTGTATCAACAGTTTTCTTGGGAATCCTAGAGGGCAGGTTTCCAGCAAGTTCCACCAGGACAGCACCATAGCAAGTATTCTACCTGCCTCAAGCCATGGTTGTGCCCTCCCTACAAGGTCTGAATCTCATCCCTGGGAAGTAGGGAGCCTCTTCCTTGGGTACTCGCTCACAACCCTAGAAGAACCTGCTGTGCTTTCTATCTGCTATTCCTTTATTCTTCAGAGTTTCTTTTTTTGCTAGCAAATCCCTCATTATTCCAGTCCCACGGCTCACTGCAACCTCGACCTCCTGGGTTCAAGTGATTCTCCTGCTTCAGCCACCCGATAACTGGGATTACAGGCGTGGGCCACCATACCCAGCTAATTTTTGTATTTTTAGTAGAGATGGGGTTTCACCATGTTGGCCAGGCTGGTCTTCAACTCTTGACCTCAGGTGATCCACCTGCCTTGTCCTCCCAAAGTGCTGGGATTATAGGTGTGAGCCACCATGCCCGGCTGCAAAGAATCTTTATGTTAACCACTCTCTGTTCCCATTAGTCTGTGGTTTCTCCCTTGGTAAGACCCTGAGTTATACTATAAGAAATAGGCTCTTCATGTATGCATATTTCAAAACATCATGTTGCACTATATAAATACATACAATTCTTTTTTGTCAAATTAATAGATTTTTCTATAAAAAGAAACAGGCTCTTTTTTCTTAAAATTTTTTTTTGAAATAGAAATGGAACCTTGTTGTGTTGCCCAGGCTAGTCTTGAACTCCTGGCCTCAAGTGATCCTCCTGCCTCAGCCTCCCAAAGTTCTGGGTTTACAGACGTGAGCTACCACACTCAGCCTGAAATAGGCTCTTAATTCCAGAGACCTTCTGAAAACATAGAGGTAAAAGCCTCAGTTACCCTATAGGCTAAAATCCTGTGATTTTCTCAGAATTCTTGTGCGATGGAGGATGAGAAAAAGGAAAGAGCCATACAGGCTGGAATAATTAAGAGCCATTTTGTGAGACAGGTGAGAACTGATCACAAGGTGGAAAATGTCTCATCTGAATAGAGCACAGAATAAACAGACAGATTCAGGGAGGACTATCAGATATGGTCAACGTTAACAAATATTAAAAATGGAGTTAAGCAGAGGTTACAGAAAATATACAGATATGAGTTGAATTGGAAATATGTGGCCATGTTTTTTATCTCCTTGAAAGAAGAGTTTAATTGTTATATACTAGGTAATGGAGAACAATTGTAGGTTTGTTTCATAATGCTCATGACAAGAGAAATAGAATGTTTTAGGTAAAGATATCTGTCATTAGCATCTAATATGAAGTAGTAAAAACAATGGAATCAGCAAATCAAATCAGGAATAGAATAATTGCAATTCAGGCAGCAGAAAATATGGAGCTGGCTGGGCGCAGTGGGTCACACCTATAATCCCAGCACTTTGGGAGGCCAAGGCAGGCAGAAACACTGAGGAAGCCAGAACCCTTGTACAGTGCAGCTAATCTGAGAATAATATGGTGGTACTCAGTCCTATTCTGGATGAGATACTCCATGATTAGGCGCAAATCCTCTCTTCTCTACACATCCCTGAGAAATTCTCACACCCTATAAGGAAATGTTTATGTAGAAGTTGATTGCAGAATTGTTTGTATTAGATGGGACTTGGACACAACGCCCAGCATCCATGACTAGGTGAGTGGTTAAGTATGATGTGGTGCTGGGGACATTGTGAAATACTATGTAGCAATTTAAAGAATAAAGTCAGACAAACACACTAAAATATGGAGAGACCATAGGAATGAGTGGGAAAAAAAAGGAACAGAATTGAGAAACATAGTATAATGTGTTTTATATATACTAAAAATACATACTCATAAACCAATACTTCAGGCTTTAAGAGAATATCACACAATTTCAAGGTTCAAACACATTAGACCAGCTGCTCATAGGAGGAGGCATAAAGAATGGATATGGAGAATTGGAATAAAAGAAAAGACCTGGCTGGGCGCGGTGGTTCATGCCCGTAATCCCAGCACTTTGGGAGGCCGAGGCGGGCAGATCACCTGAGGTTGGGAGTTCGAGACCAGCCTGACCAACATGGAGAAATCCCATCTCTACTAAAAATACAAAATTAGCCGGGCGTGGTGGCACAGGCCTGTAATCGCAGCTACTAGGGAGGCTGAGGCAGGAGAATCGCTTGAACCTGGGAGGTGGAGGTTGCGGTGAGACGAGATTGTGCCATTGCACTCCAGCCTGAGCAACAAGAGCAAAACTCTGTCTCAAAATAAATAAATAAATAAATAAATAAATAAATAAATAAAAATAAAAATTAAAAGACCTATAATCCCAGCAAAGACCTATAATCCCAGCACTCTGGGAGGCCGAGTCAGGCAGATCAGTTGAGCCCAGGAGTTCGAGACCAGCCTGGCCAACTTGGTGAAATCATGTCTCTACAAAAAATACAAAAATTAGCTGGGCCATGGTGGCGTGTGCCTGTAGTCCCCACTACTTGGGAGGCTGAGGTGGGAGGATCACTTGAACCTGGGAGGTGGAGGTTGCACTGAGCCGAGATCATGTCACTGCACTCCAGCCTGGGCAACAGAAATTTTAAAACACTTGGATGTACAAGAAAAGACTAAGATGGGGGGCAGGGGTAGAGTAGGAAGAACAAAAAGGTACTAGATAAGACAGGGTGGTATGTGGTACAGAGTACAGAGACTAGAGATAGTTCTCTTGCCAAAAGGCCAATCAAAGAAGACAATAATGTGGCAAGGATCATACATGGAAACGGCATTTAGGTATTTGAGGGCTATTGTCAACTATCTCCAATTGACTCCAAAAGTTTAGAACTTTCAAGATGGGTTATCTTCAGAATGTTTCAAAGGCATCAGGTTTTCCTAGGGAAAGTGAGACTGACTTCCATGTCCCTGTCTGTCTGGGTCACACCCACTCACCTGAACAGCTCTGATGTGGGGCTTCCCCCGCCAGCGTCCATGGCCCCTCTCCTTGCTCCAACTTGAAGGCGGCCTCTGACTTGGGAACTTGGTACCCTGTTAACAGGACATGATACATGATTGGGTCCAGCTGACTGGATTTCAGGGGCCTTTCACTGACAGTTTCCCTTCGCTTTTCAGAAAAATAAACACATTTCACTGGGAACAGAGTAATAATCACAGAGGTGAAAAGGAACTGAATCCCAGACACATCCAGGATGACACCATCACATAGTTTAGGTGTCGGGCAGCACTCAGCAGCTGAGAATGGAAATACCCTCACTAGCAGATGCATAGGGCGGCTGTGCTTACCCACTGAGAGCAGGTGGCTGTAGTTCTCTAGTGTCACATCCCAGTACAGGCGTCTCTGGGCAGGATCCAAGTGCTGCCACTCCTCCCTGCTGAAGTCCACAGTCACATCCTCAAATGACACTGAAGCCTGTAACGACACAATCCTGTTCAAGGCAGCATGGTCAGCACTGGGGGATGGAAGAAGGTAGATAGCAAGCTGTTTTTAATGCTTTTTACCATAATGTATCATGTAGGGTTTTCACTAAGTACCTAGTTTTGTATTTTATTTTGTGAGAGTTAAAAAACTTATTCAGGCCGGGCGCGGTGCCTCAAGCCTGTAATCCCACCACTGTGGGAGGCCGAGACGGGAGGATCACAAGGTCAGGAGATCGAGACCATCCTGGCTAACACTGTGAAACCCTGTCTCTACTACAAAATACAAAAAACTAGCCGGGCGAGGTGGCGGGCGCCTGTAGTCCCAGCTACTCCGGAGGCTGAGGCAGGAGAATGGTGTAAACCCGGGAGGCGGAGCTTGCAGTGAGCTGAGATCTGGCCACTGCACTCCAGCCTGGGCAACAGAGCAAGACTCCATCTCAAAAACAAAAAACAAAAAACAAAAAAACTTATTGAAGTATCTTGACATTTGTTGTGTACTACATTCATTAGTTTATTCATTCATTCTCTTTTCAAAATGAGGATTTTAAATGAGCTCTCTTTAAGTCCTCTAGCTAACTTAAAAACAAGATACTGGCCGATTATGTGTCAGATGATGTGCTAGGCAATGGTGATAAAGAGTTGAGTAAAATATAAAGCAACTTAAAGACTTGGATAACCAACAGAAGAAGACACAAAGGGAGCTTTAGGAATTTGGAAGAAAAGTATAGGAGGTATAAGGTTAGACTTCATAGAGACAGTGGGGCGAGAGTTATCTAGAAGGGAGAAGCATGAGCAAAAGTATGGAGAAAGGGAAATAGAAAAATACATGGTGGATTCTGAGAACTGCAAGTAGTTCCATATAAAGGAAAGGAGTCTGTGTAGTATATTGAGAAGGTGACTATGAGGAAAATCCAGTAGAGATATACTAGCATCAGAACAAGGAACAAGTCTTTTTTTCTAATAGAGAATGGACTGCAATTTATATGCAGGAAAAGACATGATCGTAATTGTGTGATTTCAAACAGTATTCAACATGCATCACGCTGGGCACGGTGGCTCACTCCTGTAATTTCAGCACTTTGGGAGGCCGAGGCGGGTGGATCACCTGAGGTCAGGAGTTCGAGACCAGCATGACCAATATGGTGAAGCCCCGACTCTACTAAAAATACAAAAGTTAGCTGGTCGTGGTGGCACACACCTGTAATCCCAGCTACTTGAGAGGCTGAGACAGGAGAATTGCTTGAACCCGGAGGCAGAGGTTGCAGTGAGCCGAGTTTGTACCACTGCACTTCAGCCTGGGTGACACAGAGTGAGACTCCTTCTTAAAAAAAAAAAAAAAAAAAAAAGGATAGATCACGAGGAATGTTTGAAATGGGTGAGTCCAGATCGATCTGGAGATGCACTACAGAGTTTATGTGAAAGAATAAGACAATCTGGACTTAAGGCAGTAGTTGTCATGGGCAAGTAAAAGAAGGTGTTGGCGGGCGTGGTGGTTCACGCCTGTAATCCCAGCACTTTGGGAGGCTGAGGCAGGCAGATCACCTGAGGTCAGGAGTTCGAGACCAGCCTCGCCAACATGGCAGAACCCCCGTCTCTACCAAAAATACAAAAATTAGCCAGGCATGGTGGGTGTCTGTAATCCCAGCTACTCAGGAGGCTGAGGCAGGAGAATCACTTGAACTCAGGAGGCAGAGGTTGCAGTGAGCTGAGATCATGCCACTGTACTCTAGCCTGGGTGACAGAGTGAGACTCCATCTCAAAAACAAACAAACAAATAAACAAAAAGAAGGTGTTGATACTGTGTTTTAAAGAGGCTGAATTATGGGAGTGAGAAAAAGAAAGAATTCTAGGGCAATTCTCAGTTACTGGTTTTGTACAACCATGCAGAGGGTGGTGTTACATACTGAGAGGGGCTAGTAGATTAGGAAGGGAGTGGGGAAGAGAATGAAACATAATGTTACATTTTGTCCATGTTGAAATAAAGGTGAAACAAAGAATGAAACATAATGTTACATTTTGTCCATGTTGAAATAAAACATGCAGGGAGTTATACAATAGGATGTTGGGCTAGAATAGAGGTAAGATCTGGGAGTTCTCATATAGAGCTGGGAAACAGATGAGATGGCCCAGGAAGGGCACACAGATAGAGAAGATACAAAAACCATCTCTTACAGACCATCTCTAAACCAAGTGTATTTAAGTCAGAAATCAGTAATAAGATGAAACTTTTCAGAAATCATCATTTTAAAGTTTAAAAATACAGTTCAAAATAACTGATCTTCTAAGAAGATACACTAAATATCAATGTAATCAGTACATGTAAGAATTTATTGGATTAAGAAATGGTAACTAAAGTGGAAATTAGGGTCTTCAGTGCTTATATTACAAAAGAATAAAGTCCAAAATTCCATGCATTAAGCATTGAAATAAAGACGTTATAAAAATAACAATAGAGGCCGGGCGTGGTGGCTCAAGCCTGTAATCCCAGCACTTTGGGAGGCCGAGACGGGCGGATCATGAGGTCAGGAGATCGAGACCATGCTGGTTAATACGGTGAAACCCCGTCTCTACTAAAAAGTACAAAAAACTAGCCGGGCAAGGTGGCGGGCGCCTGTAGTCCCAGCTACTTGGGAGGCTGAGGCAGGAGAATGGCGTGAACCCGGGAGGTGGAGCTTGCAGTGAGCTGAGATGTGGCCACTGCACTCCAGCCTGGGCGACAGAGCGAGACTCCGTCTCAAAAAAAAAAAAAAAAAAAAAAAAAAACAATAGAGTAAAACCCAAAAGAAGGCCTTTAAAAAGCAGAAATCAATACATTCAATGCCATCCCAATTGAAATCACAACAGGATTTTTGTAAAATCTGACAAACCAATTCTAAAATTTCTGTGGAAATGCAAATGGCCAGGAATAGCCAAGACATTTTCTTTAAAAAAAATTATTTTGTATCTTGTTTTCAGAGACACAGTCTCACTTTGTCACCCAGGCTAGGGTGCAATGGCACAACCACAGCCCAATGCAGCCTCAACTACAGGCGTACGCCACCATACCCTGCTTCGTTTTTTTTTTTTTTTTTTTTTTGTATTGTGTAGAGATGGGGGTCTCCCTAGGTTGCCTAGTCTGGTCTAGAACTCCTGGCCTCAAGTGATCCTCCTGCCTCAGCCTCCTAAAGCAGTGGGATTGCAGGCGTGAGTCACTGTGCCCGGCCTGCCAGGACACTCTTGAATAATTAAAGCAATGTGGGAGGACATGCTTTACAAGACCTCAAGACTTACAAAGCAATGGAAATTTAAGACATTGTTGTCCTGGTGCTAGGACAGACAAATAATCCATTGCAACAGAATATAGAGTACAGGTCGGGTGCAGTGGCTCACACCTGTAATCCTAGCACTTTGGGAGGCTGAGGCATGTGGATCACCTGAAGTCAGGAGTTGGTGACCAGCCTGGCCAACATGGAGAAATCTCGTCTCCACTAAAAATACAAAAATTAGCTGGGCGTGGTGGCACGTGACTGTAGTCTCAGCTACTTGGGAGGCTGAAGCAGGAGGATCGCTAGAATCCAGAAGGCGGAGGTTGCAGTGAGCCAAGACCAGGCCACTGCACTCCAGCTTGGGCGACAGAGCGAGACTCAGTCTAAAAAAAAAAAAAAAGTCAATTCCAAGGCCAGGTGCTGTGGCTCATGCCTGTAATCCCAGCACTTTGGGAGGCCGAGGCAGGAGGATTGCTTGAGTCCAGATTTAAAACCAGTCTGGGCAATATGGCGAGACTCTGTCTCTACAAAAAAAATAAAATATATAGCACATACATAAAAATTAGCTAAGTGGGGTGGCATGCACCTGTAGTCTCAGATACTCAGGAGGCTAGGTGGGACGATCTCTTGAATCTGGAAGGTGGAGGCTGCAGTGAACCATGTTTGTGCCACTGTACTCCAGTCTGGGTGACTGAGTGAAATCTCATTTCAAAAATATATATAAATTCCAGATGTATTATAGACTTAAATGTGAAAGGCAAAAACTATAAAGCCTTTAGAAGATAATACGGATGGCTATCTTCATGACCTTGAATTAGGAAAATAGTTCTCAAACATGAACCATGAAAATTGATAAGTCTTTCTACAACAAAGCTTAGAACTACTATTCATTTAAAAGACAGCATTAAAAGAAAACAAAGGCAAAGTCACAGAGTAGAAGATATCTCCAACATACATTATCAACAAAAGGCTCAGAGCTAGAAGATGTAAAGAACTTGTACAAACCAGTAAGAAAAAAAGAGACCACCTAGTAGAAAAATGGGTGAAGCATTCATTTTACAAAAGAGGAAATCCAAGGCTTTAATAAACGAATAAAAAAAGATTTAACCTTCTTAGTAGCAAGGGAATACAAATTAAAACCACAATGGATACCACTACACAACCTCTAGAAAGTCTTAAATGAAAAAGACTGATAGTACCAAGTGTTGAAGAGAATATGGTGCAAGGAGAACTCTCATATTGCTGATGGAGGAGGTAGGAATTGCTACAATCACGCTGGAAAGTATTTTGGCCCTAAGTGGCAATGTTGAAGACATGCAAGCAATATGACACAGTGAGTCCACTCATGGAAATATATACGCCCACGTGGAATATATGCACATGTACAACAGGAGATGCATTCAAGAATATTTCTAGTGGCATTATTCAAAATATATATAATATTTCATGATAAAAAGGTTTAAAAACAGTGATTTAAAAAATCAGTATTCAAAAAAAATCAGTATTCAATATATGTACAGTATCTATTGTCTTTGTAAAAAAAATATTAAGGATATTTTCTTTTTCTTTTCTTTTTTTTTTTTTTTTTGAGACAGGGTCTTACTCTGTCACCCAGGCTGCAGTGCAGTAGCTTGATCTTGGTTCACTGCAACCTCCACCTCCTGGGTTCAAGTGATTCTCCTGCCTCAGCCTCCCTAGTAAGCTGGGATTACAGGCGCCCACCATCATGCCTAACCAATTTTTGTATTTTTAGTAGAGACAGGGTTTCACTATGTTGGCCAGGCTGGTCTTGAACTCCTGACCTCAGGTGATCCACCCGGCTCGGCCTCCCAAAGTGCTGGGATTATAGGCTTGAGCCACCACGCCTGGCCAGGATATTTTCTTTTTTTCCTTTTTTTTGTTTTTTGAGATGGAATCTCACTCTGTCGCCCAGGCTGGAGGGCAGTGGTGCAGTCTTGGCTCACTGCAACCTCTGCCTCCTGGGTTCAAGCAATTCTTGTGCCTCAGCCTCCTGAGTAGCTGGGATTATAGATGCCTGCCACCATGCCTGGCTAATTTTGTATTTTTAGTAGAGATGGGGTTTCACCATGTTGGTCAGGCTCGTCTAGAATTCCTGGCCTCAAGTGATCTGCCCACTAGACTCCGAAAGTTCTGCTATGACAGGTGTGAGCCACCATGCCTGGCCTCTTTTTTTATTTTTTTGAGACAGGATGTTGCTCCGTTGCCCAGACTGGAATGCAGTGGTACAATCATGGCTCACTGCAGCCTCAAACTCCTGGGCTCAAGGGATCCTTCCCGCTTCAGCCTCCTTAGTAGCTGAGACTACAGGTGCACACCACCGTGCCCAGCTAATTTTTAAATTTTATTTTTACTTTTTTAAAGAGATGGTGGTGGGGGAGGGTATCTCACAGTGTTGCCCAGGCTGGCCTCCCTCCTGGGCTCAAGCGACCCTCTTGCCTCTTAAGTAGTTGGGATTACAGGCATGAGCCACAGCCCCTGGCTGTAAAAACTTTTATTATATGCACTGGGAGCTGGTAGACAAAAAACCACTTCACCTGTCTCTCCCTCCCTGGAAGTCATGAAGGTCACATTAACAATGCCACATTCACATGCACAAACACCATGCCAGGCATTACAAGCATTGACAGATGCAACAGAAATACAGACAAGGTACACTGCCCTGTTTGGTCCCTTCCCCCACCAAAATAGAAGCTTTGGACTCCACCATGGCTGGGAAGGAATGTGTAGGGTGGTGAAAGAGGGCTCTGGAGAGATTTGGGGAGAAAGCTGATAACACAGACACACCCAGATTCCAGCCTCACCTGCCACATATGAAAAGGTGTCATTTTTCTGGGCAGTATCTACCATGGAGGATGGTGTGTGTCCCTACCACCACAAGGACTCCTACAAGGACTTCCTCATACTAGGTAAGGGCCCCCATCCCAGAGCCTAATGGCTCTCCAGCTAGTCATGCAGCTATGTCTCCATTCAGGGTCATCTCAGTCCCAGCACATTCTGCACCCTCACCCCTGGGAGTATACTCTGCTGCCAGGACTGGCTGCCGACTGCCCAGTCTGTCCCTGATCCCTTAGGCACCTGCTCTGTCCCACCCTGCAGCTGGCTGGGGGCTCAGGCCTCCTGCTTCAGGGCTGCTCTCACTCCTGCCTCAGGATACTTCTGTCACCTCCTGGTGTGATCTTGCCCTTTCACTCTGCCCCAGGCCTAGCAGAAGGGCTTCCAGGGCACATAGGAGCATGGCTGGAAGTGAGCCTGGGGCGAGGGACCCAGCTGCTCTGTAGGTTCCCCCTGGGCTGGGGGCGCCCTGGTCTTTGCAGGATAATTTTCTGGGTGGCCCTGGACCAACCCAGTTGTCTCCTCTTTCTTGCTTGCAGTTCTCAAGAATAACTGTAGAATGTGCTGGAAATGGAACATCGTGAGCTGTGGAGGGACTAGTCCAAACAGGAGAGAGAGCTGGGGGCTCTCCTGGAAACAGGATGTCCAGTGCTTTAGCCCTGAACGTTGGGTTGTCCTAGGGTATAAAACCCCACGCGGGCTGCTTTCTGGGATCCCTCAGCTGTGGCGCAAGTGGGGCATGCGCAGATGAGACTCCAGCTGCACCGAGCAGCTTTCATGAGCCTTGGGGGACCAGCTTGCAATGAATCGTAGGCTTTTGCTGTCCCTGACTGCCTACCTGTAAGTAATAAGCCTGCTCCCTGTAACTTGTGTGCATGGGTGTTTCTGTCTCATGGGACGTAGACAAGCTGGTAGCCAGTACGCAGAGACCCTGCTTCGGTCTTTGTGAAAAAAACATGAAGGATATTTTCTTTTTTTTTTTACTTTTTTGAGACAAGGTCTTGCTCTGTTGCCCAGGCTGGAGGGCAGTGGTGCAATCATGGCTCACTGCAGCCTCAAACTCCCGGGCTCAAGGGATCCTTCCGGCCTCAGCCTCCTGAATAGCTGAGACTACAGGTGCACCCCACCATGCCCAGCTAATTTTTAAATTGTATTTTTACTTTACTCCTCCCTGTCCATCTGAGTGTTTCCTGTTCCCCGGGACTGTTCTCTGTGGCCCTGCAACTGTTCTTCCCTCCTTCTGGCTTTCCCCCGCTTCCCTTGTTGCTTCCTGTACAGCTGTTTTCTGCCTGCCCAGATCTGTCCCTGCTCCCTCTGCTGGTTCTTGTTCCCTCTGACTTTTCCTTGGTCCCTCTCTTTCCTATTCCCTCTAAATGGCTCTTGTTCCTTCTGAGTACCCCCGTTCTTTTATTGCTTTCTTTGACTCTACCTGGATCCCTCTAACTATTCATGCCTCCTGTTTCTTGTTCTGACTGCCCTGTGCTCCCTTTGTTGTCCCTCCAGCTGATCCTTGTTCTGTGGCACCATTCTGATTGTGTGCTAGTCTACCTGACTGTTCCCTGGTCCCTAAGGGCCTTTCTTGTTCCTTCCAGCTGTTCCTGGCTCACACAGACTGACTGCTGTTGGATTCTGCTGACTAATCTCTAGTCTCCTGATTCTTCCCTGTCCTTGGACAGTTCCTTGAGTACATTTCTTTCTTTCCATTCTTTCCTTCCCTTCTTCCTCTTCTTTCTGAGACGGGGCGTCACTCTGCCACCCAGGCTAGAGTACAGTGGCACAATCACGGCTCACTACAGCCTCCACCTCCCGGGCTCAGATGATCCTCCCACCTCAGTACCACCCTACCTGGCTAGTTTTTTTGATATATATATATGTGTGTGTGTGTGTGTGTGTGTGTGTGTGTGTGTGTGTGTGTGTGTGTATATATATGTAGACATGGGGTTTCACCATGTTGCCCAGGCTGGTCTTGAACCCCTGGCCTCAAACAATCCTCCTGCTTTGGCCTCCCAAAGTGTTGGGATTACCACCGTGCCTGGCCATTGAATAATTTCTACTATGCTCTCCCGTGGTGTTCACGCATCTGGTCCGTGGACCACACTTTGAGCAGTGCCTAACTAGCTAGCTTATGCCCTTACCCATTAAAATGCACTACTGCGTGTTCTATGCCACGGCTGGATTCTGTACTTGCACTGTCTCCATTACTCACATTACATTTAACTATTGGCTGGTTCCTCTGATTCCTTCCTGGGTAGGGTGGCCAAGTGTCTCAGTTTGCCCAGGAATGTTCCTGTTTTAGCACTGGAAGTCCCATGTCCCCTCAGTCACAGGCAAACCAGCATGGTCCTGGGAACTCTGGCTGTTTCCCAGCCTCTCCAACTGTGCCTTCACGCCAGTAACTACTGTTTGGGCCCTCGGGCTGTTAACTCGCTTCAGTTATACCATTCTTTCTGGTTCTCCTCTGGTCTCTCTAGCTGGCCACTGGTCAATCAGGCTGCTACCCCACACTGGATACATGTTTAATGCTCACTTGACCTGTTCCCTAGTTCCTCTGGTTACTTCCCAGGGCCTCTGGTGGATCCTCAGCCCCAAGCACATTTTGGCTGCTCCCTCTGGCTGCCCCCCAGCCTCAGTGACCGTTCCTTGCTCCAGGTGTTCCACAGTACTCTAGGCCATTCTACAGCTTCAGAGGTTCCACAGTACTCTAGGCCATTCTACAGCTTCAGAGGCTCTTCTCTCATCTTTCCACCTGTTCCACGGACTCTGTCCCTTCCCTGATCCCTCTGCCCATTCTACAGCCTCAGCAATTGTCTCCTGGTTCCTCTGGCTGCAATCCATTCTCTGGGTCATATTTCCCATTTCTTGTTCCCTAGTATCTCTGTCTTTTGCCTATACCCTCAAGCTCTCTTCTAAACCAAGAACTGCTTCCTGGTTCCTCGGGAAGTTGCTTGTCCCTCAGGCTCATACCCAGTTCCTTGGATATGTTTGCTTTTTCCATTTTATCTGATTCTTCTGCTTCCTCACCCCTCTGGATACTGACTGCTCTGTCTGGCTGCTTTCTGGTTCCTCTATTTCCTGGTACCTCCTCCTATTTCATGATCCTTCTCACTGTTCTTTAACCCTCGGCTCTTCCCTGCTCCCCAGTGATTACCACTTCTCCAGCCTCAGCAACTGTTTCTTGGTCTCTGGCTCCAGCGTCTGACTCATGTCCTGCTTGTTTCATTATTCTTCTACCTGTATCCTGGACCCGTTGGCTATTCTTCATCTCTAGTAAGTGCACCATGGTCCCTGTTCCTTATTCCCTTGTGGCTCCCTCCAGCTCTCTTTACCTTACTGATCCCTCTGCTTATTCTCCATCTTCAGCCACTGTTTCTTGGTACAACTGGCTGCTCCTCAAACCCTGGGGACATTTTTATTGGTTCCTAGGTATCTCTGCCTATACCCTGCTCCCTGATGTTTAATGAAAACACCAAGACCCTAACCAATTAAATAAGTCAATAAGTAATATTCCCCCCAGGGTCTCAGTCATTTCCATCTCTTCTTGAGGTGGGTCAGAGATCTGTGGTTAGGAAGGAAGAGATGAATGGAGAAATGTGCCTTTCAGAATCGTTCTTCTAGAAATCCCCACTGTTGGCTGGGCAAGAGGCCATGTGCAAGAGTGGGGAGGACCACATTGTCATGGCCCTAATCTGTGGGTCCGTGACTGACATGACTGAGCAGAGCTTAGACAAGGTGGAAGTGTACTACTGTCGAGCACTGATTCACTTGCTATTTAATGCCCCTATACCTTTGACTGAAAAATATAATTTCAATGACTTGGCAGAAAGATGTATTAATTTATTTACTTATTTATTTATTTTGAGACAGAGTCTCGCTCTGTCACCCAGGCTGGTGTGCAGTGGTGTGATCTTGGCTTACTGTAGCCTCAACCTCCTGGGCTCAAGTGATTCTCTCACCTCAGTCTCCCAAGTACATGGGACTACAGGTGCACACTACCACACCCGGCTAATTTTTGTATTTTTGTTGAGACAGAGTCTTACTATATTGCCCAGGCTGGTCTCAAACTCCTGAGCTCAAGCGATCTGCCCGCCTTGGCCTCCCAAAATGCTGGGATTACAGGCATGAGCCACCATGCCCAGCTGGCAAAAAGATTTAAATGTAGGAATTTTATCATAGTAGTTTAATCACAATAGAAAACCTCAAATACCCTAAATGCACATTATTAGTGGACTGGTTGTAGGGGGATGGGGAGACACTGGTCAAAGTATACAAAGTTTTTGTTAGAGGGAATAAGTTTTTGAGACCTTTTCCAGTTTGGTGGCTAGTTAATAATGATGTAATGTTATTTCAAAATTGCAAAGAGAGCAGATTTTTTTTTTTTTTCTTTGAGACAGAGTCTTGCTCTGTCGCCCAGGCTGGAGTGCAGTGGCACGATCTCGGCTCACTGCAAGCTCCGCCTCCTGGGTTCATGCCATTCTCCTGCCTCAGCCTCCCGAGTAGCTGGGACTACAGGCACCCACCACCACGCCCGGCTAATTTTTTTGTATTTTTAGTAGAGACAGGGTTTCACCGTGTTCGCCAGGATGGTCTCGATCTCCTGACCTCGTGATCCGCCCACCTCGGCCTCCCAAAGTGCTGGGATTACAGGCGTGAGCCACCTCACCCGGCCAAGAGCAGATTTTAAATGTTCACATCATGAAAGAAATAAGTCTTTGAGGTAATGGATATGTTAATTAGGTTGATTTAAATATTCTACAATGTATACAAATATCAAAACATCACATTGTACCCCATAAATATACACAATTATTATTCGTCAATTAAAAATAAAATTTGCGGGGCATGGTGGTGACTCACGCCTGTAATCTCAGCACTCTGGGAGACCAAGGCAGGAAGATTACTTGACCCCAGGAGCTTGAGACCAGCTGGGTGTGGTGCCATGTGCCTGTAGTCCCAGCTACTTAGGAGGCTATGGTGGGAGGATCGCCTGAGCCCAGGAGATTGAGGCTGTAGTGAGCTGAGATTGCAACACTGCACTCTAGCCTGGGCAACAGAGGGAGACTGCCTCAGAGGAAAAAACATTAAAATAAATAAATAAAATTAAAAAAATAGCAAACTGGCTAAATTATGGGCATCATAAGTGTATAAAGAAAAATACTTGCTGCCTAGCAAACCATGTTAAACTGCCCAGTTAAAAATGAGGTAACCAAAGAGTATGATTCTGTTTTAAAACTTTAGCTATATATGTGTATGTGTACAGTATGCATGCACACTCAGGCCCCACATGTATACTCACACACATGCACACATGCACACACAAAGGAAAAAACCACTGAAAGGAAATACAGCTAAATGTTAACACTGGTTAGCTTTGGGTAATGTTGGAACGACAAGTAATTTTTTAGTTTCTTCTATTTGCTAAACTATACTTTCTAATATTTTATTATGAAGTTATAAAATGACCAAAAAAAATAATATTTACAAGTTTAATGTTATCCTAATGACCACATGACCCTGAGCCCCTGAGACAATGAACCCTTCTAGAGTCAACAGCATCCACAGGCAGGTCTGAAAGGAGGGAGCTGTCGGGCAGGGTCTGGCTCGCTCGTGGTCCTCCTCGGCTTACAGAATCTCAATGGGAACTCTGATCTGAACGGGAGCTCTGAGCAGGAAACCTGATCTCAGCTGTGGTGCGGTGAGGGTGGAAGACACAGTCAGGAGACCTGACTCCAGTCTAGTGTTGTCACCGCCAACCTGAGAGGCCTGGGCGAGTCATGTGTCTTCTGGGGCATTTTATTCATCTTTTTTTTTTTTGTTTTTGAGACGGAGTCTCACTCTGTCACTCAGGCTGGAGTGCAGTGGTGTGATCTCAGCTCACTGCAACCTCTACCTCCCAGGTTCAAGCGATTCTCCTGCCTCAGCCTCCCAAGTAGCTGGGATTACAGGCATGCGCCACCAAGCTCAGCTAACTTTTTGTATTTTTAGTAGAGACGGGGGTTCGCCATATTGGTCAGGCTGGTCTTGAACTCCTGACCTCAAGCAATCCACCCGCCTCAGCCTCCCAAAGATGCTGGGATTATAGGCGTGAGCCACTGTGCCTGGCCATTTTATTCATCTTTGAAAGGAGGAGGGAAAGCCAGAAGGGTTCCAGAGACTATGGTGGTCCTACTACCCTGCCAGTCTCTAAGTTCCAAAGAAAAAGGATTTTTCTCTACCTAAATCAGGATAGAGGAGAAACTGCCAGATCCCCAGAGACCCGGGGGAAGTGGGCACTGGTGGGGATCAGCTGACGTCTATAAAGAGCCGACAGAGAGGGAAGGGTTGGTGCTGGGGTGGGGGATGGAGTCTCCCTGGCTATGGATAGTGGCTGCTTCCACCTGGACCTCACCCTCATTTGCCCTGCAGGGAGCTGCCCCCACTCCCTAGGTTGTGGGGCTCACCCTCCACATCCTCCCTCTCCTCTAGTGTAATCAGCCACATTACCCTGTCCACTGAAACACGTGGGGCTCTGGATGTGGCCGCATCAGTCAAGTGGTGCTCACTCTCAGTGGGAGGACCCTGATCTGTCTCCAGGGCAGCAGGTCTGGAATCTGCCGCTTCCTCTGACTCACCTGCTCCTGCCCTGAGGCCCTGGGGACAGGTCAGGGTATCTCCTCACTGAATGAATTACTGCCTCTGGGGTCCTCTCCCTCCTCACCTCACATGAGCTGCCACGTCCCTCTGCAGCCACGACCGGGTACCACGGGGGAGAGTCCCCATTAGCTGCCATGTTCACGCTGGGCCTCAGCCCTCAGGCTCTCCTGCTGACAACCCCACTCTTTCCCAAGCTGGAAGCTGAGCTGGCGTCTGCGGACTCAACTGGAGCTGCTGGGGCGAGGCAAGCAGGAGTCAGAAGGAAGATCCTGCAGTTTCCACTAAGGAGCCTGGCCCCCAGACTCTGCAGAGGCTCCAAGAAACCCTGGAAAGACAGTGTCCATATGGTCATCACTCCACGTTCACCCACAAATATTTTCTGGTAGTGCCCAGGGGAGGCTCACTGTGCTGGATGCTGCAGAAGAGAAAAGTTCGGTAAAACCCACACCAAGTATTAAAGCAAAACATGGGGAAAATTCACAAGATCTGGTGTAAAATGAATGAGCATTTGTATTCAAGCTCTTCTATGTTCTAGCTAGAATCTGAGGAAGTCACTTTATGTGAAGTTTCTTCATCTTAAAACAGGATGAAAATACTTATCTCATAGGGTTGTTAGAATTAAACGAAATGATGCTTCTACGCACACCTACTTGGTACCTGGAACATGCTCAACTCATTTTAAATAGTGCTATTATTACAAGGTGCAAGGCATGTTTTATTAGGTACCTCATTTAATTTTCACACTCATCCTGTGGACTAGGCATTATTATTATTACTAATCCCATTTACCATCAGATAGAGCTGTTCAGAAATATTAAGAAATTTGCCCCAAGATCACTCAGATGAGGGAGAAGGACAAGGATTCAAACTCAGGTATGCCTGGCTCCAAAGCATACTTTCTTAACTACTGAGCCATTTGGTACTCTATTCAAGGCAGAATCACAATAAACACTGTGGTTCCTGCTACCTTCAAAGTGCTCTGGCTGAGCAGTGACCATGCCACTTGAGCATAAACTGAGCTTCTGTGTAATTCAGTGTACATTCTATGCAAAGAACAGAGCCCACCCTCTTTCTGTCAAAGATGAAAACTCAAACTTGTCCCTTCTCTTCTACAATTCCCATCAGGCCCTGAAAACCAGCAGGTCTGCACAGGCTCCTAAATCCCTATAGCCCACAGTGCTTAACAAAAACTGTGTACCAAATGGTGTCATCAACTGGTTTCCACAGGCTCCTCAAATTATCACCAACCCAGGCAGCACACCATCAATAGGATCAATGACTCCCATAAAACCCTCAGTAATAGAAGTTCCAGTTCATCACAGAGCAACTCACACGGTACTATAATAACCAATGTCCATAGGTCCCAATCCAGGACTGCCACAGGCCCCCCAAAACTGACTTGTAATCCCTGTGAATCCCAGACTTGCAATCATTCACCACCTTAGCACCCCAATCAATAAACTCTCATGGACTGAATCGATGACCTCAGATACTGACATTTCCAACACTTCCAGGCAGAACCAACACGTCATTTACAAGGAAAAGGGATCACAGTGGCACTAGATGTATTTGCAAAAACAGAAGCCATGTTAGAAGAAAACTCTACAAATTATTGCGAGAGAAGGTCTGAGATCCAAGAATTCTAAACCCACCCTAGCTAGATACCATTCTATTGTCAGAGCAAAAGACAATTTTAGACATAAAAGCATTTCTAGCATTTTATGCCAATATTCCAATCTCAGGAGAACACTCAAGGGAATAGTCTAAACAATGGTAAACGGAATAGAAACAAAAAACCTCAAAACAGGAAAGCAGTTTTGAGATAGGATTCTTGCAATTGATATATAATTACATCTGGATAAAGAAAAGCAATGTAATTGGGCATCTGTAGTAAATAAGGCTGTTACTATTAACTATGTGGAAATTTAAAAATTCCCTGGCCGGGTACGGTGGCTCACACCTGTAATTCCAGCACTTTGGGAGGCCGAGGCGAGCAGATCACGAAGTCAGGAGATCAAGACCATCGTGGCTAACACTGTGAAACATTAAAAATACAAAAAATTAGCCGGGCGTGGTGGCATGCACCTGTAGTCCCAGCTACTCGGGAGGCTGAAGCAGGAGAATCGCTTGAACTCAGGAGGCGGAGGTTGCAGTGAGCCGAGATCATGCCACTGCACTCCAATCTGGGTGACAGAGACTGTCTCAAAAAAACACAAAAAAACAAACAAACAAAAAAATTCCCTGGGAAAATTTACTGAACAAAATGAGGAGAAGGCAAATTACAAATTTCCACGGGCAGATATCGGTACAATATTATTTGGATTTAGTAATATAGAAAAGATATACAATCATATTTGTAAGGAAGGTAAAGGCAACTACTAACAGAAATTCATTAAAAAAATCAAAATTCCAAACAATCAAAACTCAAAAGTAATAAAAACCTAAAAGAGGATTAAGAGAAACATGAATGAGGCCAGGCACAGTGGCTCACACCTGTAATCCCAGCACTTTGGGAGGCCAAGGCGAGCGAATCACAAGGTCAGGAATTCGAGACCACCCTGGCCAACGTGGTGAAACCCCGTTTCTACTAAAAATACAAAAATTAGCTGGGTGTGGTGGTGCATGCCTATAATCCCACCTACTCAGGAGGTTGAAGCAGGGGAATTGCTTGAGCCCAGGAGGCGGAGGTTGCAGTGAGCCGAGATCTTGCCACTGCACTCCAGCCTGGGTGACAGAGCGAGACTCCATCTCAAAAAAAAAAAAAAAGAGAAACATGACCAGCCAGGCACAGTGGCTCACACCTGTAATCCCAGCACTTTGGGAGGCCAAGGCGGGCGGATCACCTGAGGTCAGGAGTTTGACACCAGCCTGGCCAATATGGTGAAACCCTATCTCTACTAAAAACACATAAATTAGCCGGGCGTGGTGGCAGGCGCCTGTATTCCTAGCTACTTGGGAGGCTAAGGCATGAGAATCGCTTGAACCCAGGAGGTGGAGGTTGCAGTGAGCCGAGATCGTGCCATTGTACTCTGGCCTGGGGGGACACAGTGAGACTCTGTTTAAAAAAAAAAAAAAAAAAGCAAATGAAAGATAATAGGAGAAAAAAGGAAAAAAATAATAGGAGGCATAAAATCAAGTATGTTAAAACAAAATGATGAAGATGTGAAATGAAGCACTTGATAGAAATACACCATATCATTGATCATTCTTTCCTTTATGGTTGGCATGCATTATGTCTTGTTAGGAAACCTTCGCCTACCTCAGGGTCATGTAAAGGTTTTATCATTTTAGCTTTCACATTTAGATCCACAGTCCATCTGGGAAGGATTTTAGCGTGTGGTATATGTTAGAGTCAAGATTCATTTCTTTCATACGGAAGCAAGATAATCCAGCACCATTTATTGAAAAGCCTACCCATGGCCAGGCACAGTGGCTCATGTCTGTAATCCCAACACTTTGGGAGACCGAGGTGGGCGGATCACCTGAGCTCAGGAGTTCGAGGTCAGCCTGGCCAATATGGCGAAACCCTATCTCTACTAAAAATACAAAAATTAGTCAGGCATGGTGGCAGACGCCTATAATCGCAGCTACTCGGGAGGCTGAGGCAGGAGAATCGCTTGAATCCGGGAGGTGGGGGTTACAGTGAGCTGAGATCTCACCACTGCATTCCAGCCTGGGGGGATAGAGTGAGACTCTGTCCCCAAAAAAGAAAAAAAAGAAGACTATCCTTTCTCCATTGCTCTGTAGTGTCTCCTTGTGATCATATATGTGGGGGTCATTCTTGAACTCTGTATTTTCATTAGTTTATTTGTCTATTCTTGGACCAGTGTTATAGTCTTAATTAATGTGCTTTATATTAAGTCCTGATAAAGGATACCTAAATTGGACTACATTAAAATTAAGGACTTCTGTTAATCAGAAGATAAAATTAAAAATGTAAAGGCAAATGCTACAGTGGGAGAAGGTAACTGTAATACCTATATTTGACAAATGATTAATATCTCAAATATATCAAGAATGTCTAGAAATCACTAACAGCCACAGAAAAAGGGCAAAAGGAACAGGCATTTCACAAAGAAAATATCCAAATAGCAAATAAGCTTATAAAAAGATGCTTGACTTCACCAGTTAGCAAGGAAATAGAAGTTAAACCATAATAAGATAATCCTCCACACAATCCTCCATATCTACAATAAGATAATCCCACTAGAAATTGCCAAAATGAAAAAGATGGGAAATAAACAAGAGCAGGCAAGGATGTGGAGCAGCCAAAACTCAGATTGCTTGTTAGGAGCATAAACTAGTACATAAACTTTGAAAAACTGTTTGGTAGTCTCTATTAATGGTGAATACATGCAATATCCTATGACCCTGCTGTTTGACTCCAGTTTTCTCTCACTCAAGAGAAATGCAAATATATGTTTACTAAAAGAGATGATAATGTTCATGGTAGCTTTATTCAAAACTAAAAATTATGTAAATGCCCATCAACATCAGAATGGATAGACAAGTTGTGTTATATTTATACAAGGAAATACTATACAGCAATGAGAAAGAATAAATTGCTATACTCAACATGCATGAGTCTCGTCCCATGAACACTCTGTTAAGCTAAAGAAGCCAGACTCAAAAGAGCAATGAAGCAATGCCATATGATTACGTTTATATACATTTCAAAAACATGGCTTCTTTTTTTTTTTTTTTTGAGACAGAGTCTCGCTCTGTCTCCAGCCTGTTGTACAGTGGTGAGATTTTGGCTCACTGCAACCTCCACCTCCCGGGTTCAAGTGATTCTCCTGCTTCAGCCTCCCAAGTAGCTAGGACTACAGGTGTGCGCCACCATGCCCAGCTAATGTTTGTATTTTTAGTAGAGATGGGGTTTCACCATGTTGGGAAGGATGGTCTTGATCTCTTGACCTTGTGATCTGCCTGCCTCAGCCTCTCAAAGAAACATGGCTTCTTTAAAACTGTTTTTTTTTTTTGTTTTTCTTTTTTTTTCAGAAGGAGTCTTGCTTTGTAGCCCAGGCTGGAGTGTAGTGGTGTGATCTCGGCTCACTGCAACCTCTGCCTCCCGGGTTCAAGCGATTCTCCTGCTTCAGCCTCCCAAGTAGCTAGGACTCTAGGTGTGCGTCACCATGCCCAGCTAATTTTTGTATTTTTAGTAGAGATGGGGTTTCACCATGTTGGGCAGGATGGTCTCGATCTCTTGACCTCGTGATCCACCTGCCTTGGCCCCCCAAAGAAACATGGCTTCTTTAAATTTTTGTTGTTGTTGTTGTTGAGACAGAGTCTTGCTCTGTCACCCAGGCTGGAGTGCAGTGGTGTGATCTCCGATCACTGCAACCTCTGCTTCCCGAGTTCAAGCGACTCTCCTGTCTCAGCCTCCCAAGTAGCTGGGATTACAGGCGCCCGCCACCACGCCCGACTAATTTTTATATTTTTAGTAGAGACGGGGTTTCACCATATTGGCCAGGCTAGTCTCGAACTCCTGACCTCGTGATCCGTCCGTCTCGGCCTCCCAAAGTGCTGGGATTACAGGCATGAGCTACTGCACCTGGCCTTACAAAAAAAAATTTTTTTTAGAGACAGCGTCCTGCTCTGTCACCCAGCCAGGAGTGCAGTAGCACGATCATAGCTCACTGCAGTTGCACGATCATAGCTCACTGCAGCCTCAAACTCCTGAGCTCAAGTAATCGTCCTGCCTCAGCCTCCTAAGTCGCTGGGACCATAGGTGCATGCCACCACACCCAGCTAAAAAACATGACTTCTTGAGAGATAGTAACATTTCTTCATCTAGGTGGTGGCTATGCAAGTTTGTCTGGTCTGTTAAAAAATCATCAAGCTAAATATGTACAATGTGTGCACTTTTCTGTATTATGTAATATTTCAATGAGGATTTAAAAGCTATACAATTTACTAGGCAAATACCAAGAAAATGAAAGGAGGTCTGAAAATACAATTATCGTGGGGGAAATTAAGGTCCAAAGCATTCAACAGATTAACAAAAAAGGGGAATATCTTTTAATAATAATAAAAGAAACAATAAAGAAGTACTAACTAGCATAAGCCTTCAGGATCATTCAACACATACAAATAAAACCAGCACAAATGCATTAAACCACATGAAGTCTTAAAAGTCATATTTGTTTTTGTATTATATTTAACAAGTGTTGCTATTAAGGTTATGCCAGTTTTTAAAAGGAACTCAGGAAATTTATTTTTATGTGTTAAAATGGCATAGATACTATCTTCTTTAAAGCTTAGCTATAAACACATTTAGAACTGGTGCCTTTTAAAAATGGCACATTTTAACTATTTTCCTTTCTTTGAATATTGGTCTTTACCAAATGTTGGAGAGGACTCAGAGAAACTGGATTCCTAACACATTGCCAGCAGGAATGTAAAGTGGCACAGCCACTCTGGAAAACAGTTTGGCAGCCTCTTTAAAAACTAAAATACTTACCACATGATCCAGCAATTCCACTTCTTGGCATTCATCCCAGAGAAAGGAAATCTTATGTGTACACAAAAACCTGTACACGATTGTTCATTACAGCTTTATATGTAATAGCCTCAGACTGGAAACAAGCAAAATGGCTCTCAATAGGTGAATGGCTAAACAAACTGTGGTAAATCTATAATATGGAATACTACTCAGCAACAAAAAGAAATGAATTATTGTTCTAGTAACAGTTTGGATGGTTTTCAAGGACATTATGCTGAGTGAAAAAACCAACCTCAAAAGATCACACACATTGGGCCAGGCGCGGTGGCTCACACCTGTAATCCCAGCAGTTTGGGAGGCCCAGGCGGGCAGATCACCTCAGATCAGGAGTTTGAGACCAGCCTGGCCAACATGGTGAAACCCCATCTCTACTAAAAATACAAAAATTAGCTGGGTGTGGTGGCAGGCGCCTGTAATCCCAGCTACTCAGGACGCTGAGGTGGGAGAACTGCTTGAACCCAGGAGGAGGTTGCAGCGAGCCAAGATTGTGCCACTGCACTCCAGCCTGGGTGACAGAGTGAAACTCCGTCTCAAAAAAAAAAATAAATAAATAAAATAAATCACAGTCTGTATGGTTCCATTTATATAACATTCTCAAAATGGCAAAACTAGAGAGATGAAAAACAGATGGTTGGTTGCCAGGGGTTAGGGATGGTGGTGGGAGTAAAGACTATAAAAGGTCTGGGCACAGTGGTTCGTGCCTGCAATCCCAGCACTTTGGGAGGCCAAGGTGGGAGGATCGCTTGAGGCCAGGAGTTTGAGACCAGCCTGGGCAACATGGTGAGACCCTCATCTCTACAAAAAATTTAGAAAGTAGCCAGGCATTGTGGCATGCGCCTATAGTCTCAGCTACTCAGGAGGTCGAGGCGGGAGGATCACTTGAACCCAAGAGTTCGAGGTTGCAGTGAGTGATGATGGTACTACTGTACTTCAGCCTGGGTAACACAGTGAGAACCTGTCTTAAAAAAAAAAGACTAGGCCGGGCACGGTGGCTCACACCTGTAATCCCAGCACTTTGGGAGGCCGAGACAGGCGGATCACGAGATCAGGAGATTGAGACCATCCTGGCTAACACGGTGAAACCCTGTCTCTACTAAAAATACAAAAAATTAGCCAGGCGTGGTGGTGGCGGGTGCCTATAGTCCCAGCTACTTGGGAGGCTGAGGCAGGAGAATGGTGTGAACCCAGGAGGCGGAGCTTGCAGTGAGTCGAGATTGCGCCACTGCACTCCAGCCTGGGTAACAGAGCGAGACTCCGTCTCACAAGAAAAAAAAAAAAGACTATAAAGGAGTAGTAGTTCTGTATCTTGATTGTGGTGGCTGTTACATTAATCTATGCACATGACAAAATGACGTAGACTATGCACACACTAGGCTTGGTGCAGTGACTCACACCTATAATCCCAGCACTTTGGGAGGCCGAAGCAGGTGGATCATGAGGTCAGGAGTTCGAGACCAGCCTGGCCAACACAGTGAAACCCCGTCTCTACTAAAAATACAAAAATTAGCCGGGCATGATGGCGCATGCTTGTAATTCCAGCTACTTGGGAGGCCAAGGCAGGGGAATTGCTTGAACCCGGGAGGTGGAGGTTGCAGTGAGCAGAGATCACACCATTGCACTCCAGCCTGGGCAACAGAGCAAGACTCTGTCTCAGAAAAAAAAAAAACCACAAAAAAACAAAAAAGAACTATGCACACACCTTGTACCAATGTCAAATTCTACATTTTTATATTGTATTGTGATTTTATAAGATGTAATCACTGGAGAAAACTGGGTGAGCGTATACAGGGCTCTGTGCTATGTTTGCAACTTCCTATGAATCTATAATTATTTCAAAATAAAAAGTTTAAGAAAAATCATAATTATGCCAGGAGATTTTATTGTATCTCTTCTATGATATAATGGATCAAGTAAACAAACAAACAAAAAGCAAGTAAAGCAGATTTGAGAAATACAATCAACAAGCTAGGCTCAAGACACATAACTTAACTTTACCTAATGAATATACTCTCTTCTCTTAGACCCATGGCATAGTTTACAAAAATTTTTTAAAATAATGTAACTTGGACTCGAAGAAAAAATCTTTTTTTTTTTTTTTTTTTTTTTTTGAGACGGAGTCTTGCTCTGTAGCCCGGGCTGGAGTGCAGTGGCCGGATCTCAGCTCACTGCAAGCTCCGCCTCCCGGGTTTAGGCCATTCTCCTGCCTCAGCCTCCGGAGTAGCTGGGACTACAGGCGCCCGCCACCTCGCCCGGCTAGTTTTTCGTATTTTTAGTAGAGACGGGGTTTCACGGTGTTAGCCAGGATGGTCTCGATCTCCTGACCTCGTGATCCGCCCGTCTCGGCCTCCCAAAGTGCTGGGATTACAGGCTTGAGCCACCGCGCCCGGCCAGAAAAAAATCTTGATACATTTAAAAATTAGAGTTTTGGCAGGCTAAATTGACTATAATCCTGTAAAATCATAGATAATAAAACGATAAACTACCAAATCCAGATTTCGATGAAGAAATATTCTCTAAACATATACGAATTGAAGATGGCATTTGATAACAAAATTTTAGACTTCATAACAAATCTTGAGACATAGCTAAAGGTATATTTAAAGAATATTTTATCTTTGGCTAGAGTCACAGAGGAAAAAAAGAATATTTTGGCCAAATTATTTTTAATGTTTAAAAATAAAAGCTAAAGGTAAATGAACTAAATGTTCAATCTATTAAAAAAGAAAAAAGAAAAAAAAAAAAAAAGGCCAGGTACGGTGGCTCATGCCTGTAATTCCAGGACTTTGGGAGGCCGAGGTGGATGGATCACTTGAGGTCGGAAGTTCCAGACCAGCCTGGCCAGCATGGTGAAACCCTGTCTCTACTAAAAAAACAAAAATTAGCCAGGCATGGTGGCACACACTTGTAATCCCAGCTACTCAGGAGGCTGAGGGGGGAGAATTGCTTGAAACTGGGAGGCAGAGGTTGAGGTGAGTCGAGATTGTGCCACTGTATTCCAGCCTAGGCAACAGAGCAAGACTCCATCTCAAAAAACAAACAAACAAACAGACAACAACAACAAAAATTAGCCGGACTGCTTGAGCCTAGGAGGTGCAGGTTGCAGTAAGCCGAGATCGCACCACTGCACTCCAGCCTGGATGACAGACCTTGTCTCAAAAAAAAGGAAAAAAAAAGTCAGGGCACAGTAGCTCACACCTGTAATCCCAGCACTTTGGGAGGCCTACTGGGCGGATCACGAGGTCAGAAGTTCGAGACCAGTCTGGCCAACACAGTGAAACTCCATCTCTACTAAAAATACAAAAAATTAGCCGGGTATGGTGGTGTGCGCCTGTAATCCCAGCTACTCAGGAGGCTCGAAAAAAAAAAAAAAAAAAAGAAATTAAAAGAAGACAACAAAATATTCATGAGAAACCTGATCAAGGTAAAAGAGAAAGGAAATATATATATATGTATAAATATATATATATTTCTATATATATCCACACACATCAGAAGCATGCACACAGTTTTAGGAATGAAAAAAGAAGCTATTGCCACAGGTATGGAAATGATCAAGGTAAATTAATGAAGCATTATGCACAAATGCACAAAAACATAACATCCCTAGCAAACATACACTATCAAAATTAATCCCCCCCACTAGAAATCTGTAGAGCAATAATCAGAGAAAATAAAATAGTTAAAAATTGCCATTTCAAAAAAGGCATTAGTTCTAAATGCATATATAGTTGAACTTAAGAGAATGTCTATGCTATTTTAACACATAAAAAATGGAAATCTCCTGATTTCCTTTTAATACCTGGCATAACCTTAATACCAACACTTGTTAAATATAGTAAAAACAAGAAAACTATAAGCAAATTTTTTATAGTGGCAAAAATTCTAAATAAAATATTACTAACTGAGGCCTCCTGGTGCTTACCACAGGCTGTGTTCTGACACTGACTGCATAGAAAAAGAAGGGGGCCTGCCTTCTCTGTTCTTATATTGACTGTACAGAAAAAGAAGAGATCCTACCCTATATACGTCTCTGCCTAGGCCCTAGTCCTGGTCTGAACTGTGAATGGGGGGCCATGGAGTTGAAGAAAAATAAAAAAATACATTACTAACTCAAATACGACCATGACTCATAAGAAAAATTGCCCTTGACCAACAGAATTACCCCAGGAAGGCAAGGATGGATCCGCCTTATATATCAGTATCATTCATTACAACAACCAATTTAGGAAAGTAACACCATTAGGCTATTACATCAAAAAGGCATCTGACATAATTCAAGAGCCATTCCTAAGAAAAATACAAATCAAGATAGGAACATATGAAAACTATAAGGACACCATTGGGAAAGTGAAAAGACACAGAGGCTGGGCGCGGTGGCTCACGCCTGTAATCCCAGTACTTTGGGAGGTCGAGGCAGGCGGAGCACTTGAGGCCAGGAGTTTGAGACCAGCCTGACTGAAATGGCGAAACCCTGTCTCTACTAAAAATACAAACATTAGCTGAGTGTGGTGGTGCGCACCTCTAATCCCAGCTACTTGGGAGGCTGAGGAAGGAGAATTGCTTGAACCTGGGAGGCAGAGGTTGCAGTGAGCCGATATGGCACCACTGCGCTCCAGCCTGGACAATAGAGTGAGACTCTGTCTCAGAAAACAAACAAACAACAACAACAACAAAAAACCCCCACAGAATGAAGGGAAATACACGCAAATCACATATGTGACAAAGGACTTCTATCGAGATTATCTAAAGAACTCTTACAACTTGATTAAAACAAAGACAATTCAATTTAAAAATAGGTCGAGGATTTGAATAGATATTTCTTCAAAGAAGATATACAGATGGGCAATAAGTACAGGAAAAGATGCTCAACATCAGTGGCCACTGGAGAAATGGAAATCAAAACCAGAAGATACCACTTCACACCTACTAGGAAGGCTAGAATTAAAAAGACAATAAACGTTAGCAAGGATGTGATAAACTGGAACCCTCATACATTGCTGCTGGAATATAAAGTGATGCAGCCATTTTGGAAAATGGTTTGGCAATTCTTTAAAATGTTAAACATAGAAGGCTGAGCACAGGGGCTCATGCCTGTAATCCCAGCACTTTGGGAGGCTGAGGCAGGTGGATCACTTGAGTTCAGGAGTTTGAAACCAGCCTGGCCAACATGGTGAAACCCTGTCTCTACTAAAAGTACAAAAATTAGCTGGGCGTGGTGGTGGGTGCCTGTAATCCCAGCTACTTGGGAGACTGAGGCAGAAGAATTGCTTGAACCCGGGAGGTGGAGCTTGCAGTGAGTGGAGTTAGCGCCACTGCACTCCAGCCTGGGTGACAGAGTGAGACTCCATCTCAAAAAAAAAAAAAATGTTAAACATAGGGGTATGCCATGTGATCCAGTGAAGGAGTTAAAAATATGCCACTCTGGCTGGGTACGGTGGCTCAAGCCTGTAATCTCAGCATTTTACGAGGCCAAGGTAGGTGGATCACCTGAGGTCAGGAGTTCGAGACCAACCTGACCAACATAGAGAAACCCTGTCTCTACTAAAAATACAAAATTAGCCAGGCGTGATGGTGTATGCCTGTAATCCCAGCTACTCGGGAGGCTGAGGCAGGAGAATCGCTTGAATCTGGGAGGTGGAGGTTGTGGTGAGCCACGATCGCACCATTGCACTCCAGCCTGGGCAATAAGAGTGAAACGCCATCTAAAAAAAAAAAAAAATACACACACACACCACTCTGGAATACTGGCTATTTTGAGTCACAGGCGCTTGAAAAGCAGCAGGTGCAGGAAGATCATGCTGACCTTCCCTTTGTTTCTTAAAAGTGGGAGATGAAATTCCCATGTGAAAGATGCCCTCGCTCTACTAGAAGGAACGCCACATTCTTTTTTTGTTTTTGTTTTTGAGACAAAGTCTCGCTCTGTCGCCCAGGCTGGAGTGCAGTGGCGCAATCTTGGCTCACTGCAGCTTCTATTTCCCGGGTTCAAGCGATTCTCCTGTCTCAGCCTCCTGAGTAGCTGGGACTACAGGCACGCGCCACCATGCCCAGCTAATTTTTATATTTTTAGTAGAGATGGGGTTTCACCATGTTGGCCAGGATGGTCTCGATCTCCCGGCCTCATGATCCACACACCTCGTCCTCCCAAAGTGCCGGGATTACAGGCGTGAGCCACAGCACCTGGCCGTTTTTGGAGACAGAGTCTCGCTCTGTCACCCAGTCTGGAGTGCAGTGGCACGATCTCTGCTCACTGCAACCTCCGCCTCCCCAGCTCAAGAGATTCTCCTGCCTCAGCCTCCCAAGCAGCTGGGATTACAGGCGCCTGCCACCACGCCCAGCTAGTTTTTGTATTTTTAGAGATGGTGTTTCACCATGTTGGTCAGGCTGGTCTCAAACTCCTGACCTCAGGTGATCCACCCACCTCGGCCTCCCAAAGTGCTGGGGTTACAGGCGTGAGCCACCGTGCCCAGCTAGAATGCCACATTCTTACTATCAAGGTCAGGAAATTGAGAGCAAGACAATTACGTACAGATCTTATGAAAAATAACTTTTTTTCTTGGAGAAATAAGCCAAAAGAAATTTTAAAAAACTCTTATGTTTTAAGCCTCCCCACATAACTGAGTTGCTTTTTCACAACTTAAGTATTCTTTGTCCAATCCAGTATATAAGTGATTGACTCTAACTACTACTTTGGGTCTTCATTTCTTTATGAAGGCGCCTGTGCCACATAAAACTTGTATTAAATAAATCTGTACATTTTTCTCTGTTGATCTGTCTTATGTCAATTTAACTTTCAGGCCCAGCGAAAAGAAATCCTAAAAGGGAAGAGGTAAATTTCTACCTCACTCCTTATACCAGTCATTCCACTCCTGGGTATCCACCCAAGAGAAATGAAAACATATGTCCACACAAAAACTTGTACGCAAATGCCCATAGCAGCATTATTCATAATAGCTAAAAAGTGGAAACAACCCAAATGTCCATTGACTGATGAGTGGATAAACAAAATGTGGTCCATCCATACAATGAAATATCATTCAGGAATAAAAAGACATGAAGTGCTTCTAAAATAAACAGATAGAAACATATAGTAGAATGGTGGTTGCCAGGGGCTGAGAGGAGGGGGTAATGAGAAGTTGCTATTCAACGGGTATAAAGTTTCAGGTATACAAGATGAATAAGCTCTAGAGATTGGCTGTACATTGCACCTGTAGTTAACAGTACTGTACTGTGCACTTAAAAATTTAAGAGGATACACCACGTGCGGTGGCTCACACCTGTAATCCCAGCACTTTGGGAGGCCGAGGCAGGTGGATTACCTGAGGTCAGGAGTTCGAGACCAGCCTGACCAATATGTTGAAATCCTGTCTCTACTAAAAATTAGCCAGGTGTGGTGGCACACACCTATAGTCCCAGCTACGCGGGAGGCTGAGGCAGGAGAACTGCTTGAACCTGGGAGGTGGAGGTTGCAATGAGCCGAGATTGCGCCACTGCACTCCAGCCTGGGTGACAGAGCGAGACTCTGTCTCAAAAATCAAAACCAAAACCAAAACAAACAAACAAACAAACAAAAACAAAATTTAAGAGGGTAGTTTTCATGTTAAGTGTTCATACCACAATAAACAAAATAATAAAAGGAATAAGGTCCTAATACATGCTATAACATGGATGAGCTTTGAAAACATTAGGCTAAGTTAAAGAAGACAATCATGGCCGGACACAGTGGATCATGCCTGTAGTCCCAGTACTTTGGGAGGCCAAGGTGGGCGAATTACCTGAGGTCAGGAGTTCAAGACTAGCCTGGCCAATGTCTACTAAAAATACAAAAGCTAGCCAGGCGTGGTGGTAGGTGCCTGTAATCCCAGCTACTTGGGAGGCTGAGGCAGGAGAATTGCTTGAACTCGGGAGACAGCGGCTGCAGTGAACTGAGATCTGGCCACTGCACTCCAGCCTGGGTGACAGAGTGAGACTGTGTCTAAAATAAATAAATAAGACAATCATAAAAGACCACATATTTTATGATTCCATTTATATAAAATGTCTAGAATAGACCAATCTACAGAGACAGGAAGTAAATTAGTGGTTGCCTGTGGCTAGGGATGAGGGTTGGGAATGAGGAATGATTGCTAATGGGTACGATGTTTCCGTTTGGGGTGATAAAATATTCTAAAATTAGATGATGATGATGGTTGCACAATTCTGTGAATATGCTAGGAACTGCTGAACTGTAAGCTTTAAATGGGTGAATTTTATGGCAGATGAATGATATCAATAAAGCTGTTAGAAAAAACAATCATAGCTAGTAAGTGCCAAGCAGGGTTGCAAAGTCAATATCTGGCAAGGGGTAGGTATTCAATAAATGTTTACTGAATAGATTGATGAATAAATAAACACCTTTCACATTCAAATAAAAAATGCCCAAGTTATTTTCATTAACATTAGCAGCAAGATAGCAAATACCCTCTATTAAATGTCACTCAACATTGTTCTGAAAGCTCTAACTAGTGCAACAGAAGATGAGGTGATCAGAATAAATATTTGAGAGAAGAGACAGTATCATTTTTAATTGGATGGAATATGGTAGCTAGGAAAAGTAAGACTATAAAAAGCAACTAGATTCATATGAGAATTTGGTAATTGGACTGAATACGAAATAAAATTATAAAAATAGATTTTCCCTATGGAAATAGAAAAAAATATGCTATTCACAATGATGATAAAAACAAAGGTAAAATATCTAAGAATGAACTATTAAAAAAAAAAAAAAGGTGCTGGACCCATAAGAAAACTATCAAATATTATAGTTTTAACGGTTATTTTTGAAACTAGATAAAATAGTTTTAACATTCATATGGAAGAAAAAGGCCGGGAGCAGTGGCTCATGCCTGTAATCCCAGAACTTTGGGAGGCCGAGGCAGGCGGATCACAAGGTCAGGAGTTCAAGACCAGCCTGGCCAATATGGTGAAACCTCGTCTCTACTAAAAATGCAAAAATTAGCTGAGCAGGGTAGCACGCGCCTGTAGTCCCAGCCACTCGGGAGGCTGAGGCAGGAGAATTGCTTGAACCTGGGAGGTGGAGGTTGCAGTGAGCCGAGATTGCACCACTGCACTCCAGCCTAGGCAACAGAGAAAGACTCCATCTCAAAAAAAAAAAAAAAGAATAATAATAAACGCACAAGAAAATTAATGAAAGCAACCAAGAAGAAAGCGAGGGAGACTAGTTCTGTGTGATATTAAAACTATTTCTAAAGTCAATATGATTTTTTAAAAAGGAGAACAGTTCAGAAATAAAACAATACACATTTGGGAACTTATGTGACAAAAGTGGCATTTAATTGAATTAGAAAACGGTATTCATTTAACGGCTGGTTCTGGCAAATTAGGTATCCAAATGGAATATATGAACTGATTCCATCTCACACCATACACCAAAATGAATTCCAGTTAGATTAAAATTTAGCTTTAAAAATTGAAACAATAAATATATTAAATATAAATTTAAGGCATATTTGTTTGAACATGAAATGAGGAGAAGTCACTAGGCAAGACAATACACTCAGAACTTGTAAAGGAAAAAGGCAGATATATCTTCATAGATGATTTTTTAAAAATCAAAGGTGAAGACATCTTTCAAAAGTCAAAATCCAGAGATAGAGGAAATATAGTTACAATACAGGTTAATATTCACAAATTAGTAAGAAAGACAAACCACCTAAAGGAAACAAAGGGCAAAGGACATGAAAAAGTTTAAATATATATTTCAATGGCCAATAAGAATGAAATAATGTTCAGCCACTAGTTGTCAGGAAAATGTACATCAAGGCAAACTAGATACCCTTGTGTTTGGCCCTCAGAATGGGGAAAATTAAAAAAAAAAAAAATCCAGTGCGGAAGAGGATTTTGGAAGAAGTCTTTTTATATGTTGCTGGTGGGAGTTCCAACTTTACAAAAGTTTTGGAAAGTAGTATGGTGGTATGTATTGAACTTAAAAGCATCATTCCTGCACGTAATGATCACTCAGGTGACAGCCTCTAACCACAATTTAGAAATCAGTAACAAAGATGTCAATGTTTTGGGAAATCAAAATCTCATATTTAAATAACCCAGAGGTAAGAGTGAACATTGCAACTGCAATTAGAAAACATTAGAAGGAAACTATAGTGGAGATGCTACATATCAAAACTTGTGGGTTGGATGCTCATGCCTGTAGTTCCAGCACTTTGGGAGGATGAGCTGGGAGGACTACTTGAGGATTGCTTAAGGCCAGGAGTTCAAGACCAGCCTGGGCAACATAGCAAGACCCCAATCTCTACCAAAAATTTAAAAATTAGCTGGGCAAGCCTGCCTATAGTCCCAGCAACTTGGGAGGCTGAGGTGGGAGGATCACTTGAGCCTAGGAGGTTGAGACTGCAGTGAGCCATGATGGCTCCACTGCACTCCAGCCTAGGCAACAGAGAGGGATTCTTGTATCTTAAAAAAAAAAAAAAAAAAAAAAAAAAAAATCAGCCTGGGCAACATAGTGAGACCCTGTGTCTACACAAAATAAAAAATTAGTGGGTGTGGCAGCACATGCCTGTAGTTCCAGCTACTTGGGAAGCTAAGTTGGGAGGATCGACTGAGCACAGGAGGTTGAGGCTGCAGTGAGCCATGATCGTGCCACTGCACTCCATCTCTGGGCGACAGAGTGAGACCCTGTCTCAAAACAAAACCGAACAGCAGCAACAACAACAACAACAACAACAAAACATGTGACATGGAGCTAAAGAGTTCTTAGAGAAAAATTTATAAACTTAATGTTTATATTATAAAATAAAATGACTGGATAATAAGAGATAAGCATTCAATTCAGGACTTTAAAAATGAGAACAAAAGAAAAAAACAGAAAAGAAATAACGAAGTTAAGGGCAGATATTAATGACAGAGAAACAAAGACACAGGAGGACCAACAAAGTCAAAAGTAGGTTTTTGAAACAACCTCATCTCACACCTAAAGACCACCTATCACTGACCCCAGGAAGCTGCATATCTGATTCCACAGCCCCCCATCACCAGTCCCAAATAAACGCATCACTCACCCGGCAGAAACCTTGGTCAATCCCCCAATAAACCCCATCCTACACCTCACAGACCTCCAGTAGTCACCCCGCACAGCCCCTTCTCACGCCACGGACTTCTCATCACTCATCTCACATATACCTTATTACTCACCCTAGAGACCCTGTATCACTCACTCCACAGACCCCCTTATCATTTACTCCGGTGTCCCCAACACTCATCCTACAGGCTACCCATCAATTTTCTCTAGTGACCCATCACTCACCCACAAACCCCAATCACTCTCTCTGCACCTCCCTATAAATGACCCCAGAGAAGCCTCCTCACCCCACTGAGCATCATCGAGTACAAAATCCATGTCATAACATCCCCATAATTATCTCAACGCTTGATCCATGTCTTAACATCTCCATAATTATCTCAATGCTTAAGTGGCCCTAAGTCCGTCTGTTAAACTCACTCCCAGAGCCTTAAGTCCTGAAAACTGCTTCGAGGGACCCCGGCGCTTCTGGACTTGATCTGCACATGCTTAGTGTCAGCTCCGAAGCGGCCGCTCGCCCGCAATTACACCTGGTGCCCTTACACCGCGCCGGTGCGTGCGTGCGTGCGTGCGCGTGTGCGTCGAAGGAGAGGCGGGCTTTCCAATTTCCTGCAGCGACTGTCAGGCAAGGAACATGGCTGTCCCCTTGGGAGTGTCTCTACGGGAGCCGCCATCTTGGAAGGGTGATCACTTCTGCAGCGGAGCCCACGGTACTCTACTCGATATACCCCTGTGGGATTTTCCAGTGGCCGAGGCACTGGGCCATGGAATGTACCACCAGGCTTCTCCCCTCCGCCGCAGCCTCTAGGAGTCAGTCGCCTTCGGGGCGCCTTACCTCTTCCGCCCTCAGGGTGCACTCGGCCTCAGGCCGTCCCCACCGGGGAGCCTCCGCCTCTTTAAATAGCGCCCAGCCCCCACCCCCAGGAGCAGGTCCCGAGACGCACCCGGCCCCGCCCCCGCCCCCGCCCCCGACGCCGCACTGCTCTGTGGGACGCGGCGACCCCTCTCCCGCCGCGGCCGGGACCCCGCACCCGCCCCGTCCCGAGCCCACCTGGCGGCCCTGCTGGCTACAGCTCCGACCTGGGCCCAGGCCGGCTGCGGGAAACGCCCGGCGTCTCGGCTGTCACCGAACCTGTGCAGTTGCCGCAGGGGGAGTCGTGCGTGTCAGATTTAGGCCAGGAAGCGGAAGTCGCCGGCAGCGAGAGTTTAACCTCTGTGGGCGCGGAGGGTTGCGGGGATTCAGCGCCCGGGACCGTGGATCTGTGCAGGGAGTCATAGGTGTGTGTGACATCAGGGGTGGAGTATTTTGGCTCGTTTTCACAATTCAGTCATTAGCCTTTTTGCTTTCCTCCTGGAAGCATTAAAGTTGAAGTTTTCTTCTAAAAATCCAAGTTTTGATTTGTTGTATTAGTTCGGATTTGATTTTTGTTCGTGTTCGGTTTCAAGTGTTGATTTGTAACTCTCCCCCTACACACGCCTTTTGACCCCTGAGTTATTTATTTTTTTATTTTATTTTTTATTATTATTATTATACTTTAAGTTCTAGGGTACATGTGCATAACGTGCAGGTTTGTTACATATGTATACTTGTGCCATGTTGGTGTGCTGCACCCATCAACTCGTCATTTACATCAGGTATCACTCCCAATGCAATCCCTCCCCCCTCCCCCGCCTGAGTTATTTAAAAGTCCATTGTCGGAGTGGCAAACATCCTCTGAGACTCAAAGGGCAAGGCCTTGGGCGCTTTATTCCGGTTGCTCCAGGAATGTGGGAAAGCAGCGGAGTTTCATTCTAGGGGAAGGAAACAAAGGCGGCCGAGTGCCAGCTGCACGTTTGGTGGGCTTTGGTCATCAGGGGTGGACATGCTGCCCAACGGAGCTGTCGGCAGGTTGACCCAGCTTGGTCCATCGCGTCCTGTTCTAGGAATCGATTAGTCAAAGAAGGAATTTAGAGGGACTGCAGAAAATGTTACAGGTCTTAACACCGTTTTGCGTTTCCGCAAACGAACAAGAAGTTAATCCCTGTGTTAGTGATTTCTAAGCCCATTTGCCTTGTGGCCCAAGAATGTTGAGCTTGAAATTTGATGAAACTTGCCTTAAGGCTCAAGTACGAGGCCAGCTTTCAAAAATGGTTTTGTGTCTTGATTGAAAACACTGTATCTTCTAGTTGTTGGGTTTATCGTACTCTACGGCTCTATCGGTTCAAGCTTGTGTGTTGGGCCTTTTAAAATGTATGTTTCCTGATAATTCCCTTTAGCTTGTCAACTGGGGGTAATGGGGGGGGGGAGAAAGAGAGAGAGGGGAGAAAGAGAGACTGTATTGTCAAATTTTTCCTTGTGCTATTCAATTTTTTTGCTTCCTATGTTTTGAAGTTTTATTAACTGCAGGTAACGGTGTTTCATTACTGAATAGATATAGCCAAATTCCTTCCCCCAAAAGATTATATAAAGTTTCCTAGTCCTACCAGCAAAATCATTAAGTTCATTAAGGCAAATCCCCTCCAGCGCTGGATGTTGATGCTGTCTTTAATTTTGTATTTTTCTGACTACTTGTGCAATTGAGGATTGTTTTGGTCTGTTGGCCATTTGGCTTTTCTCTTTTGCAGATGTTCATATCCTTTGTCCAGTTTTCTCTGGGGTGATTTGTCCTTTTCTTATCAATTTGTAAACAGTGTACAAATTACATTGTACACTAGGGATATTAACAGTCTGTCAGTTACACTGTACATTAGGGATATTACATCAGAGATATTAACATCTTTGTCCATTAAGGCTATTAACCATCTGTCAGTTACATTGCAGTATTTTCCCCCAAACTCCTTTTGTCTTTTGCATTTTATGTTTTTTTAAATGTGCAATTAGAAAAATTTTATGTGGGCTGGGCACAGTAATCCCAGCACTTCGGGAGGCTGAGGCTGTTGGTCACCTGAGGCCTGGAGTTCGAGACCAGCCTGACCAAAATGGTGAAACCCCATCTCTACTAAAAATAAAAAAATAATAATAAAGAATAAGTAGCTGGGTGTGGTATCTCTACAAAAAAAAAAAAAAAAAAAAAAAAAAAAGAAAGCCAGGTATGGTGGTGGTTGCTTGTAATCCCAGCTACTTGGGAGGTTGAGGCAGGAGAATCGCTTGAACTTGGGAAGTGGAGGTTGCAGTGAGCTGAACTCACACCACTGCACTCCAGCCTGGGTGATAGAGCAAGACTTCATCTCAAAAAAAAAAAAGAAAGAAAGAAAGAAAGAAAAATTTTATGTGTAATATGTAACTAGTGAAATGTAGCCTCTGATCAGATATGTCTAAACTTTCTTTTTATGGCTTTTGTATATCCCATCTTGCCTAGTTTCCCTTCCCTATTCCAGATAGAAAGATAATCTTAACATTTATTTCAGTGTTGTTATTGCTTTAGTTTTTTTTCTACTTTAATCTAATTGGAATTTACTGTGGTATATGGTATGAAATCAAGATCAAGCTTGAACAAGAAGCCTGTGTCACGCTTTTTTCTGTGTCAAATAAAATCAGAGACTTTAATTAGAAAGACAGGCTATTGCAAAAGGGAGAATGCTCCCAGCTCAGAAACCTGAGAGCATCTTGAAACCAAACAGAAAAAGGCTTTTCTTGTACAGGGTAGGGAGGCAGGCAGAGATAAGCAGAATCTGTGGAAAGGAAGCTGCACAAACAAGGGGGAATGGCCAGTGGGGTCTGCCAGGAAATTGTCCCACTGTGGTCCGCCTATTCCCAGGAGAAGCTGAGAAGCAGGGTCCGTCGGGAGGGGGGGAATTTCGACTTTTTTTGATGCTTGCCCAGGCTTAGGGGCAAGCAGAGTTAGGAGCTTGTAGGAAAGAAGCCTGGTTCAAGTTTGGCTAAAGAGCATTTCGTTCTGATTGATCAGTGGGGACAAGCAGTTAGGCTTGTCATCTATGAGGCAAAGAATGGGAATTTGGAGAGTGGGTGTCAGGGCTTCTCAGGTAAACAGGGGACATCCGTGACTTCTAAGTCATATGGGGAAGGATGGTTCTTTGCAGTAAGCCATTTTCCAGAAAAGCCATTTTCCCTTTAGAGTAAGGGGATTTTTTGACCTGCACTGCTCACCAGGCTGAGGTAAAATTCAGTATTGTCAGTTGGCACCATTTATGAAACACACCACCTTGTACCCACAATTCAGTCATATAAGGTCACAAATATACTTAGCTTGACCTGAACTCTATTTTGTGTCTGTAATCTATTTGATTTCAAGGGATTTTTGTTCTTGCAAATTTATTTTCTAGGAATTCTCTGAAGTTTAAAATCATTTAATCAAGTTTCAAAATGAATGCTACCAACCCGTCCCCCAACCCCCCCAAAAAAAACCCCAAAACACAACAAAACTAAATTGTTGTGGCTGGGCGAGGTGACTCACGTCTATAATCTCAGCATTTTGGGAGCCCAAGGCGGGCAGATCACTTGAGGCCAGGAGTTTGAGACCAGCCTGGCCAATATGGTGAAACCCTGTCTTTACTAAAAAATATAAAAATTAGCCACCCTGGTGGCATGCACCTGTAATCCCAACTTCTTGGGAGGCTGAGGCAGGAAAATTGCTAGAACCCAGAAGATGGAGGTTGCATTGAGTAGAGATTATACCACTGCACTCCAGCCTGGGCAACAGAGTGAGACCGTCTCAAAAAAAAACAAAAACAAAAACAAAACAAAACAAAAAAAACCTCAACTATTGCTGGGCAAGGTGGCTCACACCTGTAATCCCAGCACTTTGGGAGGCCCAGGCAGGCGGATCACTTGAGGTCAGGAGTTTAAGACCGGCCTGGCCAACATGGTGAAACCCTGTCTCTACTAATAATACAAAAATTAGCTGGGCACAGTGACACACGCCTGTAATGCCAGCTACTCGGAAGGCTGAGGCAGGAGAATTGCTTGAACCCGGGAGGCAGAGGTTGCAGTGAGCCAAGATCGTGCCACTGCACTCCAGCCTGGGTGACAGAGCAAGACTGTCTCAAAAAAAAAAACCATAAAAACAAAAAAAACTAAACTATTATGCTTTTGATTGGAATTATATTTACATTAATATAATAGTTAGGGAGATGTAATGTTTTTATTACATTAAGCCTTTCTTTATATCTAGGGATTTGATGTGTCTGTTTGATTATGTCTTATATGCTGCAATGATATTTATAATTTTCTAAATCCATCATCTTTTTATCTTTTTTGGTTAAATTTATTTTTGTATATTTATATTTTTGTTGTCATTAAGACTTATTTTTGCTAGTCCCATCTGCTTACTGCTAGTATAGGAAGAACCTATATTTATAATTTTCTCTTTTATTTTTATTTTTTGAGACAGGATCTTGCCTTGAAGTTCACTGGCATGATCACAGCTCACTGTAGCCTCAACCTTTCAGGCTCAAATGATCCTCCCTCCTCAGCCTCCCAAGTAGCTTGGACTACAGGTGTGCACTACCAGACTCAGCTAATTTTTGAATTTTTCTGTAGAGATAGGTTCTCCCTGTGTTGCCCAGGCTGGTGTCAAACTCCTGGACTCAAGTTACTCTCCCACCTCAGCTTCCCAAATGGCTGGGACTACAGGTGATAATTTTATCTTGTATCCAGCTCCTTATCAAAACTATCTACCTATTCTGGTAGCTTCTCAGTACAGTTTTTTCTTAGGTTTTCTAATGGTACAGTCATATCCGATATAGATAATATTCCCTATCTGACATTTGATATGATTATTTCTTCTTTTTTCACTGTATTAACTGTCTAATAAGGTAGCCACTAAGCTCATTGGCTATTTATTTTATTTATTATTATTATTTTTTGAGACAAGGTCTCACTCTGTCACCTAGACTGGAGTGTAGTGGCATGATCTCTACTCATTGCAGCCTCTACCTCCCAGGCTCAGGCGATCCCCTCACCTCAGCCTCCCAAGTAGCTGGGACTACAGGCATGCACCACCACGCCCAGCTAATTTTTGTATTTGTAGAGACTTGGTTTCACCATGTTGCCCAGACTGATCTCAGACTCTTGACCTCAAGGAATCCACCTGCCTTGGCCTCCCAAAGTGCTGGGATTACAGGCATGAGTCACTACACCCAGCCCCAGTCTCTTTGTTTTAAATGTGCTTGTAGGCTGGGCGCGGTGGCTCATGCCTGTAATCCTAGCACTTTGGGAGGCCGAGGCGGGCGGATCACCTGAGGTTGGGAGTTCGAGACCAGCCTGACCAACATGGAGAAACCTTGTCTCTACTAAAAATACAAAATTAGCCGGGCATGGTGGCAGATGCCTGTAATCCCAGCTACTTGGGAGGCTGAGGCAGGAGAATTGCTTAAACCCATGAGGTGGAGGTTGCAGTGAGCCGAGATCACACCATTGCACTCCAGCCCGGGCAACAAGAGCAAAACTCCATCTCATACACACGCGCACACACACACACACACACACAAGTGCTTCTAGTAATTAACACATAACTTTTGTTTTATAACCCAATTTTACAGTCCCTCTCTTTTATAGGAGAACCCAGTCCATTCAGTTTATCAGCGATATGCCTGTTTTTGTGTGTTCCATTAGACTTCGTTTCCTTTTTTTTGATTTTGTTATTGTTACCACCTTTTCAATTTCCTTACATTTGTTGGCTCTGTTAAGCTTCTGTTTATTCCCCTTCTCCCTCCCTTAGTAATTTGGAAGTTCTGTTCTGCTTATCAATTCTTCTGGTGATTATCTTTCTATTCCTTATAAGCATAATTCACGTTTTCTCTGTTGGTAGATTAAGCACACACATGGGCACACATACACACACAGATGTGTTACTGGCCTTTACTCCTAATTTCTCAGGAGAATGAACCATTTAGAATGTTTTTACCTCTTCATTCTACCCTCACCCAAAATTTCTGTTCTTTTCTGAGATAGTTTTTTTTTTTTTTTTTTTTAATTAGAAGAGACACTGGAAACATGATGGCAGCAGCGTAGTTTCCACTCTCTTGTTATGCCAGCATACAGACAGAGCAACCAGATGACAAAATCAAAACTCATGGACAACATTTATGGTGGGGCCAGTGGACACAGTGTCCCCAGTGTGGCAGATTTTCTGCAGATAGGGCTGCCAGCTGTATTTCCAACCCTGCACGTGTTTGCCACCCTCCCATCAAGACATGGAGCCTATTTTTTCATCCTTTGTGTCTGGGCTGGCCTTGTGTTCCATTTGACCAATAAGGTATGGTAGAAATGGCATTCTGGGACTTCTGAGCCCAGCCTTAAAAAACATTGAACTTTTGCTTTAGTGAGAGGAGAACCTAGATACCCTGTAAAGAGGTCTGTGCTGTCCTTCTGAAGACAGAGGTCCTGGAGGATGAGACACCTTTTAAAAATAGGTCATGCAGCGCTATCACGGCCACCCGGCTAGCTCAGTCAGTAGAGCATGAGACTCTTAAATATAGGCCATGTACATAACTGAGGCCCCTGCTGGCAGCTAGCACTGAGGTCCCAGTCATGTGATGAAATTATCTTGCATCCTCCAGTACCATTCCAACTTCCCCAGGCATCATATAGAGAAGAAACAAGTCTGGGCGTGGTGGTTCACACCTGTAATCCCAGCCCTTTGGTAGGCTGAGGCGGGCAGATCATCTGAAGCAGTGAAGCAAGGAGTTTGAGACCAGCCTGGGTAGCAAAGCAAGACCTCATCTCTACTAAAATATATTAGCCAGGCACAGTTGCACATGTTGGTAGTCCCAGCTACTCGGGAGGCTGAGGCAGGAGAATTGCCATGCCCAGGATTTTGAGGCTGCAGCGAGCTAGGATCGCACCACTGCACTCCAATGGTCAACAGGACAAGATCCCACCTCTAGGAAGAAGGAGAAGGAGAAGGAGAAGGAGGAAAAGAAAAGAAAAGAAGAAGAAAGAAGAAACGAGCCATCCCCACTGAGCCATGCCCAGATTCGTGAGCAATAAAATAGTTATTAATCCACTAAGTTTTGGTGTGGTTTATTTACACAGCAATAGATAGCTGAAATATCCATGAATATCAAAATACACATGAGTAAGGACAAGTCACTAACAGCCACAACAACTTCATGGTACAATTATCTGTATAGGAAAAAGCAGGGGGAAGTAAGCAGCATTTGCCAGACCTGAGAACACAATACCAAAACAGCCAGTGGGCATGACAGACCAACTTGAATTCAGCAGCTGAAACTGAGAGGAATTTTGCAAAATTCAGCAACAAGTGAGTTTGAGGGGTCTGCAGGAAGGTTGGAAGGGGTTGGAGCAGCAGACTATAATAATTCCTATGAACTCCTTTTTTTTTTTTTTTTGAGACTGGATCTTGCTCTGTCACCCAGGCTGGAGTGCAGTGCCATGATCTTGGCTCACCTAAGCCTCAACCTCCCAGGTTCAAGCAATCCTCTCCCCTCAGCCTCCCGAATAGCTGGGACTATAGGCACATGCCATCACACTGAGCTAATTTCTTAAATTTTTAGTGGAGATAAGGTCTAGCTATGTTGCCCAGGCTGGTCTTGAACTCCTGAGCTCAAGTGATCCTCCTGCCTCAGCTTCCCAAAATGCTGGGATTATAGGTGTGAGCCATCATGCCCAGCCTTCTATGAACTCTTTTTTTTTTTTTTTTTTGAGATGGGGTCTCGCTCTGTCACCCAGGCTGGAGTGCAGTGGCCGGATCTCAGCTCACTGCAAGCTCCACCTCCCGGGTTCACGCCATTCTCCTGCCTCAGCCTCCCAAGTAGCTGGGACTACAGGCGCCCGCCACCTCGCCCGGCTAGTTTTTTGTATTTTTTAGTAGAGACGGGGTTTCACTGGGTTAGCCAGGATGGTCTCGATCTCCTGACCTTGTGATCCACCCGTCTCGGCCTCCCAAAGTGCTGGGATTACAGGCTTGAGCCACCGCGCCCGGCCTCTATGAACTCTTAAGACTGACTGTGCTTGGGGGTTCCCAGGACCAACTTCAGGTTCACTGATTCACTATGAAGGACTCAGAATTCAGCAAAGCTGCTATACTGATGGTTATAGTTCATTAGAGCAAAAGGGTAGAGACTTAATTCAGCAATGGAAAAGGGCACATAGGGCAGAGTCCAGGGGAAACAAGGATCAAGCTTTGGGTTCTCCCTTCTCAGTGGAGTCATACGGCCAGTGCTTAATTCTCCCAGCAAGATGTGGGGTAACATACATGAAGTATTACCACCCATGGACTCTCACTTGAGCCTCGGTGTCTGTGGCTTTTATTTGGAGTCAGTTTCAGGCATGGCCAACTACCTGTGTGGTTGACCTTACTCAGTCCTTCCAAGGTTCATGCCGATACTGCACAGCCCAAGACTCATATCAAAAATCACAGCTATCTGGCATGGCTCATACACTCAAGTAAACAAAGGTTTCTTAACAGGCAGTGTATTTCAAGGGTTTAGAGCAGTGGTCCCCAACCTTTTTGGCACCAGGGACCAGTTTTGTGGAAGACAATCTTTCCATGGACATGGGGCAGAGGGGGATGGTTTCAGGATGAAACTGTTCCATCTCAGATCACCAGGCATTAGATTCTCATAAGGATGTGCAACCTAGATCCCTTGCATGCGCAGTTCACAATAGAGTTTATGCTCCTATGAGAATCTAATGCTGCCACTGATCTGACAGGAGGTGGAGCTCAAGCAGTATCACTCCCTTGCCTGCTGCTCACCTCCTGCTGTGCGACCCAGTTCCTAACAGGCCATGGACTCGTACTGTGTGTGGACTGGCAATTGGGGACCCCTGACTTACAGGTTATATCCCAGGAGCTGGGGCAAGGGCCAAACCTTTCCTTGGAATGCACAAGGTTTAAACAACCCAGACCTCCTAAGTTAATTCTTTACCGTATGATGATATTACCAGGGCTCTTTTCTAGGACAGCAGACTACACTAAGAAACTGCTGGGAGTGAAACAAAAATTGAGCAGGATAGGGCAATAGTAAATGTAATTTTTTTGTTGTTTTTTCCGAGATGGTCTCGCTCTGTTGCCCAGGCTGGAGTGCAGTGGTGCAATCACAGCTCACTGCAGCCTCATCCTCCCCAGGCTCAAGTGAAACTCCCACGTCAGCCTCCAAAGTAGCTGAGACTACAGGTGCATGCCATCACAGCTGGCTAATTTTTTGTATTTTTTTTGTAGAGATGGGGTTTCACTGTGTTGCCCAGGCTGGTCTCAAACTCCTGGGCTCAAGCAGTCCACCCACCTAGGCCTTCCAAATTGCTGGGATTATGGGCACTAGCCACCGCACCCAGCCTCTCATGTTTGTTTTGTTTTGTTTTTATTATTATTTAATTGACAAAAATTGTATGTATTTATGGTATTAATAGAGGTAGAGGGAATAAACAGTCTTTCTTTCTTTTTTTGAGACAGGGTCTTGCTCTGTTGCCCAGGCTGGAGTGAAGTGGCATGATCTCGGCTCACTACAACCTCCACCTACCAGGTTCAAGCAATTCTCCTGCCTCAGCCTCCTGAGTAGCTGGGATTACAGGCATCCGCCATCATGCCCGGCTAATTTTTGTATTTTTGTAGAGACGGGGTTTTACGATGTTGGCCAGGCTGGTCTTGAACTCTTGACCTCAGGTGATCTGCCCTCCTCAGCCTCCCAAAGTGCTGGGATTACAGGCATGAGTCACCACGCCTGGCCAAAACAGTGTTTCTCTTAGCCTAACACAGCCAACACAACACCTCTGACATCAGATTCTCCAGTGGATACCACCTGGGTGTCCTCTAATTCAATTCTGACACTCTCTGAAAATACTACCATTAGAGGGCTCAGTACCACAAGACTGCCCCCACTTCAGATGCCAATTGTAAGTCCCAGGTTGTGACCTACACATCTGACCAACCAACTATAAATCAATGACCCCCTCTTTGGGTTCAATTAACTTGCTAGAGCAGCTCCTAGAATTTAGGGAAACACTACTTACATTTACCTATTTATTATCAAGGATATTACAAAGGATGCAGATGAACAGCGGATGGAAGAGATGCATAGAGTGAGGAATGGGGGAAGGGTTGCAGAGCTTCCATGCCCTCTCTAGTCATGCCATGCTCTAGGAATCTCTCTGTGTTCAACTATCTGGAAACTCATCCAAAGCCAGTTCTTTTGGGCTTTTATGGAAACTTCATTATGTAGGCATGATTGGTTATATAATTGGCCATTGGTAATCAAGTCAACATTTTGCCCATCTCCTCTCCCCAGAGTTCATAGTGAGTCTGCAAGTCTCAATCCTCTAATCATGCCTTGGTCTTTCTGGTGACCATCCGCCATCCTGAGGCTATCTAGGGGCCACCAGTCATCATCATCTCATTAGTGTAAAAAGTCACTCATCACTCTGGAGATTCCAAGACTTTTAGGAACTCTGTGCCAGGAAATGGGGAATGTATTAGACTGTTCTTGTACTGCTATAAAGAAATACCTGAGACTGGGTAATTTATAAAGAAAAGAGGTTTAATTAGCTCACAGTTCCACAGGCTGTACAGGAAGCATAGCAGCTTCTGCCTCTGGGGAGGCCTCAGGAAACTTACAACCATGGCAGAAGGCGAAGGGTAAGCAGGCATGTCTTAATATGGCCAGCGCATGAGGGAGAGAGGGTGGAGGTTGCACACACTTTTAAACAACGAGATCTTTTGAGAACTTAGCACCAAGGGGATGGTGCTAAGCCATTCATAAGAAACTGTCAAGCTGGGCGCGGTGGCTCAAGCCTGTAATCCCAGCATTTTGGGAGGCCGAGACGGGCGGATCACGAGGTCAGGAGATCGAGACCATCCTGGCTAACACGGTGAAACCCGGTCTCTACTAAAAAATACAAAAAACTAGCCGGGCGAGGTGGCGGGCGCCTGTAGTCCCGGCTACTCAGGAGGCTGAGGCAGGAGAATGGCGTAAACCCGGGAGGCGGAGCTTGCAGTGAGCCGAGATCCAGCCACTGCACTCCAGCCTGGGCGACAGAGCGAGACTCCATCTCAAAAAAAAAAAAAAAAAGAAACTGTCTCCGTGATCCAGTCACCTTCCACCAGGGCCCTCTTCCAACATTGGATATTACAATTCAACATGAGATTTGGGCAGGGACACAGATCCAAACCACATCAGGTGATGAAGACCAAATATATATATCTTCTTATAAATCACAATATCATAGGTGCACAACATGATGTTATGAAATATGTATACATTGTAGAATGGCCAAATCAAGCTAACTAACATATACATAACCTCAAATGTTTATTTGTGGTGAGAACACTTAAAATCTACTCTCAGCAGTTTTCATGTATACAGTACATTGCATATTAGTCTGTTTTCATACTGCTATAAAGAACTGCCTGAGACTGGGTAATCTGTAAAGGAAAGAGGTTTAATTGACTCACAGTTCCGCATGGCTGGGAAGGCCTCAGGAAATTTACAATCATGGCAAAAGGTGAAGGGGATGGAAAGCACCTTCTTCACAAGGTGGGAGGGAGAAGAAGTGCCGAGCGAAGGGGGAAGAACCCATAATAAAACCATCAACTCTTGTGAGAACTCACTCACTATCATGGGAACAGCATGGAGGAAACTGCCCCCATGATTCAATTACTTCCACTTGGTCTCTCCCTTGCCACATAGGGATTACGGGGATTATAATTCAAGATGAGATTTAGGTGGGTGCACAAAGCTTAACCATATCAATTGTTATTAACTATAGTCACCATGTTGTACAATAGATCTCTTGAACTTGTGTATTCATTTCCTGTGGCTATTGTAACGAAATACCTTAAACTTGGTGGCTTGAAACAACAGAAGTTTATTTTCTCACAGTTATAGAGGCCAGAAGTCTGAAATCAATATCATTGGCCCAAAATCAAGGGCCCTGCTCCCACCAGAGGCTGCCAGGATTCCTTGGCTTATGGCCACATCACTCCAACCTCCGCCTCTGTAGTCACATTGTCTTCTCTTTTGTGCCATCTCCTTCTACCCCTCTCTTATAGGAACATTTATTATTGCATTTAGGGCTCATCTAGATAATTCAGGTGATCTTCTCATGGCAAGTTCCTTAACTTAATCACATCTGCAAAGTCTTTTTTTTTGGCCAAATAATATAGCCAAATATGCCAAATTATGGCCAAATAATATATCTTTTAGGGAGTCATTATTCAACCTACACAATCCACTCTGGGGTTCCCAAACATTGATGTTCATCCCACACAAAATACATTCACCCTATCCCAACACCCTCAAAAGTGTCAACTTATTACAGCATCAGCTCAAGTTCAAAATCTTAGCTAAATATCATCAGCTCAGAAGTCTCAAATCTCATCATGTAAATCAGGCTTCGGTGAGACTCTATGGCAACCCAGGGTATAATTCCCCTTCATTTGTGGACCTTGCGAAACAAGAAAATGAGTTATCTATTCCCAAAATACAAGCGTGGGACAGGCATAGGATAACAGTTATACACATTCTCATTCTAAAAGGGAGAAAAATTGAAGGAATTAAGAAGTCATAGTTACCAAGCCACTTTGAAACCCAGCAGGGGAGATTCCATTAGGGTTCAAGGCCTTGAAATAATCCTCTGTAATTCGTGAATTGACACTATGGGCCCAAAACTCCATCCTTGGAGTCATTCTTCCTTTTAATTGAAGGGTAGTTCAGGTTTAAAGCTTAGTAGTTTTATTGCCTGAAGAATCCTTGGAATCTGGAAGCCTTCCTTCATTTCATTCCATCTCTGTCTCTCAGTATAAGCTGGCAATGTTTCTGCTGGCATAACATTCTTTGAAAACCTTGTGGATCTCCTGTATATATCACAGGGATTCACACCATCAGGCAAGAGGGCCTTCCACAGGCTTTTCCTTGTTAATCCCATCTCTACTCCTGGCTTCTGCTGTGAAGATTGAGGGGATCCATGAATTACATGCCTAATCTCTTCGGTAGTAGCAAAAGGTTGCCCAGCCATACCTTTGTTCTTCTCTCCAGAGCATGCTTTCCTAAACCCAAATGTCCTAATTTTAGTAGCTTTGGCAACCTGGATAGGCTAAGAATTTCCCAAATTATCAAGTCCTGATTCTTTCTTTTTCTTTTTCTTTCTGGTTTTTTTTTTTTTTTTTTTTGAGATGGAGGCTCACTCTGTTACCCAGGCCGGAGTGCAGTGGTGCAATCTTGGCTCACTGTAATCTCCGCCTCCCGGGTTCATGTAATTCTCAGCCTCCCGAATAACTGGAATTACAGGTATGTGCCACCACACCCAGCTAATTTTTTATATCTTTAGTAGAGATGGGGTTTAGTAGAGATGGGGTTTTGCCATGTTGGCCAGGCTGGTCTTGAACTCCTGACCTCAAGTGATTCTTCCTCCTTGGCCACCCGAAGTGTTGGGATTACAGGCGGGAGCCACCGTGCCTGGCCCTGATTCATTTTTGCTTAGCAGTTCTTCCTCAGTTTGTCACTTTCCTTTCACATTTTACCATAAGCAGCAAGAAAAACCAGGCTGCACTTCAACACTTTGCTTGGAAATCCCCTTAGCTAAATATGCAAGTTCACTGCTTATAAGTCTGCTTTTAATATAACTGTAGGACACAATTAACTTAATTGCCAAGTTTTCTGTCACTTTATAATGATCACTTTTCCTATAGTTTCCAATAAGATTTTCCTTCTCAGCCCTCACCAGCAGCACTTTTAATAGTCATATTTATACTAACATGCTTGTGATGATACATGTCTTCTCTAAGATGATATAGACTTTCTCTACCATCTTCTTTACTTCTTCTGAGTCCTCACCAGCAGTGCTTTCAACATCCATATTTCTACTAACAGGGTGTTTTGGGTAATCTAGGAGTTTTCTATAATGTTTCTCAACATTTTCCAGCCTCCACTTACTATCTAATTACTCTATTCCAAAGCCACTTCCACATTTTTGGGTATTTTTTACAGCAACACCCCACTTTTGCTACCAAACCAGTTTCCTATTGTTAGTGTAACAAATTACCACAAACTTGGTGACTTAAAACAACAGAAATTTATTTGTTCACAATTCCAGAGACCAGAAATCTAAAATCAGTATGGCTGGGCCAAGATCAAGGTGTTGGCAAGGCCGTACTCTCTTCATTCCTTGGCTCTTCCAGCTGCTGGTGGCCACTGGCATTCCTTGGCTTGTGACCACAACACTCAAATCTATGCCTCTGTATTCATATTTTCTTCTCCTATTTGTGTCATCTTCCTCTACCTCCTTCTTATAACAACACTTGTGATTGCATTTAGGGCCTATGTTAATAATCTAGAATAATCTCTCCATCTCAAAATCTTCAACTTAATCACACCCCAAAAGTCCTTTTATCATATGGTAACATACACAGGTTCCAGGAATTTCTCTTGGGGAGTCATTATTTGGCCTACCTCAATAAGGGAAGAGACTGTCTAAATAAAAGTGGGGGAACAGAGCCAAGAACAAGCTTCCGTAATTTTTAGCACTATGCAAAAACAACAGAAGAGGGAGCTCTGACATTTGAAAAGCTACCCTGAACCCCGCCTCCTTCTGAAAGTTCAGGAAAACTAATTTGATATAAAGAAAAGCAATGGAAACATACAGAGGACAAATCCCGTACAATATTGCTGTAAGAATAAAAGAATAAGGGGTAGAATACCATTCTTGGACGCAATGAAAGAATGCCAAAAACACATGCTCACAGAATGGATCAAAATTATAGCCAACTATTTTGAACAAGCTAAACAACATTAAGAAAATGATGTAAGACAATGAAAGAATAACATAAATAAGAACTAGAAAAACTCAAGTTATGATAGATCTCAGAAAATATTTGGAAATAAAAGAAAAAATCTTTCAGAATAGAAAATTAAACTGCAAAGAACACAGAGCAAATAAACATAACACATGATGGCTTAAAAGAAATAGAAGGTGGAAAGGAGGAACATATTTTTTAAAAAGCGAAAGAATAGTATTTGAGGACAAATGACAAATATCAAAGTTAGAAAAAGAAGATCCAATTCATATACCCTAGGAGTCCTTGAAGAAAACAAAGACAAAAGGATGAAAACAAATACTAAAAACTATAATTCAAGAAAACTTCCTGGAATTAAAAACGAATTGAAACTACATATTGAAAGAGCACATCAGACTTCCTTTTGCTTCTGGTCAAGATGGAGTTACAGGAACCAGATTTACTCTTTCACTTGAAACAATTACAAAAATGATAAAATATATGAAACAATGAGGCTGGCCGTGGTGGCGCATGCCTGTAATCCCAGCAGTTTGGGAGGCCGAGGCGGGCAGATCGCTTGAGGCCAGGAGTTTGAGACCAGCCTGGCACATGGCAAAACCCCATCTCTACTAAAAATACAAAAAATAGCCGGGCAAGGTTGTACACACCTGTAGTCCCAGCTATTCGGGAGCCTGAGGCATGAGAACTCCCTGAACCCAAGAGGTGGAGGTTGCAGTGAACCGAGATTGCGCCACTGCATTCCAGCCTGGGGGACAGAGTGAGAGCCTGTCTTGAAAAAAAGAATTTAAAAAAAAAGAAAAAAAGGAAAAAAAAGAATGCAGTTCTGAAAAATATCTCAAGCACCAATCAGGTTTTGCAATAGTGATGTTATCAAAAGGAGCAACTGGAGTGGTCAGGAATCTTGTGACCTCCGGCAGCATGACTTCTAAACAGGAATTTCTAATCTTGTGGCTAATTTGTTAGTTTTACAAAGGCCGTTTGGTCCCCAGGCAAAAACGGTGTTTGTTTTGGGAAAGGCCTGTTATCATCTTTGTTTCAAAGTTGAACTATAAACTAAGGCTGGGCACAGTGGCTCATATCTGTAATCCCAGCACTTTAGGGGATCGAGGCAGGTGGATCACTTGAGGTCAGGGGTTTGAGACCAGCCTGGCCAACATGGTGAAACCCCATGTCTACCAAAAAATAAAAAAATTAGCCAGGCATGTTGGCACACGCCTGTAATCCCAACTACTCGGGAGGCTGAGGCAGGAGAATCGCTTGAACTTGGGAGGCAGAAGTTGCAGTGAGCTAAGATCACACCATTGCATTCCAGCCTGGGTGACAGAATGAGACCCTGTCTCAAAAAAAAAAAAACAAAAAAAAAAAACACTTATAAACTAAATTTTTCCAATAGTTAGCTTGGCCTAGCCTATGCCCAGGAATGAACAAGGGCAGTTTGGAGGTTTGGAGGTTAAGGGCAAGATAGGGTCGGTTAGGTCAGATCTCTTTCACTGTCATATGTTTTTTTCAGTTATAATTTTTGCAAGGGCATTTCAGTATTGTTATTCAGAGACTGGATAATGTGGGTGCCTAGAAAGGGATTAACAGAGCAGGCCTGAGACTGTTATGCTGAGAAAAGCTCGTTCTTAAGGTTTGCCCTTGGCTGGTGTCTGGGAACTTGGATTTCTGGAGGGTTCCCACTGTTCCCTAACTGATAAGGGTGTCTCACTGTGTCTACGTTGTGCTGACAGTCTGGTTTATGCTGGCCATCTGCCTCCCTTCTGGGAGTCTGGAATATTAGTGCACACTAGGCAGAGGGCACCTAGTGCCTAACTCCCAATAAAAACCTTTGACACTGAGTCTCTAATGGGCTTTTCTGGGCAGAAACATGACATGCTTGTTGCTGCATTTTTCATGCTGGGGGAGGGTGCACTATGTGGGAGGCTTCCTGGGAGGGAAGAAGAGGGAAGAGGGATGAGAAAATCATGCCTGGGTCGCTATGGAGTTACCTATGGTATAAAACAGCAGCTGAGCTGCTTGCTATCTCTTATGAGAGGTAAAAGTTACCCTTGGCATTTGAAAATGATAAATCCAGCCATAGACAGTTGGCATGCTGGATCTTCTGGCTGCTTTTGGCCATGCTGGCTAAATATAGGAAGAAGTGCAGCTCAAAGGATGACTTTGGTTTTTGTTCTCTCCTCCAACTGGGAGGAAAAAGGGCCCAAACATTCCCCTCAATGACCTTCCTATGCACTAAAGACAGGCCAGGCACAATGGCTCATGCCTGTAATCCCAGCACTTTGGGAGGCTGAAGTGGGCAGATTGCTTGAGGTCATGAGTTTGAGAACAGCCTGGCCAACATGGTGAAACCCCGTCTCTACTAAAAATACAAAAATTAGCTGGGTGTGGTGGCACGCACCTGTAGTCTCAGCTACTCGGGAGGCTGAGGCAGGAGAATGGTTTGAACCCGGGAGGTGGAGGTTGCAGTGAGCCGAGATCGTGCCACTGCACTCCAGCCTGGGTGACAGAGCGAGACTCTGTCTCAAAAAAAAAACAAAACACAACCGACGAAAAGACAATAACAGTTCATTGGAGTTGCTCTCTCTTCTAGGTGGGAGGGGGAAGGGTCAGAAAATTTCTGAAGGCAGGCTTTGGGTGGATCAAGAATGTTCGAAGTTTGCATTGTTCGCTCCTCCAAGTGGAAGAAAAATATTTAAATCAGTTCCCAGGGCTGGAGCAAGGCTTTAGATAAACCAGAGGGGGAGCAAGTAAAAAACATTCCCCCCAAACAAGAAAACCACTCCAGCCTTTTCTACAGCTTAGTAGCTGCCTCTGCAACTCAAAGCCCTACTTACACTGCAACCTTCATCTCTGGCAGCTGTAATGTTAACCTTGTAAATGCTGTGTGGAAACTAAAGCAACTCCATCTTGGATGCTAATCCACCATGTTGACTTCAGATTAACTCCAGTGCAGGAAGGCCTCTCAGATTTCCAGTCTAGCTATCTTTCCTTGTGTAAAAGCACATACTTACCGTAAATCCTGCCCTTAGGTTAAAATAACCTCAATGTGATTGTTCTTCAATTCTACACATCACTTCTGAATCACCCCTTCCCTATGGTATATAAGCCCTGAGTCTGGGGAATGATGGCACAGGGATCCACTTTCTCCTCTTATCGCTGCCTGAGACGCAGACATGACTTCTGTTTGCAAGTCCCTATTAAATGTTTCCTTCTAAGAAATTAAAATTGGATATGTCAGCCTCTTTCTTTGGCCTCTCAGCTTCCTTGGACTTTGGGGATAGGTTTGTATAGACCTGTTCACTGTGGAACATGCTGATTTTACAGTTAGGGGTTTGGGGAAAACAGAGGGGAATGTTTTATCAAAGGCTTTGTATTTTGTGGCTGTCGCATCTGGGTGTATGATAAAATCTGATGTAAAATGTTATCTGCTTTATTTCATCAATGTTAGACAGATCATCCTGATAGGGAAAGCTGCAAAGAAAAAAAAACAAAAACAAAAACAGTGTTAGTGGATCAGAGCTCCCTTGCTTTTTGCTGCTTGTGGGTGGATTGCAATTTAAACTCTTTGAGGACTGGAAACAGAACAAGTCTCCATAGCCACTGATTTTTACCCACTGGAGCCTCTGGAAAAAGGGAGAGAACAGAAAAAGAGAGGCAATCCCCAGGTAGAAACATGCTTTGGGAGTTTTCAAAAACAGCTTTTAGTTTGTCAGTGTGCTCTTGCTGCCATGAACTGCCTGACCCATAAAGGCTAATGGTTTTCAGCCTGCTGTGCATATATTTGAGTAGGTCTATTTTGCCTCTAAAATGAACAAGATAAAAAGGACATTTAGAAAAGTCTTGTTTGTCACTTTGGCTTGGAACACAGCTGTCTGGCTCTTGTGTCAGCTTTGCTGCTACTGAAGGAAAGCCAGGGGCTTTTTAAAAATCCCAGATTCATAGATCCTAATTGCCTGTGCCTGCTTCTGAGCTGAAACTTGATGCTGTCTTCTGCAGCTGTTTCAGCCTTGTGGTGAGCTGTGCGGAACTGAAGGCTCGTATCAAAGAACAGGACTCAGATTCTGAATTGTTGCCCATTTAAGACAGCCTCTGTGAGGCTATAAATGACGAAAATACAGACGCTGACCAGCTGTCTGGGTCACATAAAAATGCCAACAGGAAAGGGTGTGTTCTCATGAGACCATCTAAAATTGGGTGGCTGAATGGCTCTAGATTTCTGATACAGAGACTAATTGCATTCCTAACTTGTGATTTATCTTGAAAGCTTCAGGTCGGGGAAGGACACATAACAGGGAATGTGACCCCTTCACCTACTTCACACAGATTGGACTGGTGCCCCTCTTTGAGATGTCTCATTGCTGTTGACTTGTTGCATCATTCAGCTTTCAGGATTAGATGTAGTTTGTGCCAATGGACTGATAGCCTGACTCTGTTTCCCTCACCTTTCTTTTCTTTTCTTTCTTTCTTTTCTTTTCTCTTTCTTTCTTTCTTTCTTTCTTTCTTTCTTTCTTTCTCTCTCTCTCTCTCTCTCTCTCTCTCTCTTTCTTTCTTTCTTTCTTTCTTTCGACAGGGTCTCACTCTGTCACCCAGGATGCAGTGCAGTGGCATGATCATGGCTCACTGCAGCCTCGACCTCCTGGGCTCAGGTGATCCTCCTACCTCAACCTCCCGAGTAGCTGGGATTACAGGCTCGTGCCACCCAGCTCATGTTTTTGTTTTTGTTTTTGTTTTTTTTTTTTTGAGATGGGGTTTCGCCATGTTTTCCAGGTTGGTCTCAAACTCCTGAGCTCAAGCAATCCACCCACCTTGGCCTCTCAAAGTGCTGGGATTACAGGCATGAGCCACTGAGCCTAGCCTACTACCCTCACCTTTCTCCTGGTGCACACATCTTAGTAAAACAGTTTGATTATTCAGTGCAGCTGTCCCCAGCAAGAGATTGATTTTTTTTTCCCCCTAGGCTGCTCACTGGGTAAATGATGAGGAGGAAAGGAATGGGAAGTTAATGAAAACCCATTTTGAAAAAATTGGAAAGTTCAGGATTCTTCCTGACCAATTCCTGGACATGATGTGTCTTTCTGGTTAAATTGTATAAAAATATTTCCCTGGAAAAGTGTTTCTTTCCCTCTAGCATATAACCCTTCCAGACAAATGGTCTGGATGATAGTAAAATGATTGGGAAATATGAAGTCATGATTACTGAATGAGACTCACTGATTTTGTAACAATGGAGGAAAAAGAAAAGCCCAGAGAGGTGCCGGGGTGTAGAGAGAGTATTAATGATCTTTGTTTTTTCAGAACGGCTCCTGGCAGCTTTCCCCTCTTTCTGTAGAAGAATGCCCCATGTTTCATTTCCAAGCTGCTGTGAGTGCTTTGAATGTAAATTGGCTGCTGAGCCTCTGATCACCCCTGACAGCACTGACTATGACACAGCAGGGGTGGCACCTGCTCCTGTGCTTTACCAGCAGAACACCTGCAGGTGCCATCCACATGCATGAGAGGGATGAACTGATGTCATGGATAAGCAAAACTGAGAGAACCTGACTACCTCTGGGCAGTCCCGCTGAAACCAAGGACCAAACTGAATTATTTGGAAAAGACTCGGTGGGAGTTATCCCCATGGGAGGCCACACTGGGAACCCTGTTAACCTGCCCCGGCTGACTGATGTATGCCCTGCTCAGGGTACCCGAACAATTGTAAACTCTTGGTTTCCAGGGCTATCACGTGTTCCCTCTGGGATTGTACTTGCGTGTGCAACCTAACCATCCTGACACTGCCTCAGCCCAGAAGACACTGACATCAGCTTCAGTTTACTGGCCAGAGCGGTGCTGAGCCTGAATTGATGTGACAGGCTAGGCAAAAAGGGGTTAATACAGAAATGTAAGGAAGAGGCCGGGCGCGGTGGCTCAAGCCTGTAATCCCAGCACTTTGGGAGGCCGAGACGGGCGGATCACGAGGTCGGGAGATCGAGACCATCCTGGCTAACATGGTGAAACCCCGTCTCTACTAAAAAATACAAAAAAAACTAGCCGGGCGAGGTGGCGGGCGCCTGTAGTCCCAGCTACTGGGGAGGCTGAGGCAGGAGAATGGCGTAAACCCGGGAGGCGGAGCTTGCAGTGAGCTGAGATCCGGCCACTGCACTCCAGCCTGGGCGGCAGAGCGAGACTCCGTCTCAAAAAAAAAAAAAAAAAAAGATATGTAAGGAAGAAGCCTCCTGACTCACAAAGATGAACTTTTGTGGTTAATGGATTTTTTTTTTTCTTTTTGTGTGTGTGTGTGTGTTTTGAGACAGTGTTAGTGTAGTAGCATGATCAACTCACTGCAGCCTCAAACTCCTGGGCTCAAGTGATCCTCCCACCTCAGCCTCCCAAGTAGCTGGGACTACAGGCGCATGCCACCATGCCCAGCTAAATTAAAAAAAAAATAAAATTTGTAGAGATGGGGGGTGTATTAAGATTCTTTTAGAGGGACAAAACTAATAGGATATATGTAAATATATAGGCTGTCTGCAAGCTGAGGAACAAGGAAAGCCAGTCTGAATCCCAAAACTGAAGAACTTGGAGTCCAGTGTTCAAGGGAAAGAAGCATCCAGCACAGGAGAAAGATGGAGGCTAGCAGGCTAGGCCCATGTTGCTCTTTTCTGGTTTTTCTGCCTGCTTCATATTCGATGGAAGCTGATTAGATTGTGCCCACCAGATTAAGGGTGGATCTGCCTTTTCCAGCCCACTGACTCAAATGTTAATCTGTTTTGGGCAACACCCACACAGACACACCCAGGATTAATATTTTGTATCCCTCAATCCAATCAAGTTGACACTTAGTATTAACCATCACAGGGGGTCTCACTATGTTGGCCAGGCTGGCCTCAAACCCTTGGGCTCAAGCAATCCTGCTGCCTTGGCCTCCCTGAGTGCTGGGATTACAGGTGTGAGCCATTGTGGCCCACCTGGAATTTGTTTTAACGGGCTAAATCCAGGACCCCTGGAGGGTATAAGTGAGGTTAAATCTGCAGGGTGGTCTCACCTGGCTGCATGGGGTCCTACTGATAATTTTGCTGTGAAGATGCCAGGGCCAAGGGGTGGACTAAGCAGAAGGGGGTTAACATAGCAGTCCTGTAACTACTATCCTTTGAAAGTCCTGCTTACAAGCTTGGCCCTTGGCTGGCCACTGGGAACTTGGATTTTGGGAGTATTCCCAGAATTCCTTAACTGATAAGGATGGCTTACTGTTCCCAACCTGTTTGTGCAAACAGTGGTTGCTGCTGATCACCGGCTTTCATTCTGGGAGCTGGAATTTTGGTAAGCACTAGGTAGAGGGTGCCTAGTGACCAGCCCGCAATGAAACCCTTGAGCACCAAACCTCTAATGGGCTTCCCTGGGGAGAAGCATTACACATGTGTTCCTGGATTTTTGTTGCTAGAAGGATGGCTCTGTGCAAGCCTCCTGGGAGGGGGAGACAGCATGAGGAGGCCTGTGTACAGCATCCTTCACACACTGCCTGTGTCTTTTTACCTTGGCGATTCTGTCACATATCCTTTTGCTGTCATAAACCTTAGCTGTGAGGATAATTATATGCTATGCTCAGTGCTGTGAGTTCTTCCAGCAAGTCACTGAACGTGGGGGGTGGTCCTGGGTCCCCCAACAGAATGGGGTAAAGTAAATTAATAATTATGAGATATTCCAAATCTATCATCCCTGCATCTTTGAGAACTTGTAGTTTTGTTGTGAAAGAAATGGAATACAGGTCGGGTGCGGTGGCTCATGCCTATAATCCCTGTACTTTAGGAGTCTGAGGTGGGTGGATCACCTGAGGTCAGGAGTTTGAGACCACCCTGGCCAACATGATTAAATCCCATCTCTACTAAAAATACAAAAAATTAGTTGGACATGGTGGCGGCTGCCTCTAATCCCAGCTACTTGGTAGGCTGAGGCAGGAGAATCGCTTGAGCCCCGGAGGCGGAGGTTGCAGTTAGCCGAGATCGTACCACTGCACTCCAGCATGAGTGACAGAGCAAGAATTCGTCTCAAAAAGCAAGCAAGAAAGAAAGAGAATACAGATACAATATAGAAGAGCTTAAGAAAAAAAAACAAACAGCTGTATTCCTGAATTTGACTTGGAGATATCAATATGATCTCACGAGAGTTTATTTTTAAAAAGTGTGCACACACACACACACACACACACACACACACACTTTATAGCGCTGTCTGCTGAAAAGGCCTACAAACAACAACCAACACAGCAGTAATGAGCAACCCTGGCACCCAAATTGTGGCCTTGACGTTCCATTTCCCATGAAAAGGAATCAGTACCAGATCTGGTGCTGGAAATATATAAGATAATCCTGGAATCTTGTCATAAGAGCAGATAGTGAGAAAGCTGTTAATATCTATCAGGGTCAAGTCAAAAGGATGTGGGGACCAGCTCCAGGAGTTTCTCATGGGCCGTAGATGAGACAATTTGAGCTTCAAGAAGTTAATAAATGCAATTTGACTGAACCCTGCCTAATATGCTTAAATTCATGAGTTCACAATGATCTTTTTAAAAATAGTTACCTTTGGAGAATGATAGGGAACCAAATCATTTTCTTGAAAACTGATAAAGGGACAAAGAATAAAGCATTTATGTTGCCTTTCCTAAATAAACTGTAGTATCAGTAACCAAATGATAAATGAACAAAAGCATCTCTATAAAAGTGTTGCAATTAATAAATGAAAAAGAATTGTTGGTTGGAATTTGTATTATCATTTTGCAACCACCAGTGAATTTCATGGATCTTCTAGGCATTGAAGCATCTCAGCTGCTAACATCACAAGAGTGACAACCAGATATTCTGTGCCCCCTGATGAGAGCACATGCCACCACCTGTAGTCTTGATAAAGGAATTAAGCTTGAACCAGATCTGGCCCCTTCCTTGACCTGCCAATTTGCAGGAAACATGGAGTAAAGAGAAATATATTGCCATGCGCATGCAATCACCCAGATCCAGGCTGTGAAAAATCTAGATTTGAATGAGGACCTTGAAAGTAAAAGAGACTTTAAAAATTAATCATTTTTTTTCATGAGCAAGACTAATGTATAATGTTTGAGGATGTACACTTGGGTGATATAATTACAAAGAAATGCAAGGAAGTAATTACTACAAAGTCAAACTCAAGGTTGGTGAGTTGAAATTGGATGGGGCTTCTGGGGTGGCTGGCAAAGTTCTTTCTTGAATTTGGTGGTTGTTACAAAGGTGTTTGCCTTGTAAGAACCAGTTAAGCTATACTTTGGTGTTACATGGCTTTATGTAGCTATATTTTATTTTACTTTAATAAAAATAAAGTCCTGAGCTATTATTGTTTTTTTTCCTTATAGTAGAAAATATTTATTTCAAATGCCCAGTCATGGCCGGGCACAGTGGCTCACGCCTGTAATCCCAGCGCTTTGGGAGGCTGAGGCGGGAGGATCATTTGAGATCGGGAGTCCGAGACCAGCCTGGCCAACATGGTAAAACCCTGTCTCTACTAAAAATACAAAAATTAGCTGGGCATGGTGGTGGGTGCCTGTAATCCCAGCTACTCAGGAGACTGAGGCAGGAGAATTGCTTGAGCCCGGGAGGCGGAGGTTGCAGTGAGCAGAGATCGCACCATTGCGCTCCAGCCTGGGCAACAAAGTGAGACTCTGTCTCAAAAAAAAAAAAAAAAAAAAAAAAAAAGCAACAACAAACCCAAATGCCCCGTCATCATCCATTTAGATTCAATTGTATGCATATGTTGCAAGAGTCACTGCTTGATATTGTTTTATTACTAGTTTGAGATTTCTCTTCTAAAGTGAGAGAACTTTGTTGATTATTTGCCTTAAGTCTAGAACATGACTGGTAAATTCTCTATACAGTATTCTTTGTCGAAAAATATCTTTGCACTGACTGATAAGAATGTTCATACTTATTTTTAAGATGAAGTGAAAATGAAGCAACTTTTTAATAGTCTCATGCCTAAAAAGAGGAAGAGCTGGAATTGAAACTGTCATTAATTCTACCCAGAATGTCATTGGTATTTCCAGTATTCCATCATGACTAAAATCTAGAGTTAATTCTCACTGAACTTTGTATACTGTATTGTATGTAGCATAGTAGCCTATGTCAAATTTACCAGTCAAATATATCTTTTAAACGTTTTAATTGTGGTAAAACATACACAACATAAAATTTATCATCTTAACCATTTTTAAGTATATAGTTAAGTAGTATTAAGTATGTTCACATTGTTGTGCAACCGATCTCCAGAACTTTTTCATCTTGCAAAACTGAAACTCTGTACCCCTTAAACAACAACTATTCATTTCCCCTCCCCAGCCCCTGGTAACCACCATTCTACTTTCTGTCTCCATAAATTTGACTACTTTAGGTACTTCATATAAGCAGAATCATACAGTAGTTGTCTCTCTGTGACTGGCTTATTTCTTTTAGCATAATGTCCTAAAGGTTCATCCCAGTACAATTTTTATTTTATTTATTTTATTTTTTTTGAGCCACGGTCTCACTCTGTCACCCAGGCTGGAGTGGAATGGCAGGATCTTGGCTGCAACCTCCACCTCCCCGGTTCAAGCCATTCTGCCTCAGCCTCCCAAGTAGTTGGGATTACAGGCACCCGCCACCACGCCCAGCTAATTTTTGTGTTTTTAGTAGAGATGGGGTTTCATCATGTTGGCCAGGCTGGTCTATAACTCTTGACCTCAAGTGATCCACTCACCTTGACCTCCCAAAGTGCTGGGATTACAGGTGTGAGCCACCTTACCTGGCCACGATTTTCTTTTCTTTTTTAAGAGATAGTCTCACTATGTTTCCCAGGCTAGTCTCCAACTCCTGGCCTCAAGTGATCCTCCTGCCTCAGTCTCCCAAGTCATTGGAATTACAGGCACAAGCCACCATGCCTGGCCACAATTTTATGGGGACACTTTACCAAGTTCTTCCCTTCTGGGAGGGAAAGAGGCCCCACCTTGCTGGAACCACAGCTCCACAGATGGCAGAGGAGGGTTCCCCTCCCTCAGAGTTGTGGCGCCTATGAGGTGCCATTTGGCCACTGCCATGGCTACCATGAGATTGCTTAGGGGCCTGGACACAGGAGACAAGAGAAAATAAAATACTGGGGGATTTTCATACTCTCTCTGACCCCTGGAAGTTCTCTTTCCTATTTCTCAAGCCAGAACTAGAGGGCTTCCCTAGATCTCTGACTGCACCATAGTGCTCACTTCTGGGCTTCAATCTGCCTTAAGTTCAGGCTGGAGAATACTGGAGGGGGAAAAAAAGGTGAATACTACATTTCAGTGCTACTGCAAATGTTGATCTTCTTCCTCAGTCCTCCTGCTATTTACTTTTTGAGCCCTGAAATAGCTGGTTCTGGTATTTTGTCCAGATTCTGCAACTGAATGAAATCTGTGAAGTCTGTCTCCCCTGCAAGGTGTAGCCGCTGATGTCTCTGCTCAGTTATTTTTTCTTGTTTTGTATCCTTAAGGCTGGCTTTCTAGGGGTCATCCCCTGTCTGTACAGCTTGGTGTTCAACCAAAGATTGATCAGAGGTTGTGTTCAATCATGTCAAGCCATCTTTGACTTGCTTTTACCCCTGGGGAGCACATTCAAACCTCAGGCCTTTTACAACCCTACCTGGCTTTTACTTTCTGCCAGGCTTGCTCATGTCTCTGTGCATCTACAGGCTCAGTAGGTCATGGATATGGAGGTGGTTTGAGTCTGCTCTGATCCCTGCTACCCATGTGCATGGTCTCCAGCAGCGGCAGTGAAGCCTGTTGTTTTCGCGGCCTCCCTTGCCCTGGTTGAACCGTGACACTGACAAAGCTGGAGGAAGGATAGGAGCCACACTGGGAAAAAGCCCACCATAGACTGCACTGTTCTGAGCCAAAGTTGAGTCGTTTTGATGAATAAAACACCTCTCAGATTGTACTTATGCATTCAGCTGAATTCCAGAATACTGAAAGCGTTGCTTTTGACACTTTTCCCCAGCTTTTAGAGTTGCCTTCCAGGGAAAGGACTTGCCAACCTCCTTACTCCCTCATGCCAGAAGCACAATCTGCCTTATGTTTTTTCTTTTCTTTTCATTAAAAAAAAAAATTTGTTTAGAGGCGGGGTCTCACTGTGTTGCCCAGGCTGGACTGGAAGCAATCCACCTGCCTCAGCCTCCTAAAGTGCTGGGATCACAGGCGTGAGCCACCACGCCCAGTCATGCCTTCTATTTTATACAAGCAAAAAGAATAGAAGAAAGCAGCTTACCTGCCACCAGCCCCAAACCTCACTTTAAAATCAAGTCAGTGCACATGGCCAAGGATGCTTGTCTCTTCACAGACATCCTCAAAATGAAACATCTGCTGCCTGCCAACAGCATGATGAAGACTCCAAACTTTCCCATCAACCACATGCTCTCCCAGAATACATCATTCCATCATTATCTTCCTCTGTATTCCAGAACTGAATTCTCATGACGATTAACCTCCAGTCACTTCCCCAAATTGGAACGTGTAGGGCAACAGTGAACTGCATAACCAGACCTAACATGCTTACGAAAACGTCTCCCACTTTTTCATTTTCAACCTCTCCATTGCAAGTATTCCCATCCTGAAGCTTGGATATAGCTTTATTTCATACATATATCCAATCTGAGATCCTCTTTCATTATTAGGTGAATTAAATCATTTATATTCAGTGTGAGCTTTTGGCCTTCTCTCTACAGCAGTGAGTCTTTTTTTTTTTTTTTTAAATGGAATGAAGTCTCACTCTGTTGCTGAGGCTGGAGTGCAGTGGTGCAGTCTTGGCTCACTGCAACCTCCACCTCCTGGGTTCAAGCGATTCTCCTGCATCAGCCTCCCAAGTAGCTGGGATTACAGGCATGCACCACCACACCTGGCTAATTTTTGTATTTTTAGTAGAGACGGAGTTTCACCATGTTGGCCAGGCTAGTCTCGAACTCCTGACCTCAGGTGATCTGCCTGTCTCAGCCTCCCAAAGTGCTGGGATTACAGGTGTGAGCCACCATGCCAGGCCGAGCTGTGAGTCTAGCGGTGAGTCTTAACAGGGGGCAGTTTTGCCCCCAAAGGGACATTCAGGAATATCTGCAGACGTTTGTTTTGATTTTCACAATGAGGGAGCGGTGATGCTACCAGCATCTGGTTCGTAGAGGCCAGAGATGCTGCTAAACATCCTACAATGCACAGTCTGCCCCACCCATCACAAAGGAGTTGTTATAGATGTTCAAGAGTCATATATTCTATTTCTCAATAATTATCTCCTAGAGGTGCAATCGTTGACCTTTCTGGGCTGTGAATCACTGGCCCACTACACATGCTACAAATCACCTCCATAGAACGCTCCATTTTCTGACTTCCAAAGGCTCCTAATCACTGCTTCACATGCTCAGCAACACTGACCCCAGGATCTGGTATTGATTAACGAACACTGATCCATAATCACTTCCATCTACTGTCCCCCAGAAACCCACTTGCTTCATCCCCAAACCCCTTAATTATGAACACTTAATCACTAAGAGGCATAGATTTCATAAGACTAAGGCCCCACCCAGACCACATAGAGCAAAAACAACCCCACAGGCACTAGTCATGTGGCCCCTAACCACTGACCCCTAGAGCACCCACATCCCAGAAGCCTACCAGTCACTATCTTGTAGCTTGGAAGTTGTCACTCCCAGCCTCACAAGAAAAAGAGCTGAACAAACTGAAACACGACATCTCTTCCCAGATTTGTCAGACAGTTGAGGGCACAGGGCAAACTGACACTCTGAAAAAGCAGAAAGACAGCAATACAGAGAATCACAGCTTACCAGGAGCAGGCATGAGTAGGAAAAGGTAAACCAACAGATGAACTGTTGGAGTCTGAGCTGCTCTCAACTACTGGACATGAAGTTCCTCTTTCCCCTCATCCCTGCCAGAACTTGGCATGATCTACCTCTCCAATTTATGGCATGTGTAATCTGGCAGGTGTAAATAAGTTGATTACATCATGTTTCCTTTTTTTTTTTTTTTGAGACGGAGTCTTGCTCTGTTGCCCAGGCTGCAGTGCAGTGGCACGATCTTGGTTCACTGCAATCTCCACCTCCCAGGTTCAAGGGATTCTTCTGCCTCAGCCTCCTGAGTAGCTGGGATTACAGGCACCCACCACCATGCCCGGCTAATTTTTATATTTTTAGTAGAGACAGGGTTTCACCATGTTGGCCAGGCTGGTCTCAAACTCCTGGCCTCAGGTGATCTGCCCACCTCAGCCTCCCAGAGTGCTGGGATTACAGGCATGAGCCACCGCACCCAGCTGCTAAGATGTTTCTTAGCGTTTCTCTGTGAATCGCATGTCACATGCTTTGCCTATTTTTCTATTGAAGTTCCTAGCTTTTTGCTGTGGCAGCTGATTTGTAGGAGTTCCTTGTATATGCTAGATATTGTTCTTGGTTGGTGTTAGACACTTAAAAGATCTTCTCCTAATTTTTTGTGTATTGATTAACTTTATCATTTCCTTAACTGAGCAGAAATCCTACTGTAATGTAATGATATGTATCATATTTTTGCCTTATACATTGTGTATTTATAATTTTCTTTAAGAAGTCCTTCTTTGCCACACCTAAGCAGGGCTTTAAAAAATACAAATTTGGTTTGAATGTGTGCAATGTACATTAAAGACGTGTATAGGGGCTCAACACCCTATAGTGCAACCCTATAGGGCAACCCCAATAAAGTCACTTTCGCTTGATGACAACAGTAAATTCCTCCCCTGTGGAGAGACTGTTAGACTTGCAGCGTGGCATATGCTCACAGTAGAGGCACAGTGGAGGTTGGTTCTGCAGTGAGAAAAGAGACACCATCACCCCTCTAAGCCCATTCTCAGGTTGGACGATACACTCAGGAATGGGGGTGCATCTAGGAGTTACTCAGTTTCCCCAGATCCTTACCTAAGTTGCAACGAATCTGATTTCCTGTGGCCCTGAAGACAGGACCAGAGCAATTTCTCTGTACTGAGCTCCCCAGACCTAAGACCACACCATTCCCTGCCCCACAAACGCCAGCAGTCTCTTTGCCCAACCCGCTGTAGGGCTATCTTCTCCACCTAATATCATGCTCACGCTCAGTAACAATTCCTTTAAAAATCCTATAGAGAAGACAAAGGTGTATTTTTTCCCCATTAGGACAGATCAATAATATACGACATTGACAAGGGTGTCAGAAAGTAGTTGCTCTCACTCTTGCAAGAAATGAGATTGGTAAAAATATTTAGGAGGGAAATGTATCAAGAGCCATCCTCCATCCTTTTTTTTTTTTTTTTCCAGGAATGCGGCTGGTCTCAAACTCCCAGGCTCAAGCCTACCAAAGTGCTGGGATTACAGGCCTGAGCCACTGCACCCAGCCAAGACCCACCCATTTAAATAGCTGCATACTATCCCATCATGGCACATGCAGTCTGCACCGTGATTCACTGAATCATTCCCCTATTGAATTTTCCCCCATTTACTATTTCAAAGAGCTGCACTAAATATCCTTGGACATATATCTTCATTTACTTTCTCCGATATTTCTAATGATAAAATGCAATATCCAGGCATTGCAAATAATTAGAATACAAAAAGATAATTTATAATTCGACCTCTCAGACTTCATCATTGTTAATGTTTTTGTGTGTATCTTTCCAGTGATGCCTAGACTCGCCAACATTATTCTAAAAATCTCTGGTATTATTTTGAAACCTACCTTAAAAAGTGTTTATTATTTTTATTATAAATACTTTCAAACTTATATAAAAGAATAAATATTAGTAAAATAGGCCCTCATGTATTTATCACTTAGCTTCAATAATTATCAATATATATCTAAAATAGTTTTATCTGTACGTCAATTCCCCCAATGAAATATTCAAAAGTAAGACCCAGATACCATATCATTTTTTTTCTTTTTTACTGTGCTCAAAATTATATAAGATAAATATTTACTATCTTAGCCATTTTTAAGTGTACAGTTCAGTAGTATTTATTATATTCACACTGTTGTGTGACAGATCTGTATTTTTTCATCTTGCAAATCTAAAACTACACCCATTAAACAACTCTCCTTTCCCCTCCTCTCAGCCCCTGGGAATAACCATTCTACTTTCTGCTTCTATGAGTTTGACTACTTTAGATACCTTATATAAGTGAAGTCATCATAATCATACAGTGTTTATCTTTTTTTTTTTTTTTTTGAGATGGAATTTTGCTCTTGTTGCTCAGGCTGGAGTACAATGGCATGATCTCGGCTTACTGCAACCTCCGCCTCCTGAGTTCAAGAGATTCTCCTGCCTTAGCCTCCCAAGTAGCAGGGACTACAGGCACAGGCCAACATCCCTGGCTAATTTTTGTATTTTTGGTAGAGACGGGGCTTCACCATGTTGGCCAGGCTGGTCTCGAACTCCTGACCTTAGGTGATCTGCCCGCCTCAGCCTCCCAAAGTGCTGGGATTATAGGCATGAGCCACAGCACCCGGTCCAGTGTTTATCTTTCTGTGACTGATTTGTTTCACTTAGCATAATGTCCTCAAGGTTCATCCATGTTGTAGCATGCATCAGAGTAGCTTCCTTTTTAAGGATGAAGAATATTCCATTGTATGGATAAACCATTTTTTATTTATCTATTCATCCATTGATGGACGTTGCTTCCATCTCATGGCTCTTGTGGCTAATGCTGCTATAAGGCTGGGCGCAGTAGCTCATGCCTGTAATCCTAGCAGTTTGGGAGACCAAGGCGGGAGGATTGCTTGAAGCCAGGAGTTTGAGACCCGCCTGGGCAACATAGCGAGACTCAGTCTGTATGAAAAATTAAAAAATTAATCAAGTGCAGTGGTGCATGCCTGTGGTCCCAGCTACTAGGGAAGTTGAGGTTGGAGGACTGATTGAGCCTGGGAGTTTGAGGCTGCAATGAGCCATGATCACACTATTGTACTTCAGCCTGGGAAAAAAATACTGCGGCTATGAACATGGGTGTGCAAATATCTCTTCAAGACTCAGCTTTCAATTCTTTTTGATATATGCTCAGAAGTGAAATTGATGAATTATATGGTAGTTCTATTTTTATTTTTTTGAGGAACCTCCAAACTGTTTCCTATCAGTTGCAAAATTTTACAGTCCCACCAAAAGAGCACCAGACTTTCAATTTCTCCACATTCTCACCAACACTTGTTATTTTCTGTGCCTTGTCTCCTGCCCCTCTGCAAGTAACAGGAAATACTAGAGACAGAGGCCCAGCCATTGACTAGCACCTTAGTCAATGCCAGGCCCTGACTCATCCCTCCATTTATTCCGGTCACAGTGACAAGATGAAAGAGAAAGGACACATCAGGTGTGGAGAACACAGGAAGAGAGGTCCTGACTGGGGAGGACAGTGAGGGGAATTGAATGGGGGGGAGCTTCCATTTCTCACCTCTACTCTCTCAGTTTCACTGTGAGACAGAGTAAAAGCCTGTCTTAAAAACAAAACAAAACAAACAAAAACAAACAAACAAAGAACAGGCGGGGTCGGGCATGATGGCTTATGCCTGTAATCCCAGAACTTTGGGAGGCCTAGCTGGGATGGAGTTCAAAGCCAGCCTGGGCAACATAGTGAGACCCTGTCTCTACAAAGAATTAAAAAATTATCCTAGTGTAGTAGCATGCACCTGTGGTCCCAGCTACTCAGGAGGCTGAGATGGGAGGATTGCTTGAGCCCAGGAGGTCGAGGCTGCAGTGAGCTGTGATTGCCCCACTGCACTTCATCCTGGGAAACAGAGCAAGGCCTTGTCTCAAAAATTAAATAAATAAATAAATAAAATTTAAAAAAAATAAAAAGAGCTCAAATAAACTGAGACAGAGGTTGAAACAATGGTTACAATGGGTAGGGGGTGGAGGGGAGAGAAAATGGGGAGATGAAGGTCTGAGGATACAAAATAGCAGATACATACGATTAACAAGTCCGGAAGCAAATGTACAACATGAGGACTAAAGTTAATACAATTGTATTAGGGATTTTTGCTAACTAAGTGGATTTCAGCTGCTCTCCTCACAGAAAGTAACTGTGAGGTGATAGATACTATGTTAATCTGCTTCGCTACAGTAATCATTATAGTATCTACATGTATCTAGTCATATATGTATCCCATGACATCATGTTGCAAACCTCAAAGATACACAATAGCATTTATTTTAAAATAAAATAAAAATAGACTGGGTGCGGTGGCTCACGCCTGTAATCCCACCACTTTGGGAGGCCGAGGTGGGCAGATCACTTGAGGCCAGGAGTTCAAGATCAGCCTGGCCAACATGGTGAGACCCCGATTCTACTAAAAATACAAAAATTAGCTGGGTGTGGCAGCAAGCACCTGTAATCCCAGCTACTCGGGAGGCTGAGGCAGGAGAATCGCTTGAACCTGGGAGGCAGAGGTTGCAGTGAACCAAGATGGCGCCACTGTACTCCAGCCTGGGTGACAAAGTGAGACTGTGTTTCAAAAATAAATAAATAAAAATAAAAATAAAATATACACTTAATTTCAAAGTGTGTAATATACTTTGTAGTCACTTCCGGGCACTGCCTAGGCTAAAAGTCACTTCCACTTGGTTATATTGGACCCAGGATGGTGAGGAATTTGCATTCAGCCCTGACCACGTGCTCCCCACATGGATGCAGGAGGACAGATTTGTCAGGCAGCACCACCGGATGAAGACTTGGCATCTTCCAGCCCAACGTGAAGACAGCTCTGTCATCCTTCTAACTGACTAGGTTAGGAAGAGTGATTTACAGCTCTGGCTACCATAGGCCTGAGACATATCTCCTAACAGAGGTGCTGGAAGGTGCCTTTTCCCCCTAGAACCCACTTGCCTGCCTGGTCTGGGGACCGTGGGGACCTGGGCTCCCTGGGGGACAGGGCAGAAATGGCAGTAAAATAAATGGAGGGAGTAGAGGTGAGAAATAGAAGCTTCCTCCATTTGATTCCCCTCACTCTCCTTCCCAGTCAGGACCTCTCTTCCTGTGTTCTCTGCACCTGATGTGTCCCTTCTCTTCCAGCTTGTCACTGTGACCAGAATAAATGGAGGGATGAGTCAGGGCCTGACATTGATCAAGGAGCTAGGAGGGAGGGTCTGGGCCTCTGTCTCTAGTACTTCTTGTTATTGGCAGCAGGGCGGGAGATAAGTCAGACCCCTGCATTCAGCTGCTAGACAGGTGGCTGAGAGGAAGTCACTGAAGGGACCAAGAGGTGACATTTGTCATTTTCTCTCCTGCCACCAGCTTTCTTTGGCTCACATTTCCACCCTATGTCCTAGGCTGCCCTGACATTCAGCCCTGCTGCCCTAGTCCCCTCCAGGACTTCTATCCCCACCCATCCACTGTACAGCAAATTCTGATCCAGAATATATTCGGATGTGAAACACCATGTGTTCTTGATCTTCGATCTCTAATTGCCATGGTTAAGATAGAAATGGCATTCTTGAGGCTCATCTATTTGAGAGAAAGAATCTAATCTGCAGCTGACTGTGGCTCTGCCCTTCCCCATCTCCATTTCTTGATAATTGTTAAGATAATGTAGAATGTGGGATTCATATAGTTATCAATATACTGTTTTATATAATAATCTTTTGATCCAGTCCGGGCAACATGGTGAAACTCCATCTCCACAAACAAATATAAAAATTAGCCGGGTGCAGTGGTGTGTGTCTGTTGTCCCAGTTACTCAAGAGGCTGAGGTGGGAGGATCACTTGAGCCCAGGAGGTAGAGGTTGTGGTGAGCCAAGATGACACCACTGCACCCTAGCCTGGGTGACAGAGGGAGAGACCCTGTCTAAAAAAAAGCAAAAACAATGACAACAACAACAACAACATGTTGACCAAAGGTTACAGTTTTATAACTGGATGGATATATATTTTTTTGAGACGGGGTCTCACTCTTTGGCCCAGGTTGGAGTGCAGTGGCGAGATCTCAGCTCACTGCAACCTCTGCCTCCCGGGTTCAAGCAATTCTCTTGCCTCAACCTACCGAGTAGCTGGGACTACAGGCCTGCGCCACCATGCCCAGCTAATTTTTGTATTTTTAGTAGAGATGAGGTTTCCCCATGTTGGCCAGGCTGGTCTTGAACTCCTGGCCTCAAGTGATCTGCCCACCTTGGCCTCCTGAAGTGCTGGGATTACAGGCGTGAGCCACTACGCCTGGCCTGGATGCATAATTTTTAAACCATAATTATGTTTCTGTTTTGTTTTGTTTTGTTTTTTTAGAGATGGGGTCTCACTCTGTTGCTCAGGCTCGTCTTGAATTCCTGTGTTCAAGCGATCCTCCCACTTCAGCCTCTCAAAGTGCTGGGATTACAGGCTTGAGCCACTGCTCCTGGATTCATAATTATGTTTAACCTGCTTCATTTCTCACTGCCAGGCCCAGCAGTGTCCAATAGAAATATAACGTGAGCCACCTATGTAATTTTAAATTTTCTTGAAACCACTTTATAAAAAGTAAAAAGAAACAAGTGAAATTAATTTTAATCATATATTTTATTTAACTCAATAGATCCTAAATTGTATCATTTCAGCATGTAATCAATATAAAAATATTAATGAAATATTTTACAATCTGACCCAACAAGCTGGTAGATCTGACATGAAAAGGTGTCTACCCATAAGGATGGCTATAATTAAAAAAAAAAAAAAGAAAAGAAAATAACAAGTGTTGGTGAGAATGTAGAGAAATCGGAACCCTGGTGCACTGCACTGTTGGTGTGATTGTAAAATGGTGCAACTGATATGAAATAGTTTAGAGGTTCCTCAAAAAATTAAAACTAGAACCACCATATAATCCAACAATTTCATTTCTGAGTATACATCAAAAGAATTGTGCCTGGCAGGGTGGCTCATGCCTGTAATCCCAGTGCCCTGGGAGGCTGAGGCAGTGGGTGGATCGCTTGAGCCCAGGAATTCAAGACCAGCCTGGGCAACATGGTGAAAGCCTGTCTCTATCAAAAAAAAAAAAAAAAAAAAATTAAAAAGCTTGGCAGGCGTGGTGGCATGTGCCTGTAGTCCCAGCTACTTGAAAGGCTGAGGCAGGAGGATCTCTTTTTTTTTTCTTTTTGAGACAGAGTCTCGCTCTGTTGCCCAGGCTGGAGTGAAGTGGCATACTCTCGGCTCTCTGCAACTTCGCCTCTTGAGTTCAAGCGATTCTCGTGCCTCAGCCTCCCTAGTAGCTGGGATTACAGGCGTGCGCCACACGCCTGGCTAATTTTTATATTTTTAGTAGAGACAGGGTTTCACCATGTTGGCCAGGCTGGTCCCAAACTCCTGACCTGAGGTGATCCGCCCACCTTGGCCTCCCAAAGTGCTAGGATTATAGGTGTGAGTCACTGCACCCCGCTTTGGGAGGATCTCTTGAGCTCAGGAGATTGAGGCTGCAGTGAGCCAAGATTTTGCTACTGCACTCCAGCCCGGGCAAGAGTAAAACCCTTTCTAAAAAAAGAAGAAGAATTGAAAGCAGAGTCTTGAAGAGATATTTGCACACCCATGCTCATAGTGTTATTTTTATTTGAGACAGAGTCTTGTTCTATTGCCCAGCCTGCAGTGCAGTAGTGCAATCTTGACTCACTGCTGCCTTGACCTTCTAGGCTTAAGGGATCCTCCCACCTCAGCCTCCTGAGTAGCTGGGACCACAGCCACACACAACACCAGACTAATTTTTAAATTGTTTATAGAGACAAAAAGTCTTACTATGTTGCCCAGCATGGTCTTGAACTCCTGGGCTCAAGTGATCCTCCCACCTAGACCTCCCAAAGTGTTGGGATTATTGGTATGAGCCACTGTGCCTGGCCCTCCCCCACATTTTTACGAGACAGTGTCTCATTCTGTCTCAAAGTGAGACTGAGGGAATAGAGGTGAGAAATGGAAGCTCCCCGCATTTGATTCCCCTCACTCTCCTCCCCAGTTAGGACCTCTTTTCCTGTATTTTCTGCACCTGATGTGTTCTTTCTCTTTCATCTTGTCACTGTGACTGGAATAAACGGAGGGATGAGTCAGGGCCTGGCACTGATCAAGGAGCTAGAAGAGAGGGCTGGGCCTCTGTCTCTAGTACTTCCTGTTACTGGCAGAGGGGCAGGAGACAAGTCACAGAAAACAACTTTCCCAAAATAAAGTGTTGACGAGAATATGGAGAAATTGGAACTCTGGTGCACTGTTGGTGGGATTGCAAAATGGTGCAACCAGGCTGGCGCAGTGGGTCATCCCTGTAATCTCAGCACTTTGGGAGGCCGAGGTGGGTGGATCATTTGAGGTCAGGGGCTCGAGACCAGCCTGATGAACATGGTGAAACCCTGTCTCTAGTAAAAATACAAAAAACTAGCTGAGCATGGTGGTGGGTGCCTGTAATCCTAACTACTCGGGAGGCTGAGGCAGGAGAATCGCTTAAACCTGGGAGGCAGAGGTTGCAGTGAGCGAAGACTGCTACTGCACTCCAGCCTGGGTGACAGAGCTGGACTCCATCTCAAAATAAAATAAAATAAAATAAAATAAAATAAAATAAAATAAGATAAGATAAGATAAGATAAAATAAAATAAAATGTGCAACCAACAGGAAATAGTTTGGAGTTTCCTCAAAAAATTAAAAATAGAACTACCATAAAATTCAGCCATTTTACTTCTGAGTATGTATAAAAAAAGAATTGAAAGCAGGGCCTTGAAGTGATATTTGCACACCCATGTTCAGAGCAGCATTACTTTTTTCTCAAGCTGGAGTGCAATGGTGTGATCATAGCTCACTGCAGCCTCAAACTCCCAGGCTCAAGTGATCTTCTTGCCTTGGCCTCCCAAGATGTGGGGATTACAGGTGTGAACCACTGTACCCGGCCTGAGCTCTTTTAAAAATATTCTACATATAAGTGAAGTCATGAAATATTTTTCTGCCTGTGTCTCTAGCAAAGCTATCCTTCAAAAATGAAGGGGAAATAAAGTTTTTCCCTGACAAGAAGAAGATGACAGAATTTATCACCACTAGACCAGCCTTAAATGTGGATTTCTAAACCTTGCTAGTCAGTTTGCCAATATTTTAACTTATAGTTGTGGCATTTTAATGTCTATTTTATTCCATAAGATGTATTGGGTACCAGATGTGTGCCTGACACATGGTTACCTGCGTGTCTTTTTATTTCAATTCCATATTTTACACTAAAAGCGTCTAGGCCTATCTCTACTATCCAGGTCCCCTGCACTCTCCATTAGGGTGCTGGGGCCAGGGCTCAGGTGCCTAGATTCTCCTGAGAACCATCAGCCAGGGAGGAGGAGTTGGGAATGGAAAGCTGCCTTGTTTGTCTGGTACATATGCATATGTAGTTACTGGGGAATTGTAGTTACTGGGAAATTAAATCAGGGCCAACGCGTGCATTTTTCTAATATGGGGATAGATTTCTTCAATTCATTAGATCAATTGAGAGATTCTTAACTGTTTTGGACAGAGAAATGTTGACAGGAGTTTATTTCCAGAGGCATATTGAGTAAGATTTTAGGTCTGTGGTGTATATCAGGGTGGGGATTGTTAAGGAAAAGGGATATCTGGGTATTAGGGGAAGGGGAGCACAGACGTGCAGGATAGACCCACAGGCCTGGGTGACATCTGGACACCACCTTACCAAGGAGCCCCCGTGCCCTCCTCAAGCCCTGCCCAGTTCCTTTTCCTGCCTGGCCACAGCCTGGGATGTACCTGGCTTCCCTTTATCTATAGAAAGGAAAGGCTTCAATTTATTCTAATATGAATTTATGCACATTCTACAAAGGCATTACCACACCTGCAGAAAACCATTGTTCATACTTGGAGGTAGTTTTGATGATCATTCCTACTCTGTGTATAGTTCACATTTTTACATGGAGATTTCTGTGTGTGTATCCCGCATTTTTCGCTTTAATAGTATATGAAACAATGAGAACACTTGGACACAGGAAGGGGAACATCACACATCAGGGCCTGTCGTGGGGTGGGGCGAGGGGGGAGGGATAGCATTAGGATGCATACTTAATGTAAATGACGAGTTAATGGGTGCAGCACACCAACATGGCACATGTATACATATGTAACAAACCTGCACGTTGTGCACATGTACCCTAGAACATAAAGTATACAAAAAATAGTATATGAAAATAATTTCCCATGACATTACATAGTCTTGATAAACAATTTTTCAAATGGTTCCATAATATTTTTAAGGAGACTGTCTACCTGGGTTTCTTTAATTTCATATTCCTTGTGGCTTCAGATGTTTCCTTTTTTAAGGATAATGCTTGGGTATCTTTACACACGCACGCGAACACACACATCCATCTCTCATCCATCAATCTGTCAAGAGAAGAGGAGGATGGAGAAGATGGAGGAGGTGAGGGAAGAGGAAAGGAGGAGGGCTGCTCCTTCACGTCGTGAGCGCTGCGGGTGGTTGCGGAGCCTGGGCGAACACCACCGTGACCGCGGCTGCAAAGGCTGGCCCCGCCCTCTGACTGCGGACTACGCGGCTGTGCCAGTGCCGCAGTGGCGCTGGGCCTTGGCCTCCGGCGGTCTCTGGCGCCCCCTGCTGTTCGCATTGTGAACCTGGGCCGAGCCGGCTGCCCCCGGTCCTCGCTCCTCGCTCCTCTCTGCGCCTCTTCCTCCGTTTTGCTTCCCCGCAGCTTTTGCCCCGCCCCCTTCCCCTGCCTCCTCCTGGCCCTCCGCGTGTTAATTTAGGGGCCCCAACCCGGGGAACCTCTCGCAGAGCCAGCTGCTGTCGTTAGGCCTGGGTGAGTGAGCAGGACGAGAGGGCACGGCTGGCGACGGAGCCCCTCCCGGCGCTGCGGCGGGAGAGGGGGTTCAGCTCGAGTTGCCACCCGGACTCGCCGGACCCAGAGGTCCTCTTTGGGGTTCCCGGTCTCCCGCTCCCCGTGCTCCTGGGAGGAGATGCCGAAAACGACCGAATCTGGGTGCAATCGGGGTGGCGCACAACCGCGCCCCCCCAGTCCCCTCCTGCTGGCGGAGGAAGTGGGACTCGAGGGCCAGAGGTCTCTCGGCCTCCTGATCCAGGGACCTGCCATTCCCTGGCCCAGGACCCCGGGAATACCCGAGGATGGCACCTCGACGCGGCAGGAAAACTGTTCAGGAGGCGGCAGAAGGGCCTGTGGGGGACGGGAGGCAGCCACTTCCCCGTGTCCTTCGAACCCTTTGCTTGGGCTGCCGGGCATCAATACCCCAACTCATCCAGCCCCCTCTCTTCAGAATAACCTCAAAACCCAACCGGGCTCCTGGCCACAGGGCCTTCTCTTAGTCCAACCACCAGGCTGAGTGAATCCTCGTGGGGCCAGGAGTGTCCTCAGTGACCATCCACAAACCCGATATCAAGTCACTCCAAGTGGGATCCAATTAGCATCCTGTCTCACCCGGAATCGCCACTTACCACACCTCTGTCTGCCTCTGTTTGCTTGGACCCGGCCATCTCTCCTGTAGTCCCAGACTAAGGACTGGACGGCCCGACCCAAGCCTCCCACGAATGATTTCAAGGAAGGAGATGCCCTCCAGCAGCAAGACATGAGGATTGATTCCAGGCCTCACCCAGCTGCTGCCCCAGGGACCCCACAGACTTCCCAAGCAGAGCCAGTTCCCTGGGAGGGCTGCATGGAGGAGGACAAGACCTGCAAACACTGAAGCCCAGGAGTTTCAGCCAGGGCACTGATTCATTCACAAAGCTTAGATCTCAGATCTTGGACACATGACTGAACTTGACAAAGTCTCAGGATCCACACACATTTTCCATTTCTTCCTCCTCTTCTTTCTTTCTTTTTTTTTTTTTTTTTTTTTTTTCTTGAGACGGAGTCTCGCTCTGTCATCCAGGCTGGAGTGCAGTGGTGCGATTTCTGCTCACTGCAACCTCCGCCTCCCGGGTTCCAGCAATTCTCCTGCATCAGCCTCCTGAGTAGCTGGAATTACAAGCGCCTGCCGCCTCAGCCGGCTAATTTTTTGTATTTTAGTAGAGACGGAGTTTCACCGTGTTGTCCAGGCTGGTCTCAAACTCCCGAGCTCAGGCAATCCACCCGTCTTGGCCTCCCAAAGTGCTAGGATTACAGGCGTGAGCCACTGCGCCTGGCCTCCATTTATTCTTCTATCCACACATTCACCAATTACAGTCATCCTTCAGTATCCAGGAGGAATTGGTTCCAGGACCTGCACAGATACCAAAACCCACGGATACTCACACCCCAGATATTAAATAGTGTAGTGGTTGCATGTAATTTACTACACACATCCTCTCATATACTTTAAACCATCTCTAGATAACTTATAATACCTCATACAATGTAAATGCTGTGTAAATAGTTGTTGTACTGTATTATTTTATTTGTATCATTTTTATTTTATTGGTTATTTTCTGAATATTTTCTATCTTTGGTTGGTTGAATCTGAGGATGCAAAACCAGGCATCCTCAGAGGGTCCAAACCTCAGAGGGTGGACGGGATGTTGGTCTTGGTATTTGGGATGAAAGGCGAGTGAGAGGGCATTCAGGGCAGGAAAGAAAAGAAAGAAAGGAAGAAAGAAAGAAAAGAAAAGAAGAAAGAAAAAAGCTGGCATTACAACGGAGTGCAGTCAGGGACCTTGGGAGGCCTGCCAACAGCACATGCAGAAAAGCTGGGAGCGCTGGGGCAAGTTGCTCACCTTTACCTGAAGGGCAGAAGGGGGCGGCCAGCAACGCTGCTGCCAAGAAGTCACCTTAGAATTAGGCTGTGGGGCTGGGCGCTGTGCCTCACGCCTGTAATCCCAGCACTTTGGGAGGCCGAGGCAGGCGGATCACTAGAGCTCAGGAGTTCGAGCCCAGCCTGGCCAACATGGTGAAACCCCGTGTCCACTAAAAATACAAAATTAGCCAGGCGTGGTGGTGGGCACCTGTAATCCCAGCTACTCGGGAGACTGAGGCAGGAGAATTGCTTGAACCTGGAAGGTGGAGGTTGCAGTGAGCCCAGATCATGCCACTGCACTCCAGCCTGGGTGACAGACATACTCTATCTCAAAAAAAAAAAAAAAAAAAAATTAAAAATTAAAAAAATAAAAAACAATTAAGCTGTGGGATGTGAGAAGCGATTTGCCAAGTAGACGAAGACGGCTGACTGGGAGCAGGAGAGGTGGGTGGGGGGCAGTATCTGGAGCACAGAGGACAACAGGAGGAGCGGAGGAAATGTTTGCTCAGACTGGTGTTTGGGAAGGTTGGCCACTGGCACTGTGTATGCGAGGGGGGACCTCAGGGAGTGAAGGTGGGTTAAGGGGGAGCTCAGACTGGTGTGGAGCCCTAACATGGACATCTATGATCTTTCTGCCTTTAGAGGGCTGGTTTTCACCAAGTTTTCACTCTCACTGCAACCCAATGACAATGTTTAAATATTCTGGGTGAGTCATTTGTTAGGATTTCTGCAAAAGTATTTGATTTGATCCATTTGTGAATCAAGTTGGTCCTTCCTTCCTTCCTTGCTTCCTTCCTTCCTTCCTGCCTGCCTGCCTGCCTGCCTGCCTGCCTGCCTTCTGTCTTGCTTTGTTGCTCAGGCTGGAGTGCAGTGATGCAATCAGAGCTCACTGCAGCCCGGAACTCCTGGACTCAAGCAATCCTCCTAGCTCAGCCTCCTGAATAGCTAGGATTACAGGTGTGCGCCACCATGCCCGACTAATTTTTTTATTTTTTGTAGAGATGGGATCTTGCTATGCTGCCCAGGATGGTCTTTTTTTTTGAGACAGAGTCTTGCTCTGTTGCCCAGGCTGGAGTGCAGTGGCACAACCAGTGGTTCATGGCAGCCTGAACTTCCTAGGCTTAAGTGATCCTCCCATCTCAGCCTCTTGAGTAGCTGAGACTACAGGCATTCACCAAATGCCTGGCTAATTTTTTATTTTTTGTAAAATAAAAAATTAGATGGGGTCTCGCCATGTTGCCCAGGCTACTCTCGAACTCCTGGGCTCAAGAAATCCTCCTGCCTCAGCTTCCCAAAGTGTTGGGATTGCAGGCATGAGCCACCGTGCTTGGCCACCAGACTGGTCTTGAACTCCTGACTTCAAGTGATCCTCCTGCCTCGGGATTGCAGGCATGAGCCCCTATGCCAGGCTAAGTTGGTGCTCTTTCTTTACGGATTTTTTTGCCCCCAGGAGAGGCTGATAGCTACCCAGAGTTCTGCCTGTCAGTTTCGAGGTCTCATCTGGTCAGTGACTCACAAGCTCTCCAGCTTCCCAGCACTGCTGAGTGGAAAGTGTCTTCCTGTCTTTTCCCCTGCCCCAGGCCCGGGCAGCATCCGGGTAACTGTGGGACTGAGGTTGGAGCACGTCAGGCCCATGGAGCAGGTTGGCGCTTCGAGAGTTTCTGCTTTTCCTCAGAATCTGAGGTACTTCTTGGTAATGAGGTAGAGCCCAACCTCCTTAAAAGTGACATTGTTCCCATACACGTTTAACTGATCTTGAAGGTGGCAACAAGGGGCAGAGGAGGAAGGACTAGCAGCGCCAAAGGCCCTTGAAGCTTCCCTCATGGCCTTTGGTCCAACCGTCAGGTGCCATGCTTACCAGTACAGTTTGCTACCATTTCTGTGTTTGAATACAGTTTAAAATGCAGTAGCTTTTTCTATAAAGACAAATAGACAAAACCAACATCTGGAAGCAAGGAAAATAGTTAGGAAATGAAAATCATAATCCAGGTGAGAGGGGATGAAGACTTGAATTAAGGCAGGAGGTGTGGGGAGGCAGATGCCACATACTCTTTTGCAAGCTTCTTGTGAACATCGAATTGGATAAACTGCGGAAAAGCAGCTGGCATGGTGCCTAGCATACAGTAGGCATCAAATAAGTGCTGGGTTGCCACCCACCCCCTCCTTGAGGAAAGTTCTGTCAGAAAGCAGGCCCAGGGGTGTTCTCAGCAGAGAGAAGCCAGGATGAAGGCTTTGTTCCAGCTCCTCGGAGACTGTGGGTCTGACCCCACACGCCTGGCAGAAGTGCCTCCATGTTAACTGCCTTGGGCCTTCCTGACCACAGTGTGAGCGACCATAGCCCCGTGGCAGGCTGGTACTTGGGGCCCTTCCCCTCCTCTCACTTGTGGAGAGTCAGTCCAAAGTTGGGCCTGTGTGGCCACATAAGCGCTCCATCCTTGTCTTCTCTCCTTGGTTCTTCCCTACTCACCACCACCCCAACCAACAAGAAAGGAAGAGAAAGGTCCCACCCCACATATATTGCCTGTCCCACTGTTGGATAGGGAAGGAGGCGGTAACACTCAGTGTGACCCCTGTGCAAAGACAGTCCCTCCACACCCTGAGTTGGTGCCACACCATCAGCTCTGCAGCGGGCACTTTCAGCTCCTGCTGCTCCTTTGCCACCAGGCCTGGGGTTTCCCTGTTCTGGGGCTCAGTCCCGTGCCTGTCTTGTGAGGCTCTGGAATTACAGGGAAGAAGCAGCGGGCTTCTCTGTGCTGGAGGGCCCCGTGTCACAGTGGCCCAGGGCCAGGCCAGGACATGACCACTCATGCTGCAGCTAAGAGTAAGGGCTCATCATTTCATCTGGAAACATTGACCTGTTTCTTCATTTTCCCCTTTAACTATATGGCCACAGCAGGATTCCTGGGCATAAGGGCATAACCCTCCTTGAGGTTTTTTAATTCAGCGGCCAAATTGCTTACCAAGTGAGTTGTTTTATTCTAAAAATCCTACATTATACTCCATTTTAGCACTGGGTGTCATTATTTCCTTTCTTTTTATTGAGACAGGGTCTCAGCCTGTCACCCAGGCTAGAGCACAGTGGCGCAATCTTGGCTCACTGCAGCCTCAGCCTCCCCCAGTTCAAGTGATCCTCCTACCTCAGCCTCCTGAGTAGCTGGGAATACAAGCGCCACCATGCCTGGCTAATTTTTTGTTTTTTGTTTGTTTGTTTTTTGGTAGAGATGGGGTTTCACCATATTGCTCAGGCTGGTCTCAAACTCCTGGGCTCAAGTAATCCTCCCACCTTGGCCTCCCAAAGTGTTGGGATTATAGGCATGAGCCATGGCACCTGGCCGAGTATCATTATTTCTAAAAGAAACTAGCATAGAGGCCAGATTAAGTGGCTCACACCTGTAATCCCATCACTTTGGGAGGCTGAGGTGGAGGATTCCTTGAACCCAGGCATTCAAGACCGGCCTGGGCAACATAGGGAGACTTCATATCTAGAAAAAAAAAATTATATATATATAAACTTAGCTGGGCATGATGGTGCATGCCTATGGGCCCAGCTACTGGGGAGGCTGAGGTGGGAGGATTGCTTTAGCCCAGGAGTTTGAGGCTTCAGTGAGCTATGATTGCACCACTGCACTCCAGCCTGGGCTACAGAGCAACCTGTCTCTACTACGAATACATTTTTAAAAAGTTGCATCGAACGAATAAGAATGAACCAATTGAAGGAAACACAGAGGAATTTTACAAACAGAGAGACCAGCAGGAATCAAGCAGGGACATGAACCAGCACCAGGTGGTGAAGAGACCATAAGCAGATCAGTGAAAAGGCTGAAATGGGAGGGGGCTTCAAAGATGGGACAGTTAGGACGGACCAGGATAGGAACAACTTTGACTCCACTTGAAGGTGCATGGGCCACTTTTTGGAGGTGAGGAAGAGCCACCGAGTGGCTTTCAGCAGGAGAACAGGGGAATATTTCTCTTTGGATCTGATATCCCTGGCTGCAGTTTTGAATGACTGGGAGACAAGCCAGCAGAGAAGGATGGATTAATCTGCTCAGGCTGCCATAACAACCTACCACAAACTGGGGCTTCCATGACAAAAATGTCCTGTCTCACAGTTCTAGAGGCTACAAGTCTGAGATCAAGGTGTTGGCAGGGCTGGTTCCTTCTGGGGATTGTGAGGGAGAAGCTGTTCCAGGCCTCTCCTCCAGCTGCTGGTGGTTGCTGGTGATCTTTGGCCTTCTGTGGCCTATAAAAGCATCACCCCATCTCTGCCTTCATCTTCGCATGGCATTCTCCCTGTGTCCGTGTCTCTGAGTCCAAAGTTTCCCTTTTTAAGGCCAGGCATGGTGGCTCACACCTGTAATCCCAGCACTTTGGGAGGCTGAGGTGGGCAGATCACTTGAGGTCAGGAGTTCGAGACCAGCCTGGCCAATATGGTGAAACCCTGTCTCTACTAAAAATACAAAAATTAGCCAGGCATGGTGGCACGTGCTTGTAGTCCCAGCTACTCAGGAGGCTGAGGCAGGAGAATCACTTGAACCCGGGGGGCAGAGGTTGCAGTGAGCTGAGATCATGCCACTGCGCTCCAGCCTGGAAGACAGAGCCAGACTGTCAGCTCCACCACCACCAAAAAAAAAAAAAAGCAAAAAAACGGAAAAAACAAAGTTCCCCTTTTTACAAGGACACCACTCAGACTGGTTTAGGGCCCACACACCACTGACCTCATTTTAACTTGATTACCTCTGTAAAGACCTTATCTCCAAATAAGGTCACATTCTGAGGCACTGGGTATTAGGACTTCAGCATGTGAATTTGGCGGGGGGAGGGACACAATTCAACCCACAACAAAGGGGGAGAATAGATTTTTTTTTTTTTTTTTTTTTTTTTTTTTTGAGACGGAGTCTCGCTCTGTCCCCCAGGCTAGAGTGCAGTGGCACAATCTCGGCTCACTGCAAGCTCCGACTCCCGGGTTCACGCCATTCTCCGGCCTCAGCCTCCCGATTAGCTGGGACTACAGGCGCCCGCCACTGTGCCCGGCTAATTTTTTCTATTTTTAGTAGAGACGGGGTTTCACCATGGTCTCGATCTCCTGACCTTGTGATCCGCCCGCCTCGGCCTCCCAAAGTGCTGGGATTACAGGCGTGAGCCACCGCGCCCGGCAGGGGGAGAATAGATTAAGAAAGTAGGACTTGAACTACAGTCACAAAAGACAGACAAAATAGAGGGCCTAGGCCAGGCGCGGTGGCTTCCACCTGTACTCCCAGCACTTTGAGAGGCCAAGGCGGGCGGATCACTTGAGCCCAGGAGTTCCAGACCAGCTAAGCCAACATGGTGAAGCCCCATCTCTACTTAAAATACAAAAATTATTCAGGCCTAGTGGCACGTGCCTGTAATCCCAGCTACTCGGGAGGCTGAGGTGGGAGAATCACTTGAACCCGGGAGGCGGAGGTTGCAGTGAGCCAAGATCTCGCCACTGCACTCCAGCCTAGGTGACACAGTGAGACTCCATCCAAAAAAAAAAAAAAAAAAAAAAGAGAGAGACTAGAACAGAATCATTTGAGGATGTAAAATCCACAAGTCTTGTTATTTCATGAAATGTGGGGGAAGGAGAGTTCAACTTCTAGGTTTGAAGTACTTGCATTTCAGAGTTATTTAAGTGTTAGGACCAGAGGAGGAGAATGAGAGAGGAAGGTAGAGAGGATTGGACTGTAAGGTGACAGATCATTCTAGATATATCGAGCTTGAAATATCTGTGGGACATTCCTATAGGTGAAACAGGAGAGAGATCAGAATCCTAAGACATGTTCGGTAGTGAGAAATGTGTAGATAGAAGTTTAAAATAATGAGCAAGCACAGACACAGTGGCTCACGCCTCTAATCCCAGCACTTTGGGAGGCCAAGGAAGGTGGATTGCTTGAGCCTAGGAGTTTGAGACCAGCCTGGGCAACATGGTAAAACCCTGTCTCTACAAAAAGAACAAAAATTTAGCTGGGCATGGCGGTGTATGCATGTGGTCCCAGCTACTTGGAAGGCTGAGGTGAGAGGATCACCTGAGCCTGGGAGGTCGAGGCTACAGTGAGCCAAGATCGTGCCACTGCACTTCAGCCTGGATGACAGAGTGAGACCCTGTCTCAAATAAAATAAAATAATGAGCAAGGAGGTAATTGCCCAAGGAAAGTGAGTAGAGAGAAGACAGAGGGTCAAGAACCAAAGGCTAGGGAACCCTCAGGTATCAGGGCTGTGCTTAGTATCAGAAGTTTATTTAAAAATTCCAAGCCGGGCACAGTGGCTCATGCCTATAATCCCAGCACTTTGGGAGGCTGAGGCGGGCGGATCATTTGAGATCAGGAGTTCAAGACTAGCTTGGCCAACATGGTGAAACCCTGTCTCTGGGGGCCGGGCGCGGTGGCTCAAGCCTGTAATCCCAGCACTTTGGGAAGCCAAGGGGTGGGGGGGTGGATCACGAGGTCAGAAGTTTAAGACCAGCCTGGCCAAGATGGTGAAACCCATCTCTACTAAAACTACAACAATAAGAAAGGCACAGTGGCAAGCGCCTGTAATCCCAGCTACTTGGGAGGCTGAGGCAGGAGAGTCACTTGAACCCAGGTGGCAGAGGTTGCAGTGAGCCAAGATGATGCCACTGCATTCCAACCTGGGCAACAGAGTGAGACTCTGTCTTGAAAAAAAAAAAAATTCCAAAGAGGAGCCAACTTTCCATAGGAATGTTTGATCTGTGAGAACATGAATGCTGTCTGATTTGTTCACTGCTAAATACTCAACTACCTAGAACAGTGCCTGACACAGAGTAACAGTTCTATGATAATAATAATTGTAATTATTATTTTTATTATTTAAGATGAGGGTCTCACTGTCACCCAGACTGGAATGCAGTGATGCAATCACGGCTCACTGCAGCCTCCAACTCCTAGGTTCAAGCAATCCTCCAGCCTCAGTCTCCCAAGTAGCTAGGATTACAGGTATGCACCACCACGCCGGGCTAATTTTTAAATTTTTTGTAGAAATGCGGTTCCACCATGTTGCCCAGGCTGGTCTCGAACTCTTGAGTTCAAGTGATCCTCCCACCTTGGCCTCCCAAAGTGCTGGGATTACAGGCCTGAGCCACTGCGCCTGACCAATTCCATAATTATTTGATGAATAAAATGTTGAATGAACTACTCAAAGAGAGGTGTATGAAAAATCAGGAGTTCATTGTCCCAGGAGCCATGGAAGTGATATCACCTCTACCATGTCTCACTTCAAAAATATCATTTTATGTTACTGATTGTAGTGACTTTAAAATTAGCTACTCCTAAAAGGTTTTTTTTTAAAACTTGCTTTGTAACATCATCATAAAAACTTCAGCACTTCAGCAAAAAGCCCGGGCAACAAAGTTAAACCCTGTCTCCACAAAAAGTTTTGAAAAATTAGCTGGGCATGGTGGTGTGCACCTATAGTCCCAGCTACTTGGGAGGCCAAGGTGGGAGGATCACTTGAACCCAGGAGTTTGAGGCTGCAGTGAGCTATGATTGCACCATTGCACTCCAGCCAGGATGACAGAATTGGACTCTGTCTCTACTAAAGAAAAAATAAAATAAAAGCCAGACATGGTGGCATGTTCCTGTAGTCCCAGCTACTCAGGAGGCTGAGGCAGGAGGATCGCTTGAACCCAGGAGTTGGAGGCTGCAGTGAGCAATGATCCCACCACTGCACTCCAGCCTAGGCAATAGAGAGAGACCCTGTTTCAAAAAAAGACCAAAAAAATTCAACAAAAAGTATTTGTTCATGGTGTTGGAATAGATGTTATTAATATATTAGATATTATTCTTCAAATGCAGTCTTACATGTTAATCCACAAAAATGATCAGATAAATAAAATTACTATATACTGCTTTACATGAATGTTCATAGCAGCTTTATTTGTAATAGATAAAAATGAGAAATGATCCAAATGTCCATCAACAAGTGGATAAACTGTGGAACAGCCATACAACGAAATACTACTCAGCAATAAAAAAGAATGAATATTGACACACACAATGACACTGATGAATCTCAAAATAGTAATGCTGCATGAAAGAAGCCACACAAGAAAGTGCATATACTGTATGATTCCATTTATATAGAATTCTAGAAAGTGCCAGTGAATCTATGGTTACAGAAAGCAGATTGGTGGCTGCCTGGCAGACGGCGGGAACAGAAAGGGGCAGAATGGATTACACAGAAGCAAGGAAACTTTTGGAGGTGAAGGATATGCTCGGTATCTTTTCTTTCTTTCCTTTCCCAAACCTGCCTTCCTGCCTTCCTGCCTGCCTTCCTTCCTTCCTTCCTTCCTTCCTTCCTTCCTTCCTTCCTTTCTTCCTTCCTTCCTTCCTTCCTTCCTTCCTTCCTTCCTCTTTCGAGATGGAGTTTTGCTCTTGTTACTCAGGCTGGAGTGCAATGGCGCGATCTCGGTTCACTGCAACCTCCGCCTCCCAGGTTCAAGCAATTCTAATGCCTCAGCCTCCCAAGTAGCTGGGATTACAAGCGTGTGCCACCACACCCGGCTAATTTTGTATTTTTAGTAGAGATGGGATTTCACCATGTTGGCCAGGCTGGTCTTGAACTCCCGACCTCAGGTGATCTGCCCTCTTTGGCCTCCCCAAGTGCTAGGATTACAGGTGTGAGCCACTGCGCCCGGCCATGTTCACTATCTTCACTATGGTGATGGTTTCACTGATGTGTACATCAAACTTATCAAAGAGTAACCTTTAAATATATATAGTTTATCATATGTCAGGTATACCCCAATAAAGATGATTTTTTAAATGCGTGTACCCAACAAAAGATGCAGGCAAAATACATTTCAGAAAATATGGTCAAAGCAAGTTTATTACCAACAGACTATCACTAAACTAACTTATAAATGGTGTACTTGAGGCAGAGTGACAGTAATACCACAGGAAAGGTTGGAGATGAAAGGAAGATGAAGACCAAGAAATAGACAAGCATGTGGGTAACCGTTATCACCCATTCTGTCCAATATTTTACTGAAGGTCTTAACTAGGGCAGGAAGAAAAAAGGGGGATATAATAGGTGTAAGGATAGGAAAAAAGGAAAAAATACTGTGATTTTCAGAAGTTATGATTGTCTATACAGAAAACCGAAGACTCTACAGAGAAAGTTTTAGAAATGAGAGACTTCAGCAAAGTTGCTGTAATATAGGCTAGATATCTCAAAATCGCTTGCATTCCTATACACTAGAAATAAACATTTAGAAAATATAGTTGAGGCTGGGAACAGTGGCACACGCCTGTGATCCTAGCAGTTTGGGAGGCCAGGGCAGGAGGATTGCTTGAGCCCAGGAGTTCCAGACCAGCCTGGGCAACATGGTGAAACCCCATCTCTACAAAAAATAAAAAAATTAGCTGGGCATGGTGGCACACACCTGTGGTCCCAGCTTTGGAGGCCGAGGCAGGAGAATTGCCTGCACCCAGGAGTTGGAGGCTGCAGTGAGCTGTGATCATGCCACTGTGCTCCAGCCTGAGTGACAGAGTCAGACCCTGCCTCAAAAAGAAAAAAAGAAAAGAAAAGAAAAGAAAAAAAAGATCAGTGGTTGTCAGGGGCTGGAGGGAGGGAGGGATGAATAAACAGATCATGGAGGATTTCTAGGGCAGTGGAACTCTTCTGTATGATACTATAATGGTGGAAACATGCATTATACATTTGTCCAAACCAAACCCAAACCACAGAATGTAAAACACCAAGAGTAAATCCTAAAGCACACTATGGACTTTAGGTGATAGTGATGTGTCAATGTTAGTTCACTGATTGGAACAAATGTACCACTCTGGTGAGAGAGGGTGATAGTGGTAGAGATTGTGCATGCGTTGAGGAAAGGGATATACGGGAACTCTCTATACCTTCTGCTCAATTTTGCTGTGAACCTAAAACTGCACTAAAAAGTAAAAAATACCATAGCATCTACAACAGCAGCCAAAAACATAAGGACCTAGAAATAAATCTGGGAAGAATGATGGCAATAATTATAGTGATTACTGTGGCCTGCACCACTCCAAGTATGTTATGTACATGTCTAATCCTCAAAGCAGTCCCATGAAATCAATACCATTATTCCCAATGCTATCATTTGGCCGTAAAAGTTGATTCTGGAGACAAGTGCCATTTTCCCACAGTCAAACTCCTAAACAGAGCCAGGCCTTGGATGCATGCACTTGTCTCCAGAATCAACTTTTTTTTTCTTTTTTTTTTTTTTGAGACGGAGTTTCGCTCTTGTTGCCCAGGCTGAAGTGCAATGGCGGGATCTCGGCTCACCACAACCTCCACCTCCCAGGTTCTAGCTATTCTCCTGCCTCAGCCTCCTGAGTACCTGGGATTACAGTCATGTGCCACCAGGCCAGGCTAATTTTGTATTTTTAGTGGAGATGGAGTTTCTCCATGTTGGGCAGGCTGGTCTCAAACTCCCGACCTCAGGTTATCTGCCCGCGTTGGCCTCCCAAAGTGCTGGGATTACAGGTGTGAGCCACCATGCCCGGCCCAGAATCAACTTTTATGGCCAAATTATAGCATTCTGTGGAAAGATAGAGAAGGAGAACTAAGCAAATGGAGAGTTACACCACATTCCTCCATGTGAAGAGTCAATATCAGTAAGATATCGAGTCTCACTGGATGAATCTTAGATTCAGTGCCATTTCAGGCAAAGTTTTCAAAAGATTTCCTGAGGAACTTCACAAGTGGACTTTATTTATTTATTTTTTTGAGACGGAGTTTCACTCTTGTTGCCCAGGCTGGAGTGCAATGGTGTGATCTCGGCTCACCGCAACCTCCGCCTCCCGATTCTCTTGCCTCAGCCTCCTGAGTAGCTGGAATTACAGGCATGCACCACCACGCCCAGCTAATTTTGTATTTTTAATAGAGAAGGGGTTTCTCTATGTTGGTCAGGCTGGTCTGGAACTCCCAACCTCAGGTGATCCGCCTGCCTCGGCCTCCCAAAGTGCTGGAATTACAGGCGTGAGCCACCGTGCCCGGCCCACAAGTGGACTTTAAAATTAATCAAGAAGCGTAAAGGCCTAAGACAGTTCTTAAAACAAGTGAGGTAGAGGAAACTGCTCATAAGATTTCAGATTTATTATAAAGATGTAGTAACCAAGCAGTGTGATATTGTTGAAAGGAAACACAAACATCCCAAGGAAGGAAAAAGGGGAGTACCCAGAAATAGACCTGTCTAGAGCCACTGATCTTATGACAGAGATGGACAGTAGGTCAGTGGGAAAGCACGGATATTCACATAAATACCTGGAACAATCGGGTATCTATGAGGGAAAAATGTAATAGGACCCCTACTTTGCACTTTAATTTTTATTTTATTTTATTTTATTTTATTTTATTTTATTTTAGAGACAGAGTATTGCTCTGTCACCTAGGCTGAAGTGCAGTGGAACAAACATGGCTCACTGCAGCCTCAAACTCCTGGGCTCACGTGATCCTCCTGCCTCAGCCTCCAGAGTAGCTGGGATTACAGTCAAGCATCACCACACTCAGGTAATTTTATTTAAAATTTTTGTCTGTAGAGATGGGGGTCTTGCTATGTCGCCCAGGCTGATCTTGAACTCCTGGCCTCAAGGGATCCTCCTGCCACTGGGATTACAGGTGTGAGCCATCACACCTGGCCCCTACTTCACACTTTACATACCAATCAGTTTTAGAGGGATTGAAACGCAAATGTGAAATATTTGAAATATCATAGAAAATATCATAGAAGAAATTGCAAGGGAATAGCTTTATAAACTCAGGGTAGAAAAGAATTCCTTAAATTAGATATAACCACACCAACTGCCTAGGAAAGAATAATCTGGTTCATCTATATTCAAATTAAAAAGTTTTGTTAATCACAACATACCATTTTTTAAGTGAAACATACAACCCACGGAATGTTATTTGCAATGAAACCAAGAAAGCGCTAATCTCTGGGATATATATTGAGAGGAATAAGGCACATGGCATAAGAACACATATGCTGACACCATTTATATAAAGTTTAAATACTTGTAGAAATATTTATATATTTGTACTATATATTTAGTATATAGTATATATGTTATATACTATATATACTAGTACATAATATACATAACTTTAGTTATATATATAAGTATATAAAAATACATAGAATATATATATTTAGACTTCAGTATAGAACTGGGCCAATGGGAATGTCTAGCCAAGGAGCAGTGTGAGGGTCCTTGGGTGGAAATTGCTAAGAGGAAACATCAGGGGTAAGGGGCGTTCTGGCTAAACCGACCTAACAGGATTCTTGCTGAAGGCAGGCCAGGGGAATCAGACATCACACATCACCTGGGGGATGGTGGAAGATGAGGAACCAGATCAGATAGCAAGGGTGATCAGAGATTGAGGATAATCAGACACGGAGGATGGAGGGTTCATGCCACACTGACTTAGCCGGGCTCTTTGCTAAAACTGGGTTTTACAAGGAAGTGCGCAGATGTGCCAAGGAGAAGTTTCAGGGGCCTGAGTAAAATTTGGTCAAGCAAAGAATCTTCGTCAAGGGCACCCTCTGCACACCCAGAGTGCCTGGTGGCCAGTTCTCCTAATTCCGATTTCGCTAGGAACTGCAAATCTTCCAGCCCATCTCATTTTCAAAACTGCAGATAATTTTATGAGGGCTTAAAGGACAGGACCTGTATCAGGTGCCTAGATGGTTGCTGGCATTTTACGTTTTTGTTTTTTGTTTGTTACTTAGAGATAGGTTCTCTGTTGCCCAGGCTGGAGTGCAGTGGTGTGATCATAGCTCACTGCAGCCTCACTTGCTCATTCACAGAGCCTATCCCCCTCCCCGAGCAAACTAAGGCATTCATTGGTGCAGCTCTCTCAGGATCCCTCTAGTCTGTAGTTGGCCAAGTGTGATCCCAACCCCAATGTCAAGCCCATACCTTCATAGCGACCAGTGTCAGCCTAATGGGGGCCTTGGGTGCTGCAAAGAGGTGCACTTGCTGTCACTAGAGGTATGTGTAACCTTGTCTTTCACACACCTTCTATTAGGAAAAGCTGAGTGTTGCAACCCAAGGGGCATGAGGAGGGTATCTCCTAGCCCCCACCATGGTTTCTAAATCACACTAAAGGGCTGGGCTCAGTGGCTCATGCCTATAATCCCAGCACTTTGGGAGGCTGAGGCAGGTGGATCACTTGAGGTCAGGAGTTGAAGACCAGCCTGGCCAACATGGTGAAACCCCGTCTCTACTTAAAAAAAAAAGCACGAAAATTAGCTGGCTGTGGTGGCACATGCCTGTAATTACAGCTACTTGGGAGGCTGAGGCGGGAGAATCACTTGAACCTGGCAGGTGGAGGTTACAGTAAGCTGAGATCGTGCCACTGCACTCCAGCCTGGGTGACAGAGCGAGACTCTGTCAAATAAATAAATAAAAATAAACAAACAAATCCCATTAAAGCATACAGAGCCTCATGGAGAAATGGCTGCTTCCAGAGTTGGGGTAGGGAAAGACAAGATGAGCCTGGAACATTTTGTGCCACAGAGTAAAGAAGTACTCAAAGAACGATGGGCCCATGTCAAAATAATACAGGAGCCAGTTAGAAGGGACTCTCACTAGGCCAAATCTGGAGAAAATAAATACATAATTACAGGACTTCCAGTCCTGGCCAGGGTGGCATAGTCCCATTCCTCCTGAGTCCTCCCTCTTATAACTAAAAATCCATGTACACAACCCAACAAACAAGCAAAGGAAGACTCTGAAAGGTGGGAAGAAGGTGAACTGCCTAGTGACCTCGGGACTTGAGGAACAACATGGCAGCGAGTTTCCTCAGCTCCCTTACTGCCTCCCACATATCCCGGACAAGGAGCTACAGAAGCCTCCTGGGCTCAAGCAATCCTCCCACCTCAGCCTCCCAAGCGCCTGGCACCACAGGTGCACACCACCACACCCACTAATTTTCTATTTTTTGTAGATATGGGGCCTCACTGTGTTGTCCAGGCTGGTCTTGAATTCCTGGGCTCAAGAGATCCTCCCACATCAACCTCCCAAAGTGTTGGGATTACAGGCATGAGCCACCATGCCCGGCCCCAATGCAATTCTTATCAAAATGCCAGTGAAATTTTTTGCAGACCAACTTATTCTAAAATTTACATGGAATAATCCACATAAAGTGGATCATATGGTGGAAGGAATCACTTTACTCAATATTAAGGTTTACCATATAACCACAGTAATCAAGACAGTATGGTATTGGAGAAGGGATAGACACATAGACCAATGGAACAGAATAGAGAACCCAGAAATAGACCCATACCAATGTGCCCAACTGATTTTTTTGATTTTTATTTTTAATTTAATTTAATTTAATTTTTTTTTTTTAGACACAGGGTCTCACTCTGTCACCTAGGCTGGAGTGCAATGGCATGATCACAACTCACTGTAGCCTTGACCTCCTGGACTCAGGCAATCCTCCCACCTCACCCTCCTAAGTAGCTGGGACTACAGGTGTTTGGCACCACACCTGGCTATTTTTTTTTTTTTTAATTTTTGGTAGAGATGGGGTCTTGCTAGGTTGTCCAGGTTACCAACTGAGTCTCACTCTGTCACCCAGCCTGGAGTGCAGTGGTGTGATCACAACTCACTTCAGCCTTGACGTCCAGGACTCAGGTGATCCTCCCACCTCAGCCTCCCAAGTTGCTGGTACTATATGCACACACCACCATGCCTGGCTAATTTTTTTATTTATTGTAGAGACGGAGTTTTGCCATGTTGCCCGGGCTGGGCTGCCAACTGATTCTTGACAAAGGTACAAAAGTAATTCAGTGGAACAAATAATGCTGGAGCCATAGGACATCCAATAGCAAAAACAAACAAACAAAAACCAAAAAAGGAACCTGCACCTAAATCACACTTAGTACAAAAATTAACTCCAAATGGATGGATCATTGACTTAAATGTGAAGTGTAAAACTATAATGCTTCTAGGGAAAAACCTAGGACAGTATCTTTGGGATTAGGGCTAGGCAAAAAGAATTTAGAAGACAAAAAACACAATTCATAAAAAGGAAATTTGATTATTAGAAACTTTTGCTCTGTGAAAAGACAAGCTATAGGCTGTGAGAAAATATTTGTAAACGACATATTTGACAAAAGGCTAGTATCTAGAATATAAAAAAGAACTCTCAAAACCCAACAGTAAAGAAGCAAACAATCCCTTTAGAAAATGGGCAAAAGATGCAAAGAGACATTTCACTGAATGGAATGTACAGATGGCAAATATGCACATGAAAAGATGTTCAATATCACTCACCATTAAGAAAATGCAAATTAGGCTGGGTGTGGTGGCTCACGCCTGTAATCCCAGCACTTTGGGAGGCCGAGGTGGGCAGATCACCTGAGCTCAGGAGTTCGAAACCAGCCTGGCCAACATGGTGAAACCCTGCCTCTACTAAAAATAGAAAAATTAGCCCGGCATGGTGGTGTACACCTGTAGTCCCAGCTACTGGGGAAGCTGGGGCAGGAGAATTGCTTGAACCCAACAGGCAGGGGTTGTAGTGAGCCAAGATCACGTCATTGCACTCCAGCCTGGGCAACAGAGTGAGACTCCGTCTCAAAAAAGAGAAAAAAGAAAAAGAAAAAAAAAGAAAAGAAAATGCAAATTAAAACCACAATCAGTTATCAGTCATACATACTTATCAGAATGGCTAAAATTTAAAAAAAAAAAATACAGTGACAATGCCAGATGCTGGCCAGGATGCAGAGAAACCAGATCACTCATGCATGGCAGGTGGGAATATAAAATGGTCCCGACAGTCTGGCAGTTTCTTACAAACTAAACATGCAATTACCATATAACCTAGCAATTGCACTCTTGGGCAGTCATCCTTGAGAAATGAAAACCTATATTCACATAAAAACCTGTACATTAATGTTCATAGCAGCTATGTTAGAAATAATGAACGACTGGAAACAACCCAGACATTCTTCAATAGGCGGATGGTTAAACAAACCATGGTACATCCATACTGTGGAATACTATTCAACAAGAAAAAGGAACAAGATGGGCTGGGTGCAGTGGTCATGCCTGTTATCTCAGCACTCTGGGAGGCCAAGGTGGGTGGATCACTTGAGCCCAGGAGTTCGAGACCAGCCTGGGCAACATGGCAAAACCCCGTCTCTACAAAAAATACAAAAATTACCCTGGTGTGGTGGTTTGCACTTGCAATCCCAGCTATTTGGGAGGTTGATTGAGGTGGGAGGATCATTTGAGCCTGGGAGGCGGAGGTTGCAGTGAGCCATGATCGAGCCACTACGCTCCAGCCTGAGTGACAGAGTGAGACCCTGTTTCAAAAAAAGAAAAAAAAAATGGTACAAAATGTTGATACATGCAACAACTTGGATGAATCTCCAGGGAACTATGCTGAGTGAAAAAAGTCAAATCCAACAGGTCACATATTGTATAACTCAAGTTCTATAACAGTCATGAAATGACAACATTCTAGAGATAGAGAACGGATTAGTGTCAGGGATTAGGAACGTGGAGGGGATAGATGGCAGGCACAAGGGTAGCAGGTGTGGTTGTGAAAGGGCAACAGGAGACATCCCAGGGTTGTGTCAATGGCCACATCCCGGTTGTGATATTGTGCTGTTGTTCTAGAAGGTGTCACCATTGGAGGAAACTGGGTGAAGGGCACATAGGATCTCTCTGTATTATTCTTGCGATTGCATGGGAATTGACACTGATCTCAAAATCAAAGTTTTAAAAATGTGCAGCTCACCTAGGATGATTGTGTAACTGGTTTAGACCATGGCTACATAGAAGTAACCAGAGAGTGGTGAGAACAAGGTGGGGCAGGAAGGAATCTTCTGGACACAGAAGAGAACAACAAGCAAGAACATGGTGGTGGGAGCCACACTGTCTGGGTTCGAATCTTGGCTCTGGCCCACACTTGTGCTGTGGCCCTGGCTAAGTTACTGCCTTCCTCCGAGCCTCAGTTTTCTTATCTGTGAAATGTAGGTGAGTTCATATGTGGAATTGCTTAGGACAGCACCTGATACAGAGCTAGCACTCAAGGGTTTGTTATTCTTTCTATCATTTCACCTAGGAAGGATGTGCTCAACTGGAAATGCTAGGTGGACTTCTTAGAGTAACACCATAAAATCCATCATGTGAATGTTTAGCTCATGAGAATTTCACTCTTCATGCTCTGGTGTAACTAACATATATTTTACATACTCACTTGTATGACTATTCAGATCTGCTGCAGTACTTCATTCTTCACTATCCCAATTTATGTGATGAAAAGAATATAAATTTTTTAAAATAAAAAATAACCTATAACTCATAGAATAAAATAGGGAACCATGAGTCCATACTGATATAAATACATGAATGCATTGAAAATTTGATGAGGAACAGGATGTTTACAAGATCTCAAAGTGCCTTTCCGCAAACTACTGATTTTTTAAAATAATTTTAATGTATAATGTTATCATTTCAACATGTAATCAATATAAAAGTTGAGATAAGGCTGGGTGCAATGGCTCACATGTGTAATCCCAGCACTTTAGGAGGCCGAGGTGGGTGGATCACCTGAGGTCAGGAGTTCGAGACCAGCCTGGCCAACATGGTGAAACCCTGTCTCTACTAAACCTACAAAAAAAATTAGCTGGGCATGGTGGTGGGCACCTGTAATCCTGGCTACTTGGGAGGCTGAGGCAGGAGAATTGCTTGAACCCAGGAGGCAGAGGTTGCAGTGAGCCGAGATTGTGCCATTGCACTCCAGCCTGGGCAACATGAGCGAGACTCTGTCTCAAAAAAAAAAGATGGTTTCCCTTATATCTTTAGGTCTTCGATGTGAAGCCTCCTGTGTCACATAAAACAATAATCAAATAAATTTGTCATGCTTTTCTCTTGTTAACCAGTCTTTGTTATAGGGATGTCAGTCATGACTCTTATGATGAGTAAGGAAAGGGATCATCCTCTTTCTGCCCCTACACTAATTTACAGGAAAATAATTATTTTCCTTATCATATATATATAAATTATTTGTGATTAATATATTCAATGTAATATACGAGTAGATGCAGCTAAAGTGTCTGAGAATAGTTTGTTTCATCATCAAAGTGATTCAAAACTATTCAGTAATGTTTTTACCCAACACTTTTACCCAATAAATAGCTAAAAAAAAAAAAAAAAACCAAAAAACCCCTACATATTACAGTTATTTCCCTTCCATTCTGTTTGCTCAAAGCCAGAGAGCAAAATTTACTGGTATTATTAATTATTTTAAATGGCTCTTCTCTTACAAACTTAATATGAAGGCGATGAAAGGCTTTCTCTGCCTTTCCAACTTGGAGTTTTTGATGCCAAAATAGCATATATCAGGTTTTGTTTGTTTGTTTGTTTGTTTTTTTTTGGGGGGACGGAGTTTTGCTCTTGTTGCCCAGGCTGGAGTGCAATGGCGTGATCTCGGCTCACCACAACCTCTGTCTCCTGGGTTCAAGTGATTCTCCTGCCTCAGCCTCCCGGGTACCTGGGATTACAGGCATGTGCCACCAGGCCAGGCTAATTTTGTATTTTTAGTAGACACAGGGTTTCACCATGTTGGCAGGCTGGTCTCAAACTCCTGACCTCAGGTGATCTGCCCACCTCGGCCTCCCAAAATGCTGGGATTACAGGCGTGAGCCACCATGTCCACTCATATTTCATAATTTCAAGGTGGTGTGGCTTATCTCTATTCACAAAATATCCTGGCATTGTTCTGTTTTTGTACTGATTAGCTTAATTGCCTGTTCTATGGCATTTTCTTCCTCTACATCTTACTACTTAAAAAGTGCAGATATAGGCTGGGTGCGGTGGCTCACGCCTGTAATCCGAGCACTTTGGGAGGCCGAGGCAGGTGGATCACTTGAGGTCAGCAGTTTGAGACCAGCCTGACCAACATGGTGAAACCCAGTCTCTACTAAAAATACAAAATTAGCTGGGGTGGTGGCGCATGCCTGTAATCCCAGCTACTTGGGAGGCTGAGGCAGGAGAATTGCTTGAACCCAGGAGGCGGAGGTTGCAGTGAGCCGAGATCGCGCCACTGCACTCCAGCCTGGGCAACAAGAGTGAAATTCCGTCTCAAAAAGCAAAACAAAACAAAAAGTGCAGACATTTATTTTTACTTATTTATTTAAAATTTTTCTTTAGCGATGGGGTGATATAGTTTGAATATATGTCCTTGCCAAAGCTCATGTTGAATTGTAATCCCCAGTGTTTGAGGTGGGGCCTGGTGGGAGGTGATTGGGTCATGGGGGCAGATCCTTCATGGCTTGGTGCTGTCCTCATGATAGTGAGTGGGTTTACTTCAAGAGATATTTGGTTGTTTAAAGTGTGTGGCACCTCCCCACCCTTTGCTCTCGCTCTGCCATGTAAGATACCTGTTCCCACTTTGGCTTCCGCCATGAGTAAAAGCTCCTTGAGGCCTCCCCAGGCTCCTTCCTGTACAGTCCTGTACAAAACTGTGAGCCAATTAAGCCTGTTTTCTTTATAAATTACCCAGTCTCAGGTATTTCTTTATAGCAATGCAAGAATGGCCTAATTCACGGACAGAGTCTCCCTCTGTTGCCCAGGCTGGTGTAGTGGCTCCGTCTCGGTTCATTGCAACCTCTGCCTCCCAGGTTCAAGCAATCCTCCTGCCTCAGCCTCTGGAGTAGCTGAGATTACAGGTGCTAGCCACCATGCCCAGTTAAGTGCAATATTTAAAGGGTTCTGAAATTTTTCTTCCTTTGAAAGCTTTCATTAACTGAGAACTTCAAAGTGCTATTTTCCTGAGAAAGTCAAATAACTTTCAATTATTTCTAGGGTCCCCTAGTAGTTACGTGGGGAAATAAAAAAGAAAATTCAATATCTATCTTACTCCTCATGCCAAAGTAAATTCCATCTGGATAGAAGCTTTAAATGTAAAATAAAAAATCAAAATAAAACCAATCAACAAACTTGGGAGTATTACATTAAAACAAGGGATTTTTTTTTTTTTTTTTTTGGAAACAGAGTCTTGCTCTGTTGCCCAGGCTGGAGTGCAGTGGCTTAAGCTCAGCTCACTGCAACTTCCGCCTCTCGAGTTCAAGCAATTCTCCTGCCTCAGCCTCCCAAGTAACTGGGACTACAAGTGCCCACCACCGCGCCCAGCTAATTTTTTTTTTTTTTTTTTTTTTTTTTTTTGGTATTTTTAGTAGAGACGGGGTTTCACCATGTTGCCCAGGCTGGTCTCAAACTCCTGAGCTCAGACAATCCACCTGCCTCGGCCTCCCAAAGTGCTAGGATTACAGGTGTGAGCCACTACGCCCAGCCAGGGAAAATATTTTTATAATTGACAAATTGGAAGTCATGAAAAAAATTGATGAATTAGGCCCCCTAAAATTTTAATTCTTTGCATGTGCTTTGGTACATTTTGCTGATCTTATACCAAGATAATTTTTTTAAGGAAAATGAGATCAGTGAGTACTTGCTCTGCAAGCTATTTTTATTCACTTGGCAATAAAATAATGGCATCTTTCCAAGTGAGTTCATTTGTTTTAATGGATGTATTAGTATCTCATTATATAAAAGTCTATATTTAGATATTACCCTCTTCTCTTTTGTTAATATCTTAACTAACTGGGTTATATGAGGAGCAAAGAATGAGCCCACACCAACACCAACACCAACCAGTAACGTCTAAAGGTTCTAATCGAAGGGTTCCCAGCACCTAAACCAATGGTTTCACGACATTCTCTGCTTCAACATGTAGCTAGAGACAAGTGATTCTGAGAAGAAAACTGCCGAATCACAGAACAATTTTACACTACTCCAGGTGGATAGAAAGTTTAATATTTAAAAACAACAGGCTGGGTGCGATGGCTCATGCCTGTATCCCAGCACTTTGGGAGACCGAGGATGGAAGATCACTTGAGCCCAGGAGTTTGGGACCAGCCTGGGCAACATAGAGAGATCCTCGTCTTTACAAAGATAATAAAAAATATTAGCGAAGTGTGGTGGTGCACACCTGTAGTCCCAGCTACTGGTGGGGGAGCTGAGGTGGTGGTGGGGCTCCAGTTGGTGGGGGGGATGTTGAGGTGAGAGGATGGCTTGAGCCCATGAGTTCAAGGCTGCAGTCAGCTATGACAGCGCCACTGCACTCCAGTCTAGGTGACAGAGCGAGACCTTGTCCCAAAATAATAATAATAATAATAATAATAATAATAAAACAAAAAACAAAAGTTCATTTAGATTTTGAAGATAATAAACTTATGAATGTTAAAAATTACACAGTTTTCTTTCCAGAGTGATGATAAAAGTGTACTATTTGAGTCATTAACTCTTTTTTTTTTTTTTTTTTTTAAGAGAGTCTCTGTCGAGCAGGATGGAGTGCAGTGGCACGATCTCAGCTCACTGAAACATCCACCTCCAGAGTTCAAGCAATTCTCTTACCTCAACCTCTGGAGTAGCTGGTATGACAAGTGTGCACCACCACCCACCTCAGCCTCTCAAAGTGCTGGGATTACAGGCGTGAGCCACTATGCCCGGCCCATTTTAGTCATTAACTTTTAAAAATAAACTTCACACATCAGTACATCTCAGATGTTTATAACAAAAAGGAGGGTGGACGTGTGTGTAGGGGGGTGAGCTTTCTGATTTGACCACCTCAATATTGTATCTGCCAAGCAGTTTCCAACTTGTATCAAGTCAAATGAGTACTTAGTTGTTTTCTTTGGTTCTTGGAATATTTCCCCTACATTCTCCATGGCTTGGTTCTTTCCAGAAAATTCCCTGGATGGAATTTTCCACATAGCCCAGCAGAGGGCCCCGTATTCTGAGTGACAGTCAGGCATACACAGAAGACACTGCAGACACCAGTCAGCAAATCAGGAACGAGAATTTCTCTCCTCCCAGGCTCCAGCCAAAGGGCTCTCAGGTTCCAGTTGCAGCCGGTCAGCTAACGACTGACGGTGTCTGCGCTTCCTTTTGGTCTAGAAACTACAAATAGTTTCTAAGAATACCCAGTGGCTCTGGAAAAGATTTCCATCATGTGAATGAGCCTGCACGTATTTTATATTACAGCTTTTACTCCCCTCAGATTCCTATTCTCATTTTAAAATGTATTTAAAAGATACAGAGACATATAAAGGCTTCAGAAAAGAAATGCATTAAAAAGGAATATATCGCAACGGTAAATTACTAAAGAGATTATGGCTTATTTCGCTCCATTCTTTAATTTCCCAGATTTTACACCATTATTGTGTTTCCTTTGTTTTGAATATTCTCTTTTCAAAAAGAGAAAATATAGTTTGAAAAAGCAGCTGAGTGCGGTGGCTCATGCCTTGAATCCCAGCACTTTGGGAGGCCGAGGTGGGTGGATTATTTGAGGTCAGGAGTTCAAGACCAGCCTGGCCAACACGGTGAAACCCTCTCTCTACAAAAATACAAAACTTAGCTGGGCATGGTGTCGGGCGCCTGTAATCCGAGCTACTTGGGAGGCTGAGGAACGAAAATTGCTTGAACCTGGGAGGCGGTGGTTGCAGTGAGCTGAGATCGTGCCACTGCACTCCAGCCTGGGCGACAGAGCGAGACTCTGTCTCAAAAAAAAAAAAAAAAAAAAAAGAAAAAGGAAGAGACAGGAAGTAAATATATGTCTAAAAAACACTTGGAGCAATTTTTTAAAATCTGTATTAAAAGAATTTTTAGAACATAAGTGGGTGCTTATGTGTAAAATAATATATAAGACAGTGATTTATTTAGCCTATATATAACTGATCATTTTAACCCTTGTAGCCAAAAAGTAGAAGCACCCACTTATGTGCAGAGGGTACAGATATCTTTTCCAGAAAGAAATGAAAAAAAGTGCACCATGAAGTGCCGTTATTTTTATCTTGATTTCAAGGAGGAGGAGGAGACCCTGTCTGATGACTTTCTGTCATTAAAGTATATTTTGAATGAAAGGATCATTTACCCATTTATTCCACAAATATTTAGAGATTCGGGTACTTTTCATATCATGAACTCCCTAACCCTCTGAAGAAAAAGGGACCTCATCTAGATCACAAGTCCTTCTTCTTAGGAAACTGGAACTGTTACTATCACTCCAACCCCAGCTGTCACTTGGCTAAGCTCCACTCATTCTTTGGTCCTCCAACTATTCTTCAGGGAGATCTCATCTCCCTGGACCTTAACTGGCCTCTGCCCTCTGGGCATTGCCTTCCTCAGTACCCGTGGATGGGCCCAGTCATCAAACCCATTGCAGACACGGAGGGCTTCCCTAAACTGTGAGTGCAAAGAAGGGCCAGGAAACCCTTGAGTCAAACCTGCTGACATGGAAGGCCTACGTACATATATGTGGACATACAGAATAAGTATGTTTGTAGGCATTCTTTAGCTCCAAGATAGGGGATTTCTTGTCTTTTCCACCATATTTTATTTTGCATTTTAAAATGCTTATTTTGTGCCAGGCGTGGTGGCTCATGCTTGTAATCCCAGCACTTTGGGAGGCCAAGGCGGGCAGATCACTTGAGGTCAGGAGTTTGAGACCAGGCTGGCCAACATGGTGAAACCCCATCTCTACTAAAAATACAAAAATTAGCCAGGTGTGGTGGCAAGCTCCTGTAGTCCCGCTACTCGGGAGGCTGAGGCACAATCTCTTGAACCCAGATGGCGCAGGTTGCAGTGAGCCAAGATCGCACCACTGCACTCCAGCCTGAGCGACAGAGCGAGACTTTGTCTCAAATAAAATAAAATAAAATAAGGCTGGGCGTGGTGGCTCACACCTGTAATCCCAGCACTCTGGGTGGATCATGAGGTCAGGAGATCGAGACCACCCTGGCTAATATGGTGAAACCCCATCTCTATTAAAAATACAAAAATTAGCCAGGCGTGGTGGTGTGTGCCTATAATCCCAGCTACTTTGGAGGCTGAGACAGGAGAATTCCTTGAACGTGGGAGGTGGAGGTTGCAGTGAGCCAAGATCATGCCATTGCACTCTAGCCTGGGTGACAAAGCGAGACTCTGCCTCTAAATAAATAAATAAATAAATAAATAAATAAATAAAATCCGCTTATTTTGAAATAATTTCAAACAGAAAACTTGTAGGAATAGAACAAAGAACTGTATATCTTCTATCCAGATTCCTCACTTGCTAAAATTTTACCCTGTATGCTTTTGTTTAGAGATAGTCTCCCTGTGTCGTCTAGACTGGGGTGCAGGGGTGTGATCACAGCTCATCGCAGCCTCAACCTCCGGGGCTCAAGAGATCTTCTCACCTCAGCTTCCCAAGTAGCTGGGACCACAGGCAGGCAATCACCACACCCAGCTAATTTTTAATTTTTTTGTAGAGACAGGATCTTGCTCTGTTGCCCAGGCTGGTCTTGAAATCCTGGGCTCAAGCAATCCTTCCACCTTGGCCTCCCAAATTGCTGGGATTACAGGTGTGAGCCATTGCACTCAGCTGCTAGTTTTCTTAATTAAAAGTGATGTAGGTAACCTGTAAATAAAGGATTAAAAATTTAGATGTTCTAAAATAGACAGAAGAAATTAGCTATTAAGCCATGAAAAGACTCAGATGATATTTAAATGAATATTGTTAAGTGAAAGAAGCCAGTTTAAAAGGTTAAATACTGTGATTCCAAGTATATGACATTTTTGGAAAAGGTGAAACTAATGAGGGAATAAAAGATCAGTGGAAGGCTGGGCACGATGGCTCATGCCTGTAATCCCAGCATTTTGGGAGGCTGAGGTGGGAGGATCACTTGAGGCCAAGACTTCAAGACTAGCCTGGGCAACATAGTGAGACTCCATCTCTATAAAAAATAAATAAAAAATTGGTGGTTGCTTGGGGTTCCAGGGAAGGGATGGAAATTTTTAGTTTTATTAATAACTTGTAAATATTAATATATGTGGTATGTGGCTTCTATTTGGATTCTTACTTCAGGACCTGCTAGGGGTGGGCTTGGAATATTGCATAGATGGGCCGGGTGCTGTGGTTCACGCCTGTAATTCCAGCACTTTGGGAGGCTGAGGTGGGCGGATCACGAGGTCAGGAGTTCAAGACCAGCCTGGCCAACATAGTGAAACCCCATCTCTACAAATACAAAATAATACAAATACAAAAATACAAAAAAAAAATTAGCTGGGCATGGTGGCGGGCGCCTATAGTCCCAGCTACTTGGGAGGCTGAGGCAGGAGAATTGCTTGAACCTGGGAGGTGGAGGTTGCAGTGAGCCAAGATCACGCTACTGCACTCCAGCCTTGGCGATAGAGCGAGACTGTCAAAAAAAAAAAAAAGAACATTGCATAGATGTTCTTCTTAAAGAAAAGCAAGTTTGAAGGAACTTGTTCCACCAGATGTCAGAGCATATATAACTTAGCACAGCGTGGTACTGCTGCAGGGATAGACAAGCAGATAAATGAAGCTGGATGGAAGGCACAGCAGCATGCCCAGCATGGACCCTTGGTCTGTGATCAAGGTGTTATTACAGAGCAATGGGGAAGGGCAGACCTTTCAAAACAATGGTTCTCAGCTGGGTGAGGTGGCTCATGCCTGGAATCCCAGTGCTTTGGGAGGCTGGGGCAGGAGGATTGTTTGAGGCCAGGAGCTCAAGACCAGCCTTGGCAACATGGCAAAACCCTGTCTCTACAAACAATAAGAAAATTACCTGGGTGTGGTGGCGTGTACCTGTAGTCCCAGCTACTCAGGATCCTGAGGTGGGAGGATCACTTGAGCCCAGTTGTTCAAGGTTATAGTGAGCTATGATTGCACTGCTGCACTCCAGCCTGGGTGACAGAGTGAGATCCTGTCTAAAAAGAAAAAAAAAAAAAAAAGGCCGAGCGCGGTGGCTCACGCCTGTAATACCAGCACTTTGGGAGGCAGAGGTGGGCGGATTACGAGGTCAGGAGATCGAGGCCATCCTGGCTAACACTGTGAAACCCCGTCTTTACTAAAAAATACAAAACAAAATTAGCCGGGCGTGGTGGCGGGCGCCTGTAGTCCCAGCTACTCGGGAGGCTGAGGCAGGAGAATGCCATGAACCCAGGAGGCGGAGCTTGCAGTGAGCCGAGATCGCGCCACTGCACTCCAGCCTGGGCGACAGAGCGAGACTCCGTCTCAAAAAAAAATAAAAAAAGAAAAAAAGATTCTGAGCCCAATTGCATATCTATAGGGAAAAGAAAACCACTAAAATTCGTTCCCTATTGCACACTATCCACCAAACATCACCTCACAGGATATTATAGATCTGAACGTGAAAGGCAGAACTAGGCCCAGCATGGTGGCTCATGCCTGTAATCCCAGCACTTAGGGAGGCTGAGATGGGGGAATCACTTGAGCTCAGGAGTTCAAGACCAGCCTGGGCAACATAGTGAGACCTCATCTCTACTGAAAATTAAAAAATTAGCTGGGCCTAGTGGCACACACCTGTAGTCCCAGCTACTCAGGAGGCTGAGGCACCAGAATCGCTTGAACCTGTAAGGCAGAGGTTGCAGTGAACCATGACTGCACCACTGCACTCTAGCCTGGGTGACAGAGTGAAACAGTATCTCAGAAAAAAAAAAAAAAAGAGAGAGAGAAAGAAAGAAAGAAAGAAAGAAAGAAAGAAAGAAAGAAAGAAAGAAAGAGAAAGAAATAAAGAAAGAAAGGCAGAACTAACTATAAAGCCTTTAGTAAATAATGGAGTTTTTGTAAATGAATATAAAAAGAAGAAACGCAATGGAAAAGAATAACTATCGGCAACTCACAATGAAGGAAGTTCAGATGACATCTAAACATGTGAAAAAGGGCTCTGTCTCATTAGAAACAAGGAAATTGCACATTAAAACCACAATAAGATTGTCAAACATGATTGGGAGCGGGTGGCTCACGCCTGTAATCCTAGCACTTTGGGAGGCCGAGGCGGGTGGATCAAGAGGTCAGGAGATTGAGACCATCTCGGCCAACATAGTAAAACCCCATCTCTACTAAAAATACAAAAATTTGCTGGGCGTGGTGGCACGTGCCTGTAATCCCAGCTACTCAGGAGGCTGAGGCAGGTGAACTAGGGAGTCAGAGGTTGCAGTGAGCCAAGATTGCACCACTGTACTCCAGCTTGGCAACAGAGCCAGACTCCATCTCAAAAAAAAAAAAAAAAAAAAGATTGCCAAACATGTAAAAGTCTGATGGAACTGTCAATAGGTGTATTGTCATTGGAAACAGCTTGGCGATATCTATTAACTTTAAAGATACACACTCTCTGTCAGCCAGAGATGCAAACACATGTCCAACCAAGCCTAAGGAGGCATCTCTTTACTATGTGGGTCATGCCCGTGCAGGATTTCTCTAAATATTTTAGTTGGTGCACAGATCTTAAACCCCAGTCATTTGACCTGTGGGAGCCCATTTCTAACATCCACAAGCTAATAACAAGCACTAATGTTGCAAATGAAAAGACATTTAAAATGCTCATTTTACAAATTATCAAAGCCTCCAGTGTTGCATGGTAGATCAACAACCATTAGTAGCCTTCCACAGTGAGACCTTTCTTTTTTTTTTGAGACTGAGTCTCACTCTGTCACATAGGCTGGAGTGCAGTGGCATGATCTTGAGTCACTGCAACCTCCGCCTCCCGGGTTCCAGTGATTCTCCTGCCTCAGCCTCTCGAGTAGCCGGGATTACAAGCATGAGCCACCATGCCTGGCTAATTTTTGTATTTTTAGTAGAGACGGGGTTTTACCATGTTGGCCAGGCTGGTCTCGAACTCCCGGCCTCAAGTGATCCACTCGCCTGGGCCTCCCAAAGTGCTGGGATTACAGGCATGAGCCACTGCGCCCAGCCTACAGTGAGACCTTTCTGATCAAATGTTAGCTCACTGTCCAAGGTTAGGAACTCCCAATTAGAATGACTTGTCCTCAGGTGTCAATTAAGACCAACCTACCTGAGGTAGACACTCTGATGTGCCTCCTGGATCCCACTTCAAGCAGGAGCTTGTTTTCCCAGCACTGGCAGTGCTGTGAGCAGATAGCTCTCAGTTGCCAGCCCCTTCAGGAGTGGCCTTAGCTGCAGAAAGCCTCCTTGTGCAAGGGCATACCCTTCCCAGGGCAGCCTACATCCATAACTGATCAATGAGGGGATATGAAGGCCTGGTCACCTTCAGCCAGCTCAAGAAATCTCTGATGGACCTAGCTCCAGAGCTTTCCTGAAGGATCATCCAAGGCTGTGCTAGGGACTGTATCATAGCTGTATGGTCCCTCTGTCCAATCCTACCTCTTCCGCTTCCTTTCACATGCATTGATAGCAAGAATGCTCGCTAGTAAACAGTCTGTGCGCTCAACTCCATCGCAGAGCCGGCTGGTTAGAGAAACCAAACTCCCAGCACTTTGGAAGGCCAAGGCGGGTGGATCACTTGTGGTCAGGAGTTCGAGGCCAGCCTGGCCAACAGGGTGAAACCCCATCTCTACTAAAAATACAAAATTAGCCATATGTGGTGTTGAGGGCCTGTAATCTCAGCTACTTGGGAGGCTGAGGCAGGAGAATCGCGTGAACCCAGGAGGCAGAGGTTGCAGTGAGCTGAGATCATGCCACTGCACTCTAGCCTGGGTGACAGAGCAAGACTCCGTCTCATCTTTACTAAACATACAAAAATTATCCGGGCCTGGTGGCACGCACCTATAGTCCCAGCTGCGCAGGAGATAGAGGTCGCAGTGAGCCAAGATCGCACCACTGCACTCCAGCCTGGCCGACAGAGCAAGACTCCGTGTCAAAAAAAAAAAAAAAAAAGAGGCTTTGAGGCCAGATGCAATGGCTCACGCCTATAATCCCAACACTTTTTGGGAGGCTGAGGTAGGAGGATCGCTTGAGCCCAGGAGTTTGAGATCAGCCTGGGCAACATAGGGAGACCCTGTCTCTACCAAAAAAAAAAAAGTAATCGTGGTGGGGGGTGGCACGTGCCTTGTAATCCCAGCTACTCAGGAGGCTGAGATGGGAGGGTCACTTGAGCCCAGAAGTTTGAGGCTGCAGCAAGCCATGATCGTGCCACTGCCCTCCAGTCTGGGTGACCAGAGTGAGACCCTGTCTCAAAAAAGAAAGAAAGAAACTTTGGCCAGAATTATATCATTACTTTGAGAAAAGCACCCAAGGTATTGGTTTTGCGGATTGTGCAGTCATTAAGAAAAGGAACAGGCACTTCTGCTTCTTGCCAAAATCAAGTAACAGGGACCAAATGTAACTTCCCATCTGAAACAGCCAAAAAATCCCAGACTATATAAGTGAAACAAAGGTTTTAAAGACACTGGATATCAGGCAATGAAGGACAGTGGCCCCTGAGAAATGGGAAATAAACAAGGTGAGCCCTATGACTGTCCCAGCTCACTGCTGTGATAAGGGATAGAGTTTCCAGGCCATAGCACAGGGAGGAGGAATTGAGGTAAAACCTGGTAGACTTCTTGAATCGAAGAAATTTTTTTGTTATAATATTGTACTATAGTTTTGCAATATGTTATTATGGGGGAAACTTGGCAAAAGGATACACTAATTTCTCTGTGTTCTTTTTTTTCCTCAATGGGAACGTGGGGGTGGGGACAGGGTCTTGCTCTGTTGCCCAGGCTGGAGTACAGTGGTATGATCACACCCACTGCCGCCTTGACCTCCTGGGCTCAATCGGATCTTCCCACCTCAGCCTCCTGAGTAGCTGGGACTACAGGTGTGTGCCATTGGGAAAAATACACTGTATTAACACCAGTGGGAAGAAAGCTGGGGTAGCTATATAAATATCAATTTAGATTCCAGAGCAAAAAAATATGGAAAAGAAGGCCATTCCATAATGATAAAGCAGTCAATTAATCAAGAGAACATAACAATGCTAAACACTTATGTACCTGGCCAGGCGTGGTGGCTCACACCTGTAATCCCAGCACTTTGGGAGGCCAAGATAGGTGGATCACCTGAGGTCAGGAGTTCGAGACCAGCCTGGCCAACATGGTGAAACCCCGTCTGTGCTAAAAATACAAAAATTAGCCAGGTGTGGTGGTGCATACCTGTAGTCCCAGCTACTTGGGAGGCTGAGGCAGGAGAATCGCTTGAATCCAGGAGGCAGAGGTTGCAGTGAGCCAATATCACGCCACTGCACTCCAGCCTCGGTGACAGAGTGAGACTCAGTCTCAAAAAAATAAAAATAAAAAATAAGACACTTATGTACCTAAAACAGAGCTTCAAATTACATGAAGCAAAGCCAACAGAATTGCAGGGAGAAATAGGTTTCAATTCCCCTCTTTCAAAAGCTGATAGAGCAAGTAAGCTAAAAAAAAGTCGACAAGGATTTAGTTGATGTGAACAACATTGTATTAGTTTGCTAGGGCTACCATAACTAAATACCACAGACTGAATGGCTTAAACAACAGAAATTTATTTTCTTCTAATTCTAAAGCTGGAAGTTCAAGATCAAGGTGTCAGCAGTTTTTGTTCCTCCTGAGCCCTTGCTCCTTGGCTTACAGATGGCCACCTTCTTGCTGTGTCCTCACATGGCCTTTTTTTCTGTGCACTTGTGCCCCTGCTGTGTCTTTCTCTTCTTTTTTATTGGGGGGGGGCGGGGGTTCAAGTTCTCACTCTGTCACCCAGGCTGAAGTGCAGTAGTGCGATCATAGCTCACTGTAACCTTAAAGTGTTGGGCTCAAGTGATCCTCCCACCTCAGCCTCCTGGGAAGCAGGGACCAGAGGTGCACACCCCAATGCCCAGCTAATTAAAAAAAAATTTTTTTTTGTAGAGATGGGACCTCACTATGTTGCCCAGGTTGGTCTTCAACCCTTGGCCTCAAGTGGTTCTCCCACCTCGCTGCCTAAGGTGCTGGGATTACAGGCATGAGTCATTCCACCCCACCTCTTCCTCTTCTTTTTTTTTTTTTTGAGTTTTGCTCTTGTCGACCAGGCTGGAGTGCAATAGCGCGATCTTGGCTCACTGCAACCTCTGCCTCCCAGGTTCAAGTGATTCTCCTGTCTTGGCCTCCCATAGTGCTGGGATTACAGGTGTGAGCCACCACACCCAGCCTTCCTCTTCTTATAAGAACACCAATCCTATTGGATTAGGACCCCACTATTATGAACTCATTTAACCTTAATTTCCTCTTTTAAAGGCCCTATCTCAAAATACAGTCACACTGGGGTTAAGGCTTCAACATATAATTTTTGGGGAAACACAATTTAGTCCATAACAAACACTACTGACCAGCACTGGCTGATCTGGGTACCTGCAGGCCACCAGGATTGCTAAAACATCTGTCAATGTTGTGACTGAACCTTCTGAAATGAAACTAGCCTTCATTTTGGATTCTTGGAGTGTTTATTCTTGTGTAATCTTATCAGTGTCCTTGAACTTGGGCCATTCAACAAGTACTGCCAAGGGACATAGATATTTGCTTTGATACTTTAATAGTTTCAATGGTGATGACAGTGATAACAGGAACAGCTAATAAGTACTACAGTCACTATGCATCAGGCATTCTGTAAAGTTTGATGCAGATTAGTTCACAGAATCTTACAAGAACCCTATGATGAAAATACTTTTAGAAAATACTAAAGATGTTAAAGCATATAATCAGTTGACTTAAAGTTAAAAAAAATACTAAAGATGAAACTGAGACACCAAGAGGAGAAACAGCTTGTCCAAGGTCGCACAGTTATTAATACATAGCAGGACCTGAGGATATTCATACACTCTAACTAGGTAAGTGGTCAAGTATTAAGGCATTCTGGGTAACTTCAGAATTGATTTTCTCATACCACATGATAGTAGGCAACATTTACATGGGTGACAAAAACTATTGCAAGTTATTTTATACTATATACAGAGAGGACTACATATGTATATTATATCAATAATGACACAGCAAAGACAACATGTGGTTCACTTGTCCAGAAAAAATGAAAATTATTTGGAGTATATTCGAAATTTCGTTTACAATCATTTTATAAATTGAATCAAAATTTATTAAATATGGATGATGTAAACCGACAGATATTACACTTTTTTTTTTCACCTACGATGGGTGGTGAAACCCATGGTGGGTCAGTGTATATGTGCTTAGAATAAATGTGTAAACCTTGAGAAAATTTTTACAAAGTGCATTTCTGATTGAAACCAAAAGTAGACATTTCAGAATTACTTGCTTGGTGGAAATTGCTTTTTATTTGTTTAATTAATTACACTTTAAAAATAATTGCTGACCATACTGAATTGCAATCCCTACCAAGGGAGCTACCAGGGAGGAAGAGAGGTGTCTGTCACTGTCTATGGCATCTTAAAGGTGGCCTGCACTGCTCAGTGTTTGTTTATGGGTTCATACTGATCTCTTTGCTTAACTATTTTCCTATTTGAGAAATAAGCATACTTAGCGCAGAATGTCCTCATCAGAGTAAATCTTTAATAATAAAATTATACGACTATTATTTGATTTAATCATGTTTTTCCACTCATCTGATCCTTGGGTTTGGAAATGGAAAATATATCAGCCAGCACTTTTTTTTTTTTTTTTTGACGGAGTCTCGCTCTGTCACCCAGGCTGGAGTGCAATGGCGCTATCTTGGCTCACTGCAAACTCCGCCTCCCGAGTTCACGCATTCTCCTGCCTCAGCCTCCCAAGTAGCTGGGACTACAGGCGTCCGCCACCACACCCGGCTAATTTTTTTTGTTTTTTTGTTTTTTTGTTTTTTTTTTTTTGAGATGGAGTCTGGCTCTGTCACCCAGGCTGGAGTGCAGTGGCCGGATCTCAGCTCCCTGCAAGCTCCGCCTCCCGGGTTTACGCCATTCTCCTGCCTCAGCCTCCCGAGTAGCTGGGACTACAGGCGCCCGCCACCTCGTCCGGCTAGTTTTTTTGTATTTTTTAGTAGAGACGGGGTTTCACCGTGTTCGCCAGGATGGTCTCGATCTCCTGACCTCGTGATCCACCCATCTCGGCCTCCCAAAGTGCTGGGATTACAGGCTTGAGCCACCGCGCCCGGCCTTTTTTTGTATTTTTAATAGAGACGGGGTTTCACTTGTGTTAGCCAGGATAGTCTTGATCTCCTGACCTCGTGATCCACCCGCCTCGGCCTCCCAAAGTCAGCCTGCACTTTTGTTTAATTTTATGAAAATATGGAGGTACCCTATATAACATATAATGAACTTAAAAAAAATAAACAAGCCAGGCGTGGTGGCTCACGCCTGTAATCCTAGCACTTTGTGAGGCCGAGGCAGGCGTATTGCTTGAGCTCAGGAGTTCAAGACCAGCCTGGGCAACACGGTGAAACCCCGTCTCTACTAAAATACAAAATATTAACCGGACGTGGCGGCGGGCGCCTGTAGTCCCAGCTACTCAGGAGGCTGGCGCAGGAGAATCGCTTGAACCGGGGAGGTGGAAGTTGCAGTGAGCAGAGATCTCGCCACCGCACTCCAGCCTGGGCAACGGAGCGAGACTCCGTCTCCAAAAAAAGAACTCTGTCGGTTAAATGGTGTGTTTTTCATAGGGATAGCACATTGAAATTACTACTCAATGAATTTTGCTAAGAAAGACTTTTTAATAAGAACAGTTAAAAAGTCATGGTTAAATTCACTTAGTTGTAAATTTCCTACACCTCTCCCCTCCAGGGTTGTATATTAAAAATCCCTTCCAGGAATGTACAGAAGTGGAAACTTCCACATTCTACTTTTATTAAGGATTTCGATAGAACAATTACTGTTGCCTCATCACTAATTTAAAAGCAACATTAAGTTCCTGGTTTGTAGCCGGTCTCAGGCCCACACACCTCCCATTGGCCACCCCCTGTTCATAGCTATTGGTCTGTCAGTGGTTCCGTGGTGAAGTAGAGCCTATCAATGCCTGGGGTATCCCAAGGCCCGCCTTCCACTGCACTGCCATTGGCAGATCTCGCTGCCTGTTGGGGGACCTGGAGCGAATCGAGGCTCCCTGGGTTGGCAGAGAGGAGCTGGTGGTTGAGGGCCCTGAGTCAAACCTGTGTTCCCGGCCTCAGAGAAATGTGCACGCATGGTCATCTCCCCGGAAATGAACCGCTGAGAGGGCGGCGGTGGGATGGGGTCCCAGAGATGGCGCTCTCCAGGCCGCAGCAGGGGCCGGCGAGGTCGGCGGCTTTGGGAAATGAGAGTGGCACGTTTTAGAGGAGGTCTCCAGGCAGGCAGGACTGCTGGGTGGATCTGGGATTCCTTAAGGAGGTGCCCATGGCCGCACCCTTGTTAAACACTTTTTATCTAACGAAGCACTCTCTCCTTTTCCCCTACGGTGAGGGCAGCCTGAACCTTAATGTCTTCAGCTATAAAAGTAGCACTACAACGGCAGTCGGCGAACACTTGAGATTTAAAAAAATTTTCAGGCATGTTTCTGAGACTTTAAAATGAACAACAATAAAAATCAACAAGTACTTTGATAGCTTTACATTTTTTTCCAGATGGATAATTACAAGGGGGATGTCAGAGAACTATAATCAGCTAGTTTGGGTTTTAATTTTTGTTTTAATACATGGTACTTCTAATGGTTTAAATATGGTGGTGATGATAATGATAAAAAATCAAGAAGGTCAGGCGCTGTGACATGCGTCTGTGGTCCCAGCTTTCTGGGAGGATGGCTTGAGCCCAGGAGGTCGAGGCTGCAGTGAGCTGTGATTGCACCACTGCACTCCAGCCTGGGTGACAGAGCGAGACCCTGTCGCAAAACCAAACCAAACCTAAATCACTTTAAAGGCCTTCATGCTTTAAAGTGTCAGGTACCTGTAAGGTACTTGGCTGAAGTGCCAGTTGAGATGGGTGTGAAGTGAGTCTATGAGTTCTTGGGGGAGAAAGCATTGCCTTTGAGTGGGCTGTGTCCCCTACCCTTCCCCTCCTTCCCCCTATCCTGCGAAAGCAACGAGCTTTTGCTGGCATTTTTCTCATCTTTTTATAAACGTTGAACGATGGAGCCAGAAGTCTGTCTTCAAATAATGCCTAGGAATTAAAGTTTTTAAACAATTTAAGTGAATTGAAATATAAAATGCACTCCCCTATTCCCCTCCCCAAAGCCCCTCACTGAGCTCCAAACAGGAGTTGTTCCTGACCCCACTGGCACTGAGGTGGTTGCCAGGACTCCTGCAGTGGGAGATGGAGATTCAGGGCCTAGGGATTTAATTTCAGAAAAAAAGAATTTTTTCAAAATAATTTCCCCAACCAGTAAGAATTTGTACAAACACAAACGTTTAGAATTATGTTTGAGGCCTTCTTTTTTTTTTCTTTTGCCACACAGTTCTTACTCTGGTATATTACACATAAAGCAAAATATATCCATTTTCAGTATAGAGTTCAATGAGGCCAGGCAAGGTGGCTCATGCCTGTAATCCCAGCACTTTGGGAGGCCGAGGTGGGAGGATCACTTGAGCCCAGGAATTCAAGACCAGCCTGGGCAACATAGTGAGACTCCATCTCTACAGAAAATATTAAAAATTAGCTGAGTGTGGTGGTGTGTGCCTGTAATCCCAGCTACTTGGGAGGCCGAGGTGGGAGAATTACTTAAGCCCAGGAAGTCAAGGCTGCAGTGAGCCATGATTGTGCCACTTCACTCCAGTCTGGGTGACAAAGCCAGACTCTGTCTCAAAAATAAAAAAAGATAATAATAAAAATAGAGTTCAATGAGTTCTGACAAATGCATACAGAACATTCCAATCACCTGCAAAAGTTCTTTAATGTACTTCCCAGTCATTCTCCCTCAAAACAACATCTAATGTGATTTCCTTCACTATAGATTAGTTTTGCCTGGTTTAGATTTCATACAGGTGGAATACAGTATTTCTCCTTTGTGTCTGGCTTTTTTCATTTGGCCCCATGTCTATGAGATTCATCTATGCTCTTCCTATATGTCAGTAATTTGTTCCCTTTCATTGCTGAGTAGTATTCCATAACCCCGTTGTTGTATTTCTTTGTCAGTTCTGTTTCTGGACACCTGGGCTGTTTCCAGTTTTTTGATATTATGAAAAAGCTAATCTGAACATTTGCATACAAGTTTTTGTGCAGATATACTGCAATAGTAGCATGTTGTAGCTGGCTCACCAGAGCAGATTTTGTGCATCTCTTTTAAATCTGGTTCAGCGACTGTCACATCAGTAGCCTGAAATAAGCCACGGGGACAGTACAAATTAGAGCCATTTTCTTCCTGGAGAGTTGGTTGTTAAACATTTACCAGCACACCATTGGACACGTGTTTTCATTTCTCTAGAGTAAATACCTAGGAGTGAGATTGCTGAATTGCATGGCAGGTCTATGTTTAATTTTATATGAAACTGCCAAACTGTTTCTAAAGTGCTTGTGCCACTTTACACTCCCAATAGCAATGTATGAAAGTTCCAATTGCTCTACATTCTCATCAATACGTAGTATTGTCAGTCTTTTTAATTTTAGCCATTGGAGTTGGGCATGGTGGCTCACGCTTATAATCCTAGAGTGTTGGGAGAACGAGACCAGGAGCTTGACACCAGCCTGGGCAACATAGTGAGATTCTGTCTCTCTAAAAATTTTATTTAGCCATTAAATGGTGAAGATTCAAATAGAAAAGTGGAGTTGGGGCCAGGTGTGGTGGCTCAAGCCTGTAATCCCAGCACTTTGGGAGGCCGAGGTGGGCAGATCACTTAAGGTCAGGAGTTTGAGACCAGCCTGGCCAACATAGTGAAATCCTGTCTCTACTAAAACTATAAAAATTAGCCGGGCATGGTGGTGGGCGCCTGTGGTTCCAGCTACTCAAGAGGCTGAGTTACCCAACTGATTTTTTTTTTTTTTTTTGCATTTTTACTAGAGACGGGGTTTCGCCATGTTGGCCAGGCTGGTCTTGAATTCCTGGCCTCAAGTGATCCGCCTGCCTTGGCCCCCCAAAGTTCTGGGATTACAGGCATCAGTCACCACACCCGGCAAGAATGGAAAGTTTTATTACTGAATAAGCACTGCACCAGACTGTGATGCACATCACAAACAATCGGCTAAAGAGGTTTCAAAGACAAAAGAAATCTCATCCGTTTATGTAACAGGCAGATACAGCCCATTACAAACATATTCTCAAACAGTAACTTGTGCTCAAGTAAGAAACTTGACAGCACCATTTGGTACACATACTTCATCCCAAATTCACCTAGTAATTGGTGCGGCTATCTGTGTTAGTTAATTGCCTTTATCCAAAGGAAAACGAAAACTCGTATCTTTATGACAAGCAGGTAATAACTTGAAGCCAGGCACGCAGATCAAATTCCCATGAAGACGGGAAGACAGGGGTGCTATTTTCATTGATGTTTACATTTCATCAAAGAGATGGCTACGAGGCTCTTAAGAAAAACATTCCGGGGTTGTAAAACTGGCAAGAGATCTAGCATTTTAAAAGACTTACATCTCAAAGGGACAGAGAAAATTTTACAGTTACAAGTTTTCTAAAGGAAATGCTCTAAGACAGACGTCTCTCTCTTTTGACACCAGGGAAAATTCGATTTTTAAAAATTTGTGTTTACCCCACAGTACCTCCACACATTGACTGGCATCGTGCTCCATTCACCGCACTTCCCTCTTCACCTGGCCACCTGTGACTAGTTTTTCAAAATCCTAATCAACCCCATTCCTAAAGGAAGCCTCCCAGACAGAAGGCCGCCCCTCCTAGGGCCAGCCCCCCAACCCCCACCACACCAGAGACCCGCTGTCCTCAAAGGCTATGAACTACAGTCTCCTAGAGCCGGTGAACATCGCCGATCATTTGTTCTGATTCCAACCCATTTCAAAGATGGTAAAACTGAGACACAGGAAAATAATAAAAGGGCGTTTAGGGCACTGGCCCAAAAAGGGTACTTAAGGATTTCTCCGTCCAGATGCCAGAGCCCTAAGGTCAGCCCCAAATGACCTTAAAAAGTCCTGCTTTATTCGTCTATGCCACTATTGAGGTTAAAGCCCCAGGCACGCAGGTCTTGCCCCAACTGCGCCTGCGCGAGTCAGGACTTGCGCTTGCCCCCGATCTTGACGTTTCAGGCTGCCCCTCCTAATCCGGAACACGACTCACATTCCGTTGGTCTTGCCTTGACAGACGTGACCTTGATCCAATAAGAGTGGAAGGATGAGTACCGCAGAGCCAATAACGAGAGTCCGAGAGACGGCGAAGGCGGACTCTGTGAGGAAACAAGAAGACAGGCCCAAGATGGAGGCGGCGGTGGCTGTAGCGGCGTGACAGGTGAGGGCGGACCCGGGAGGGCTCGGTTTCTGGAGCGGCTGCCGGGCACGGGCAGGGCGCCCGGACCGAAAGCTCAGCTCCAGGATGGCTGCGCCCGGGCCCCGGCGTCCCCCGCCCGGAACCGGAGGAGTGGTTTGACCCGGGGCGAGACCATCGTCGACAGCGGGGGTGGGGTGGGTAACAGGAATAGGCGGGCAAGGCTGCGGGTGATGGTTTCGCCCGCTGCTAGTGGTGGTGCGCCTGCGCAGAGCCGGAAGCCCTTTGGTAGGCGGGACCCTACCGACTGGTGCCGGGATTCCGTCTTAAACCCCCTAAGGTGTCCAATGACCTTTCCTTACCAACTGCGGGGAGTGTGTGGAAACGGGGTTCACTCCCCGGTTTCCTTATTCTGGATCAGTGTCTGACCCCTTGGGGGGGGGGGAGAATGTCAGGATTCTCGCCTCTGTAACCGCCTTCCATGATCCCCCATTCAGTTTACACCAGTAATGTGCCTGTGACCCCCTCACTGGTTGTCAAGGAGAATTTTGGAGCTCCCTCTTTACCTCCATTTTTCTCCCCGCAACACCATACCTTCCTTCTCCTTTTGCTATGACAGTGTCTGGTGATCCACCATTACCTCCCCAGTTTGGCTCGATGTCTGGTCATTTCCATTTCCACCCTTCTCCCCATTACAGTCCCTAGTGACACCTGTTACATCTCCCTTCCGCATAGTATGTAGTGACCCCCACCCATGAACTCCTCATCATAAAGTCTTGGGACTTCCATTAGCCACCTAACACGGTGTCTGTGGTCCTAACATCAACATTACACCCCAGGGCTTAGGGATGTCCACAGTGCCCTTTAAGGATATGTTTGGTGCAACCTCCATCTTCCCCACACTAAGGGCAATATCTCATGATCCTCTCTTTCCCATCACCCTGCCTGCGACTCCTCCCTCACCAGAGTATCTGGCACTTCCCCCGTTCTCTGTTAAAAAGGCAGGACACTTTGGGAGGCTGAGGCGGTGGATCACCTGAGGTCAGGAGTTTGAGACCAGCCTGGCCAACATGGTGAAACCCCATCTCAACTAAAAATACAAAAAATTAGCCAGGCGTGGTGGCACACGCCTGTAGTTCCAGCTACTAAGGAGGCTGAGGCGGGAGAATGGTTTGAACCTGGGAGGTGGAGGTTGCAATGAGCTGAGACTGTGCCATTGCACTCCAACCTGGGCAACAAGAGCGAAACTCTGTCAAAGAAAAAAAAAAAAACAACCAGGACATTCTGTTCGTGCTTCTTATGTACCTGACAGCTCAGTGCAGTGTGTATTGACTTCCCCATTAGTCCCCAGCACAGAGTCTTCTGTGCTCCTGTACCCTCCAGGACAGTATGCTCTGTCCCCCTTCCTTTTTCTCTCCCCCCCAACCCTGTGCAGTGAAGCTGAGACCTTGGCACTCATGAGTGAGAAAAGCAACAGGAGGGTCTGAGCAGAGGAGGAACTAGAAGGACTTCAGATGTGAGCAGGATCTCTTGGGCTGTCATGTGAAAATTAGGCTGCAGGGGGCGACAGGAGCCTGGACTTTGAATTTTATTTTGTCCCCTGCCACTTTGCTTCCAGACTCTCATTATTGGACCTCTGAATTCTGTCTGCCTTCTTGTAGGAGCCCCATGGCACCTGCCCAGCCCCACCTCAGCCCATCTTGACAAAATCTAAGGCTCCATGGAGCCACCACGGGGCCCCCCTGCCAATGGGGCCGAGCCGTCCCGGGCAGTGGGCACCGTCAAAGTGTACCTGCCCAACAAGCAACGCACGGTGGTGAGTCATGGAAGCGAAATGGCAGGGGCTGTGGATGGACCCAGTTGTAACTCTGGGATCAAAAGGGTGACAACGGTTGGGGGAGGCCTTTGCAAAAGGATGGGAACATCAACTGTGGCCTCTGTTGGGCAATGAGGACCCCTACATCTGCACATACACACAGGTGACTGTCCGGGATGGCATGAGTGTCTACGACTCTCTAGACAAGGCCCTGAAGGTGCGGGGTCTAAATCAGGACTGCTGTGTGGTCTACCGACTCATCAAGGGGTGAGTGTGGCAGCCCCACGCCCACCCACTGGGTGCCCCACCTCCCATCCCCTCCTCAGTCATTTGATTCCTTCTGTTCTTTATCACAGAGTCTTCCATTAGTCTTCCCTTAGTCTTTAGTCCCCCCTTATCTGCAGGGTACGTGTTCCAAGACCCCCAGTGGATGCTTGAAACCACAGATAGCACCGAACCCAATTGCTATCAGCCGGAACATGTTTCTATTCTTGTCTTCTACCCATAAATGTAATGCCTTTTCCGTCTTAACTAAGCATGTATCATGCACTCCGGCCATCGCTTTTGCAATATGAGGTATGACGTCAAAACTAGCATGAATTTATTTTTCCTTCTTCACAGTTCCAAAGATGGAAGATTCGGCCGGGCACGGTGGCTCACGCCTGTAATCCCAGCACTTTGGGAGGCCGAGACGGGTGGATCACAAGGTCAGGAGATCGAAACCATCCAGGCCGACACGGTGAAACCCCGTCTCTACTAAAAATACAAAAAAAAAAAAATTAGCCGGGCGTAGTGGCGGGCGCCTGTAGTCCCAGCTACTCGGGAGGCTGAGGCAGAAGAATGGCGAGAACTCAGGAGGCGGAGCTTGCAGTGAGCCGAGATCGCGCCACTGCACTCCAGCCTGGGCGACTGAGCGAGACTCTGTCTCAAAAAAAAAAAAAAAAAGATGGAAGATTCTTACAGTAGATCTCAACAACCTCAGCATATGATTTTCTTTGCTTTCAAGTCAAGAACTTTTACCTTTTTGCCTAAAGGAAGCACTTTACAGCTTCTCTTTGGCATGTCCGAATTGCCACCAACACTACTCCTGTGCTTTGGGGCCATTATTAAGTAAAATGGCGATCACTTGAAGACAGCCACTATGATATTGAGTCAGTTGTTTGATAACTGAGCAGGCTACTAAGTGATGGGTGGTAGCATAAACAGTGTGAATCTTCTAGATAAAGGGATGATTCACATCCTGGGTGGGATGGTGCAGGATTTCATCATGCTACTCAGAATGCACGCAATTTAAAACTTATGAATTGTTTATTTTTGCAATTTTCAATTTAATACTTTCCCACCCGGTTGACCACAGGTAACTGAAACCGTGGAGAGTGAAACCACAGATAAGGGAGGACTACTGTAGTTCAAGTAATCTATGAGTTCATCCATCTTTTGTTTTGTTACTTCATTGGTTCATTGGCCTGTAAGGTCAACCAACTCATTCTCCCCTGACCCCCAAGTCCTCACCCTGGTCCATCACTTCCTCCCAGATTTCATCTATTTTGTCCTTTCACGATGTCATGACTTCATCAGCTCTCTTCTTCCTCATTTTCCCCATTCTTTGTCTGCTGAGTTGGGTCTTGCTGACCTTATTTATTCCTCTCTCGTGGGGTTCCTTAATTTTTTATGCAGTTCACACAGTGCACTTTGTTGTTTCAGTGCCTCCTCAGCCCCCTTTTCGGGGGCTGGCTTAGCGCTTCTAAGATGTAGTTGTTTAGTTTCATTTGCTTCTCCCCTTCCGTTTCAGAGCATGGACTCTTCACACCGTCCTGCCTCTCATTACCCTTGTGGCCCAGGGCCAGTCATTTTATCCCTCTGAGCCTGTTTCCCATCTGTAAAGTGGGGGCAAGGATAATGACTAATTCCTAGAGTTGCTATGATGAGAATTAAACTTGCCAGACATGACCCTGTGGGTAGCAGGCTTGGAGGGACTTGTGGCGGTTCCCTGCCTCACCATGGCCCCTACCCACCCTCCCACTCATTCCTTTCCATGCCCCCTGCAGACGAAAGACAGTCACTGCCTGGGACACAGCCATTGCTCCCCTGGATGGCGAGGAGCTCATTGTCGAGGTCCTTGAAGATGTCCCGCTGACCATGCACAATTTTGTGAGTGCAGGGTGGATGGTGGGGGCGGATCATGGTGGGGAGTATCCTTGGCCAGGTCTCAAACTTCCCTGCTCTGCGGCATCAGGTACGGAAGACCTTCTTCAGCCTGGCATTCTGTGACTTCTGCCTTAAGTTTCTGTTCCATGGCTTCCGTTGCCAAACCTGTGGCTACAAGTTCCACCAGCATTGTTCCTCCAAGGTCCCCACAGTCTGTGTTGACATGAGTACCAACCGCCAACAGTGAGCCCAGCCTGGGGTGGGTGGGGGGATGGGGAGCACAGAGACCCAGCCACAAGGCCCTTACAGACAGCTGACCTGTGTCCCCTTACTTTATACCCTTCATGCCCTCAAGGTTCTACCACAGTGTCCAGGATTTGTCCGGAGGCTCCAGACAACATGAGGCTCCCTCGAACCGCCCCCTGAATGAGTTGCTAACCCCCCAGGGTCCCAGGTAGGGGTGCCTTAGCTGAAGGGCTACTGGGGGAGAAAAAGATCTGGGGACTCTTGTAGACCACAAGCCATACTTTATTCATTTGTTTACTTGACAAACATTTATTGAGCACCTACAAGTGTGAGTAAGGGCATGAAACTGGGACCTTGGGCAAGTCACCTGATTTCTCTGGGCCTCAGTTTTCTCATCTGTAAAGAGGGGATAATGATACTTTCTACCATATAAGGTTCTGCTGAGGATTAAATGAGTTAAGACATGTTCAGTGCCTAGAACAGGATCTGGTATAGTGTAAATAATCAGTTATTTTTATTATTAATTATAAATATATTTATAAGCATCTAACTACTTTGCTAATTCTTCTAGTATAACCATACTGAAGCCTTTCCATTTTGAAATATGTATTATTTTATCATAAATTACTTCCCTTTTATTGCTTCTTTATGTTAAATATTATACAAAACTATAGCTATATTAAAATATATTATTGCTCTAATGTATATTTTATAATGTGCATATTTTATGGTATATTTATGTTATTGTATCATGTTGTATTACATAATGTTATATAATGTAGAACATCATACATGTTTATATGATACATAAAATAAAGTTAGGGTATTATATTATTTTAAATTATGAGTGTATATGCATTAATTACCTTTGAGTTTCATTTCAGGATAGTGAAGGGAACATTAACATATTTTTGTAACTACAATATGTTTAGCATATATCGTGTATAACGTATATATAACATAGAATATGGTAATATGTATACTTTAAAACATTGCTATTTTAATATAGATGATATGTATTATATAACATTTGAAGAGTACATGTAATTATAATATATAATTATAAAATATGGTACATTCCCCTTTCCCCACTATCTGTGTGGCTTGCTATCCTGCCTGTAGGAGTTTACTCCAATGTCACCTCCTTCTCAGAGAATCCTTTCCTGACACTTTCTAGGAACACTTTGTGTCTCCTTATTTTGCTTTACTATTTTTCTTTATTGCACCTATCACCATCAGGCATATTATATATTTGTTTTTTATTTCAGCCCCACGAGGGCAAGAACTGTTATTTTGTTTTACAGTTTTATCTCCACCACCTAGAATGGTATCTGGCACACAGCAGGCACTCAATAAATGTTTCTTGAAGCAATGAATAATAGTACTGCCAGTGGACATTCGCTCTGTGTGAGCTAAATGCATGTTTATGGCTGGGGGTGGAGTGGGGGCTTTCTTGGTTCTCTGATTCCTGGCAGTGACTTCACAGCCTTTCGCCTGGCAGGCCTCACACTCAGCACTGTGACCCGGAGCACTTCCCCTTCCCTGCCCCGGCCAACGCCCCCCTGCAGCGCATCCGCTCCACATCCACTCCCAACGTCCATATGGTCAGCACCACGGCCCCCATGGACTCCAACCTCATCCAGGTTGGTGCTGTGGGGAACAATGCCAGGGACCACTGGGCAGAGGGGAGAGCCATTCCTGTTGGCCTCCATGCCCTCTTTTTGACTCCTGTCCCTCTTCTTCTAGCTCACTGGCCAGAGTTTCAGCACTGATGGTGAGTCCCCCGTGCCTGCACCCTGACCCCCGCTGCCCCACTTGCCTCCACTCATATCCTTTCTGCAACTGCAGCTGCCAGTAGTAGAGGAGGTGGTGATGGAACCCCCCGGGGGAGCCCCAGCCCAGCCAGCGTGTCCTCGGGGAGGAAGTCCCCACATTCCAAGTCACCAGCAGAGCAGCGTGAGCGGAAGTCTTTGGCCGATGACAAGAAGAAAGTGGTATGCTTGAGGGCGATCCTTTTGGGAGCACCAAGGCTGAGTGATGTGGGATGAGGGATGTGGGCAGGCCTCTTAGATGCCACCCATCTGGCCCACAGAAGAACCTGGGGTACCGGGACTCAGGCTATTACTGGGAAGTACCACCCAGTGAGGTGCAGCTGCTGAAGAGGATCGGGACGGGCTCGTTTGGCACCGTGTTTCGAGGGCGGTGGCATGGCGATGTGGCTGTGAAGGTGCTCAAGGTGTCCCAGCCCACAGCTGAGCAGGCCCAAGCTTTCAAGAATGAGATGCAGGTGCTCAGGTGAGGTGGCACATTTGCGTGGATGGGAGTGGCAGGCCCGGCCTTGGCACCTCTCTGGGAAGAGGCCATGCTTGGAGTGCTTCCTGGACATCACCTGTGTTTGTGTTGTTAAACCATCATCAGAAGTTGTTTCTTTCTGAAGGGCATCCCTTTCCCCTCTGGGAAATGGGTATGTTTAGAGGACCTGTGATCATGCAGTTGTTTGGGTTATTAATGAATGGCTCTGCCTCCAAAATGTGGGTCTTCTTATTTGCCGCTGCGAACTGGGTCTGGGTGTGGGCCACCATTCTCGTTACCGCATTGCCAGGAAGGCTTGCATCTTTCCTTCCCCTCTGCTTGGACTACAACGGTAATGTTCTATTTATAGTGTTGGTTCTTGTTATTCATTAATTCTAATGCCTTGATTTAAACAATATTATCATCACCATAATCTAATCATTGCTTATTTTTTATAATTGCTATAATATGTAATCAATACAGTATTCATCTAGTCATGCTAAGAAAGCCAGGTGTCTCCTTTTTGCTGCTATAGTTACTATGTAGTATAGTACTGTATACCTATATACTACAGGTAGTACTGGATAGCTTCTACCAACCCGGGGGATGCCGGCATGGGCTTTTCCTCTCTGTCAAATGGGCACAATTATGTTACAGAGAATAAGGTAGCTAATACAATGATCAGTTTTACAGTTGAGGAACCTGAGGCCCAGAGAGGTTAAATGTCCTTCCCAAGGTTGTACAGTGAGTACCTGGTGAGGCCTAGATTTGAAGATGAGTCCAGACTCCAAGCTCTTTACCTCTAAGCTTCTCATGGTGCTGAACAGGCTCTAATCATCACATATCACTGGTATTTTAATCCTGCATCTATCCATATTATATTGATACATCAATGAGGAAGGTTGGCATTCTACCTTCTCATCTGTGAGATGGTCACAGACCCAGGTAATGGTCAGAGTCAGAGGGGTGGGGGATGTTAATGATTAGAAATGCTGCTGTAGGCAGGGAGGGGGAGGGGCAGCAATTCCTCCCTCCTGCTTTTGTTGGGAGACTCGGATGGGGAAGCTCCGGATGGGGAAGCTTCGCATATAAGCCCACAGCAGAGAATCATAGCCCAGTAAACACATCTCACAAATTCATGAAATCTGGCAATGCTGTGGTCCTGAGTGCCCCAAAAGACAGGGTGAAAATGAATGACCGAAGAAGGTAAAGAACAGTGCCACTCCTGTTGTGACAGTAAGTCACAGTAAGTGACAGTCACTATTTTTCCTCCCCACCTCTGACATTGCCCTCCCTGCCTGCAGGAAGACGCGACATGTCAACATCTTGCTGTTTATGGGCTTCATGACCCGGCCGGGATTCGCCATCATCACACAGTGGTGTGAAGGCTCCAGCCTCTACCATCACCTGCATGTGGCCGACACGCGCTTCGACATGGTCCAGCTCATCGACGTGGCCCGGCAGACTGCCCAGGGCATGGAGTGAGCCTCCCAGCCTGGGGAGGGGTGGGGGGAAAGGGTGGGGGAAATGAGGTAACCCCCAGCCAATCCACCACCTGCCTCCACCCCCACAGCTACCTCCATGCCAAGAACATCATCCACCGAGATCTCAAGTCTAACAGTATCTGTCCCTGGACTGGGGTTGAGGGGGTGGGCGCAAGGGCTTAGAAGGATGCCTCTTGTGGGGGTTCTGGGAATTACAAAAGAGGGGCATGTGTCCCAGAGCTCCTTGCCAGGTGGCAGAACTGTGGCCAGCCAGGGGGCTTTAATGGCAGCCTGTTAGTCTGAAGTCAGAGGTGTGGCTGGTTCAGGTACCGTTCTTGGCAACTCTGGTTAGAGTCTGATGTGTGACAGTTGTGGAGGGCATTATGGTCAGCATCAGAGGCATAGTGAGTTCTGGTGCCCTCCGAGGGGCTTCCTGTTCAGAGTCAACAGCGGGGCTGAGTGTGGGGGGCACTAGCAGGCATTCCCTGCCCATGTCAAGGTTCTAGATAGTTGGTGTGATATTAAGGGGCTCCTGGTCAGGATCAGAGGGATGAGTGGTATAAGGGCACCAATAGGAACCTCCCAGGCAGGGTGAGAGGCATGGCTATTAGGAGTCCCTGTAGTGGTCCTTGACCCTGGCGGACATCTTCCTACATGAGGGGCTCACGGTGAAGATCGGTGACTTTGGCTTGGCCACAGTGAAGACTCGATGGAGCGGGGCCCAGCCCTTGGAGCAGCCCTCAGGCTCTGTGCTGTGGATGGTGAGTTGGGCCAGGCTGGATGGGGGGTACGTGGGGATGTAGGCTCCAGGATTGGGGTGTGTGGGGCCGAGTGGGAACGGGGATGCCTGTGCCAGGTGTGGGTGTCTGGACTCCTCACGTCCCACCTCATGTGGGTGGCTCTGAGTTGTACGCTGTGTGGCCAGTGGGATCTGGGACTGTGGACCAGCCATTTGCTGACCTCTGTGGTCCCCCTGCCTGGTCTGGCCTGTTGTAGGCAGCTGAGGTGATCCGTATGCAGGACCCGAACCCCTACAGCTTCCAGTCAGATGTCTATGCCTACGGGGTTGTGCTCTACGAGCTCATGACTGGCTCACTGCCTTACAGCCACATTGGCTGCCGTGACCAGGTGAGCCCCACACCTTACCCACAGTTCCCTGGGCTGACGGATCCCCTCAGGCATCCATACCCCACATCCCCTCCTTTTTGCACTGATGAATGCCACCCTTTCCCCAGAAACCTAAAATTTTGTGGGATAAAGACTCCCAGAATCCCTTGGGCTCCAGACACCTACAATAAATTCTCTGGGTCTCCCCTACCCCAACTTCCCTCTTCTCATATCCACAGCCCTCTGGGACAAAAATCCTCGAAGTCCAGAATACCCCAAATCTCTACACCTAGAATCCCCCAAGGCCCCCACATACCCCAAAGCCCTCTGTATCCCTAGACGCCTATAGTCCTCTGCTCTGGGTACTCAAAATCCCCCAGATCTCATTTCTCCCAGCATCCCATTTCTCCCCAGAAACAGAGCCCCTTTGTGCTTCTGGAATAGTCACAGGCACCCACAGTCACCTAGGCCTTCAGGTATCTAGCAGGCCTCAGGGCCGGGGTACCTAGAACCCTCTAGGCCTCAGACCCGCACAGAAGTACAAGCTCCCCCAGACCCAGAACTCCATGTTTCCCTGAGACTCAGTACTTTCCAGGTCCCTAAGCCTCCTAGAAACTCGTGGGCCTATAATCCTCTGAGCCCCAGATACCTACAATCCTGAACCCCAAATTTGAATCCCTCTGTTCTGAAAGCAGAGAATCCTCCCAAGTCCTCAGCGATGGAGAATCCTCTGGGCCCCGATACTGACAGTACCCCAGTTCGCTAAAAATAAACCTCCCAAGCCCCTCAATACAAAATTCCTTGGGCCTCCCAGCCCCTGACCCCAGATCACCCCTTTCCTGCCCCCCTCTGCCCCCAGATTATCTTTATGGTGGGCCGTGGCTATCTGTCCCCGGACCTCAGCAAAATCTCTAGCAACTGCCCCAAGGCCATGCGGCGCCTGCTGTCTGACTGCCTCAAGTTCCAGCGGGAGGAACGGCCCCTCTTCCCCCAGGTGGGCTGGGTAGGAGGGCTGGACACCTTGGGTGGGTGACTCTGGGATGGAGGAAGACTGAGATGGAGGCAGATATGAATGTGAAAGCTCAGAGGTTGTGTGTGTGTGTTTGTGTGTGTGTGTGTTTCCCCATGAGGCTGGGGCCTGGGGCTGTTGGGATGCCCATAGGGCTCTGGACACCCCTCCTCACCCCCACCTGCCCTCAGATCCTGGCCACAATTGAGCTGCTGCAACGGTCACTCCCCAAGATTGAGCGGAGTGCCTCGGAACCCTCCTTGCACCGCACCCAGGCTGATGAGTTGCCTGCCTGCCTACTCAGCGCAGCCCGCCTTGTGCCTTAGGCCCCGCCCAAGCCACCGGGGAGCCAGTCTCAGCCCTCCACGCCAAGGAGCCTAGCCCACCAGCCAATCAATGTTCGTCTCTGCCCTGATGCTGCCTCAGGATCCCCCATTCCCCACCCTGGGAGATGAGGGGGGTCCCCATGTGCTTTTCCAGTTCTTCTGGAATTGGGGTCCCCCAAAGACTGAGCCCCCTGCCTCCTCCATCATTTGGTTTCCTCTTAGCTTTGGGGATACTTCTAAATTTTGGGAGCTCCTCCATCTCCAATGGCTGGGATTTGTGGCAGGGATTCCACTCAGAACCTCTCTGGAATTTGTGCCCGATGTGCCTTCCACTGGATTTTGGGGTTCCCAGCACCCCATGTGGATTTTGGGGGTCCCTTTTGTGTCTCCCCCGCCATTCAAGGACTCCCCTCTTTCTTCACCAAGAAGCACAGAATTCTGCTGGGCCTTTGCTTGTTTATTTTGTTTCCCGACTCTTCTCTTGGGGTTCAGAGCCGCTGAGGGGTGGGATGAGTCCAGGCAAGGAGTGGAGGTCAAGGGGAGGTGCGGACCACATAAACAGCGTCACTGCACGCATCACCACAGGCGGCACGATGAACGAGGACCACATATGCCAAGCACGGCACAAGAGGAGGCCACGTCAGTCACAGACACAGACATCACGGCAAAGGTGGGGAAGCGGAGACCACTGGCCTTCCGTGTGCAAAGGATTCTGGGAAGATGAGTGGAATTTGCATATTTAAAGACAGCTGTCAGAGGCAGGAAACTGGGGAGGGAGTCCCTGGGGGAACCGAGGGGTCCTGGAAGTGGGAGGAGCTCCCAAGGTATTGAATGAGGTTGAGGGGGCTGGTGTTGGGTGGCATTTGAAGATGTGGATCTTCAGAGGGATGGAAGATCCATGGGAAGAGGCTCAACAGTAGGGGTTTCTTGAGGATTTGGAAAATTCTGATGGGAAATAGGTGTGCTGGAGAGATTTGGGACCAAAAATAGGGTTTTCCAGGAACTTCAGGGCTCCAGGAAGGGATTTTGCAATGGGTTGCCTGGTATTTGGGCACTTCCAGGAAGGAAAAGGCCCTCTGGGGAAACCAGGGTCGGAGGTCTTCAGGAATCTGGAGGTCCTAAAACAGAAGTAGATCTTGAAGTGACCAGGAGTGGGGTTCTAAAAGGACTTGGGGATTCCACATGTGAGAACTGGATTTAGGGCCAGGAGGAGTCAGGTTTCTCAAGGTACTCAGGGATCTTGAGGAATGAGAGGTGGAATCTTGGAGAACCGGGAGATGGGTTCTCAAGGGATGTGGAGACTCCAAAAGTGAGAAATGGATTCAGGGCCCAGAGAAGGGTTGCCCAGGGATTTTGGGGTTCTCAGTGTGGGGTATCAGTCGGAGAAGAGGCTGGCGAAAGACTTCCTCAGGCTGCGGATGGTCTCAGCTTTCACCTCGTCCTGGCTAAGGCTGGGCCTGGGCGGGGCTGGCTCTGGAAGGTTGAAGGCATTGGTCAGAGACTGGGATTTGCTAGAGAGAGACAAGGTGGAGGCGTGGGAGGAAGGGGGAAGAGGAAGGGGAGGAAGGGGAGAGAAACACAACGTTACCCCAGGCCCGGCCCCAGCCCTGCCCCTCTGATTCTGGGGCTGTGCCTGTGACCTCCCCACCCGCCACCATGGGCCTGGACCCTAACAGGTTCTCAAGGCTGGGAGGACTCAGGTGGAGTGGGTGGAGTCCTGGGCCAGGGAGGCGAGATCTGGGACAGGCTGGGAGGACTTGGATCCAGGGTGAAGTGTGGGATTCATGGGAAGAGTCCTGGGCAGAAGCTTCTCTGAATTCTTGGCTAGTTTGATACAAAGGGGAAGATGAGCAGGGAGGTTTCCAGTCTAAGGGTGAGGTGTCCAGGAGGGCCTAGGAAGGGCTTGGACCAAGGACAGGCTGTTGAGCAAGTCAGCCTAAGGCAGAGCAACTGGGTGGGGCAGGGAGGACGTCTGAGCTGGAGTGGGAGTTGGAATGGACCAGAAGAAGCAGATGGTTGATGATTCTCAGGGAGACTGAGATGGGCCAGAAGGATGTGGAGAAGGAGGAAAAGTATGAGGGTGGAGTGGAAGAGCGAGATGATAGGAGGACTAGGACTCAGGCCAGGAGTTTTAGGGATGGGTTGGGAGGGGGAGGGCCAGTTTGGCAGGGAAGGCTCTGGGCTGGGCAGGAAGTTGCAGACGGTGGGTCAGCCAGGTGCCTGGGAGGCCTTGGAGGAGGAAACTTTCCCAGGGCCTATGAGGAGGAATTCGAACAGAGGGCAGTTTCTATGGGATTCTAGCACCAAATTCCTGGGGTGGGGGTGTGGAGCCTCTGGTGGGCCGGGAGGAGCGAAAGCTTGGGGGAAGGGCTTGGCTCAGGCTGGAGAGAGTTCGTGGGACCCCTGCATAGGACCTGGGTCTGAGGAGCAAGGGAGCTAGGGCTACTCTACTGGGGCAGGGGCCCGCTTTGTGAGCAGCAAGGCGGGGGCTGCTGTAGGGGTCCCCTTACTTGAGCTGGGGGTGCGGAGGTCCCCCTGCAGCGGCGGTGGCGGGTGACGGCACGTCCTGGCTGGGTTTCTGGGCCAGCTGTGGCTTGGGACGTCCAGCGGGGCCCGGGCCGCTGGGCCGAGGCTGCTGCGTGGTGGGTGGCCCAGTGCGGGGCACGGGACCCGCCTGGCTGGCCTGGCGTGTGGGGCCGGCTGGGCCCGGGGGTTTCTGGGGCGGGCCCTGGCGCTGCTGCCCGCCCGGTGGGGCCCCAGAGGCCTTTGGCGGAGCCGGGCCGGAGACGGATGTCTGACGGGTAGCCTGTGGGGGGCCCGCCTGACGCTGGGGAGAGGGAGAGGCGGGCGGGCGGGCTGCTGGAGGCGCCCCGGGGCCTCCCGCCACTGGCCGGGATTGGCGGCCTTGACCCTGGGTCGGCGGCGCTGCCTGGGACGCGGGCTGCTGGGGCGCTGAGGTGGGACTTGGAAGGCGCTGGGGCAGGGGGCTGCCAGCTGGGGGTCCAAGGCCTGAAAGGTGCTGCTGGCCCTGCGGGGGCGGGCGCTGCTGCAATGGGGGTCCCTGGCGCTGGGGGCCTGGGCCCGGCTGTGGAGGGCCGCCTGGGGGACAGAGAGAGAGAGAGAGTGAGCACACGTGAGAGTGAGCGGGTAAGAGATGGCGGGCTGAGGGAGGGGACTGAGACCGCCAGCCTCTCACTTACCCTGTGGTGGGGGTCGCTGCTGAGCCGGGGGCCCTGCGGGCTGCTGGGAGGTCTGGCGGCCCAAGGGCAGGGCCCCTGGGGAGGGAGTCTGTGGCAGAGGAATGGGGCAGGAGAGGTTAAAAATAGTTACCAGCCAGTGGAGCATCAGCCAATGATGACACAGGTTCCCTGTGCGCTGGGTGTTGCCCCACTTGTGGCTGAGCTGAGGGTACGCTGGGTTGTGGGGTGGGGGACCTGTTCCCAGGGGCAGGGCAGGGAGGTGCTCAGGGAAGTCAGGGCAGCAGCTGCTTATCAATGTTTTAAACAATTGGCAATCGCAGCCACATGTGTGCAAAGGTGATGCTGTGAGCCTACAGATTGTCAGCTTCATGGCACAGTATGACCCAGGGCCCGCCTCCCCACACTAGCTCAAGCCACTAGCTCAGCGCCAGGGGCCTGACCTGGCTGTGGGAGCCCCTGCCAGGGGAGGCATCCCGCTGTCGCTGCCGGGGCAGGGCCTGAGCCATCTTGTTGACCACGAGCTCTACGATGAGCTGTTTGTCTTCATCCTGGTGGTCACCAATGAGCGGCATGGAGGAGCCCACCACCTGGGGGAAGGAAAGGATCCCTGAGGGGAGAGGCAGGCCTCGCACCTGAGGCAGCAGTAACACTGTGCTTTCAGTCGGCCGAGGGCATGGCCACCACTGAGCCCCAGTGTCTGAGGCACTGATTGTGCACAGTGAGGAGGTTTGTCTGTTCCAAGGTACCTTACAGCTTAGAAGGTGCTTCAGAGCAGGGCTGGGCAAATTAGGGCCTGCGAGCCCAACCTGGTCCACCACCTGCTTCTGTGTGACCCATGAGCTAAGGATGGGTTTTTACATTTTGTAACAGTCGAAAAAATTCGAAAGATTTTATAACATGCGAAAATGGCATGAAATTTAAATTTCAATGTCCATAAACAAAGTTTTTTTGGAACACAGCCACACCTATTTTGTTTAACGTATCATCTATGGCTGCTTTTGCAGAGTTGAGTAGTTACGGCAGAGGCTGCATGGCCCACAAAGCCTAAAATATGTACCGTCTGCTCCTTTACCAAAAATGTTTGCCGATCCCTGCTTCATGGTTTTCTAGGCACTTTGTCCTTTCCAAAATGCTTTGCTGTTGGTCCAGTTCACAGAATAAAGGTTACTATGTGCATTGTCATTCACCAAGATGTCTCAATTCCCAGAGCACTTAACAATCTAATAAGGGTTTTGCTATTCACCAGGGATGTGCAAGTTCAGTCTAGAGTTTACTGAGTGTTCTGCCATTGCAAGGGATGGCCCCTTGTGTACCAAGCACATTGCTGTTGGCTGAGGACCTCTGTGCCATGGAGTGCTTCCGTTCGCACTGCTGCTGCCTGGCAGCTGTTCCTCCCTCTGCCCCACCTACCCCTGGGTGCTCCCACCTCAATGATGTGATCCCTTCCGTCCTTGCCATGTAGTGCTTCCACTGCGCAGATGTCCAGTCCCCCAAAAATCTCTGAGCATGTGTCCACCCACAGCTTGTATCTGCCAAGACAAAGGTCGGGGAAGCCTGTCAGTCTCTGACCTGAGCTGCTGCGCTCCCACCCACCCTTCCCCTCACACCCTGAGTTTGGGCTGCCCACCTGTCAGACATGGCGATCTGCTCCAGCATCGCAGAGCCAGTGTTGGTCTTCCAGTTCCCTGACACTGACGTCCTCCTGGGGAACAAGGGGACAGAGGCTCAGAGGCACCTCGGCTGCATGGGGCAAGGCAGGGGACCCCTCCCGGGGCCTCAGTTTCTCCACTCACATGTAGGCCTTGTAGTTCTGCCCAATCTTCTGGACACGCACGTCATATTTGGCATCGATGAAGGGCTCGGCAGTGGCATACGTCTTGGTCAGTGCCACAACACTTGCGATGTCCTGGAAGTCATGCTGGTTGTCAACCTTGACCTGTGGACGTGAGGGCAAGGATCAGGGCCTGGTCAGGATAGGGCAGCTGTGGGGAGTGGGGGTGCCTGGGGGAGCATGTACACATGACACACAGGTGAGGTGAGTACACAAAAATTAGGTGGACATGCCAAGGCGCTCAAGCAGGCATGATCGTGCGTCTCCTGTTTTGTACGTGTACACACAGACACAAAGTTGGGTGTGTAGAACACTGATCATACCAAAAAGTATTGAATTGTCTACTTTAAATGGCTGAGTTGTAGGGTGTGTGAATTATCCCTCACTAAAGCTGTGAAAAAACTGTGTATATACAATATACTAATATAGGCATCCAGACACAAAATCAGTTGTACACACAACATGCAAAGATACAGAAACTTGGACACAAACAAATTACAGGTCTACTTTCCACATACACACAGACAAAATCAGATGGATGTAAAGCACACAGGACCCCGAGACTTTGGAACACAAAAGATCATACCACATCATGTGTGTTCAGCACAGGCATACATGTACACACAGACACAATGCTGGAGACAGAAGCAAAATACACACAAAATTGGCTGAATGCAGGAGGAAAAAGGGGTCGATGAGGTCAGCTGAATGTGAGAAAACAAAAATCTATTAGGTTGGTGCAAAAGTAATTGTGGTTTTTACCATAAGAACTGGCAAAACCTGCAATTACTTTTGCACCAACTTGATAGATAATGACACCCCAGGACACACGATCACACAGAATGACTGGTGTGCACTGCACAAATACACATCTACCTATGCGCAGCCCAGCCAGAGACTCACCTTGCCCATCCCAGAGTGTGCGTGCCCCATCTTCACAACCACAGGGTATGTTGTGCTGCTGAGCTGGTGGGAAAAAGGCAGAGGACACATGGTCAGGGCAGAAAGGGTGACCTCCAGGGGTGGGGTGGTACTGAGGGGATCCCGGCCAGTGGGAACTGCATTATGAGCCACTTCCCAGGACACATGGGTCAGAGACAGGCAGGCAGCAGCTGGGGGGTCACACAGTGTCTCCACCTCCGGGCCCAGAATTGAACCCAGAGCCCTGTCTGTCTGTCCCTCCCTCCACCCCACCACCAAGTTCCAGATGTCCCGCCCCTGCTTTCCCGGCCAGAGGCATGGCATGAGCGTGGGGGACTGTTCCGGTAAAAAGAAAGTTTGTTTTTACAGTGGATGGATGATAGTGAGGCAAGCGTGTGTGGGGTGGGGGGATGAGCATGTAGTGACTGAACCCCTCAGCCCAACCTTGTATGTAAGCCTCACCTGCACACATAAACTACTGAGAGGCATGAGCCCTTGGAACTCAGATGTACATCGCCAAACCCAGAGATGCCAGTGCACATTGAGATTGACGGCCAACACAGGCTCAAAGCACATGTAGCTCTGGGGCAGCACAGACACCCACACAGTCATTCAGCCAGCCAGGTGCCCATAGCGTGGGTCAGCAGCCAGCACTCCTGGGCAGCACACACTCGACACCCTTAAGCACACTATCAATACTTTTGGGCACACACCCAGATTCCCTCCCCTCACGCAAACCCACATCACTGTCAGGGGAACACACACAACACAAAAGATTACCCGTGCAATCAAGAGACACACACAACTCCACAGGCACACTCCACAAAACCGGGCATGTACTCAACACACAGGCGCACATACAACACCCCTAGGCAAATGCACAGCAAATAAGGTCCTACACAACACACAGAGGTGTATGCACTTCTAGGTACTCACATCACCACTGGGACCCGTAACAACCCACGCCACATTCCTGGGCACACAAAAAGTATATCTAGACACACACACAACATGCCTTGCCACATATACAATACAGAGAGGCTACACACAACCAGAGACACCCACAACTCAGTTTGCAGAAAACATTCCTGGGCATCCCCACCCCAACACACACACAGTCACACATTCAGGCGAGAGGGATACCTCAAGTCTCCCCCGCTCCCGGATGAGGTAGAGGAAACCAGGTTGGACGGCCCCAGGCTCCCTGCTCCCCGCCTCACCCCCACAGCGCAGCTGCACAGTGCCCCTCTGGTGACCCTCCCTCTCGCTGACAAGGTAGAGAGATGGCATTCCCGGAGGGGCTGCTGGGGCGGTGGTGGTTCCCAGTTCCCGACAGGCACAGGAAGCCCGCAGACTCAGGGTGACCGATTGAACTTCAGGCCTCCCTCTGCAACCCCCCCTTCCTCATTTCCCAAATGACTGGCGTCATTATGAGGTGGGCTGAGAGGCACGTTGTTGGGACGGGGGTTTGGGGCGTCTCTGGGCAGCAGGCCAGGGAAATGATGCCGAGGCGGATGTATACAGTACCACCCAGGCGTGCACACAGCACACAGAAGTGCATAATGCACTCATAGTTATATATGCAACCCAGACCTGCTTTGCCGAGGCTGGTAGATAACTCCCAGAAGCAACACACAAAACACGCAGGCACACGCTCGACTCTTAGCAATGGACACACAACACACCAGAGAGCTGTGCGTACACACCCATACCTCCCCCAACAACCCTGAGGTTTCTAGGTGCCTCTTTTCCTTGACTGTCTTTGTTTCCTCTGGACTTGAACCTGAGCACAACGCTCTGTATATGTGTGTGTGCCCATACATGTGTGCGTGCAGAGTGCTTTGAACTCTGACTCTGGGAGCTCCTGGAAAGCCCTAGGTCTGAATCTTGGCCTTTCCTCTTCCTAAGGCCATGAAGGACACCCCTCTCTGAGCCTCAGTTTCCCCATCTGCACAAAGAGCACAATGAGACCCAAGCACCTGGTATGCTGTGGGCATTGTCAGGTGTCCAGTTTGCACATGCCCCCTGAACCCCCATGGTCCTCCACACCCATCCAGCTTCCCACATGGTCACACACCCCTCCATGAACACCCCTCCCACTCTGCATTTCAAAACCGCACAATAACCAGATCCACACGATTCCTCATGTAAACAGTCGGCAAAACTCTGTGCTGACTCAGGTTTCAAAGAGTTGGCGTCAGAACCAGAGTCAGTGAGGGGCCAAGGCAGGACTTTCCCTGCCCTCACTTCTCCCTCGGAGGCACCAGGTTACTCAGCCCCGTCTCATTCACTCTCACTGTCCCACTTTCACAATCAGCTCCTACAGATTTGTTTGGTTTACTTCCCTTCCTCCCTGTTTTTGTCCCCCCCCGAACTCCCCACAACAGAGCCATTTCTTCATTCTCATTCCTGGGTAGGTCACTCAGCCCTTTTGTGTCTAAGTTTCCTCATCTGTATAATGAGAACATGAGCTATATCTAACTCACAGGGATATTGTGAGAAATAAGTTAGTTATTTTGGGAAAAATGCTCTACATGGTATCGAGCACATAGTAAGCCTCGATCCTCAAGAAGTGTTGGGTACTGTTGTTATTATTGACTTAACATCTCTTCCTTAACTAACATTAATGAACAAAGAGGCAATCGGGATTGACTACATGAGATAATGTCTGTAAAAAGACTTTAGAACAGTGCTTTTTTTTTTTTTTTTTTTTTTTTAAATAGATACAGGATTTCAACAAGACCCAGACTGGTCTTGAATTCCTGAGCTCAAGCGATCTGCCTGCCTCGGCCTCCCAAAGTGCTGGGATTACAGGTGTGAGCCACCATGCCCGGCCAAGTGCTTTCTTAAAAAATAGATGTAGGCTGGATGCGGTGGCTCACGCCTGTAATCCCAGCACTTTGGGAGGCTGAGGTGGGCGGATCACCTGAGGTCAGGAGTTTGAGACCAGCCTGGCCAACATGGTCTGTCTCTACTAAAAATACAAAAATTAGCCAGGCGTGGTGGCGTATGCCTGTAATCCCAGCTACTGAGGACGCTGAGGCAGGAGAATTGTTTGAAATTGCTTGAACCCAGGAGGTGGAGGTTGCAGTGAGCCGAGATCTTGCCATTGCACTCCAGCCTGGGCAACAAGATCAAAACTCTGTCTCAAAAAAAAAAAAAAAAAGATTTAGAAGGCTGGGTGCGGTGGCTCATGCCTGTAATCCCAACACTTTGGGAGGCTGAGGCGGGTGGATCACCTGAGGTCAGGAGTTCAAGATCAGCCTGACCAATATGGTAAAACCCTCATCTCTACTAAAACTACAAAAATTAGCTGGGGGTGGTGGTGGTGTGGCTGTAATCCCAGCTACTTAGGAGGCTGAGACAGGAGAATCTCTTGAACCCTGGAGGCGGAGGTTGCAGTGAGCTGAGATCGCACCACTGCACTCCAGCCTGGGTGACAGAGCGAGACTTCATCAAAAAAAAAAAAAAAAAAAAAAAAAATTTAGATTTAGAGGGTACAGCTGCAGTTTTGTGACATGTATATATTACATAGTGGTGAAGTCTGGGCTTTTAGTGTCCCCATCAACCAAATAGTGTACATTGTACCCATTAGGCAATTTCTTATTCCTCACCTTCCTCCCACCCAGAACAGTGCTGGATACGCAGTAAGCACTCCGTAGGGGCTGCTGGTAGTTTTTGTTGTGTTCTTGTTATTAGGCTAATATCCCTGAGTTAATCAAACTTAATTAGCAAGGGAGTATGGCGAGTGAATGAGATAATTTATACAAATACTTTAGCACGTAGTATACAGAAAGTGCTCAATAAGCGGCTGCCATCATCACTACAATTATTATTATTGATCTATCCTCCTCGAATTAAGGGTGTTAATCAGAACCCCAGGGAAGATTCCTGCACTGTCAAAAAGCTGGTGGGCAAGGATTGCCCCACCCCACCCTCCACCAGGGGTATAGGTCCGTGGGGAAGGGGCAGGGCAGGATGGGGTGGGGACTAGTTTTCTACTGACCCACTCACTTGTTTCTTTCACCTTCATTCATGGCCACCCCCTTCCCAATGCTCATTCATTCACCCGCACCATTCCCTGCTTGCTAGGATGGTGCCACTCCTGAGTTACGATCCTGGTGCCAGGTAGCCTCAGTTCGAATCCTGGCCATGTCCTGTGATCTTGGGAAAATTCTTCAGTTCCTCTATACCCCGTATTTCCTCATCTGTAAAATGGGAATAATAACTGGTACCCATCTCAGAGATTTGTTGTGAGCTCTGAGTGAGATAAACTATGCTGAGTGCCTGGTATACAGTCGGTGCTATATAAATGCCGGCTATTTGCCTGTGTTTTTTGAGACCCTGGCTTTGGTTCCTGGCCACCTGAGTTCCAGTCTCAGTTCTGCCATGTACTGACTCTATGATCCTGGATAAGTCACTTAACCACTCCATGCCTCAGTTTCCCCATTTTGTGTTCCTCCCCATTCACCTGCCTTATCTCCCTCCACTGCTGCTATTTAATTTGTTTCCTCTCTGCCACCCCTCACCAGCATGTCAGACATACAAAACAAGGGATTTTTGTGTGCTTGGCACACAGTAGATGCACAATAAATGTTGAAGGGCTGAACTCATTTGGGTTTGAGCCATAGGGAGCTTGGGGGATGTGGGTGATTGGATAGATTCTGGAGACTTTAGGGGACTGGGCTGGGGGGAATGCGGCCTCTAAGCTCTCCGCTGAGGCGCCTTGGAAGGAATAGTGACTGACGTGGAGGTGGGGGAGGGGGCTGGCCCGGGCGAGGCCCAGGGAGAGGGAGAGGAGGGGGGTGGGAGAGGAGGAGGGTGTATCTCCTTTCGTCGGCCCGCCCCTTGGCTTCTGCACTGATGGTGGGTGGATGAGTAATGCATCCAGGAAGCCTGGAGGCCTGTGGTTTCCGCACCCGCTGCCACCCCCGCCCCTAGCGTGGACATTTATCCTCTAGCGCTCAGGCCCTGCCGCCATCGCCGCAGATCCAGTGCCCAGAGAGACACGAGAGGTAAGCAGGGCCCGGGATGGCCCAGCAGGAACCGGGGCTGGGCCGCAGCTTGGGTGCTGGCCACCAGGCCCGTGCACTCCCGTGCTAGATGCCTGTCTACTCAGCTTGGCCTGCGGGTACCAGGATCCTGGGCTAGTCTAGGGGGAAGAGGGTCGGAGGCTGGAACCGCTTTCCCAACCCTGAGGCTCCAAACTCCCTAGAACCCCTGACATCCATCCCCAACTCTCCCAAACCCATGACCCCCTAGTATCACAAATGCTTTCCAAATCCCCCGCAAATCCCTTCATCCAGCACTTTCCCTCATCGCCTCCTAAATCCCCACCGCTAACCCCTGCAGCTCCCTGAACTCCCCCATCTCCCCAATCCCCAGTTTCCCAGCTCCCCAGCTCCCAAACTTCTTTTGCCCTCAGATTCCTCAAGTATCACCATTGCCTTAAGCCCCCAAATTCCCCCAACCCCTTCAACCTCCAAACTCCCCCAGCTCCCCAAATCCCCAACCTCCTCCAAATTCCTCAACCTCCCTAAATTCCCCCAGCCCCCTATATCTCTTAATACACACAACCCCTAAACTCTGCCTCCTCCAAACCCCTCCAGCCCCCAATCCCAAATTCCTCACCCCCAAACTCCTCAACCTCCAGAATTCCCCAATCCCCTCATTCCTCAAACTTCCTTAGCTCCCTTCTCCCCCAAGTGCCACAGCTCCATAACCCCGCAACTCAGTCCCTCAATAATTTAAACTTTCCCAACTCTCTAAACCCTAAATTCCTCTGGGCTCCCCAATCCCCTTAAAATCCCCAAGCTTCCCAACCCCTGAAGCCCAAATCCAGTCCCCTAATCCCCCCATAGGCTGCGCCGGGGCAGGATGGGGTGGATGACCTGCCCAGGTCAGCAGATCAGCTGGGCTGGGGCCTGCCTGACATCCCTCTTCCCCACAGAACCCACCATGGCCCCCTTTGAGCCCCTGGCTTCCGGCATCCTGTTGTTGCTGTGGCTGATAGCCCCCAGCAGGGCCTGCACCTGTGTCCTACCCCACCCACAGACGGCCTTCTGCAATTCCGACCTCGGTGAGTCCTCACCCCACTCAGCCCACACACTCTGCCTTGGTTTCCCTCTCAGTCCGGTGGGGCTCACGATGGCACTTACCTCTAGAATGATTCCACTCGCCCCCTGCTCTTCCTCTGCTTTAGCCACATTGGCATCCTCACACTTTCTTGAGTACTCCGTGCCCAAGCCCACCACAGGACCTGTGTGCTGGCTGCTCCCTCTGCCTGGTACACTTTCCCCCCAGGTATCCACATGGGTGGCTGCCTCAAATGTCACCTTCTCAGGATGGCCTTCCCTGGCCATCTTGTTTAAAATTTTAACCCCTGCCCCTTAGTACTCCTGATTTCCTGTTAAAGAGAAAAATATTCGGTGATAGTTGTTATAGCACAGTAAGGAAGACCATATTCAGGACAATGGTGATGGGTACAGGAACCACTGCAATGGGATCTTGCTGTCTGGGAGAGAGATTGGGCTCAACACTGAATATAGCATGGGCCAGTGGGAATGTCTGGGCACTCCCAAATATTTGAGGAGTAAATGAACAAATGAATATATGAAAATGGCTTAAGCAGTGCCTGGCGAAGAGAGACACTCAACATACAGATGAATCAATAAACAAATGTGTAAATCACTTAGTGTGCTGTCTGGCATCCAATAACCCCTATTTATGTATGCACGTTGCTGGTATTATGATGATGATGATCTTATTTTTATTGGCTCATGCAGTCCATTTGACTCATATTTCCCTCCTCTCCTGCAGTCATCAGGGCCAAGTTCGTGGGGACACCAGAAGTCAACCAGACCACCTTATACCAGCGTTATGAGATCAAGATGACCAAGGTATCCCCTGCTCCCGCCCCTTTCCCAGCATTTTCTAACATCTTCCTCCTGGTCAAAACAGAAACTTCTGGCCACTGGTTGGTGCAAGAAAGTTGGCTGTGATCTTGGGATGCTATGTGACTTCAGGGAAGAACCTGGAGTGGGAGGATTATGTCAGTAAAAGAGACACTTCCCCTCATCCATCAACAGATGTATAAAGGGTTCCAGGCCTTAGGGGATGCCGCTGACATCCGGTTCGTCTACACCCCCGCCATGGAGAGTGTCTGCGGATACTTCCACAGGTCCCACAACCGCAGCGAGGAGTTTCTCATTGCTGGTGAGGCACCGTCCCCGCGCCCTGTGCCACGCCAACCAGTCCCTGGGGCGCGGCCTAGCAACAGCGAGGGGGCGAGGCTCTGATGGGAATGGTTCCACTGGAAATGGGTACCATCCCAATTTCAGCCTATCAGAAGGCCGGGCCTTTGCTAGCCTGGCGGCTCAGCCAATCAAAAGCTGCTTGTCGGTTACCCCCGCTTTCTCCTTAGGAAAACTGCAGGACGGACTCTTGCACATCACCACCTGCAGTTTCGTGGCTCCCTGGAACAGTCTGAGCTTAGCTCAGCGCCGGGGCTTCACCAAGACCTACACTGTTGGCTGTGAGGAATGCACAGTGAGTACCTGGACCCTGACCTCCAACGGGAGATCCTTCCGCGGCCCTTCCCTAAATCGTGGGCTTGTTCCTTGCTCCCTCTGGCTATTCTGTGTCCCTGTGGCTGCTCCCAAACCCTAAGGGTTGTCCCTGATCTCTCTTGCTATTTCCCCAAGCCCGAGACTGCTCCCTTACAAATTCTGGCTGCTCCCTTGCCCTGTGTCCAATACCGTGTGATCGCCTGTCCCTGGTCCCTCTAACTCTCCCTTGTTACTATTCTGTAATCCCACTCTCCGTTCCTGAGCCCCTGGGATTGTTTCTTCGTTCCCCAGAATGTTCTCCAAGAACCCAAAGTGCTGTTCCCTAATCCCACTGACCCTTCCTCAGCACGTCTGCTTGTTGCTCTGCAGCTCTGACTATTCCAGACACCAGAGGGTGTTACATTGACCTCCTGGCTAGTCCAAGCCTGTTCCCTGATGGCTCCTGATGGCCTCTGAGCCCAATGACTATCTTGGAGCCCCACTGGCTATTCCTGTGCTTAAACTCCTTAGCCGCCAACTGGGTGGGGCCCCTTACTACTGTCAGTTTTTCCTTGTCCTTTGGGACAATTCCTCAGGGGACCTACCTGACTGACCCCCAGGGCCTATTCCCCAGCCACCATTCCAGGACACTGATTTACTGGCTTACTGTTACCTTGCAGGACCCAGTGACATTTCCCTCAATGGGAGGGGCTGTCCTGGGGTATGTACTTAGGTGGGGTGAGAGCAAGTCTCCCCAGCGGCTCAGTGTTGAAAGCTGAGGAGAGGAAGTTCTGCTCCATGGGGGAGGCAGGGAGAAACCCTCAGAGATGTCTCCCTCCTCCCTTCCAGGTGTTTCCCTGTTTATCCATCCCCTGCAAACTGCAGAGTGGCACTCATTGCTTGTGGACGGACCAGCTCCTCCAAGGCTCTGAAAAGGGCTTCCAGTCCCGTCACCTTGCCTGCCTGCCTCGGGAGCCAGGGCTGTGCACCTGGCAGTCCCTGCGGACCCGGATGGCCTGAATCCTGCCGGAGTGGAAGCTGAAGCCTGCGCAGCGTCCACCCTGTTCCCACTCCCATCTTTCTTCTAGACAATGAAATAAAGAGTTACCACCCAGCAGACACTGTTTCCGTGTAGTGCCTGGGAACAAACCCATGTTGCTGATGACCTGGTGTGAGCACCCTGGGACCAGTGGGGATGAGGGATGCCAAATGTTGGGTTTTTATATTTTACTTAAATTCTGACGTACTGGTAGTAATTCTCGACATTGGCATTAGCACTGATGATCTGCAACAGCAGTAATGGTCACTGAACCTGCATTATCAACCGTAACCTTTGAATAATTTCTCCAGTCAATACTTTAAAACATTTTCCTATACTGATTTCCAATTGCTATTTGCCCAGGGCTTTCTAGTTATAAATTCTCCCACAGCTGACACATCACTGCCTTATTGGGAATTCCCCATTCACACATCTTGCCAGCTGACAAAGTCATTGACAAATGCCCTACCAATTGGCAAATGGCTCTCATTGCCTCAAGCACAGTCCTGATGTTGTCCAGTGAGGATGCCCCATCCAAACATGTGGGTGTTACTGTCCCCACCCTCAGGTTTTGTACCATGAGCCTGAAAGGGGACCCAGGGCACCCAGAGTCCCACAGCAACCCAGCTGGGGACTTGGGAAGAAGGGGTGACCCTGGCTCCCCAGCCACGGCTGCAGGAAATTCCTTGGAAGGGGCTGTTTGGGGCAGAGGAGAGGTGGGATGGAGAGAAGGTATGAGCTAAAAATCCCCAAGCTCTGCCCTCCTCCCTCCCCTACTTCTCCCCTCACTCCTCCAACTTGGAAGGAAATACTGACAGCAATGAAATGCACGTAGGGTTCAAAATCAAGACCAGCCAGATATGCTGGCCCATACCCTGCACACACCTCCCTCAACCCAACTGTCCCCTCACCTAAACTAGGGTCTCTAGACTCGACCCTCACCTTTCTGGATCATCCTTCCTCTAGAAAAACTGAGTGAGAGGCCCTCCAAATACTCCTCTCCGAGGCCTTCCTACTCCCACAGCAGGGTCCAGTCTCTGGCTCCTGCCTCTCATACTCCAAAGGTCTTGACTCAAGTGAGGCCCTTGGGAACTAGAATTCCAGACTGGTACAAACATTCAATGGAGCACCTGTGTCCTCCTGACCTGAACCTGCTTGAAAAGGGCCCCAATATATCTCCTTCGGTAAAGGACCCCCAAATTCCCTCTCATCACAGTACCCACTGCTCTTACCAGTAAGAACCCAGGTCTCCTCCAGGGCATCCTAGGTTACCAAGCACAGCCCCCTGGATCTTCTGTGGTCCTGTCCCAGAACCTTTTACACTCCTGGGAGGTTACCCGACGGCCCAAATTATGTCCCAGATGGGAATGGGCAGATTTTGAACACACAATACTTAGCCACTTGAGCAGGGAATGCGCACGCAGCAACAATTTCTGTATCAACATCTACACCTTGGTTACGCCCTTGGAGGGTCTGAACCTTGTCTACTGAAGGGGGCCAACCGCAGCCTTTGCTGATGGGCACAACTGTAAGGGAAGGGCCCGGGCCCTGGTTCATCCCTGGTGACCTTGTCAATGTTCCCTCAGCTGCCTGCAAGAGTCTGACAGCTCCTGGCAATTCACCAAAACTTAGTGTCAGCTACCTGCACTCTTAAGCTGCTCCCTAGCCTCAGGGCCCATTTCCTAAGTCCTCACCTCTTCCAATCCCTGAGGGGAAGGTGAAGTAGCAGGGGAAGGATGGAACCCAGTGTGGAGGTCGTTCTGCCGACCTGTCTGCCTTGCAGGTCAGCCCTTCGCCAAGTGCAATGCAACACGGACAGGGAGGACTGGTGCCTCAGGGGACACAGAGTCTAGAAGAGCAGACGAGGCGACCTCCCCCAGAGACCTGGCATGAGCTCCTGGCAGGATCCGTAGCCCTGGGCTCATTACATTCCCCATTGCTCTTGTAGAACATCTATTAAAATGGGTCAAATGAGCATCCTCCATCCCCAGCATTCGGGGTGTCTGTGGGTGGATCTCTGTTTGGGAGAGACTCTGTGACAGCTGAGAGGAAGCTTGTAGGGGTCACAGCCATGTGTGGTATGCAGCATGGGACCCAGCTCAGTGGGGAGCCTGGGGGCCAGTCCTTCTCTCACCTGAGCCTCAGTCCTTCTCCCTTAAACATGCGCGTCACAGTCCTGGCCCAGAATCTTTCAGAGGCTTGTGATGGGGTTGGAGGATGTTTACGGGGTGTCTTTGCCCCTTGGATATTTTTTGGGGGGTCAAAACACAGGAAATGGGCCTGGCACAGTGGCTAATGCCTGTAATACCAGTACTTTGGGAGGCCGAGGCGGGCAGATTGCGAGGTCAGGGGTTCAAGCCCAGCCTGGCCAACATGGTTTCCATCTCTCCTAAATATATAAAAATTAGCCGGCTGTGGTGGTGCATGCCTGTGGTTCCAGTTACTTGGGAGGCTGAGGCACAAGAATTGCTTGAACCCAGGAGGCGGAAGCTGCAGTGAGCTGAGATCATGCTACTGCACTCCAGTCTGGTGGATAGAGCAAGACTCTGTCTCAAAAAAAAAAAAAAAAAAAAGAAAGAAAGAAAGAAAAAAGGCCTGGCACGGTGGCTCACGCCTGTAATCCCAGCACTTTGGGAGGCCAAGACGGGTGGATCACAAGGTCAGGAGATCGAGACCATCCTGGCTAACAAGGTGAAACCCCATCTCTACTAAAAATACAAAAAAAAAAAAAAAAAAAAAAATTAGCGGGATGTGGTGGCGGGACCTGTAGTCCCAGCTACTCAGGAGGCTGAGGCAGGAGAATGGCATGAACTCAGGAGGTGGAGCTTGCAGTGAGCTGAGATCGCGGCACTGCACTCCAGCCTGGGCAACAGAGCTCGACTCTATCTCATAAAAAAAAAAAAAAAAAAAGCAGGAACCGTGGAACCAGATGTCTGCATTCAAATCCTGCCCCTGCCATGTCTTAGCTCTGTGTCCTTGAATCAATCATATTACCTCTCTGAGCCTCAGTTCCTGCATCTGTAAGACAGGGATAAAAAGAAGGCTGAACTCATAGAGACAACGTCCATATTAAACGAGGTTGTATATGTGAAGTACTTGGAACGGTGCTAGGTATATAGCACTTACAAGCATTAGTTACTAGGAGTAGTTATGATAACTATAACTTTTAACTTTACTAGTGATTACTTATAATATTGCAAACAATGTTTGATATTAGGCACAATAATATACAATATTGGAAATAATGTGTATGATGAGTACCAATAATTTAATGTCTATCTCTCCCCGACACCAGCCTCCTCACCAAAATGCAAGCTCCTGACCCTGCTCTGCCTGAAGGAATGGGGTAGGTCTCTGAGACCCAAAAGCTACTGATGCGATACTAAGATCCCAGAGATCCCAGCTCTTTACGCCATAAACGCTCCTCAGTCCCAGTGTCCCTCTCTCTTTTCCCCCTCACAGACAATCCAGGTTCCTAGTGGAGTCCCGAACCTGTGGCTCATAGAAGCGCCTGATAATAAGGAGCACTGTGGTTAGATCCATCTACACGCCCACCCACAACAACTGCGGCGACACCATGAGGACAGGTTCCCTTTTAGGGATTCCTAATGGTAGGCCAGCCAACCTGTCCCCACCCTGTGTGGACTCCTCACCCTCAGGTCTCCCTCTGCACCACCCTGGAACAAAAAGTCCCCATCCCTGGGGCATTCTCCCCACGAAGAACCCCTGCCCCACAATACTATGTTCCCAACTTCAGCCCGCTACAGCAAATTCTGTCCCCAGTCCATAGTGTTCTGAGTCTTTGAGACTTGGGGATCATAGCATGTCCTAGCCAAGGGACATATGGTCATGCTACACTGGTCCTCCGGGCATGGCCTCTGTCCCTCCAGGCCCTTTGAGGGATAGAAATCTGCACTCTGCGAGATAGAGGGGCGCATCCTTGGAAGGGGCTCAGGGAGGAGCCCAGAAAGGGCTTCCTGACTTTCTATAGGAAAGGATGCGATAGGGCCTTGAGTCAGTCCCTCAGGGACTCCCGCAGCCACAGGCGTCCCCTTTGTGTTCTGGCTCGCCCCTGTTCTTCCTGCTTCTTGCTCCCCTACTTCTTCCTATTCCCTGCTCCTTGTCCCCATTACCTACTTCCTATCCTTTGCTCCTTCTACATATTCCCTACTCTTTTGTAAAAAAGTTTTATTTTATTTTATTTTGTTTTATTTATTTATTTATTTTGAGACAGAGTCTCACTCTGTTGCCCCTGCTGGAGTGCAGTGGTGCAATCATAGTTCACTACAACCTCAACCTCCTGGGCTCAAGCGATCCTCCCACCTCAGCCACCCAAGTACCTGGGACTACAGGCACATGCCACCATGCCCAGCTAATTTTTTGTAGAGACAGCGTTTCACTATGTTGCCCAGGCTGGTCTGGAACTCCTAGGCTCAAGCGATCCTTCCACTGCAGCCTCCCAAAGTGCTGGGATTACAGGTGTGGGCCCTCAGACTCCGCCGGCGTGTTCCCTACTATCAAGCCCTGCTCCAGCTCCTGTTCCCATTCCTCGTGGTTCCCTTTCGGTTTGTGATTCTCTTTTATTGTTCCCTGGCCCGCACTGCCCTACTCTTCTAGGAGTAGAAGCTATGAGAAGCATGTGAAGCAGTGCAGTGACTCAGCCACCTCCAGGGGCTTCCCTGTCTCCCCTTCCCTGGGCAGAGCTGCATACCTGAACCCCAACCTCGCACAATCTCTGTGGGGACACGCGCTTCTCTAAGCACTGGCAAGAAGAACATGAACCCACAAACTTGGGTGCCTTCCCTGGTGATCCGAGGTCTACTATTGAATCTTCACATGTGACAGCTTCCTGCCTTGGACCCACACTTTTACTCAGCCATGGTGAGTAGCCATGGAAGTCAGGACTCTTCACCTTCCTTAAACTTATAAACCTCCCTAAGCCCATCAACCTCCCCCAACCACTGCCCCAAGCCCCTTGAAGACCACCAACTTTTTAATTTTTTCAAGACAGGGCCTCCCTCTGTTGCCCAGGCTGAGTGCAGTAGGGTGATCATGGCTCACTGCAGCCTCGACCTCCCTGGCTCAAGTGATCCTCCCAGCCTAGCCTCTCAAGTAGCTGGAACTCCAGGCACGTGCCACCACGCCTGGCTAATTTTTCTATTTTTAGTAGAGACGAGGTTTTGCCATGTTGCCCAGGCTGGTCTCAAACTCCTGGGTTCAAGCGATCCTCCGGCCTTGGCCTCCCAAAAGGCTGGAGTTACAGGCATGAGCCACTCTGCCCCACCAACAGCCACCAACTTCTAGCCATGCTGGAATTCTGGTCACATTCTGTTTCTTGATCTGGGTGCAGGTGACAAGAGTATGTTCACTTTGTGAACACTCAAAGGGCTGTACACTTAGGATATGTACCCTTTGCTGAATTTGCTATATCTCAATAAAATTGGCTCCCAAAAGAAACTCCCCATCCCAGTGACATATCCCCCCTGCACCCTCCTTCAATTCCTCACTCACTCCTGCCCTCTCTCCTTCACACAACTCCCGCATACCTGACCCTGGTCATTCACACCTCAGAGCCCCTTTTTCTTTCTTTACTCCACAGGGACTGTGACTCCTGGGCCCAGAGAAGGCCTTGGGGTTGGACTCCACCTGTCACATAGTGAGCCCTCCACAAATACTTGCTGCACCATATATCACTTGAGTGGCGGTGGCAAGGGAGGGCCATTCCCCATTGGGACAGCAGCCCTTCCCCAGGTCTGCGTGATCAGGTAGACGTGACCAGGAGAGGGAAGGTGGGGTGAAGGGAAGTTAAACTGCTTAACGGGTCTTCTTATGTCTCCCCAACCCCAGTGGTGACTACTTAGACACAGTTGAGCTGAGCAGCCTTCAGAGAGTTCCTGGCAGTCTGCGACCTGCACGGGAATAGATAGGGCATTGGTCCCAGAGTTCCCAGCACGTGTCTCCCACCACATGATGGAGGCTGGGAAACCTTCCCACCAAAGCTTCCAAGTACCGCCCCTACAAATTCCCTCCATGCTATACAGTTAGCTGGGGAACAAAAGGGGAAAACCCAGTGGCAAGCTGGCCTGCAGGGAGTCTAATGCCTCTGCCGCCTGCCCTCTGTTATCCACCCTTGACTCTGTCTTCTTCCTGGCATCTGAAGTCCTGTTCTCTCTGTCCCTGACAAGAGTAGAACATAGTTCTACTACATAGTCACAAAACAGTCAGGAGGTGCTGCTGTCCTACCAGGCACCAGGAATTAATGAGAAAAGTTGCTGTTAAGGTAGTATGGTTTTGGTAAAGGTTTACAGAAAGTGGCCAATGGAACAGAAGACAGTTCTGAACATGCAGGGCAAAGATATGAAATGTTAGTATAGGTCGGGCGCAGTGGCTCACGCCTGTAATCCCAGTACTTTGGGAGGCTGAGGCGGGTGGATCACCTGAAGTCAGGAGTTCGAGACCAGCCTGGCCAACATGGTGAAACTCCGTCTCTACTAAAAATGCAAAAATTAGCTGGGCGTAGTGGGATGCCTCTGTAATCCCAGCTACTCGGGAGGCTGAGGTGGGAGAATTGCTTGAACCCAGGAGGCGGAGGCTGCAGTGAGCCCAGATCGTGTCACTGCACTCCAGCTTGGGCAACAGACAGAGACCCTGTCTCAAAAAAAAAAAAAAAAAAAAAAAAAAGTTAGTATATATGTGACAGAGGTTGCATACAAGCTCAGTGGGGGACAAAGTCTTACCTATAAGGAAAAAGATGAACTCAATCCCTACCTCCTTCACACTGTATATGAAAATGAATTTTAGATGAATGAAGAATTTAGATGGCAAAAACGAAACTTTACTAAAAAGTCTCTCTTTGCTCTAGTGACTCGAGTCACTACTTTGATCATACACTAAAGTTCCATATGTATGTGGATCTATAACTGGACTTTTGTTTTTCTTCCTTTAATGTGTCAGCCTGTCTATTCACGGGTTAGCATCATACTATTTAAATTATAAAAACTTCAGGCTGGGCATGGTGGCTCACGCCTGTAATCCCAGAGTTTTGGGAGGCCAAGGCAGGAGGATTGCTTGAGGCCAGGAGTTTGAGACCAACCGAGGCAACATAGCAAGACTGTGCCTCTACAAAATAAACAAACAAACAAAAAATTAGCTATACATGCACCTGTAATTATAGCTACTCAGGAGGCTGAGGTGGAAGGATTGCTGGAACCCAGGAGGTTGGTGCTGCAGTGAGCTACAATCATGCCACTGCACTCCGGCCTGGGCAACAGAGCAAGATTTTGTCTCAAATAAATAAATAAATAAATAAATAAATAAAATCTTCATAAAATGTCTGGTGGCAGAGGCATCAGACTTCCTGTGGGCTGTGAGTATGAGTCCTTATTATTACTTTTCTTTTTCAGGGTTTTCTTAGTTTTTCTCGCATGTTTGCGTTTCCATATGAACTTTACCATCAACTCATCTAGCTCTAGATATAAGTTTGTAGGTATATTTTTGGGAATCACATTAAATGTATAAATTAAATAAGGACCTGAGAAGGTGAACTGCCATTTTCATGATGTTGATTCATTCTATCCAAGAACAAGAAATGCCTTTCCATCTGCCTAAATTTACCTTTGTGCCTTTCAGGACTGTTTTAAACTTTTCCTCATATCACTTTGCACATCCCTTGTTGATCTTATCCCAAAATATTTTATGGTTTCTTTTTTGGTGTTATTGTATATGTTTTCTCTTCTATTATATCTTCTATCTGGTTATTTGTGTATATAAAAACTACTGATTTCCGCATGTTGATTTCACATGCTGCTGTTACTGCATTCTTTTTTATTTTTATTTTTTGAGATAAGGTCTGGCTCTGTCACCTAGGCTGGAGTACAGTGGTGGGATCATAGCTCACTGCAGCCTCAAACTCCTGGACAAAGTGATCCTCCCACCTCAGCCTCCCGAGTAGCTGGGACTACAAGGGTGCACCACCACGTCTGGCTAATTTTGTGTGTGTGTGTATGTGTGTGTATTTAGTAGAGATGGAGTTTCACCATGTTGACCAGGCTGGTCTTGAACTCCTGGGCTCAAGTAATCCTCCTGCCTTGGCCTCCCAAAGTGTTGGGATTACGATGTAAGCCACCGTGCTCACCCTTAATGTGGTTTTGAATTTGTTTGCTGATATTTTATTTAGGATTTTTGCATTGATATTTATAGTTAAAATGGTCTATGCTTTTTTTTTTTTTTTTTTTTTTTTTTGAGACAAAGTCTCACTCTATCACCCAGGCTGGAATGCAGTGGCACAATCTCAGCTCACTCAACCTCTGCCTCCTGGGTTCAAGTTATTCTCCTGCCTCAGCCTCCAGAGTAGCTGGGACTACAGGCGCACACCACTACGCCCAGCTAATTTTTATATTTTTAGTAGAGAGGGGGTTTCACCATGTTGGTCAGGCTGGTCTCAAACTCCTGATCTCAAGTGATCCACCTGCCTTGGCCTCCCAACATGCTGTGATTATAGCCGTGAGCCACTGCACCCGGTCTATGCTTTTGTTTGTGCTATTAATGTTACAATTGCTTTAGAAAGGTAATATGGAAGTTTGTCTTCATTTTCCATTCTGTGGAACAATTTATATGGCCATTGGGATTAACTGGTCTCTAGCATTTCAGTGGAATTCCCCTGTGAAATCATCTGGGCCTGATGCTTTTTTTATGGGGCAGTTCCTTAATAACTTTCTCTATTTCTTTTATGGAAATTGGTTTGTTAACCTCTACTGGGGTCGATTTTGGTAAACTGTGTTTCCCCAGGAAATTATTTATTTTCATTTAGGTTTTCTATTTTATCTGTGGATGCTTTTTTATATTTTGACTTTTAGAACCATGCTAATGTCTTACATTTAAAAATATACAATTAAATCAGCATTACCAGGCATGGTGGCTCATGCCTGTAATCCCAGCACTTTAGGAGGCCAAGGCAGTTAGATTGCTTCAGCTCAGGAGTTTGAGAATAGCCTGAGCAACATGGTGAAACTCCATCTCTATAAAAAATACAAAAGAATTAACTAGGTGTGGTGGCACGCACCTGTGGCCCCAGCTACTCAGGAGGCAGAGGTGGGAAGGTTGCTTGAGCCCAGGAGGCGGAGGCTGCAGTGAGCCAAGATCACGCCACTGCACTCCAGCCTGGGTGACAGAGTCAAAAAAAAAAAAAAAAAAAAAAAAAAAAAAAAGCTGGGTGTAGTGGCTCACGTCTGTAATCCCAGCACTTTGGGAGGCCAAGGCAAGTGGATCACCTGAGGCCAGAAGTTCGAGACCAGCCTGGCTAACATGATGAAACCCCGTCTCTACTAAAAATACAAAAAAAAATTAGCCGGGTATGGTGGCGCACACCTGTAGTCCCAGCTACTTGGGAGGTTGAGGCAAGAGAATTGCTTAAACCTGGGAGGTGGGGGCTGCAGTGAGCCGAGATCACACTACCACACTCCAGCTGGGCGACAGAGTAAGACTCTGTCTCAAAAAAAAAAAAAAAAAAAAAAAAGACCTCCCTTTCAGAAGGGGTCCTGCCCAATACCCAGAAGAAAGGGATGTTTCAGAGAGAGTCTAAGGCTCTGAACAGACAGGCCTTGCTGGGTTTCCCCACTCAGTCTGTTAGTACAAGATCACACACATTTTGCCCCATCACCTTCCTTCCTTCCTTCCTTCCTTCCTTCCTTCCTTCCTTCCTTCCTTCCTTCCTTCCTTCCTTCCTTCCCTCCCTCCCTCCCTCCCTCCCTCCCTCCCTCCTTCCTTCCTTTCTTTCTTTCTTTCCTTTTTTTTTTTTTTGAGATGGAGTTTCTCTCTTGTTGCCCAGGCTGGAGTTCAATGGTGCGATCTCGACTCACCGCAACCTCTGCCTCCCGGCTTCAAGCAATTCTCCTGCCTCAGCCTCTTGAGTAGCTGGGATTACAGGCATGCGCCACCGCACCCGGCTACTTTTGTATTTTTAGTAGAGACAGGGTTTCTCCATGTTGGTCAGGTTGGTCTAGAACTCCCGACCTCAGGTGATCCGCCTGCCTCGGCCTCCCAAAGTGCTGGGATTACAGGCGTGAGCCCGCCCGGCTGTCCCATCACATTTCTATACAGTTATAAATCGTGCCTATGCAATGAAGTCTCCATTAAGGGCTGAAGAGGATAGAGTTGGAGACCTTCTGGATAGCCGAACATGTGGGGTTCCTGAAGAGTGGGGCATGGAAGCTCTGTGCTCTTTCCAACATGCTTTGTCCTCCGCATCTCTTCATCTGTATCCTTTGTAATGTAATACTCTTTATAGTAAACCAATCACGTAAATAAGTGTTTCCCTGAGTTCCATGAGTCACACTAGCAACCTAACTGAACCTGAGGAAGGGGTTGTGGACCCCGATTTATAGCTAGTTGGTCAGAAGCAAAGGTAAAATAACCTGGGGCTTGCCATCAGCATTAGAAGTAGGGCTTAGTTTTGTGGGACTGCATCCTTAACCTGTGTGATCTGATGCTATCCTCCAGGTAGACAGTGTCAGAATTGAATTGCAGGACATCCAGCTGGTATATTAATTTGCTGCAGAATTAATTGCTTGCTTGGTGTGTGTGCGTGTAAAAACCTCCACACATTGTATTGTGAGAGCAGAAGAAAAAAACAGTTTGATTCTTCTACTCACACACATATAAAAATTTTATATATACACATATATGTGAAATTAAGAAGTGAAATGTCCTAGCTTTGCACAATGAGAGGGCCTTGAAGCAAGAACATTCCAGTGGCAATGAGTAAATCTAGTTCCCAGATCTTGGCTTTGAAATACTATTATCTTAGGGCTGGGTCTGGGAAAGAACAAGATATGCCTGGAGGTGATGTCAGTAGAAATTTAAGAGCCTATAAAAATCCTCTCCTCCTTAAAAGCAATGAGAACACTGGCAAAAATTGTCAAAACAAACTTATCAGAACTCTGGAAATTGACCAAGGTTTATAATTCAGAAAGCGTTTTTTCAAGAAAATGACTGAATCTTGGTAACAACAGGAAACTTTGTGGCATTTGAACTTCTCCTGTACGCATCCCTTCTCCTCACCTCCACAAGAGCCTTGAAAACCAACAGCCCTGCAATTCCGGTGAAAACCAGCAGACCAGCAACCATTGGAGGAGGCAGAACAGGGTTGGAGTTCCTCCAAAACCTCACTTCCAGAGAACTGTCTTTATTTTATCTGTCTGGCACTATCCTGAATACTCTACTCATGGGGCTCATCTGGTATAAACAGCTTTCTCTGGGGGTGCTTTTCAGAAACAATTAGCAGCAACTGTTTAACACAGCAGTGATAACAATTAGGAAAAAACAACAAGCTTATCAAGAAAACGTAAAAGGAAAATCTAGGTAATGATATGTCCATTATCAGTCCATTATTAGGCTTTAAAAAGCTCTGACATATGCCTGGGAATGTAGAAAACCACAAATACGCATAAGGCTGTATGTATGCCTAGGATCTCTGGCTGACCTCAAAACTCTGCACAAGCAGGAAATGAAGGATAAGGCAAAGTTGTAAACAGCCTGCCTTTGCATTAAAGGCACACCCCAACATGCACACAGAGCCCATCAGCAAAGTCTGGGAGACTTACTGGTTTCAGGTGATTTAAAGAAATATCTGTCCAATCGTTAGCTGACCACTAAGCTAATGGAGCAGAGACTTGGGTAGCCACACATGACAAAGAACACAGGCTTTACAGAATTAGTTCAGGAAAGTCACTAAAAGCAAAACAAAACAAGGCAATAAAAACAAATCCTGAGGAGGAGAGATAATCTGATTCCCAGAGTTGTCACATTATATTATTTAAATGTCCAGTTTTCAACAAAAACTTATGAGAGATGCAAAGAGACAAAATTAAGTGTGACCCAAACACAGGGAAAAAAGCAGTCAAACACTGTCCCTGAGGAAACCCAGATGTTAGACTTAATAGGCAAAAACTGTAAATCAGTGATTTTTAATATTTTCAAAGAACTAAAGGAAACTATGTTTAAAGGACTAAAGGAAAGGATAAAATGATATCCTAATACGTAGAGAGTATCAATAAAGAGAAATTACACAAAAAAGAAATTCTGGGCCGGGTGTGGTGGCTCACGCCTGTAATCCCCGCACTTTGGAAGACCGAGGCAGGTGGATCACCTGAGGTCAGGAGTTTGAGACCAGCCTGGCCAATATGGTGAAACTCCCTCTGTACTAAAAATACAAAAATTATCCAGGCGTGGTGGTGTGTGCCTGTAATCCCAGCTACTCGGGAGGCTGAGGCACAAGAATTGCTTGAACCTGGGAGGTGGAGGTTGCAGTGAGCCGAGATCACGCCATTGCACTCTAGCCTGGGTGACAAGAGAAAAACTCCAGCTCAAAAAAAAAAAAAAAAAAAAAAAGAAATTCTGGAGATAAAAAGCATAATAACGGAAATGAAAAATTCACTAGAGGGGATCGACAATAGCTTTGAGCTGGCAGAGTAAAGAATCAGTGAATTTGAAGACAGGTCAAGTGAGATGATCTGATCTGAGGAAGAGAAAGAAGAAAAGTAAATGAAATGAACATAGTCCTAGAGGTCTGTGGAACACCATCAAGCATATAAACACCCACATGATGGGAGTCCCAAAAGGAGAGGGGAAAGAGAGAAAAAAAGGTTCAAGAAAGACTATTCGAAGGAATAATGTAGCTAAAAATCCCCCCAGTTTGATTTAAAGCATTAATCTATGCATTCAAGAAGTGCAACGAACTCCAACTAAGAAATTCAAAGAGATGGGCACTGAGACACATCATAAACTTATAAAAGCTAAAGACAGAGAGAATCTTGAAAGTAAGAGAGAAGTAACTCATCATATACAAGGAATCCTCAATAGGATTAGCAGCTAATTTCTCATTGGAAATCTTCAAGTCAGAAGGCAGTAGGACAACGTATTCAAAGTACTGAAAGAAAAAGACTGCCAAATAAGAATTCTACATCCAGCAAAATTATCTTTCAAAAATGAAGGAGAAATTAAGACATTCACAGATAAACAAAAACTGAGATAATTCATCACTAGCACGCTTCTACAAGAAATGCTAAAGGGAGTTCTTCAGGGTGAAATAAAATTATACTAGCTAGTAATGTAAATCTACATATAGAAATAAATAGCACCTGTAAAGTTAACTACATAGGTAAATATAAAAGACAGTATAAATGCATTTTTTTGCATGTAACACTTTTTTTCCTCCTATCTGATTTAAAAGACAACTGCATAAAGCAGTAACTATAACTATGTTCATGGGCACACAATGTGTAAAATGTAATTTGTTTGACAATGATAGCACAAAGGAGGGATGAAGGAATAAAGTTAGAGGCAATTTCTTTGTATTACTGAGCTTAATTTGGTATTAATTCTAACTGGAGTAATATAAATAATGATGTTAATTGTAATTCCCAGGGAAACGACTAAGGAAAAAAAAAAAAAAACAGGCTAAGTGTAGTGGCTCATGCCTATAGTCACAACACTTTGGGAGGCCAAGGTGGGTGGATAACGTAAGCTCAGGAGTTTGAGACCAGCATGGGCAACATGGCAAGATCCTGTCTCTACAAAAAATTTAAAAATTGACCAGGCATGGTGGCACACGCCTGTAATCCCAGCACTTTGGGAGGCCAAGGTGGGCGGATCACAAGGTCAGGAGTTTGAGACCAGCCTGGCCAACATGGTGAAACCCCACCTCTACTAAAAATACAAAAAGATTAGCTGGGCGTGGTGGCAGGCGCATATAGTTCCAGCTACTCAGGAGGCTGAGGCAGGAGAACTGCTTGAACCTGGGAGGTGGTGGTTGCAGTGAGCCGAGATTGCGCCACTGCAATCCAGCCTGGGTGACAGAGTGAGACTCTGTCTCAAAATAAATAAATAAATAAATAAATAAATAAATAAATAAATAAAATAAAATAAAAATAAATACATAAATTAATTGATTAAAAATTAGCTGGGCATGGTGGCATGTGCCTGTGGTCCCAGCTATTCAGGAGGCTGAGGCAGGAGGGTAGCTTGAGCCCAGGAGGCTGAGGCTGTAATGAGCCATGTTCCTACCATGGCACTCTGGCCTGGGTGACAGAGCAGACCCTGTCTCAAAAAAATATATAAAAATTTTTTAAATTAAAAAAATAAATAAAAGACATAGGGAAGAAACAACAGAAAAATTAAAAATAGTACACGAGAAAATATTTGTTTAACATAAAAGAAGCATTACCAGAGGAATACAGGAACAAAAAATAAGATATAGAAAACAAACAGCAAAATTGCAAACATAAACTCTACCTTATCAGTAATTACAATAACATAAGTTAATTAAACACTGCAATTAACCCTTTTCCCGTTTAGGAAAAAAAAAAAAAAGTGCAGCTTGATGCCTGTGCTCACTTGATTTTATATAAACATGCTCTTTGAGGCTGAAGCAAAGCTGACTGATTTTCAGTGCCAAAACAAAATATGAAAACTCTTCTTGGAGTTATTTCTAAGCAGAACTAACATCAGAATCATCTGAGTCATCAGAATCATCTATTTTGGAAAAATCAGATTCATCAAATGAATCTTCAGCCAACAACTGTTCAAGAATGATGTTAACGTCATTTGCAGGAATTTCAGCATTTTCAGCGATTGAGAATTATTATATTTTGTAAATGGAAATACCATTCCTACAAACAGAATGCTATAAATAGAATGATGCCTTTTGTTTCCAAAGTCAATATACTAGAGTGACGTGAAAATAATAATAAAAACGAGATAGTTTGTGGCAAAGTTATCTCGGGGTAAACACTGCAGCCACAAGTGCCATCAGAGAGTATTCTCAGGGCAAATGGTAAAGGGTTAATAGGCACAGTGGATGAAAAACATGACTTAATTATATGCTGTCTATAAGAGGCACATTTTAGATGTTGAAATGTTGAAAGTAAGTGGATGGAAAAAGATTTACCACACAAGCAGTAGCCAAAAGAGAGCTGGAATAGCTATACTAATATGAGGTAAAATAGAATTTAAAACAGCAATTGTTACTTAAGATAAAAACATTTTATAATCATAAAAGGGTCAATCCATCAAGATTAACAGTAATAAACATATATGCACCTAACAACACAGCATAAAATATATGAAATAAAAACAGGCAGAATTGGAGACAGAAATAGACAATTCAACAATTATAGCTGGAGACTTCAATACCCCACTTAAACAAATGGATAAAACAACTAGACAGGGATCCAACAAAGAAGTTTATTTTATTTATTTATTTATTTTTGGAGATGTGGTCTCACTCTGTCACCCAGGCTGGAGTGCAGTGGTGCAATCTCAGCTCACTGCAACCTCCACTTTCTGGGCTCAAGTGATCCTCCCACCTCAGCCTCCTGAGTAGCTGGGACTACAGGCGTGTGCCACCATGTGGCTTTTTGTGTGTGCGTGTGTATTTTTTGCAGAGATGGGGTTTTGCCATGTAGCCCAGGATGGTCTTGAACTCTTGCACTCAAGCAATCCACCCGCCTCAGACTCCCAAGGTGCTGGAATTACAGGCGTGAGCTACTGTGCCCAGCCAATAAGGAAGATTTGAAAAATGCTATAAACCAATTAGACCTCATAGACATCTATAGAACATTTCACCCTACAATGGCAGAATACACATTCTTCTTCAGTGCACATGGAACATTCTTCAGGACAGACCATGTGTTAAGTCAGAAAACAAATCTCAGCAAATTGAAAAGGACTGAAATTATACAAAATATGTTCTTTGACCACAACAGAATGAAACTAGACATCAAAAACAGAAAAAATTAGAAAAATTTACAAATATGTGGAAAGTAACACACTCCTAAATAACCAATAGGTCAAAGAAAAAATCACAAGGGAAATTAGAACATACTTTGAGATGAATGAAAATGAACACACAACATATCAAAATGTAAGGGATGCAGTTAAAGTGGTGCTTAAAGGAGAATTCATAGTTTTAACTGCCTATATCTAAAAAGAAGAAAGGTATCAAAATCAATAACCTAATCTTCCATTTTTTTTTTCTAGGAAATTAGAAAGAAAAGAGCAAACTTAAGTCCAAAGCAAGCACAAGGAAAAAAATAATAAAATAAGAGTGGAAATAAATAACATAAAGAATCTTAAAAATAGAGAAACTAATAAAACAAAAATTTGGTTCTTTGAAAACATCAATAAAATTGATAAACCTTTAGACTAAGAAAAAAAAAAGGGCAGAAAACTCTAATTACTAAAATCAGAAATGAAAGAGTGGACATACTACTGACCTTACAGAAATAAAAAGTATTATAAGAGAGTACTGTGAACAACTATGTGCCAATAAGTTAGAAAACCTAGATGAAATGGACAAATTCCTAGAAAGACACAAAATACAAAAACTGACTTGGTAAGAAATGGAAAATCTGAATAGACCTATAACAAGGGAAGAGATTGATTTAGGAATAAGTAAAACTTCCTACAAAGACATACCTAGGACTAGATGTCTTCACTGGTGAATTCTACTAAACATTTAAAAAGAATTAATGCTGACCAGGCATGGTGGTTCACGCCTGTAATCCTAGCACTTTGGCAGGCCAAGGCAGGAGGATCGCTTGAGCCCAGGAGTTCAAGACCAGCCTGAGCAACACAGCAAGACCCTGTCTCAAAAAAAAAAAAAAAAAAAAAAAAAAAAAAAAAAAAATTAATGACAATCTTTACAAAATCTTCCCAAAAATAGAAGAAGAAGAAACACTGTCCAACTCATTCTATGAGGCCAGTGTTATCCTGATACCAAAACCAGACAAAGACATCATAAGAAAACTACAGAGCAATGTCTCTTATGAATATAGATACAATAATCCCTAACAAAATAATCACAAACTGAATCCCACAACATACAAAAAGGATTTATACCAAGGCCAAGTGAGATTTAGCCTAGGAATGCAAATGTCTACACCTAGACACATCATAAACAAACTTATGAACCTATCAACTTGCATGAAAATCAATTAATGTACTATATACCATATTCATAGAATAAAGGACAAAATTCACACAATCATGTCAATAAACAGAGAAGAAGCGTTTGACAATGTCCAACATCCTTTCATGACAAAAATACTCAACCAACTAAGAATAGAAGGAGAAATTTGTCAACACTTAGGTAGCAGTTAATATATGCCAGATGCATTGTTCTAGACACCTTACATTTACTAAGTAATTTCATTCTCACACCAACTATATGAGGTGGGAACTATTATTACCTACATTTTGGAGATGAATAAACTGAGGTACAGGGTGTTTAAGTAACTTTTCCTGTGTTAAGCAGCTAATAAGTTGTGGAGGTAAGATTCTCACACAGAAATTCTGGCTACAGAGTCTATGCTCTTAATCACATTCTGCTGTAATGTCTTTCAAAGAATGTAGAATAATAATAATGATAAACAAATTGGGTTTCCTTAAAACTAATGATTTAGGCCGGGCATGGTGGCTCACGCCTGTAATCCCAGCACTTTGGGAGGCCGAGGTGGGCAGATCGAGACCATGCTGGCCAACATGGTGAAACCCCGTTTCTACTAAAAATACAAAAATTAACTGGGTGTGGTGGCGCACACCTGTAGTCCTGGCTACTCGGGAGGCTGAGGCAGGAGAATCGCCTGAACCTGGGAGGCGGAGGCTGCAGTGAGCCGAGATCATGCCACTGTACTCCAGCCTGGCGACGGAGTGAGACTCCTCCTCAAAAAAAAAAAACCAAAAACCTAATGATTCAATCTTTATCTGTGAGTAAACTTAACTTATAACACTGTTGACGTATATCAGTAACCATAATTTGTAATACTGGTAAGAATTGCTAATATTAGTAGCAATGTTTATTTGATCAAGTTGATAATGTTGGGTCAATATTGATATTTAATTGTAATTTTAGTCATAAAATTGGTGATCATTTATATGAGTAAACATAATTTGTAATATTGGTAAAAATTGACAAAATTACTTATACAATTTGATTGCATTAGTAACAATTATTTAATTTCTATTTGTAACTAAAATTTGATTCATGACTGTGGTACTCATAATTTATATTAGTAATCAAAATTTTAATATTAGTGTTTTTTATAATAGCAGTTAGAATGTTAACCATATTAGTAATGATTTCTATTAGGAACTACAAGATAATTCAAAACATAGGTACTCATGGGTTATATTAGTAATCTTAATTTGTAACACTGGTAATAGTTAGATCTGTAACAACTTTTACACTGTTTGTACTAATGGTTTAATTTTATTTACTTATTTATTTAATGTTTTGAGACAGGGTCTCACTCTGTTGCCCAGGCTGGGGTGCAGTGGTGCTCTCATGGCTCACTGCAGCCTCAACCTCCAGGGCTCAAGCGATCTTCCCATCTCAGCCTCCCAAGTAGCTGGGACTACAGGTGCATATCACCACGCCAGGCTGATTTTTTTTTTTTTTTTTTTTTTTTGAGACGGAGTCTCGCTCTGCCGCCCAGGCTGGAGTGCAGTGGCCAGATCTCAGCTCACTGCAAGCTCCGCCTCCCGGGTTTACGCCATTCTCCTGCCTCAGCCTCCCGAGTAGCTGGGACTACAGGCGCCCGCCACGTCGCCTGGCTAATTTTTTGTATTTTTTAGTAGAGACGGGGTTTCACCGTGTTAGCCAGGATGGTCCCGATCTCCTGACCTCGTGATCCGCCCGCCTCGGCCTCCCAAAGTGCTGGGATTACAGGCTTGAGCCACCGCGCCCGGCCCTTGATTTTTTTTTTTTTTTTTTTTGAGACGGAGTCTCGCTCTGTTGCCCAGGCTGGAGTGCAGTGGCGGGATCTCGGTTCACTGCAAGCTCCGCCTCCCGGGTTCACGCCATTCTCCTGCCTCAGCCTCCTGAGTAGCTGGGACTACAGGCGCCTGCCACCTCGCCCGGCTAGTTTTTTTCTATTTTTTAGTAGAGACAGGGTTTCACCGTGGTCTCGGTCTCCTGACCTTGTGATCCGCCCGCCTCGGCCTCCCAAAGTGCTGGGATTACAGGCTTGAGCCACCGCGCCCGGCCTCCGGCCCTTGATTTTTAAATTTTTTTGTGGAAATGGGGTCTCACTACATTGCTCAGGCTGGTCTCAAACTCCTGGGCTCAAGAGATCCTCCCACTTTGGGTTTACATTTTTAAAAAATAATTATAATAGTTTACAACATAGGTACTAATCATTTATACTAATAAACTTAATTTGTAACACCATAATGCACTATAATATTAATTGTTATATTTGATGATATTAGCAACGATAATTCAATTTCTATTATTCAAATGTTCAGCATATTTTATTCTGGCATATTGTAGCCCAATGACCCAACTGTGGTAGTCTCCATTGCGTGTGCCATGCGTATATAATTCAAAACAGGTGCTTATAATTTATATTAGAGCACAATTTGTAATAGCAATAATCATTTGTAATAACAGCAATGATCTTTGATGCTATTAATAATGATTATCCAATTTCTACTAGAAACTACAATTTAATTCATAACATAGGTACTCGTAATTTACAACAGTAAAAATAATTTATAGTATTAGTGATAATTTGTAATATTAGTGATTTTATATATATATATATATATTTTTTTTTTTTTTTTTTTGAGATGGAGTTTTGCTCTTGTTGCCCAAGCTGGAGTGTAATGGTGCGATATTGGCTCACCACAACCTCTGCCTCCCGGGTTCCAGCGATTCCCCTGCCTCAACTTCCCAAGTAGCTGGGATTACAGGCATGCACCACCACGCCCGGCTAATTTTGTATTTTTTTAGTAGAGACAGGGTTTCTCCATGTTGGCCAGGCTGGTCTCAAACTCCCGACCTCATGCGATCCGCCCGCTTCGGCCTCCCAAAGTGTTGGGATTACAGGCGTGAGCCACCGTGCCAGGCCAGTGATTATATTTTATAATAGTAACCAAAAGTTCAATTTCTATTAATTAATTAATTTATTTATTGAGACGAAGTGTCACTCTGTTGCCCAAGCTGGAGTACAGTGGTGTGATCTCGGCTCACTGCAACCTCCAACTCCTGGGTTCAAGTGATTCTCCTGCCTCAGCCTCCCGAGTAGTTGGGACTACAGGCATGCACCATCATGCCCGGCTAATTTTTGTATTTTTAGTAGAGACGGGGTTTCACTATGTTAACCAGGCTGGTCTTGAATTCCTGACCTCGTGATCTGCTCACCTTAGCCTCTCAAAGTGCTGGGATTACAGGCATAAGCCACCGTGCCTTGCCAACAATTTAATTTATAACATTACTATTGATAAATGTTATTGGCAATCCTAATTTGAATATAGGTAAAATTTCTATCAGAAGGAATATTTGATAATGTTAGTAATAATGACCTGATTTCTATATGTAATATATTCTGATTCATTACATTAATTCTATCAATTCACATTAGAAATCGGTTTTTAATACTGGCAAAAATAGATAACATGAATAACAGGATCTGATAAATATTGGAATGTATTATGATTTAGTTTTCCTTGTAAGCATAAGGAAACTCATGGTAGACCCTATCGCAAAGCAACTTCATGACCCCACGTGCACACAGCAGCCACACTCTTGATATCACACAGCTGATAATATATCAATATTTTATATTATTGCAGTAGTTATGAATCTTCCCTCCTGCCCACTCTATTTTCCCCAAACTCACCATTTCTTTGTGATTGGGGTAGAAGGTCTGATCAATTAGAGGGAATTCTTCTGTCCCCAGTTTCTTATGCAGTCGAACCATCTGGGCAAACTATGAGAACCAGGAGAGCTGGGTCAGTGAGTCCTTCACCGGGAATCTGTAAGCTTCTGAACACACTCACTTCCCCCAAATCGCAGAGTGGTTTCAAGTTCCCACATGCATGCATGAGCTATTCCCTCTGCCAGTGGCACCCTTCCTGTTACTTACCACCCAGGGCTTGTCACAGAAGTTGTAGACAGAATGCAAGGAGTTAACACTGGGGATTCCAGCATATTGCAGCCCAATGACCAAACTTCGGTAGTCTCCGTTGCGTGCCATGCTGAAGGCGTGCTGGCGGATCAGCACAAAATCCGGCTTCAGAGACCTAGCATGGCAGGGGGTGGAGTGTTGAGAGTTCCCCCAGTAGCTCCCTATCACTCTCGAAACAAAGACCAAGTTTCTACATCTCCATAGCTCCCAGAAATTGCAAAGTGGTTTCTCACCTCTGCACACATGTGCAAGCTGTTCCCTCTGCCTAGTGCACCCTTTCTACCCTCTGCCCACCTGGTGATCCCCTTTAAGCCTCTCCTACCTGTTCCCTTCTCAGCAAGGTCAGCTTGCAGCTTACCCACACAGCTCTGACAACTTCCTGGTCACCATCTCTCAGACTGCAAGCTGTCTTCAGTGTTCTGCCCGGAATAAATTCTAACCTCAGGACCTTTACCAAGGATGTTCTGTCTGTCTAAAGCACTTGCCCCTAGATACCTGCATGGATCACTCCTTCACCTCCATCAGGTTTTTCCTCAAATGTCTCTCTTGCAACCAGGCCACCCTATCCCAACTGCAGACCCCACCATCATCCAACAATTGCTACATCTGCTTTAGTGCTAAATATTTTTTTCTTTTTTCTTTCTTTCTTTTTAATTAATTAATTTATTTTTTTGAGACGGAGTGTTGCTCTGTTGTCCAGGCTGGAGCAATCATGGCTCACTGCAACCTCTGCCTCTCAGGTTCAAGCGATTTCCCTGCCTCAGTCTCCCAAGTAGCTGGGATTACAGGCACCTGCCACCACGCCTGGCTAATTTTTGTATTTTTAGTAGAAACGGGTTTCACCATGTTGGCCAGGCTAGTCTTGAACTCCTGGGCTCAAGTGATCCACCCACCTTGGCCTCCCAAAGTGTTGGGATTACAGGCGTGAGCCACCACATCTGGTCCCTGCTATATTTTTTTTCTTAGCACTTTTACATTTTCTTATTTATTTGTGTATTGTGTGTATCTCACAGTAGAATGTAAGTTTCATAAGACCCGGGTTCTTTTTTTTTATTTTTTATTTTTTGGTCTTTCAGCATGTAGAATAGCTCCTGGCACACAGTAGGTGTATAATAAATATTTGTTGAATATGAAGTCCTGAGAGCAGCACCTGGCATGTAGCAGATATCTAGCAAATGTTTATTTAATTAATAATTGAAGGCTGAGTGTGACGGCTCATGCCTATAATCCCAGCACTTTGAGAGGCCAAAGCAGGTGGATTGTTTGAGCCCAGAAGTTTGAGACAAACCTGGGCAACATAGTGAGATCCCCATCTCTACAAAAAAACATAAAAATTAGCCAGGCATGGTGGTGTGCACCTGTAGTCTCAGCTACTTGGGAGGCTGAGGTGAGAAGATCACTTGAGCCTGAGAAGTTGTAGCTGCAGTGAGCCATGATTGCGTCAGTGCACTCCAGCCTGGGAGACAGAGCAAGACCCTGTCTGAAATATATACATATATATATATATATATGTGTGTGTGTGTGTGTATATTTATATTATATATAAAATTTATAAATATATTTATATTATATATATATATATAAATATATATATATATTTTTAAAGCCTGGCTTGTGGCATGCTGGGGTCCCTGGCTCTTTTTCTGAAGAAAAGTTGGCTCCCCACATTCCATGCCTAAGTTCTTGCCCACAGAAGGATGGGTGGGGAGGTAGGAACTTTCCCCCAGCTCTAAGGGGGAGAGTTCTTATGCCTCGCTCGTAACACCAAGGTACCCTTTTTATACTCACCGCATGACCTTCACCCCATTCCGAAGAACTTCCATGTCCACAGAGAATCCACCATTGGCATGGGCCACAAGGTTGAGATCAGAGAATTCGGCCTGGGAAGGAGAAAAAAATTGGTGATTCACCTACATCACACAAAAATGGCCACTCAGTTTGCAGTATGGACAACTGACCCCCAGGTCCAAATGTCCCAACTTACCTGTTCTACTTTAATGTCAATTTCTCCATGGATCTTTTTCCCTTTGAAGTATTTTGCCCTGGAGAGGAAAAACAGAACACAACTGTCAACGACAAAAATCTCAGAAGGGAAGACAAAACACAGGCCCTTTACCCTTTTGCCCCTTCAGTGCTACTAAAGAAACCACAAAGTGCCTTATAATTATTGAAATATTTTGAAAAAATCAAAGAGTGCTTTGTGAATAAAGTATGTTGTAATCCTCACAGAACTGCAAAAATGTTAAAGGACATTGCAAACTGTAAAATGTGGCCTTAAACTGCAGAAAGCAGGTATTTCCCAAAATATAGTCTGCTCATCACATTACCATTGTACATGTTTTTTTAAAAAACTTCATAAAATTAGCAGTACTACGTAAATTAGAACATACTTTGAAATTGCATGGAGACGAGTAAACGGCAAAGAACCTTAGAAAACACATATCTGGCCAGGTACGGTGGCTTAGGCCTGTAATCCCAGCACTTTGGGAGGCTGGAGGTAGGAGGATTGCTTCAGGCCAGGGGTTGGAGACCACCCTGGACAACATAGAGAGACCCCCCATCTCTATAAAAAAAAAATTGAGGGAGAAAAATAAAAGCCAACGACTGTGGCTCACACCTGTAATCCCAGAACTTTGATAGGCCGAGGCGGGTGGATTACCTGAGGTCAGGAGTTCGAGACCAGCCTGGCCGACATGGTGAAACCTCTTCTCTACTAAAAATACAAAATTAGCGGGGTGTAGTGGTGCATGCCTGTAGTCCCAGCTACATGGGAGGCTGAGGCAGGAGAGTCACTTGAACCCGGGAGGCGGAAGTTGCAGTGAGCCAAAATGGCACTACTACACTCCAGCCTGGGCAACAAGAACAAGACTCCATCTCAAAAAAAACCCAAAAAACGAAAAACAAAAACTAGCCAGGCATAGCGGTGCACGCCTGTAGTCCCAGCTACTGGGGAGGCTGAGGCAGGAGAATGGCTTGAGCCCAGGAGGTCGAGGCGACAGTGTGCTGTGATTGCACCACTGCACTCCAGCCTGGGCAACAGAGCAAGACCTAGGCAAAAAAGAGAGAAAGAAAGAAAGAAAGAAAGAAAGAAAGAGAGAAAGAGAGAGAAAGAGAGAGAGAGGGAGGGAGGAAGGAAGGAAAGAAGGAAGGAAGGAAGGAAAGAAGGAAAGAAAGAAAGAAAGAAAGAAAGAAAGAAAGAAAGAAAGAAAGAAAGGAAGGAAGGAAGGAAGGAAGGAAGGAAGGAAGGAAGGAAGGAAGGAAGGAAGGAACTACATTTCTCTGACGCTTGCCTGTTTTTGTGTATTTTTTAGTCCCTGTGTATATCTCAGTGCTGGTGTCTGGCTGTGTGGCCTGAAGCCTCTCTCCACTCTCTGGCCCTTTCACAAGGAGGAGCACAATCACCATGTGTGGTTGTGTGCTGTGAGAAACACAATGGCCATGGGTGGGCAGCTGCATCCGACAAGGAGGAGTGGATTGAGTGGTGCGGGCTGGGTGGCTCTAGGAGAAGCCAGTGTAGCTGGCAATCATGGGGGGCAGGGAGGAATGCAGCTGAGGAGGAGAGGGAGCAACAGGAGGGAGGGGGAGTGGGAGCAGCAGTAGGAACATCACGAACTGCTATGTCATTTTCCCCGGGCCTGTCCCCAGCTGGGCTTGGTTTCCGGTGGCCTCCTCCCCCAGGCTCAGGATTTCTAGCCAACAGCCTGCTCCAGGGATGGAAGCTCATCCCCAATCAGGTTTCTCATGGAAGGGGGATGAGGGGGAGAGACTTTCAGGGCTATTGGTCACTGACACGCATACAATCAGGGTCTTGGACACACATACACACACACACACACACACACACACAGCACAAATGGACCCTGGTGACTTGAGTGACATATGCAAGAGACCCCAGGTACAGCTACTTCTTTTTCCTTGCTCGCTCTCTGACACACACACACACACACACACACACACACACACACACACACCATCGCTGACACTATCCCCTCAGAAGTGTTAGGAGAGAATCTCTCTCAGCCCTGCACATTTTTCATCTATAAACTGATGAGTGGGAATGATGAGGGTGTATCACTGTTTCTAAAACTTTTCCGACCATAAGTGTAGTTGGATACTGTGGTGGTCTGCTCAGGCCTCTTCTTCAGGGACAATGCACCTTGAATGGCAGCTGCTGACAGCTCATGGCTGTGTCCCCACTGGGAATTGTCTTGTCACAGTGAACTGCCTTGGCCAAGGTTATACCTACCTCATGAGGGCATCCCCATGGTCTGGTCTATGAGGGGAAAGAAAGGCCAGCCTCCTTGCCTCAACCTGGGCTGACTCTGAAGGACCCTCCCAGCCCCAAGGGCTCCCCCTAAGATCAGTGGAGTCCCCTGAGGCAACTACATCTTGAGCCAGCCTCTCCCTCTGCTCAACCCAACCCTCCTCACAAGCGTTGATCCCAATGGCACACTCCAGTAAGCCTCCTGCATGCAAATCTCCACCTCAAAGTCTTTTTCCAGGGAACCCAATCTAAGACAGTGGGCCATGGAAGTCAAACTACAAGGGTGGTCTAATGCAGTTCTGGCACTGGGTTACCCAGCAGCCAGATGGCAGTGAGGATCTGTCAGTAGTGGGAGGTGGGGGATAGATAGCCTCCGATATGCTGTAGCAATGCAAAGTGCTCTGCAGCAGGTCCGGGCTGTGGTGCAAGCAGGATGTGACTTAGGCCATATGATCTGGCAGATCCTATGACACTGGAGGTGTCAGTAGTAGGAAAAGACGCTGTGTGGAATTTCTTCTCCCAGGTGGGAGAATACAGTGCAGGCCCCCAGGGTTTTGGAGCGGCAGTGACTTTTCCTGATGGTGGGCTGTAATGGGATTCTGGTGGAAGGGAATGTACTGGCTGGTGAAATACTCCTGGAACATGAGTGATGTCAGGGAAATGGTAACCAGACTTTGGTGACTATTCCCTAAATGCCATTGAGTAGCTGAAGAAAGACCTGACGTGCTCAGGGTGAATTCAAGGCAAAACGTGAAAGCCAGAGGACCTCCGTGACTCCATTTAAGGAAACCCTCATCTCCCGCAGTCAGAGGGCAGACAGAAGGGAGGGCCAGGCTCAGAATTCAATTCTACATGGTGGCGGAGCTTCAGAGAAAGTTGACTTCTCAGGCCCAGCACATCTCCTAGGCCATGCTCATGTCCCTAATAGGACAGGAGTAGGACTCTGAGATGGGGATATTTGGGCAGATGCAGTTAAACACCTTGAACTTACAGACTCACCTGCATCCACTGGGCCTGCTGAAGTAGACTACTCCCCTGAGTTAGAATATAGACCTTCTGCTTAAAGATAATGCAGAGGCCTCAGATGACGCAGGCGCTTTGTAAGATAATGCCTGCCCCCTCAGAGTTTACCTCCCACCTCTCCTCCTGTTAACCAGACCAAAAATTAGGGTGAAATCCTAGTGAAACCTGACTGGACAGGTTCTAGGCTTGCAAAGGAAGGAGATAAATGATCTGTAGAAGAACCTAAAGAATCTGGCTAGTATGTATTGGCAGGGGCTGAGAAGGTATGAATGAGACTAGATCCTGAGGACAATGGGCAAAGGAGGTAGAACAGGAAGTTGGCGCGCTCTCCCAGGATATGGAACTTAAAACCCTGGCGAGGACTCTAGGAAGTGTTACTAACACACTGGTATTTGGAAACCTGGAGTAAACAATGGCCCACACTAAGTAAAGCAAAACTTCCATGGCAGATTGCACAGGGAAGGATTAAAGGGCTCAAAGAAGCAGACATGTTGGAGTAGATATACTACTGAAGTCTGGAAAACCCACCAGCTGATTAAGGCCTGGAGGATACACTCAACTTATGAAATCAATAAGAAATATGCTGGTGAGGGTGGTACCAGTCACGCTGAGAAGCACAGTAGTGGTAAGGTGATAAATGAGTCCTGGCCCAGGTCCTGCTTACAGTGGGTCTGGGGGGTCCAGAGACCCATCCAGTGGTCACTTCCTCAGTTCACAAATGTGTAATTGCAATGGCATACTTTGTAGTTGTCAGAACCCCTACATGGGCTCCTCAGCCTGTGGCGTAAGAGCTATTTCAGTAGGGAAGTCCAGATAGAAGCTTCTAAAATGGTGCACACCCCCATGCCCTGAACAAAACAGTAAACCACAAACAATATTGTATCCACCCTATGGGTGATTATGGAAATCAATGCCACATTGAAAGATCTAAAGGATGCAGGGGTGTTGGTCTCATCTTATCTCCATCGAATTGAGTGGCCTGGTCCCTGGAGAGGTCAGATGGGTCCTGGAGAATGCTTGCAGACTACTGCAAGCACAATCAAGTAGTACCCTTGCTTGTACCTGCCATACTGGACATGCTGTCATTGTCAGAGCAGATTAATAAGACCTCAGGTACAGCAGGTAGCCACTGACTTGGCAAATGAATTCTTTTCTATTCTGATTAGGAAAAAGGATCAGAAACAGTTCACACTCACGAGACTGATGATAATATTCGTAAATGGTCTTTCATAGGGCTATGCTATCTCTCTCACCTGGTGTCATAATATAGTTCAAAGAAACCTGGACTATCTGGACATCCCATGGAATAGCACACTGGACCACCACATCGATTGCATCATACTGATTGTGTGAGATGAACAAGAGAGGGTTAGCATATTGCCCTGGTAAGACACATTCACTCCGGGGGTGGGGGATAAACCCCACAAAGACTCAGGGGACTGCTGCATTAGTAAAATTTTTAGGAATCCAGTGGTCCAGGTCAGTAAATCAGGACGGCCCCTCCAAAGAATAGGGCAAAGCATTGAATCATGCACCTTCCACCATGAAGAGGAAAGCACAATACCTAGCAGGCCTCTTCCCGTTCTGGAGGCAGCATATCCCCCACGCACAAATGCTGCTCTGACCCATATTCCAGGCAACATGTAAAGCTACCAGCTTTGTGTGAGGGCCAGAGCAGAAAAGGGCTCTGCAGCAGGTCCAGGCTGTGGTACAAGCAGTCCTGCCATTTAGGCCAGATGATCTGGCAGATCTTATGATGCTGGAGGTGTCAGTAGTGGGGAAAGATGCAGTGAGGAGCTTATGGGAAGCCTGAGTGGGAGGCCCTTGGGGTTCTGGAGCAAAGCCATGCCATCTGCAGCAGAGAATTTTACGCCTTTTGAGAAAGATATCCCATTGAGGTGCTGGGCCCTGATAGAGACAGAATGCTTGACCAGGCACCAAATGATTGTGCATCCAGAAGTTCCCATTATGAGCTGGGTCCTGCTAGGCCTGCCAAATAATAAAGTCAGGTGGGCCCGGCAGTCAGGATTGAGCCCAAGCAGGACCAAGCAAGGTGCATGAGCAGGTAAATAACCCTGATCCCCATGTCTTCCACAACTGTTGTGCTAGTGCCTGTCTCACTAAGGGGACTCCATAAAACTAGCTGATGAAAGAGGGAAAGGTCTAAGCTTGGTTCACAAATGGGTTGTCTTAGTATGTGGGTGGAAGCCAAAAATGGGCAGTGGTTGCACTGTAACCCAACTGGAATGGGCTTGAAAGACAGTGGCAGAGCTCCCAGTGGGCAGAGCTTCAGGCTGTGCACCTGCTCATCTCCTTTGTGCAGAAAGAGAAGTGCCTCAAGATTAGAATACATATATCCACTTATGGGCAGTGGTAAATGGTTTGGCTGGTTGGTCAGGGGCCTGGAAAGAAAAAGATTGGAAGATCCAGACAAAGAGGTCTGGGATACAGAAATGTGGGCAGACACCTAGGAGTGGGTAAGAAGTGAGGAGTGAGACTGGGTGTGGTGGCTCACGCCTGTAATCCCAGCACTTTGGGAGGCCGAGGTGGGCAGATCACCTGAGGTCAGGAGTTCAAGACCAGCTTAGCCAACATGGTGAAATCCCATCTCTACTAAAAATACAAAAATTAGCCAGGCGTGGTGATGCACGCCTATAATCCCAGCTACTCGGGAGGCTGAGGTAGGGGAATCGCTTCAACCCGGGAGGTGGAGGTTGCACTGAGCTGAGATTGCGCCACTGCACCAGCCTGGGCGACAGAGTGAGACTCTGTCTCTAAAAAAAAAAAAAAAAAGAGGAGTGAGGATCTTTGGATCGTGTGTTAACACCCACCAGACAGCATCTGCCATCAGACAGCATCTGCCATGGCGCCATGGAAGTGACACTAGGCAACCAGGTAGACAGCATGAGTCAGCCCGATGATGTCAGCCAGGCTCTAATCAGCCACCTCAGTGCTAGCAGATGGGCACATGAATAAGTGGCAATAGCAGCAGAGAAAGAAGCTATGTGTGGGGGCAGCAGTGTTACTGCTGAATGTCCAACCTGCCAGCAACAGAGACTAATACTGAATCCCTGACATGCCACCATCCCTCCAGAAGGCCAACCAACCACTTTGTGGCAAGCTGATTACATTGGGCCCCTTCCATCCTGCAAAGAGCAGTAATCGATTTTGACTGCAATATTCCATATTTGAGTTTGCCTTTTCTTACTGCAGGACCTCAGCCAGCTCACTGTCTAAGGGCTTACATAACATTTGATCCACCAGCACGAGACCCCGCATAACACTGTATCAAACCAAAGGACACACTTTATAGCAAAGTAAAGGAATGCAAAGCAAAGGAGGTGCAAAAGTGGACCCATGACCATGGAATTAACTGATGGTATTACACACCACGCCACCCAGGAGCTGCTGGCCTGACGAAATGATGGACCAATTTGGTGCAGCCACAGCTAAGACACCAGGTTGGAGGTGAGACTATGCAAGAATGGGCACTATCCTCCAAAACAGTGTCAACCCTAAATCAATGGCCATTGTAGGTGCTGTGTTTCCTAACAGGTAGAATACACGGGTGTGGGGACACAGAGGTCAGGAAGGAGTGACCCAGCTTACCAGCAATCCCAGTGATCCACTTTTGAAATTGTGCTTCCTGTTCCCTCAGGGCTCTGCAAGGTTAGAGGTCCTGGTTCTCCAAGGGGGAACACTGCTACCAGGGGACACAGCAAGAATCCCATTAAACTGTAAGCTATGATTGCCCTCAGGGCACTTCGGGTTTCTCATGCCGAGGGACATAAAGAGGAGTCATTGTCTTGGCAGGGGACATGACTGACCTTGCTCCTCAGGAGGAGGTAGAGCTGCTGGTATGCAGTGGAGGCAGGGAGGAGTATGTTTGGCACCCAGGGGATCTGCTTGGGCATCTGTTGGTACTCCTTGTTCAACTTTGATAGTAAATGGGCAATGTGGTTGTTTGTACAGCAGCTACAGCCTGAGAAGGGCATGGGGACTAAAGGCTCAGGGATCTCTGCGGGATGGGAGCCACCCAGACAAAGAGAGGTGCTAACTGAGGGTGGGGGGGAATCTAGAATGTGCAATAGAGGAAGGAGAGGATGAATATCATTTATGACATTGAAATCAACTGCAGCAGCAGAGACTATGGCTCATCTCACTACTGTGCTCTTTCAAGTGTCCCTGAGAAAACAAGACCGATTAGAATTGTGGAAATGCCATTCCCCAATGGGGTGAACTTACTATAAGAAGGAAGTGGAGGCCGGGCGCGGTGGCTCAAGCCTGTAATCCCAGCACTTTGGGAGGCCGAGACGGGCGGATCACGAGGTCAGGAGATCAAGACCATCCTGGCTAACACGGTGAAACCCCGTCTCTACTAAAAAATACAAAAAACTAGCCGGGCGAGGTGGCAGGCGCCTGTAGTCCCAGCTACTCGGGAGGCTGAGGCAGGAGAATGGTGTAAACTCGGGCGGCGGAGCTTGCAGTGAGCTGAGATCCGGCCACTGCACTCCAGCTTGGGCGACAGAGCGAGACTCCGTCTCAAAAAAAAAAAAAAAAAAAAAAAAAAAAAAGAAGGAAGTGGATCAGAGCAGTGCAAGGTGTGGACTATATGCTCTCCTCAGATCCTTACCTCCTTGCTCCAGGCCTTTGCATCTATCCCCAGCTTCTGGAATTATCTACTGCTGATGGCTCACAGGTGTCCCTCACTGGGCACTGGCCTCTGCAACAGGGATTTGCCTCACCCAAGATTATGCCTCCTCCCAGGGGGCAGGCTACAGCCAATGACTGACGTAGGAATTCAAAGCCTGGCCACCCGCTTCAACTGGGACAACTCTGAAGGGTCCTTCCAGTGCCAGAGCTCCCCAGAGGATTGGCTGAGTCCTCTGTTGTGGTTGCATCACAGCTCAACTTTTCCCTCTGCACAATCCTGCTTCCCTCGCCACCTCCCCCACAGGTGTTATTCCCAAGCACTCTCCCCAGTAAATCTCCTGCACGCAAATCTCAGAGTCTCGGGGTCTGCTTCCAGGGAAATCTATCTGAGAAAAGAAGCCACAGTAAGAAATAAAGCTTATATAACCCACTATATATGTATTTGCATAATAACCCATCCTATATATGTAATATATATTACATAAGACACATATGTTGTACAGCAAATATGAGGATATAGAATGTCTTATATATTATGTAACATATAAAATGTTGTATATTATATATTATGTGTATATGTATTTAGAATGTATATAAATACATATGCATAATTGGAATTTAGGTTTCAATAGATAATTATCTTTACTATGGGTAATGCATTCTGATTTTTCTACGCTATTTTATTTCATTTCATGAAGAAGAACATATACATGTAGATGTATTATGTACTGTAAAGCCGTATTATATACTGTATGCCATATATAATATACATTATAGATTGTATATCTTAATGGAATAACATTATATGTTTTGCTAAACAACAACTTCATTTACTATGTGCAATATGCTCTGTTATTCTCTATTTTTATTTATCCTACTTCATGGAGAAAGTGAAATGTTGGTCATAAGCCAATACGTGACCCATAGTTTGAGAAACACTGGACAGCCGGGCCCAGTGGCTCACGCCTGTAATCCCAGCACTCTGGGATGCCGAGGCAGGTGGATCACGAGGTCAGGAGTTCGAGACCAGCCTGACCAACATGGTGAAACCCCATCTCTACTAAAAATACAAAAATTAGCCAGGCATGATGGCACGCACCTGTAGTCCCAGCTACTCAGGAGGCTCGCTTGAACTCGGGAGGCGGAGGTTGCAGTGAGCTGAGATCACGCCAGTACACTCCAGCCTGGGCGACAGAGCAAGACTCCGTTTCAAAAAAAAAAAAAAAAAAAAAAAGAGGGAGAAAAACACAGGACAAAATTATCCACAAAATGGGGGAGATGAGTCTCAACTTAGAGTTTTCAACTTTAAACCACAGAGGAATTGAGACCCAGGAAGGAATGAGGGTGGTGAGGTTTGGTGGGAAAGGCGTCAGACTGTATTTGGGTGTACATTCCATCACAGCATTTGTACAACTCCTCCTTTATTCGGGGCTGAAATCCCTGAAGCTTGTGTGGTTCTGAGTGTCTGCAAGTTGGTGAAACAAGTCTCTGTTCCCCATACTGAGCCTGGCGTACATACATAGGCTCTCTCCCTTTGTCCACCCCACCCCACATATAGTAGACACTAAATAAATATTTGTTAGATTGCCTGGAAGAAAAGACTGGAAGGGATGCTGGGATAAAGGGGGGCTTCTGAGATGCAGAAGGGGAAGGGATGGATCGTTCACTGAATTCAGCAGGTGCTCAATAAATGTTTTCTGGACAAAGAAAAAATGGAAAACATTGGATTTGTGATTATGGAAAGGGGAAGGAACTTGTCAGTATTCCATAGATAATAAATGCTTGACGGAAAGAAGGAAGCAGCCGCAAAGGACCTGTGTGGAGGGCTGGAGTGGAGACGGGAAGTCTAAAGGAGGGTGGTTACCTACATCCAGCAGAGGTCTCATTGATGTTTGCTGACTTCAATGGAGCAAACTTAACCAGGAAGATAACACGTTGGTGAGTGGACGTTGGTGAAGGAATTACAGCACGTACTCCATAAATGCTTTACAGATTGATAGAGAAAAAAGCAGAGAAGCCTGCTGCAGGGATGATAATGTGGCTGTTTGAAAATAATAGAGTAAGAGATTAATAAGTGTTTTCTGGACTAATTCGGGAAGAAAAAGGCAGCTGGGGAGATGGCTACTAAGTGGAGGAAGAGGCCTAGCTAGAATAAATGGAAAACAGCACACATTGCGAGCTTTCAGGATTGTGTTGTGTAAAAGGCAGGATGGAGATTGTTGAAGGGGAAATTAGAACTGCAAGAAGGGGATAAGAGGCATTTAATGCAAGGTTCTTAGTAGTATACGATAAATGCTCATTAAATGATTGTGGGGTTGCGTGGAGGAAAAGGTATAGCAAGGCAAGCTGGCAATTGAGGATTTCAAGCACGCCTGCATTTAGAAAAAAAAGAAGGAAGGGGAGCTGAAGAAGGGTTATTCCTAGTATATTATGGTGAATAATAAATGCCTCCCACACTTTCATGGAAATGATTCAATAAATATCTGTAGAATGAATAAATTGCTCCGAATAGAGAGAAAGGCTACTACTGGGTAAAGGCTCCTGGGGGAGAGGTAATCTGACCAGTAAACAGCTGGTACTCAATACATTTAGGCTGAAGTAGAACCCTGGAGAGAGAGCTCTTGAGGCAGGGGCAGAGATTTCTAGAGACTTGGAAATAGGAAGTTGAAAGTGACTTACGTGGTAAGTGCTCAGTAAGTGTTTACTTAAATAGTAAAACTATTAAGTAAACAGTAAACTTAGTAAATTTACTAAATTTATTTAGTAAATGTAGTAAATTAAGTAAACAGTAAAACTATTAAGTAAAAGTTTTTACTTAAATAAGTGTTATTTAAATAGACTAAAAGCCCTTTGGGGGGATGGAATTAAAGTTGGTAGAGGGAATCCTAGGGGTACTGAAGGGAGTGGGAAAGGGGTGATCATTATAAACTCAACTCTGGATTTATCACAGGAAAGGACCTTGGGAGAGGCCTTGTGATTGGAGCAGGCTCTCCTAGGGGTAAGGAAGAAGAACGTACTCCCCAAAACAACAGGTCCTGCATATGTGCTCACTGGAGCTACTGTTAAGAAAACAATTCTGGGGAGGAGGTGTGAATATACAAAACACACAGAAGGCACTCCATAAATGCTCAGGGGAGCCATTGAAGGAAAAGGTCTTTGGGGGAGGATGATTAGAATGGAGCACATGGCAGACAAGGAATAAATACTCACTGGATCCACTAGAAGAAAAGGCCTTTGGGGAGTGGGGCTGGGGACGGACATATAATCACCTGATCAATGCTCACTGCATCCTTGAAGGAAAAGCCCTCTGGGGAGGGGAAATAGGAGTGCAGAAAGTTGATCTATGGGAGCTTCACTCTTCATCCATAAGAGAAAAGGCTTTTGTGAAGAAGGCACACAATCAGGTACACAGTAGGTGCTCCATAAATACTCCAAGGAGTGATTAAAAGAAAAAGTCTTTGGAAAGAGTGACTGGAATGGTACACACAGCAAGTGTAAGATATCTGAGCACTGTATTAACTGGAGGCACAGGCCTTTATGGAGGGGTCTCAGGTTGTGTCATGCAGAAAGTGCTCAATACATGCAGACTGAAGCCACCGGAGGAAAGGGTATTGGAGAAAGGGTTTGAGGGTGGGGTATACAGCAGGCACCACTCAATGCATGCTTGCTGAATACACTGGAGGAAAGAACTTTTAGAGAAGGCTCACACTGCAGGCAGTTGATAAATGCTAGATGGATCCACCAAAGGAAAGGTCTTTGAAGAAGTAGCTGGAGAACGGGGGATACAAGAGGCACTCAATAAATGTTTTCTAGACACACTGTAGGGAAAGGTCTTTGAGGAGACAGTCTGAAGATGAGTCACACACAAAACCGCTCATGGAACTCACTGGAGGAAAATGATTTGCTTGAGAAGGGGTTTGGAGGTGGGGCACGTGTCAGGCACTTAACAAATGCTTCCTAGATCCTTTGGAGAAAAGGTCCTCAGGGAGAGAGCTTGGAGTTGGGGCACAGAGAAGGCATCCAATCAAAACTCACAGGATCCATGAAAGGCAAAGCTTTTGGAGAAAAGCTGGGGTGGGATACACAGCAGGTACTCAATGTTTACTAAAGAGTTTAGAAGGGCTTTAAGGACGGAGCTGGGGTGGGACACATAGCATAGACTGGACACATGCTCACAAGACCCATTAGAGAAGGCCTTAGGGCAAGGGTTGAGGACAACAGGACAGTATCAGGCTCTCAAAAAATGCTCACAAAGTTCATTGAAATCAAAGGCCTTGGGGAAGGGCTCTTGGATGAGGCATACTGCAGGTACTAGATAAGTGCTCACAAGATCCATTAGAGGACAAGGCCTATGGGGCAAGGGTTAGGAAGGGTAGGCAGGACACGTTCGGTTTTTGAAGGCTCATAGGATACACTGAAGCCAAAGACTTTTGGGGGAGGCGGAGTAGGGAACAGGTACACAGCAGGTGCCCGATAATTGCTCCCTGGATCCATCAAGGTTTAAGGGGCGAAGGGGGGGCGACAAGGGCGGGGCACAGAGGAAGCATCCAGCTTAATAACTTAAAGGAAAAAGATTTAGGTGAGAGGGCAGGTGCCAGGCACACAAGCGGCGCTCGATAATTGCTCATTTGCAGAGGAACGATCTGGGGGACCCAGGCCCACGGGAGACGTCCACGGCAGTGGCTTACCAGTCGGTGTGCGGCTCGTCGATGACCAGCAGCACCTTGGAGGCGGCGCCCCCGCGGCCTGCGCCCCCAGAGCCGCCGCCCACCTGCTCGCTGAAGGTGGCAGCTGCTGCCGCCGTGGTCTGCTTGACCGCGTTGGACAGCGACGAGAAGAAGCCACCGCCCCCCGAGGACCCGGGGCTAGGGGCGGCCGGAGAGGCCGCGGGGGCGACCCCGGAGGACCTCTCAGCAGTGGCGGTCCCGGGACCGGGCGTGGCTCCGGGGCTGTGGGCACCGGGCGGCGGCGGGGGTGGCTGCGGACGCTGCAGGTCTGTCATGTACCCATTCGGCAGATTGGCCATAAAGTTGCTGTCCGACAGGCGGCGCCGCAGGTAGTTCATGGCTGCGGCTTGGGGCAGGGGGTCCTAGGGGTGGTCTGGCCAGGAGCCGCGGGGGCGGACTGCGCGGTGCCCAGGAGCACAGCTGCGCTCTCAGGCACGACACGACTCCTCCGCTGCCCACCGCAGACTGAGGCAGCGCTGAGTCGCCGGCGCCGCAGCGCGGATGGTCGCGCCCGTGCCCCCCTATCTCGCGCCTCGCGTGGTGCGGTCCGGCTGGGCCGGCGGCGGCGCGGACGCGACCAAGGTGGCCGGGAAGGGGAGTTTGCGGGGGATCGGCGAGTGACGTCAGCGCGCCTTCAGTGCTGAGGCGGCGGTGGCGCTCGCCGCCAGGCGGGGGCGAAGGCGCTGTCCGCGGTGCTGAAGCTGGCAATGCGCACGCGCCTCGCCGCATCCTGTTTCCCCTCCCCCTTTCTGATAGGGGATGCGCAATTTGGGGAATGGGGGTTGGGTGCTTGTCCAGAGGGTCGGGGTCGGTCATCAGGTAGGCACCCCCATTCCGCCTCATCCTGGTCCTAACACCCACTCGCACTCATACACAGGGCCCTCCGCAAGTACTCGGTTTGTAGTGTTGATATTCAACTCAGAAGGCATTTTTTGGGGGGAGGGGGGCAATGGAAGCACACTCAGAGACACGAAAGTAGAGAAATAACCCCCTCACAGAGGGGGGTGAGGTCACACGCAGTGCCCGCGGGGAGATTAGTCTCCCACGTCCACACAGGCTCAGCTAGGCAGAGAGCGGGGGCATCGTAGACAGCATCAGACAAGCGGAGGTGGACACTTGGGCGGTGTACACACCCTTGCCCAAGGTGGCAAGGGGGGCCTGGAGGCACACAAGAAATGACACACATATAAACACACACAAAAGTGAGGAAACATACAAGGGCATGTACAGACAGAGAACACACGCCAGTCTAGGTATACATACAGACATACAAGTCCAGGGTAACACATATGGGCATATTACATACACGCATGCATACACCCATACGCACACATACACAGGCAACACACTGACACACAGAGACCCAGGGAAACTCATATGAGAATACGCTCGCAAACAAAACACATTCCCACCGATGATCATGGAGAAACCTAGATCTGCAACACAGACATTCTCTGCAGCCCCAGCCCTGGTGCATGTCCACCCCCACACCAGAACACACTTGGTATATACGCCACCATCCCTTTGCTCTGGACACAGCCAAAACCCATGATAACCACCTGATGTCATCAGTGCCCATGGCTGTCTCCCCCTGCACCCAATAACTTTCCACAGAGGCAGGCCCATCCCATGGTGCACACACAGTAGGTACCAAATAATGTTTGCATATAAGCAAATGAGGTAGTCCAAGCAGAGGTGGGATATGGGAACCTGTCAAATCTTTATGATTCTGACTACAATAAAATCACTAATTCATAATCATTTGTTCACTGTTTGTACCCAACTGTTAACTAAGCTGTTTACATGCATCATTTCATCCAACCCTCACAACAATCCAATGGGGTGGATAATATAATTTCTATTTTATAGATGAAGGAATATAAGAACTCCAATTAATTCCCAAAGGGTCATGTTCACTTTATGATCAATACATTTTTTTCTTTTAAGAATGTGCCAGGAGGAGAAAACATCCAGTGCCAATGTGGCCGGAACAAGCTGAAGGGGGTTGTGGTAGCAGGGGCCAGATTGGGTAGGACCTTGACCATAGTGAGCAGTGATGGTGGACTAGGAGAGGTGGCAGAAGATAGGCAAGAAGTAAGTAGATATGGAGTCTCTTTTGCCTGCAGAATTTTCAGGTGAATCATCCACTTATTCATTTGTTCATCCTTTATTCATTAAATCATTGGCTGGTTTAAACAAGGCAGTAATAGTGTGGGGTCTGGAGACACAGTGCCTGGGTTCAAGTGGGGTCTCCACCATACACTTGGGAAAGTGACTTAATCTTTCTGAGATTTGGTTTCCTCATCTGTAAAAAGGGTACATCTCTAACCCACCTCTAAGGAGAGGGGTAGGAAGGGGGCAACCTCCGTACCTTTGCATGTGCTGTAACTTCTGCCAGGAATGCCCTCTCCTTCCCCTTCTCGAGGGCTGCCTTTGGCCACTGTCTGCAGGAACTCCTCACTTCCAGGTCTCAGATTCCATCCCCTCCTCCTCTAGGCTTCCACAGTACCCAAGTCAAACATTTCCCAAACCATCCGCTACTCCCTCCTCCAACCCAGCCAGCTTCAGTCCCACCCCTACGCCTTTGATTTGGCCACTCTTTCCTCCTCCCTTCAGGATTCCTTCTCTGGCATTCCAAATCCCAGTGTTCCCCAGATGGGGATCTCCCCACAAATCAGATATTTTCCAATGTCTTGAAGTATGTGCTCCCTGGTTTTTTGCCCAGTAACGGAAGCAAACAAGCTGTGCAGGGTGCGGTGCCCTCTTTGGAGACAGGAACAGCTGCAGGTCTACAGATCCTTCTGGCTCCTTTAGGTCTGAATTCAGGTTCCTCAGGAAACTATCTCCAGGCTGCGCCTCTTCCTAGGGTCCCCATTCCTAGGTTCCTAGTACTTGTGGCCCTAGCACCATTTCCTTTTTCCAGTTGGCTCAATTTCCAGAAATTAATTTTTTGTAGATTGTTTTGTAAAGGAATGAGGATTCACCTCAGGAGTGCCTCAATTCACTAAGGCAAAGGTAAGGCTCCCCCAAACTGTCTCCATCTTCTTCAGCAGGAATAGGCGTACAAAAGGGGCCCCAAGAATGATTTTGCTGTACACTGGTGAGCAATGACTCTCAAACACACACCCCTGACATATGTTCACATTCAGTATTGTACCCATGTTTGTAACTCACACATAGATATCCATGGTACCTTCATGTGTATGTGCATACACGCATGACTCCTGCATTGTTATGGCATACACACAGTTGTAACCTTACACACATGCCACATATCAATACATCCTTAATTCTTGCACAGCCCCAAAGGTCTGCATCTCTCTCTCTCTCTCACACACACAGCTGAATTCCCACTTTATTGTAAACATATACCTCTCTCATACCCTGTAGTAGCAACCAGAACCCCTCACTTTGGCTCAGTCTTCCCAAGATGACCAGTAAGTACTCATCAGCTTCCACTTCACTTCAACTCATTGACTGGTCCATTTGAATAAGGGGAAAACGGGCCGGGCGCGGTGGCTCAAGCCTGTAATCCCAGCACTTTGGGAGGCCGAGACGGGTGGATCACGAGGTCAGGAGATCGAGACCATCCTGGCTAACACGGTGAAACCCCGTCTCTACTAAAAATACAAAAAAATAGCCGGGCGAGGTGGCGGGCGCCTGTAGTCCCAGCTACTCGGGAGGCTGAGGCAGGAGAATGGCGGAAACCCGGGAGGCAGAGCTTGCAGTGAGCCGAGATCCGGCCACTGCACTCCAGCCTGGGCGACAGAGCAAGACTCCGTCTCAAAAAAAAAAAAAAAAAAAAAAAAAAAAAAAAAAAAAAGGGGAAAACGACCCAGAGAAGTCAAGTAAGTGTACCGATATACTCTGGGTGTGCATGTCACAAACCTCCCACCCAAAACCTCCCCACACAGAGGGGTCCCCTCCACCCACAGCACTCTTGATATTTAAGACCTCACCACAATCCATGATGCTTCAAAAATGTCCAGCCTACTACCTTTCTGTGCGTGTTTCCTTTGTAAAATGGGGATAATAATACTGACTCACATGGGTCTGCTCTGGATGAAATAAGTTCATGCTATGGAAAGCCTTAAGACACTACTAAGCACACAGTAAGTACTTTCTAAGTAGCAGCTATTACCATGATTATTATCACTCTTATGATGCGTCTCTTCACAAGGGGCCTGGCATTCAGTAAGTGGTAAATGAATGAGCAAATGCTAAGAGCACTGGTGTCTGGCTTTGTTCCCTTTACTGCGGAGACACGTAACGCTCTGATTCGTCTTCTTCTCTATTCCCCGTGATGTCCAGCACTATTGTTAGTATACAGTAGGCGTTAAGTGTTGAATAGATATTCACACGAAAGGAATACCTTCTGAGTCCGTTCCCTCGCTCAGATGTCCTCTTTCTACCAGCCCTTCTCCACCCTAGCTGCTCAGACTTAGCTTTAGTATACAGCAGGCGCTAATAAGTGTTGAATGAATGAACAAATACCAGGGGAAAGTGTCTGGATTTGTCTTGGGGGCTCCTGCGGGCAGACACTGACTCTTAACTTCTTTGCCCCCGCCTCAGCTCAGAGTGCAACACAGGCACTTCCTCGGCCCGCCCCCCGCCTCGCCGAGCTATTTGTCGCTGGTAATTGCGGCATTGGAGCTAGGCTGTCGGGAGTGGGTGGGTGCAGGTGCTCGGGCGGCAGAGTGCCAGCCTCGGCCACGCCTCTGCCGTTCATCCTCCACAGACGCGGAGTCGGAGTCGGCCAGCAGAGGCTCCTCTGAGGCTCCAGCTGGTGGGAATCTAGGGAGGTCCAGGAGGCGGGGAGACAACGAACAAGCACGCCTGCCAATCAAGAAGTGCCTGCCAAGACAAGTAGCCAATCAGGGAATTCGTAACGCGGAGCTCTGCAGAGGAACGTGCCGGGCGGCCCTGGAGCACTAAGGGGGGCTGCGCAGGGCCCAGACACTGGGGTTATGGCAGCGGCGGGGAGAGGCTGGGGCTGCACACTCGCTTTCACTCCTGCCAACCTGCGACCACAGTGGAAGATACTGTTGTCCGCAACAGACTGCTGTGTCTTGGCCCGTGCTGTGCCCTTTGCCCTGTGGGATGCTATCACCCTACTTTTGGGGAAGGGGATGGGTTGTTTTTCCTCCTTTAAGGAATCGTAGACGAGCTCGAAGAGGTTAGTTTATTGAGGTTTGGAAGGTCAGGGTGCTCAGAGTGGAGGAGAGAGGTGTTAGAGTTTCTCTTCCTCAGGGTCTTTGCAAGCAGGCACGTGTAGACATGGTCGTTTCTCCTCCACCACCAGCTTCTGCCCCTGTAGCTCCTCACACCGTGGCAGCGGTCTCCCCCAGAAGGTCACGTTCTTCTCGCCCTGACCTTCGACCATGGAAACGGTGGGCCTGAGGCATTAGGGGTGGGAAGGAACGGAAGGGAGAAGCTCAGGGAAGGCAAGAATGCATTCAGATCTTATTGAGCGCCTGCTATGTGCCAAATGCTACCTTTTGTTTGTTTTATCTGTTTTCTTTTTTTTGAGACAGGGTCTCATTCTGTTGCCCAGGCTGTGCAGTGGCACAGTCATAGCTCACTGCAGCCTCAATCTCCTGGGCTCAAGTGATGCTTTTGCCTCAGCCTCCCAAAGTGTCGCTGGGATTACAGGCGTGAGCCACTGTGCCTGGCCTCCCAACATTACTTTTTAGCTATGGGATATTGGGCAATTTCTTTAGCTTCCCTGTGCCTCAGTTTCCCTCATCTGCAAATGAGAATGGTAGGAATAGTAATATTAATACTCACCTCACGGGGCCGAGTGAGGATAAATGAGTTAATTCAGGTAAAGTGCTCAGAGCAGTGCCTTACACACAGCAAGTGCTCAATAAATGCTGGTGAATGTTACTTGTTGGCATGAGCTACTTTCTCTTACGTCCAAAATATATATCCTTTATATCTCTTTCCACTGCCTCTAGGAAAAAACCCAATGCCTTGTCCTGACATTCAAGGCCTTATCATTGGGCCCAAATCCCTGCCCCAAGCCAATCTCTCTCTGTCTTTCTCCTCCACTTTATTCAAGCTCAGTCCACGTCCAGAAAGGTCTTTACCTGGGTTGTTTCTCCCACTAGGCAAGCCCTCCATTCACTCCCATCCCAGTTTTCTCCATTGCTACTTCCTCCGCTCAGTCTCTCACTCACTCAAGTCCTTTGTGCCTCCATTCAACACCTCTAATTCATCTTCAGGCCCCACTCTAACCCCCCCAGCTGGGAGATCTCTTCCCAGATGGCAGCCCTTCCACGAGCTGGGAATAGTCCACTTAATCTAGTAGCTTGATGTATGTGGAAGGAAGAAAAGGGATGACCGTTTTAACCCTCTGGCACCTGGATGTTAAATGGATGAACATTTAACACCTGGGCCCTTCTGGCACCTGGAAACACTTATGGCAGCTAATCACCTAGCTCCAAGTCTTTGTTCACAGTCTTGATGCCAGGAACGCCTTTCCCAACCCCTACCTTCCCTGGGAGGCCCAATCAGCTTCCTGGACCTAGGTTGAGGTGGCAGCCCCTGTTGCATGCACCAGCTGTTCCTCATATGCCTCCTGTCAGGGGCCTGCTCAGCTGGGTCCCTTGGAGGATCCACAGGATCTGGGCTGTGTGTATCTGCAACTGTTGCTGAAAAAGCCTTGGAGTGCCTTAGGGCAGTGAGATGCTGACAAAGTGGATGGAGGCATGAGTGACTGTGGGAGCCAGGCAGTGAATGGAGGCCTGAGTGGCGGCAGCTAAAAGCATGAGTAACTAAAGGTTGGAGTCAATGACACATGAAGGACTAAGTGAATGGGAGAGTGGATGAGTGACTGAACGAGTGACTGAGGGGCACAGAGGCTACAAATTCTCCCCCAAGAGCTTCTTTCTCATCTTCTTTCGTTTCTCCCCACTTCCTGCAGCTGGGAGGTGGCACTCGGCAAGGCAGATACCTTAGATTCAGCAGTGGAAGCCCTGGTTTCCAGGGGTAGCTGACTCTCCCGCCTGTAATATCATGACCCCCTCCCAGGCATACTTTGCCCTCTCACTCACGGGTACTTGGGGAGCAAGGGTGTGCAGAGGCGCTGGCGGGCACGGGTGGGATTAGGTCCACAGGGGGGCATGCACAGCCCCCAGGTACTCCACTCTGACCATGATCCTTTCACTGCAATGAGGGGTAGGGGTCACAGAGTCAGAACTGGAGGTCTTGGTGGGAAGGTGAGAGGGAGGCTGCAGAGACGTGAGGTGCAAAGCAGAGAGTTGGAAACCCCTTATCCTGCATGGGCCACCCCACCCTCAGAGCACAGTCTGGGGGACACTCACAGGGGCAGTGTTGGATGCTGTAGCAGTGCCGAATATCCTGTTGTTGCCCGGTACATCGATGTCCGTCAAACTTGCGGCCCTTGCAGGTCCTCCAGCGTGACTGCTGGCCCGGGATTTCTTCACAGCTGATGGACTTCATGTTCCGGCGGACACAGGTGCTCCACTGTCCCCACAAGTCCCACTCTCCATCCACTGCAGAGACAGGGCAAGAGGAGATTGGAACAAAGCAGGGAATCAGCAAGAGGTTCAGAGGAAGAAATGAGGGCGGTAGGAGGGAGTAGAGGTGATCAGATGTGCGAATGGGGGATCGGGGTGGAAACAAGGTATCAGGGCCAGGAAAGGAGGAATCAGAGACAGGAGCAAGGCCTCAGCAGCAGGAACTGGGCAGCAGAGAAGGGCATGGGGGGCTTAGGCATGCAAATCGTGAACTCTGAGATGCTGACCAGGGCAGGGCACGGCTGTGTTGCAGATGTGGGTCCGGGTGGCATCACCAGCACAGGAGGGGCCTCCATGCTGGGGCACAGGGCGATTGCACGTCCGTCGTTCTATGGTCTGGCCCAGGCCACAGGTCACAGGGCAGGGGCTCACAGGGCCCCAAGGCCCCCAGCCCCCAGCCACTGTTGGAGGAGGAAAGGGAGTGAGGAGAAAGGCCTCCTCAATCCTTTCACTCAGCTCCTAGACCCTTGAAGCAGACTGTCCCCAAATGAAGAGCTGCATGGTCACATGGTCTAGGAACTCTAGAAATGGCAGAGCATCTATGCCCTCAATCAAGAGCCCCGCCAACCACATCAGCGGCCTCATCCTGGGGTACCTGGGCAAGGCGGCAGGCCGGTGCACTTCCGATGCTCATAGGCTGGCCCTGGGCAGGGCTTCCCAGGAGGCTTCTGGGAAGGCTCAGGTGCAGAACACGTGCGGCTTCGTGTCTCCTTAGGTTCGTGGGGTCCACCGTGGCAGGATCCTGAGCAGGGGCTCCAGGGACCCCAGGCGGCCCAGGCCCCGTGTGCTGTGGTGGGGTGGGAGGTGGAGGGATGCAGGTGTGGTCATGCGTGCTAAAGTCCTCTCACCCTGGCAGTTCCCTGCTGTAACCCTGCAGACCCACGCTGGGTGCACCCATCAGCATCCTGTGGCTTCCCTCACTCACTGGGGCAGACCTGCTGGGTGTCACAGGCCTCTGATTCCTGTGCCTCTCCCGGGCAGTGGCCTCCACACTTGGGGGCAGGGTGATCACAGGCTCGTCTGCGGGTCCGCATCCCTTTGGAGCAGGTGACGGAGCAAGGCTCCCAGGGCCCCCAGTCAGACCAGCCGCCCATCTCTGTGGGAGAGAAGAGAGGGTAATGGGATGGAGGTGGGGTGTCATTCAGGGCTCTTTGCTTCCTCGAGTGCCCCACATGAGCTAATCCTGTCCTTATATCCTCTGCCACCACACTGGGCCCACCGTCCCCGCTCACTAGGCCTGCCGCAGAAGCCTTTATGTGGGTCCCTCTGCTTCCCCTCTCACCCCCACCGTGCACAGTCTGTTCTCCTCCCAAGCCCAGTCAGATCACGTTCCTCCCTTGCCCACAGTCTGAATCACTGAGACGAAAAGCGAACGTCCTCTCCATGGCCCCCAGGCAACGGGCCCTCCTCACCTCTCTGACCTCACCTCCTGCCACTCTCCTCCTTAGGTCCTTACAAACACGGGATGGGCCCACTCTGAGGACCTCTGTACCGATCGTTCCCACCAGTGCTGGGTGACAGGGAGTGCCCGCCTTGCGCATCCTCCTCACCAGGACAGCACTGCTTGTCCTCACAGGCCTGGAGCTGCCACTCCAGGGTCCCAAGTGCCACCTTCTCAGAGCACTGCCCATTCCAGCCCACACAGCGCCGGTACCGCAGCTGGGAGCCCTCAGAGCATGTCACCGAACAGGGGGCCCATGTGGACCACAGGGACCATCGTGGGGACCTGTGGAGAAGAGCACACATATCCCATCCTGGCATGAGCTGACAAGGATGGCATGTGGGACTCCAGAGTGTGGGCAGGCACGAGGGGTTGCTAGGCAAGTGTGTGTGCGATGGATCGATAAGTCCCTACCTTTTAGGGATATTGGGATACTGAATGGGAAGCAGTGGACATACAGTAAGTGCTTGATAATGTCATTTACCTTCAAAATCAGGCATCTGGAGTTACCATTGGAAGGCTGGCAAGGCCAACACTAGGCCTGCAGTAAGCAAAGGTAAGGACTAGGAACCAAGGGCAGATGTCAGAAACCCACCAGGTCACCACACTACACAGTAGCAGATAAATAGAAAGTGCTTAATAAACCTGAGCCATCATCCCTATGGCCTCAGAGGCCTCCTCAGAAATACCCTAGATCTATCCCCAACCCACTGCGTAGCCCTAGGTATGCTGTTCATGCCAAATAGATGTGAACTGTTGACATGACTTGGGGCCCAGAACTGCCCTCAAAAATCCCCAAGCTCCCATTCCCATGGTGTATCTGGGATATATAGTAAGCAAGTAGAAAACAGGTCTGGCATACAGTAAGGGCTCAATCCATGCAAGCTGGAAATCATGATCAGGATACTAGAGCTACCCTCAGAAATCCTCAAGCTCATCTCCCAACCCTGCCATGCAGCTGGTATACAGGAAGTGCTCAATGAATGTGATCTGTCATCATAATTAGGGGCCTAGAGCTGCCCTCAGAATTCCCCAAACTCTCCTGCCCCCACAGTGTGTCGGTATACAGTAAGCACTCAATAAACATGAGCTGTCATCAAAATTAGGAAAATACCAAGCTGCACCCCCGCTGCAATGCTTCCAGTGTGCAGGAGGTGCTCAGTATGTGTGAGCGATATCAGTGGTTCTCAATCAGGGGTGATTTTGACCGCCAGGGGACATTTGGCAATGTCTGCTGACGTGTTTGGTTGTCACAGCTGGTGGGGAGAATTGCTACTGGCATCTAGTGGAAGGCTAGGGATGTTACAAAACATCCCACAATATGCAGGTAAGCAATCCCCTCCCCCAACCAAGAATTTCCAGCCCCAAATGTCAATAGTAACAAGGTTGAGAAACCCTGAGGTATGGTCACGATCAGGGCCTCAGGGCCACCCTTGGAAGTCCTAGAGAAAGAAAGTACCCAGTTTTGGGTGACCCCCGCAGACAGTCCTTCCCTCCCCGCATCCCCCGCCCCAAACGCCCCCTAACCTGCAAGGCTGACAGAGCCCGCCATTACGTTCCTGGTAGGCATAGGCAGTGTTGAGACAGCAGTCTTTCACGCTGACACCACCCCCCAGGAGGCCCTTGCACTTGCCGGAGGATTCTTCATACTGGGTGAAGCAGAGCACGGGGTCTGAGCCTGTAACAGGGCCAGGGGATGGGTGGGTGGGGCTCAGTCAGGGATGTGGTGGACCTGGACACCCCTGGGGCCAGCTGGGCCCTCACCCCCTCACCTGTGGCTGGCAGGGTGAGCAGCAGCAGCAGCGGCGGCAGCAGCAAGCAAGGGGCCTGCGCTCCCTCTGTGATCATGTTGAGTACTGCCCCCTGCACCTCTACCAGAGAGGAGATCACGCTTTATCTGGGTTGATCTGCTCCTGGAGTCAGCAGGGAAAGAGGAACCTAGAGGCAGGAGGAACTGGGAGGGCATCCTGCTTTGACCCCACCCTGTCCCCTCTGCCTCCTCTTCTACTCTCCCCTCCCCATTTCCTGTCTTACTCTTGGTCTTGTTTTGCTTGTTGCTGTATCCCCAGCACCTCATGCTCCTCCCAGCAACCTCTCAGTGTTCAATTGAAGCTCCTAGGACATAGAGCGTGCAGCAACTTCCTAGCCGTGTGACCTTGGGTGAGTCACTTAACATCCCTGAGCCTCAGTTTCCCTATGTGGAAAATGCATAATCTCTAATGTAATGACAGGGTCAATCTCGTGGGGGTGTTGAACCAGGGTGAAGTGAGTGTGCCATGCTCAGTGTGTCCCTGCTCATGGGGGTGGAGGAGGCATCGAGGCAATTGCTCCATCTTCCACCCTGCCTTAACCTCCAGCCTTAACCTCGGCCCTCGTTTCCTGAGAGGTTCCCTGTGGTCAGCTTGTGGTGGGGGTGGTCAGCACAAGGGAAGTGAGAAAGGGAAGTGGCAGGAGCCTGGGGAGGGATTCAGGAGAGGAATAGGGGCTATCCATTGCCCCATGGGCCCAGCTGGGGACACCACCAGGGTCTGGGGTGATTAGGAGGGAACAAGCGGGGCCATGTTCCATCAGAGAACCCTCGGGCAGGTAACACCCCCCTTCTGGAGCCTGTTTCCCCTCTGTAAAATGTGCTCACAGACAGCACCTACAACATAGGTAGGGTGTGTCACAGAGATTGTGAGTTAAGCTTTTGTTTGTTTTTTCAAGATGGAGTCTCACTCTGTCGCCCAGGCTGGTGTGCAGTGTCATGATCTCGGCTCACTGCAACCTCTGCCTCCCAATTTCAACCAATTCTCCTGCCTCAGCCTCCTAAATAGCTGAGATTACAGGTGTGCACCACCATGTCCAGCTGATTTTTGTATTTTTAGTGGAGGCAGGGTTTCGCCATGTTGGCCAGGCTGGTCTCGAACTCCTGACCTCAGGTTATCCACCTGCCTCAGCCTCCCAAAGTGCTAGGATTACAGGCATGAGTCACAGTGCCCGGTCAGGAGTTAAGCTTTTGGAAAGTCCTTAGAACAGTGCCTGGCATATAGTAGGTGCTCTGTGTTTGATAAATTTATTCAACATTTATTGAGCACCTACTGGATGCCAGATACGGTTCTCAGCATTAGAGCACAGAATAGGACAAAAATCCTGGCCCCCGAGAAGATGGATAAATGTTCCCCCTCCTCACAGAGGTCTTCCCCATACCCTTGTCTGGCATCCCTGTCACTCTCTAGCCCAGTAGCTTTCAAACTTTTTTTTTTTTTTTTTTTTTTTAAAGAGACAGAGTCTTGCTGTCACCTGGGCTGGAGTACAGTGGTCTGATCATGGCTCACTGCAGCCTCAAACTCCTGGGCTCAATTGATTTTCCTACCTTAGTGTCCCCAAGTAGCGGGGACTACAGGCACACACCACTACACAACTAATGTTTTTATTTTCTGTATAGATGAGATCTCGTTGTGTTGCCCAGGCTGGTCTCAAATGCCTGGCTTCAAGATTTTCTCCCAATCCTCAGCCTCCCAAAGTGCTGGGATTACAGGCATGAGCCATCACACCAGCCCTTCTTTTTTTTTTTTTTTTTTTTATAAACCCTAATGAAACTCCAGGGCTTGCTTTAAAATTTTATTTTGCTTTTAATTAACAAAAAGAAGCGTAAGAAAGATAGGAGGGCAATGCCTAATTTCCTCTGCTCTCAGGGAGGCAGGGAGAGATACCATTCTGCAAATTCAAATGTAATAATTTGGTCAGCTGTTAAAACAGAAGTTCTTCAGGAACACTTGTTTTATGGGCAGTAAGGTATGTGTTAATATCTGTATCCATTACAGATGTACTCTGTTCTCTGATAACATAAGCCTATCCTTGAAAATGTGCTTTGAACAAAGGAGTCTTGTTAAGATTCTAAGACTTCAAGACAATCATTGCTGTGTCATCCTGTGAAAACAAACTCTCCAAGAAAGCTGAAATTGGCTGGGCGCGGTGGCTCATGCCTGTAATCCCAACACTTTGGGAGATCAAGGCAGGTGGATCACCTGATGTCAGGAGTTCAAGACCAGCCTGGCCAACATGGTAAAACCCCGTCTCTACTAAAAATACAAAAATTAGCCAGGTGTGGTGGCGGACACCTGTAATCCCAGCTACTTGGGAGACTGAGGCAGGAGAATCACTTGAACTCGGGAGGCGGAGGCTGCAGTGAGCTGAGATTGTGCCACAGCACTCCAGCCTGGGCGACAGAGTGAGACTCTGTCTCAAAAAAAAAAAAGAAAAAAAAAGAAAAGATATCTGAAATTCTGGCTGGCTGCTTTATTTAACACCTGTTGCCCTGGTAATAATATTATCAATATTTCCTTTGTTTTTAAACTGTATAAATACTCATAGGATTCCCTGTGGAAGAGGACTGTCGGCACTCTATCTTCTCCCACACGTTTAGCAATAAAATGACTGCAGATTTCTTAAACAAGGAGTGAGAGTCTTGTCTTATTTAATTATTACATCCCTACCTGCTACTATGTATTTGCCTGCTTCTTGTTATTCTCACTCCCTAAATATCAGTTCCACAAGGGCAGGGATTTTTGTCTGGCTTGTTAACTGCTGGGTCTGCAGGACATTAGATAGGCACCAGCAAACAGTAGATGCTCAATAAACATCTGCTAAATGAATCAATCAATGAAATAAACAAAACTTTAGAGATTCTGGTAAGTGCCAGAAGGACAGTCTGACTTGGAGGTAAAAATGTGGGCATCCCATGGAGGGTAAGTTGTATTTCAAGTGCGAAGACCGGGATAAGATGACCTAGAGGGGATGCATGAGAAGAGAGAAAGGAGTCCCAGGGCTTTGCCCTGGGGAACCCCAGTATTTCAAGTTTTTGAGAAGTAGGAGAAGCCGGCCCAGGGGACTGAGCAGGAGGGGCCTGTGGAGGAAGAGAAAAAACAGAGGGTTTTTCTCCAGGGCCTGGAACATTTGACCTGTGGCCTCTCATACAGTCTCATTTGGTCTGTTATTTTCTCTCTCTTTTTTTTAAACCTATCTACACAGTTCTGTTTTTTTCTTTTCTTTTCTTTTTGAGACAAGGTCTGGTTCTGTTACCCAGGCTGGAGTGCAGTGGCGTCGTCGCAGACTGCAGCCTCAACCTCCTGGGCTCAAGCCATCCTCCCACCTCAGCCTCCCGAGTAGCTGGAACTACAGGCACACGCCACACCTGGCTAATTTTTAAAATTATTTGGAGAGACAGAGTTTTGCCGCATTGTCCAGGCTGGTCTCGAACTCAAAGTCCTGGGCTCAAGCGATCCTCCCACCTCAGTGTCCTCAGTAGCTGGGACTACAGGTGTGCACCACTATACCTGGGTAATTTTTGTTTTTCGTTTTCGTTTTAGTAGCGGCAGCGTCCTGCTATGTTGCAGGTTGGTCTCAAACTCAAACTCCTAGCCTCAAGTGGTCCTCCCACGTCAGCCTCCCATGTAGCTGGGATTACAGGTGCACAATACTACGTTATGCTAATTTTTCTAAGTTTTAGTAGAGATGGGGTCTCACCATGTGGCCCAGGCTGGTCTCAAGCTCCTGGTCTCAAGTGACCCTCCCACCTCGGCCTCCCAAAGTGCTGGGATTACAAGCATGAGCCGCCGCACCCAGCCTGGATTTACAACCTCTACTATATTCTCTTAATCACACAACCTCTCAGACATTCTGTCACTCATACAGTCATTTTCTGTGTCATGGATTCCAGCCTTACTACAGTCTCCTTCTAACAGTTTCACACACACAATCATGTTTAACAGCCTGTCTCATTCAGTCAATATTGCCAATATTTTCTCTCACCAGTCAGTTCCTTACATATGCATGCACACTCACACAATCTCATGAAATGTTGAGCCACTCATTTGGCCTGTTACTTTCTCACATACACAAATAGTCACTGATTTATAGTCACCACTAACTAGTCTCTCATGAAGTTTCCCACACATGCACAAAAATCACCACCTCTCCTACCCCTTTCTCACTCAAGCCACTTTTTCACACACCCACGATCCCCGATTACAGCCTCTCCCACGAAGACATTCACACGCATACACAATCACACAGTATCTCAGACACCGCCGTCACCTAGTTTCACGTTTCTTCTCAGTCAGCTTCCAGCACCCTCAGTCCTTGATTTACAGCCTTTCATAAAGTCTCTTGCAAAGGGTTTTACCAATGGTATAATCAGTTTCTCAGCCACTGTCTGAGTCATCACTGTCCCTCAGTCAGCTTCTGATATACTCGGTCACTATTTCACAATCACCATTAGGCCCTTGATAAGTCACCTACAGTCACCCAGGCCCTGTCTCGGTCGTGCACACCGTCATTTTCTTCATATGGGAAGCTCAGCATGGACACACGTGCACAGCTTTACAAGTTTCTCACACACCGCCACGTGGTCACTCGCCGTGTCTCATTTGCTCAGCTCTTTTGCGTGGCCCCGGATTTATGGTTGCTTATGAACTCTTTCACAAACCCCCTGACGCTCTGACATCACTCAGTTGTCAAGTTCCTCTCCCACAGTTGCTGACTCCCAGTTACTGCTACTGCAAGTCTCTCATCAACAGTTCCTTGCCCCTTTCCCTCGCATGCCCAGTGACGCGGTCTCTCACACCATGTCAGTGGCTCCGTCCGGCTCACTGTCATTTTCTCTCCCACTTCCTCACAGTTCCTGAACCTGTGGGACAGAATGTGGCAGTAACGGTAAATCGATTTGCCACTAGTTTCAGGTGTACACACACACACACACACACACACACACACACACACACACACACGGCCTGTCACACTCTCCCAGTCACAGCCATTCGTTTTGTTTCTCAGTCTTTGCTACAGTCTGTCTCTCACGCCTGCTTTCGTACACACAGTTGCACCTTCTTGTATCTTTGGTCTCAGTTGCTGGTTTGGTCTCATAGCCATTCTCTCTCGTACAATCAAGTTCGCACCCATACAGTCTTACAGCTTTAGCTGACACTACAGGCTCAAGTAGTTTTGTACATTGTCTATTTCTCAAACGTTGAGTCGCCTATAATGAGGTTTGTCACCTATACAATCTTTGCCACAATCCCTGACAACCTCTACTGTAGTTTCATGCCCACGTAGTCTCTCACATGCGGTTTGGGTCACTCGGTCTGTCTTGCTCACCATCAAACACTGATGGGGCTGCAGTCCCCACTCTCTTCTCGTAGATATTATTTTGTGCATACCATCACAGGTTCTTGTACAGTACCTTGACTACTCGTCCAGGCTCAGTTATTTTCTGAAACACGGCCGCGATTTCCCACAGAGACACACCATCAAAAGTCTGTGGTCACAACTTCTGTACTCTCTCACACACAATCACAGCTTTCCACATCTCTGACACACACGGTTACCAATATGCAGTCCCTACTACTGTTTCTCACACACGCCATCACACCACTTCTCTCACCATCAACCTCTGCCTCACGCCTTCCACACAGTCATGCTTGTCACACTCAGCTAGTCCTTACAACATCAGAGAAAAAGTGCCAGCAGCCTCCAGCATCACTTTGAAAAATATATATTTACAGGAACAATTCCCCAGTCTCTGGGACTCTTTAGAAAAAAAAAAGGTCCATTTCGGGGAAGTAAAACAAACAGTGGAGACGAGTGTAGCACCGTCCCCCAAATCACCAACCCCCAGGTCCCGAGGCCTGGGCTGGGCCAGCGCTAACAGGTGAGCCCGGGAGTCTTTTGAACCCGCTCTCTCTTGCCTAGAATAGAGACAGGACAGGCTTTATGTCCCCCATTCCTCCCTCCCAACTCCAGGGACATTGAAAGGGTCCTTTGTACCCGCCCGCAGGAAATTGGGGGGCTGGGAGGGAGGGAACTGAAAATACACGTTTGGTATCAAAAATAAACACTTGGAGGGGGGAGGCGGCAGGAAGATTCCCCCCCAAATCCCTTCCTTCCCACCCACCCCACCAAATATAGGAAGAGATGACTCCCTCTCCCCTATTGAAAAGCCCCATTTAAAAATAGATTATACTATCAAAATGGCAGCGGGGGAGAGACAGGGAGACCTGGAGAACTGGCTGGAGGGGCCCCCCAGACGGGGACCACCCCGCAAAAAAACCCTCCATTGGGAGGAAACAGGCAGGACCCCAGGGAGGTTGGCAGACAAAGGAATGGCTTTTCAGGGGGAAGAAGAAGAAAAGAGACATTCCTCCCTGGCCAAAGTTGGTTGAAAAAGGATAAGCTGTCTGAGAGAAAGGCTGGGGAGGTGGAAATTTCTATTCCAAGGGTGTGATTCTTCCTTGGCCAAGACTCCCAACCCATTAAATGGTACAAATTCTTCCTGGACCCCTGAGTATGGCCAGGAATAATAAAACAAAACAAACTAACTCTTCTACTCACATCTGAAAATGGAGACAGGGCTCCCTCATCTCCCCAAGGGCAGGCTGAGAAATAAAGAAAGAAAGGTCGTTCTCAAGCCAGACCCCGATTGTCTTGTGTTGGGGAAAAAAGTGGGGAGGTGGGGGAGATGTCCTAACCACCCTAAAAGGTTAGGTCAGGCTCCTCCCAGTGGCCTTCAAAAAATAAATAAATAAACCGCCCCTACCATTGATGTAGGAGACGTGTAAGGGCGGCCACTGGGGGACTGACGGAAAACAGAGACGTTGTGGAAGCTGTGTGTTTTCTGTGGAGGAGATAATGAGAATCACTCTTGGGAGTAATTCTTCCCAAGGATCCCCACCCCACCACAATCAGAGCATGAGTCTTTCAGTTGAACTATGTTTCTCCTTGAGATGGCTGGCTGGAGAGAGCATGGATGGAGTGACCCCAGAAGGAGGGGTGGTGGTGGTGGCGGTGGTGGTGGTAGTAGTCATGGCTTCTGGGGCCCTGGGGAGAGCACCACGGGGGTCGAGAGGCCATCCACGCTGATGGAAGGGATGTGCACCTGGGCGCTGCCACTGGATGGAAACTGGGGGTAAAAAGAGGGAGAGGTCACAGATGGGGGCCATTCTTGGGTCTGTCACCCTGTCCAAAATGGGGAAAGAGGATCCTACCTGGAAGGAGAGCTTGGCCGGGCTACGGGGCGCAATGGGACTCAGGGTGCTCCAGAAGTGAATGCTGGGAGGCAGCGAGCTGGGTGTCAGCAGCACCGGGGTCTGTGGGGAGAGGGTGGTCGGAGCTCAAGTGAGTAGAGAGTAGATGTGGGATGCTGGAAGGGACTTGGGCCTAGCCCCACCACAGATTCCCACTCACACTCCCAGGGTCACTCCCCAAAGTGCACACACCTAGATGGTAACTATGGAGGCCATGCCTACAATCTCTCAAACTCCGTATACACCCCCCACTCCCTATTCCCGAGAGCCCACCCTCAGTTAGAGACCTCATTGGTCAAGACGACCCACAAGACCCTATCCAAATGCTGCTCTCAAACCTCTCAAGTCACCATCCAAACAGCTCAGGGTCAACTTCTAACTCATGTCCCACCCGTGAAATCCCATATGCAAATCCCAGACCAAAAAGCCCTGCTCAGGTTCCTTAAGCCACACCCCAACCCAGAAACAGTCCCACAGAAAGCCCCTTGGTCCCACCCACAAAAGTCCGCAGCCCTGCCCTTCACTAATCAAACCCCATCCCTCCAGTCCAGCGTCAGCCCAGTCAATCACACTCGAAGGCTCCACCCTCTTCAGGGACAACCACATTCGCCCTCCTCTGATTCCCGTTAGTCACCTGCCACATGCCAGTCCCATTGGGGTTGGCACCCACCCATCCCACACCTCCCCAGGCACTCACCAATGTATGTGTAGGAAGTAGGGATGGAGTTAGCGCCGGCCCAGGCGCCTGGAGGCCGGAGCCAGTTCCCGATCCTGGGGTCCGTTCGGGTCCTGGCCCACCTAGCAGGCTTGGGCTGAGTGGAAGCTCTAGGTCCCGGGGCTTCCGGCCCTTTTGTGGCTGGGAGATCTCAGGGCTGGAAGCCACGTGGCCGCCCGCCTGCCCTGCGGTGTCCATAACAACCGCGGGCAGCCGGGCTGGCACGCCCTCCTGTGGAGGGACTTCTGGCTCGGCCTTGGTAGTTTCCGGCACAAACCCTCTCTCCCTGGCAACTTCCAACTCTTCCTTGGGCCCTTCCACTTTCACTTCTGGGGGCAAAGCCCGGCCCAAACCTGGCTCCACATTCAGCTCTTCCGATTTCAGGTTTGGGGCCTCGGGCGGAGTCAGGATGACCTGGGAGAGGAGCAGGTACAAAGAGGGTAAGGATTGTTGGGGCCACAGGATTCTCCTGTGGGCTACCCAGTGATTTCCCCGGGAAAGTGGCACTTGGTACTGGGGACATCAGAGCAGGTTCTCCAACAGGACATAGGACTTCATCAAGGAAGTAGGGCTTCCTCTGGGGCAAGTCCTCCTATGGGACAGGGGACTTGGGGTAAGACAACCTGAAGCAGGTGGGAATCTGAGGGATATCATCCTCATTCATTAAAACAGTGGTTCTCAAAAATTTACCTTCCTCTGAACCAGCAACATCTGCCTCATTTGGTAACAAGTTAAAAATACAAATTATTGGGCCCCTCCCCAGCCCCACATATTCAGAAACTCTGGGGGTGTGCCTGGCAATCTGTGGTTTAACAAGCCCTACAGGTGATTCTGATGAGCGCTAGAGTGTGAGAACTAGTGCATTAAACAAATATATTTCAGGCACCTACATGTTCGGCAGCTACTAACTGTAGCACAGTATTCTCCCCTTTCTGTCTCAGGGTTTGTGTAGCTCTCTGTCCCATCCCTCCTTCTAAGAGGATGTCTGTGTTCTTCCTTCCACCATTATCTCCTTTAACAGGAGCACTATGTCTCTTCTACCAGCCTCCCTCATCATCCGGGGATTACACATCCGTCCTCTTTACTGCCTCCTCTTACTGGATTTCTATATTCCAGTCCTTACCTGCAGAGGCAAGCCGGCTTCCTCAGCCTCCAGGCAGGCCTCCAAGGGGCTTGGACTGGTGCTCCTGCTCCCCGAGGGGGGCGCTGCTGCTCCTGCAGGAGCTGCATTGGGGAGCACCACAGCAGGCCGAGGATGAGGGGGTGGCTGTGGCTGCAGAGACTGGATGGTGAAGGTGGAATAGAGGCCCGAACGCATGTACTCGTTCCGGCTGCTGCGTGCCAAACCACCCGGGCCTGCCATTCCTGCACCCTTGGGTGTGCCTGGCTTTCCAGAGGCAGTGTCCCCTGGGGTGGCATGTACAGCAGCAGGGGCCACATTTGGCATGGCGGAGGTAACAGACACCTCTGGCTGGGGCGGGCAGTCCTCAGTGGAGCACCCTGCGACCTCAGGATAGGACACAAACTTGTAGACGAACTTCTGGCCGCTCACCTTGCGGATGATGTTCTAGAAAGGGAGGAGAGGAACAGAGGGCCTGAGAGGAAAGGGGCAGGCTGGAGGCAGGGTGTGTGTATGTTGGGGTGGAGTGGTGTTTCTCTTCTCCTAGTGGCTCTCTTCCCACTTGCCCCTCTCTGGCTTTCCTGTCCCTCCTCTGTAAGTTCCCCTCTCAGCCTATCAGCCCATTTCCTCTCCCGTTGGTTTCTACCTCTTTCCTCTCCCCCTAGATTCCCCTTATCTATACCCCTCCCTAGTTCCTCCCCTTTCTCTCTTCTCTCCACAACAATTCTTTCTTTAAGCCCCTTCCCATCCACCCCTTTCCAAGCCTCCCTCTGTCACTCTCCAGGTCTATCTATCTGATTTTCCCACCCCCTCCACACTGTGGCTCCTCTTCACAATGGGGCCCGTGAAGGGAAGGTAGTAGGTGTGGGAGCAAGTCTTCTTGGCTCCAAGAACCAGGGGTTCACAGGCCAGGCCTTGTGGGTGACTGTCAGGACACAGTTTTGGAGACTAGCAAATGCAGTAAGACAAGAAAATGAAGTAACTGATATAAATGTTGGAAGAAAGTAAATTAATATAGATGGATGGGGCGATGAATTATTAATACAGAGGATTATTTGAAGCTAATGACACAGAAGTGGAATAGGGCAAGGTCACTGCAGAGGAGAGGGCGAGGAGGCCTCATTATTAATACCACTGTGGAGGTTGAAGCTAAAGCGGTAAGAAAATGAAGTAACTAACAGCAATTAGACAAGAATATTAAAAATACTGGTATAAATATTGGGAGAGGGCCTATATCAAGGCTGGCTTGGGTGGGTCACAGAGCATGTTTGGGGTTTTTCAGGTCTGGTGGGTCTCAGAGATGACCTAGCGTTCCCAGAGGGCACAGTGAGGGAGCCTCATTACTAATATTGTTCTGGAGGGTTGAGCTCAAGGAATAAAATATGAAAGTGGAATAAATGCCATAAACTATGAAGGGTATGCAGCATAGGTCCAGGGCTGTTCTTGGGGGCACGGGCAAGAGGAGTGTGGGAGCACTAGGGCATTCTGCGGAAGTCTTAGTGCTGGTCAGATATGTCACAGGGTGGGCCCGTGTTTCTCAAAAGAGGAACGAAAAGGGATATTCATGAATATTGTTTGGAAGTTTCAGCAGGAGGAATAAGAAGATGAAATAACTTGTATAAATATTGGGGGGAGGGGAAACCCAGCAGTGGCCTGGGGGTCTGAGAGGGCAGAATGGGGGAAATTTTAAATTTTAGCTGTAGGAATAAGATAATGAAAACAATTGATATAAATATTGGGGTAGACCAGTGCTGCTCTGGGAATTTAAGAAGATAGGGTGTGGAAGCTGGTACTAAACATGTTGTTACAGAGGTTTTAGCTTAAGGAATAAGAAAATAATTGGTTAAAAATGTTGGGGTCCCAGAGGACAAAGTAAGCAAAAGTTGGTATAATACTGTCAGGGAGGTTTTGATTCTAGGAATATGAAATATTCTGGAATAAGAGAAGATTATGAAATAACTAGGGAAGCCCAGCACTGGTCTAGGGCTTCCAGAGGACAGAATGAGGACCAGCCATTATTAACCATGTTTTCAAAATGTTGGCTATAGGAATATGACACGAAAATGAAATGCGCATGGCAGGGCAGCATCACTGTGGGGATCTCAGAGTGGGAGTAGGAGTCAGTATTAATAATGCAATGATGGTTTTTGCCAAAGCAGTAAGACAAGAAAGTAGGTGAGATAGTGCTTAGGGGCCCAATACTGGCCTGACAGTACCAATGGATGGGTTAAAAACTGATAAATTTTAACATTGTTTTCAAAGTCATAGCTATGGCAATCAAAACAAAATAAAATCTCTGACATAAATGTTAGGGGGGGTCCCAGCCCTGGTCTGAGAGACTGTACCTTGTCATAGTAGTACCGCAAGGCCCGGCTGAGCTTGTCGTAATTCATGTTGGTCTTGTTCTTGCGTAGCCCCCACAGCCGGGCCACCTCCTCTGCATCCACCAGCTTGAATTCACCACCATCCCGTGAAGTCCAGGAGATGATGTGGCCATTGCCTTGCTCTCTCAGCAGCTGCAGCAGAAACTGCCACAGCGTCACAGATGGGTCCATCGCTGGGGGAGTGCTCACGCCATCCCAGGGGTACCTGGAGGGCAAACAGCTGAGTTGAGAGGCTGTGGACATAGGAGGGGCAGAGGTCAGGGGGAGGAGGATTCCTTTTTTTGTCATCTTTTCTCCATCTCTGTCCTCAAACCCTACCATCATTCCCTAAACATTCCCAGACTAACTTCTAGCTCCCCAATCCAGCTTGGGATGCTCCCTGTGATGGGATACAACTCATGAGTATCTTAGGATGGTGTGAATGTATTTTGCCTGTGGGACAAATGTGAATCTGTGGCGGTCAGAGGGCAGACTGTGGTAGGCCAGATGATGCCACCCCTGTTCCACATCCTAATCCTTGGAACCTGTATGTTATTTATACTACGTAGCAGAAAAGAACTTTGCAGATGAAATTAAGGTTACAAACCTTAAGACAGGGAGATTATTTCTGGATTATTTGATTAAATTCAATCTAATCATATGAGCTCTGAAAAGCAGATGATGAAGAAAGAAAGGTAGCTCAGAGATGTGATGACAGAAGAGGCAGGGGAGATTCAAAATGTGAGAGGGACTCAACCTGCCATTGTTGGCTTTGAAGATGGAGGAAGGGGGCTCAGAGCCAAGGACTGTGGGTAGCCTCTTAAAGCTGGGAATGGCCATCAGCTGATAGACAGTAAAGAAACAGGGAATTCAGTCCTACGACCTCAAGGAATTGGATTCTGCCAACAACTTGAATGAGCAGGAAATGGATTTTCCCCTAGAGCCTCCAGAAGGAACACAACCCTGCCAATACCTTGATTTCAGCCCACTGAGACCAGTATGGGACTTCTGACCTATAACAATTTTTTTTTTTTTCTGTGGACTCTCAAAATTCTCCTCAGGTCAACAGGTATAACAGCTATAAATATAACTCATTATTTAAAAAAAAAATTTTTTTTTTTGAGACGGAGTCTCGCTCTGTCACCCAGGCTGGAGTGCAGTGGCGCCATTTTGGCTCACTGCAAGCTCCACCTCCCGGGTTCACGCCATTCTCCTGCCTCAGCCTCCCGAGTAGCTGGGACTACAGGTGCCCGTCACCACGCCTGGCTAGTTTTTTTTGTATTTTTAATAGAGACGGGGTTTCACTGTGTTAGGCAGGATGGTCTCGAACTCCCGATCTTGTGATCCACCTGCCTTGGCCTCCCAAAGTGCTGGGATTACAGGCGTGAGCCATTGCACCCAGCCACAAATATGTTATTTTAAGCAGCTAAATTTGTGATAATTTATTACAGCAAGAATAGAAAATTAGTTCCATCCCCCTTATTTGAGTGTTATCTGTATCTTCTACATACCATATAAATTCTACCATATAAATGTTAAGTTTTTCAGGTTTTTTTTGCCAGAGCCTTGCAAAGGCTGCTCACTCCACGTGGGGCTTCCTTCTTCTGCCTAGCAGTCTTTCTCATCTTTCAAGTTCCACCTTGAAGGTCCTTTCCTTTATGAAGCCGTCCTAAAACTGAACGCCTGATCTCTCTGTCCTGTTACTATCCCTGAATGTTCTCTTTGTTTTTTTTTTTTTTGAGATGGAGTCTCTCTCTGTCGCCCAGGCTGGAGAGCAGCGTAGTGGCACAATCTTGACTCACTGCAACCTCTGCCTCCCAGGTTCAAGTGATTCTCGTGCCTCAGCTTCCCGCATAGCTGGGATTACAGGTACCCACCACCACGACCGGCTAATTATTGTATTTTTAGTAGAGACATGGTTTCACCATGTTGGCCAGGCTGGTCTTGAACTCCTGACCTCAAGTGATCCACCCGCCTCCCACCTTGACCTTCCAAAGTGCTGGGATTACAGGTGTGAGACACCATGCTCGGCTCTGAATGTTCTCTTTCTCGATGACAGCAATAATTAACATCTACTGAGAGCTTAATACACATCAGGCACTGTTCTAAGCAGAGGCAATATGACCTGCTGGACAACTGCCCAGGCACTAGGGCCAGACTGCCAGTGTTTGAATCCTGGTTCTGCCACTTATTAGCTGTGTGACCCTGTGCATATTCTTTTTCTTTTCTTTTTAGAAATGGGGTCTCACTACGTTGCCCAGGCTGTTCTTGAACTCCCAGGCTCAAGCAATCCTCTCTCCCTGGCCTCCTAAAGTACTAGGATTATAGGCATGAGGCACCACGCTTGGCTGATATTCTTTAACCTCTTTGTACCTCAATTTTCTCATGTGTAAAACAGGGATAATGATATGCCCATTGCTAAAATGGGGATAACAATACCTAGTTCATGAAGATATTGTATAGATTAAATATTATATGCCTGAGGTATATGATAAGCTCTAAATATTAGTTTCTGATTTGTTCATAGTCCCTTATCTGCTATTCCAAAATCCAAAATGCTCTAAAAGCAGAAAGCTTCTTATACCTCTTTTGGCAGCAAAACCTGATTTGAAATGAAACAAGGCCCTTTCTGGTCTTTATTGATTCTCACTTAGTGTGAGAGTGTTCATACATTTTGCTGCATAAATATGAACACAGCCGACTGCAGAGCTTACTAAGGGGTGTTATGTAACATCGTATATGCATCATGTTACCTTCCTGAAATCTGAAGAAATTGAAATTCTGAAACGCATCTGGCACCAGGGGTTTTGGGTAAGGGCATGTACACCTGTACTGTTATATTTTTTTAATGGGCATTGACTCATTTATCCCTTATCACGCCTCTGAGAAGTAGGTAGTCTTACTGTCATTAATTTATAAATGAGGCAGCGGAGGCACAAATGTCTACGTACCTTCCACAGTCCACAAGTGGCAGAGCCAGCATGTGGAGCCAGGCAGTCAGGTTCCAGTTGGCTAAGCATCTCACCATTAGACTAAATGGCCCCTCACACCAACTGCTTCCTCTTAGCATGTCCCTCAAAGAACAGGATCCTCCCTGTCACCCCATTACTGCTTTCTTTCCTGAGAGCAAACTGGAAATAAACATGAGCTTCCTGTTCAATTATACAAGTCACAAAGCCATGAAGTGTCCGATTAGAGAGTCCTGTCACCAGAGACCTCACTGAATTTGTTTTGCAGGCAGGCTTGTTTCAAAAGCCCAAAGAGTTCAGAGTGACTCCTGGTGGCAAAGACAGGCAATTTTACCAGTTCCTCTTTCAGCTGCAACAGCACCTATCAGCTGAGTGAAAGGTCACGGTGGGCTTCCAGCTTCAATAGCACATACGGCTTTGTATTTTGTCATTTCTCCCACTTGACCCCTCATAAGAGTTCTAGCAATCTGCCTTGCTTGGATATGTTTACTTCTTTCCATCTCCTTCACTTAGCAAGCTTTTGGTGAGTGGGCCAGGTGCTGCGGATACAGCCGAGAACGAAACAGACAACAATGCCTGCTCCAGAGGAGCTCACATCTTAGCAGGCAAGGCAGGTGAGAAACAAGGCAAACATGTACAAGAGTGCGTCGAATGGTGGGAAGGGTTATGGGAGAAGAAATCAAGCAGGGGAGAGTTGTTCCTTTCACATGGAGAGTCAGGGGAGAGTAGTCACCAACGAGGGGACAACCGGGCAGAGACCTGAAGGAAGTGAAGGAACTGGGCTCGTGAGTATCTGAGAGCAGCGAGCCAGGTGGAAGTGGCAGCCAGTGTGAAGGGCCCAAGGCTGGAGACTGGTAGGTGACAGGGGGAGAGGAGGCCGGCACGGGTTGGAGGGAGAGCAGGGAGGCAGCGGGAGAGGTGAACAGAGTGACGGGGGCCAGACTGAGCCAGGCTTTTTCGGGCGCTGTCAGGACGTTGAGTGAGACAGGAGCCACAAGAGGGTTGTGAACAGAGGGATGACAGGCTGTGACTGAGATTTTAACAGGATCCCCCTGGCGGTTGTGAGGAGAATAGACTATCGGGGCTGAAGAGGCCACTGCGGTAGACGATGGTGGTAGCAGTGGGGCTGGTGAGAAGTGGCTGGGTTCTGGAGAAAGCCTGAACACAGAATAGGACTTGCTGACAGATAGCCTGCCTGGGGGAGGTGAGAGAAGGGTCCAGGGTGAGTCTAGGTTTGTGGCCTAATTACCCACAAGGACAGCACTGTGGTCAGCTGAGGTGGGAGCCTCGCAGGAGAGTAAGTTTTGAGGGGGGTCATGCCAGTTTTGGAGATGGTCAGTTTCAGAGGCCTGTCAGACACCTACGGGTATGCTATGAATACATTTTAATAATTTAAAAATGCAAGCCAGGCATACGATGCTTACCATGTGCTGCACACTCTTTGAATCATTTAACTCACTGAATCCTCAAACCACCATTAAAGGGTGGGAATTACCATTTCCTCCATTTTCCACATGAGGCAATGGAGGTACAGAAAAGTAACCTGCCCAAGTCACACAGCTGGAAGTCGGCAGAGCCGGAATTCAAAACATAAGTGGTATGGCTCTAGTGAGCAATCCTAGCCACCTTACACCACCAGTGCTCCACGAAGAGAAACAGAGAAGGCTAAGATCCTAGAGAGTGACAGGAATGCTGTTTTACACAGGGTGTGCAAGGAGTTCTTCCCCAAGGAAGTGACACCTGGCCTGAAGCAGGGGAGGTAGCAAGCCAGGCTGCCCTCTGTCGGGGAGGGCCTCCAGGCGGAGTGAACGGCGTGTACAAAGGCTCTGAGGCAGCCACCCTGAACTATCTACCGTTCCGAGACAGTTCCAACCTCTGAGGGTAAGCACGGGCTGCTCTCCCCTCAGGGAGAGCTCTTCCCTCACTTCATGGACTCAATTACACAATCATCGCGTTCCAGGAAGAATTCATTCTTCCTCTGCGTGATCGAAGGTGCCAAATAACCTGCCCGCTCTTGCAAATCTGTTCTTTCTGGGTCTTCAGCCTTATGTTCCTCTGCCCCTGTTCTGGCTATTCTGGCTCAAGGTTACCTTGGGCAAGTTACTCAGCCTCTCTGTGCCTGTTTCCTCATCTGTAAAATGGGGATATTTTACTCTCAAAGTCAAATATTCTCAAAAGTACATGCACCCTCCAAGGCTTCTGTGAGCATTAAATGTGTCAATTCTGTAAAATACTTCTGTAAAAGACTTAAGGAGGGATTGACTTTTTTTTTTTTTTTTACAAGTACTATTGTTAGGAAATTCTTTTTTATACATGTGCCTTTGTATAGCATATTCCAAGCACCATAGCGTAACAATGAATCTTTACTGAAATAACACTACCCAGGTACAACAAAATCAAATCACTCTTAGAAACATCTTTTACGCCTGTGCCTTTAGGAGAGTGTATTACACACACCACAGTGGTTATTTTTATTTATTTATTTATTTCAGAGACAGGGATCTCACTATGTTGCCCAGGCTGGCCTGGAACTCCTGGGCTCAAGTAATCCTTCCACCTCAGCCTCTGTGCCCAGTTACACACCACAGTTTTGTGAACACATTCTTTCAATGCAACAATACAGTCCTTATTCACATATACAACTAGCACTCTTAGAAACAGCTTTCATACCTGTGCCTTCACAGAGCATATTACATACCTCAGTTTTGTGAACACATCCTTTTGAAAAGGAGGAAAATCCTTATTCATATATAAACTGACATTCTTAGAAACATCTTTGATACATGTATCTTTTTGCACTGCATTCCAGGCACCACCCTGTGGTAAACATCCTTTGGGGGGTGGTATTTGAACAAAAAAGTGCCTCTGATGTGTGGTAGATACTCCACAGATACTAGCTATTAGCTACTGTGTCATCCTTCTCCCCCTGCCCCTGCAATCCTATCCTATGTATCACCTCGGCCTGCACTATCTGGCTCCAATCACCTGTGTGACCTCACCTTCTGCCCCTCCCCGCACTCTGCTCCAGCCACACTGGCCGCCTTGATGTTCTTGGACGACACTGGCCGTCCTTGAACATGGCAGGCACCATCGCACCTCAGGGCCTTTGCACTGGCGCTTCCTTCTGCCTGGTATGCTCTTCCCCTAGACATTAAGGCTCCCTCCCTCTCCACCGTGAGGCCCTAATTCAAGAGTCATCTTCCCTGTGCCTAAGATTTCAACCACTCCCCAAGACTCGATTCCTACCTGCCCTATTTCATTATTTCTTCTCAGCATTTGTCTATTATGCTAATTTAACGTATTTATTTTGTTCACATAGTCTGTCTCCCTAATTTGGTTTTTTTTTTTTTTTTTTTTTTTTTTTTTGAGACAGAGTCTCACTCTGTCACCCAGGCTGGAGTGCAGTGGTGCAATCTTGGCTCACTGCAACCTCCGCCTCCTGGGTTCAAGCAATTCTCCTGCCTCAGCCTCCCAAGTAACTGGGATAACAGGCGCACGCCACCATGCCCAGCTAATTTTTTGTATTTTAGTAGAGACGGGGTTTCACCGTAATGCCCAGGCTGGTTTCGAACTCCTGAGCCCAGGCAATCCGCCCACCTCGGCCTCCCAAAGTGCTAGGATTACAGGCGTGAGCCACCGCGCCCGGCCTCCCCAACTTTAATAAATGTCTGCTCCACAAGCACAGATATTTCGGCCTGTTTTGTTCCTTGCCATATTCCAGCACCTAGAAGAGTGCCTGGTACTCACGAGGGGCTCAGTAAAGGTTGGTTGCATGAACAGCCCCAACTAACTAGCTCTCATATCCCTTCTTCTTCCCCATCTGACCCCTATGCTGGTGTCTGAAATTATCTTTTTCCCATTTATTCATGGGATAAATTCTTATTGAGCATCTGCTGTTTACCTGGTACATTTTCAGTTGCTGGAGACATAGCAGTGAATGAGCAGACAAAAACTGAGTCCTCATGGGACTCACATTCTAATGTGGAGAGACAGACAACAAACAACCCACACAGTGTGTCAGACAGTGATAAAGGGCAATGGGACAAAGCAGGGACCTGGCTTGAGCCCTGCTGGGTGTGCAGCTTCAGATGGCCAGGGAGGGGTTGACTTTTTTTGTTTTTACAAGTAGCATTGTTAGGAACTTCTTCTTTATACATGTGCCTTCGTATAGTATATTCCAAGCACCATGGTGTGACAATCAATCTTTACTGAAATAACACTACCCAGGTACAACAAAATCAAATCACTCTTAGAAACATCTCTTATGCCTGTGCCTTTAGGAGAGTGTATTACACACGCCACAGTGGTTGTTTTTTGGTTTTTATTCAGAGACAGGGATCTCACTATGTTGCCCAGGCTGGCCTGGAACTCCTGGGTTCAAGTGATCCTCCCACCTCGGCCTCCAGAGTAGTTGGGACTATAGGTGCACACCCGTGCCCAGCTACACACCACAGTTTTGTGAACACATTCTTTCAATGCAACAACACAGTCCTTATTCACATATACAACTAGCACTCTTAGAAACAGCTTTTATATTTGTAACTTTACAGAGCATATTACATACCTCAGTCTTGTGAACACATCCTTTTGAAAAGGAGGAAAATCCTTACTCATATATAAACTGGCATTCTTAGAAACATCTTTGATACATGTATCTTTTTATACTGCATTCCACACACCACAGTGTGGTAAACATCCTTTGGGGGTTGGTATTTGAACAGAGTGCTGAAAGGAACCATGCAGAGATCCGGGGGTGGTGTTCAAGGCACAAAGAACAGCCAATGCAAAGGCCCTGAGGCTGGCCCATGCCTGCTATGTTTGAGGAGCTGTGTGGTGGAGCCAGTGTGGTTGGAGCACAGTAAGGGGGTGGGAAGGTATAGGAGGTAATGCTAGAAAGGTTACTTGTTTCACCATTAATTCACAGGTAATATTTATTTACACTGGAGGGGATTCTAGTTCTGATCCCCCATTTCACAAATGAAGAAAAAGGTACAGAGAGGAAGTGGTTAAATCACACATCGAAGGTCACACAGCTGCTGGTATTGGGGGGTGGGTGGGTGCTGAGAGAAGGTGGGGAATGAAGACCACTGTGCAGGCAGAGGGAACAGCAAGAACAAAAGCTTGGAGGTGGGAACTAATTTGGTTTTTAAGGACTGAGGCCTCACGTGGGGTGGGATGCGGTCTAAGAGGGGAGCCTCAAAAATTATCCTGTGTCCTGAGTACTTCCTGGGCCACCTTTGAGTAAGGAATTTAACCTTCCTATGGCCCAGCTCGCTCACTACCTATCTCATGGGGTTGTGGTGAGGATTAAAGGAACTCATTCATATGAAACACTCTGCCTGATACACAGCAGGTGCTCAATAAACGCTAGCTCCTACTGGCATTACCATCATCACTGTTGCTAATGTATTCACTTATTGTAGTGAGGCAGAACGTCTTTGTGGTTACTAGTGTGATCAGGCTGACCCACTATTAAGAGGTGAGGGACAGGCAAGGCCATACACTGCTCCACAAGGAAAAGAGGATCAGCACGTTCTCTTCTGGGAAGGGGAAAAAAAAGAAGGAAATTGAAAGTACACGGCCGACCTTCCCCCAATTACAAAGCACTGGACTCACGGGACGGTATGCGGGGGACTGTGCAAGCATACAGGGGTGTGGGGGAGGAAGGCCAATGAACAGATCCACTGCAAAGGGAAGGGGTGATGAGGCTCATCGCCTGAGGGGAAGGGGAGCAGAAAACCTTACAGACTCCTGCACCACAGTAAAGGGAGAGAAAAGCCATCACACAGACTGATTCAAAGCAGAGAGGGAAAAGGCTATGGACTGAGCTACTGAAAATAGGGAGATATAAAGCACTAAACTGACCCACTATTAAAAATAAGAGAGAACCCCAAGGGCTAGAGTGACAATCTACGAAAACGAGAGGGCAGATAGGGCAATGGACTGATAGCTAAAGGGACGTGAATCCAAACATGAAGACTGATCCACTATAAAATGGTGGTGGTGGTGGGGGCGGGGGGGAGGTGGTTCTGAAAAAAGCCATGGACTGATGCATTGGGGGACTGGAGGAGGCAGGAATACAAACTCAGGTAGACTCACTGTTAAAGAGGGATGCGGAGGGGTGCGGCGCCACGGATTGATTTCGCTACAATGTACAGGAGGGGTGGAATAAACAAGGCCACGAACGGGTCTTATGAAAGTTGAGGCTAGGAGAAATCCAAACACTCAGATACACCTACTATTAAGGGGGCTGAACACAGTCACAGGCTGGCTCCCTGTAAGTGGGGGTGGGTGGGGGGCGGGTGGGGGTAGGGGGAAAGCCTATGGACGAGTCCACCCTAAGTTGGCGTGGGGAAAAACATAAGCACGCAGACCGATCCATTACACAACGGGAGGGGGAGGTTAGGCCACGGTCAGATCCACTACAAGGGACGAAGGGCTTGAGCAATGCCACACGCAGGTCCACCAGCCGTGGTGGTGGCGGCGGGGAGTCGAACACCAGCAGGCCACCGGCCAAGCCACATCCTTTGCGCGGGGGCGGGAAGGATACGTGGGGTCACGGACGGGGCCCTCCACCCTCCAGGCCCAGAGCTCACCTGTGTGTAGCGTGGCGGTGGCGTTGGCAATGTTGGCAGCTCCGGGGGGCGGGGGCTCCATACGCGGCCCCACCGCCCCCCAGGCCTGGGTTCCGAGGCGGCGGTGGCGGTGGTGGTGGCGGTGGCGGCGGCGGCGGCGGCAGCACCTAGAAGCCGCCCCTGCGTTTCCCTACAGCTCACGTGGGCCCGGGGAGGAGGAGCCCAGTGTCCCGCCGCTCGCTGATTGGCCAAAGCGCTATTAATCGGCCGCAAGGCCTCGAGGGGTTGGGGGACGGGCCCTTCCCCACAGAGCTGTGCCGTGATTGGCCTAAGGGGAAATGATGGAACGCTCACGGCCCCTGGAGTCCCGAGGAGGCGCGTTCGGCCTTCCCGGTGCTCTACGCCGATTGGCTCAAGGACTGACGGACTGTGAGCAACTGACGAGGCTCGGGGCGTGTGTGTAGGGGGCGGGGGGCTGCCTCACACTGATTGGCTTACATGGGATTGATGGAAGACAGCCTCCAAGGACGGGGGTGGGTAGCCCTGTTTTTCTCTGATTGGCGGATGAGGGACTCCTAGACCCCTGCCAAAACACCAAGGGGGTGGTGCCGCACGCCACGCTGCTCAGCGGAAGCAGGACTTGTATAGAAATGGGCGTAGCAGTCGGCGGGAGTGGGTCGGGCTGGGCTCCGCGTAGGCGGGCAGGGCAATTCTTTGGTTAGAGAAGACCATAGAGCTGGGTAGAAGACGAATTTAGAACACAGCGGCGGTAGGAGGGCAGGATGGCTATCAGGCACACGAAGGAGCATTGAGTGGCAGAAACGAAATGCCTTCAGAGGGCAGGGTTGAACTGTGGCCAGAGTTAAAAAGGGGAGGAACCTGGCTCTGCGTTGATTGGCGGAGGCTGGACTCAACCTAGAATAGGGGCCGGACTAGGGAGAGCGGGATCCAGCTCCGTGCCTATTGGAAGCTGGAACCACTTACAATAGCAGGGGCTAGGACAAGGTAGGGCTGAGATGGATTTAGGGTAACGATTGGGTGTGTGAAAGGGTAAACCTTAGGGCCCTTTGATTGTTGTGGGAATGAACAAACCTCCACCATGAATTGGCCCATTCTCTATGGCAATTCAATGGGTGGTGTCTAGGAAAAGGAATGGAAGGGTGAGGTGGGGGCCCAGGTTGCCAAAATGACAGGAGAGAGGGCAGTGCACAAGGTCAACTGGCAAATGCTGCCAGGCAACAGGCTGGAGGCAGGACTGTTGGGGCATTTTAGAGGTTCCACAGAAAGAGACTGGATCTCTGGGTCTCTCAGTAACTTTGTGCCCTAGGAACAGGCCCCCGTGGCAACCAGCAGGGTTTATGGGGAAAAAGAAGGGCCATGTGACTCAAAGGCATTCAGGCTCTTTAATGTCTGAGGATGGGGGGAAGAAGTCAATGGTGAGGCTTCTCTGGGAAATTCTGCAGGCCTTGTAGTTCTCTAAGCCCCTGAAAAAGAGGACAGAAGAGACTGAACAAAGATTGAGTCTGGGTTACGCCCCCAGGCTTGCTCTGACCTCCCTCCCTTGACTCCAGTTTAAAGGGAAAGATGGTCCTTCCCTTCTTTCGCTCTCCCCCTTCTTCAGGTCACCACCCTAAACACAGAGTCTGGTAGTGGGGTGAGCTGCTCTCACCTCTAGCAACATGTGGATATGGGCTTTGATATTCATGGAGTCCTTGGTGAGGCTGTTGCTGAGCCTAGAGAAAAGAAACAAAGGGCAAAATGGTCCCCACTTATGAGTATGAGGAGGACCCTTCCTTATCACTTCAAGATCTACTTGTATCTTGGATGATTTCCACCTGGCTCACTCCTATGCAGAAATGCCAAGCCACCATCTGGTTTTCACTGATTCAAAGATTATTAAATGCCTACTGTATGCCAGGCGATTTTAGGCACTGGGGAGATAGCAGCAAACACAACAAACAAAACTCCTGGCCTGATGGACTTCAAATTCTTGTAAAGAGAGACAGACAAGAAAACTGATGGAATAAAAAATGTTGTGTCAGATGGTTCTAACTACAATAAAAAAATTTAAAAATGAGAGCGAATAAGGAGTATGGGAGTGGGGGGGCTGCAATTTTAAATAGAGGGCTCAGGGATGGCTTCACTGAGAAGCACTTGAGTAAAGACTTAAAAGACAGTGAATTTTGAGTAGGGTGGCTATATGGAGGATGTGTTCCACACACAAGGGGCAGCAAACACAAAGGCACTGAGGTGGGTGTGTGCCTGGCATGTTTGAGGTGCAGCAAACAGGCCACTCTGGCTGAAGGAGAATAAGTGAAGGGGGAATGTAAGAGGTGAGGTCAGAGAGGTAATGAGGGAGGCAGACTGTGTGAAGCTTACAAGGCCATGGTAAGGACCCTGGCTTTGACCTTAAGTGAGATGGGAGCCAAGGGAAGGTTGTGGCAGAGGAAGGAGGTTGAATTACATGAACCAGTCAGTTGACTCCTTTTCTCTAAGCCAGTTTGGATCAGATCTCACCCAAAAGAATCCTAATTGATATAAAGGGTCAAGGAAGGCCTTTCTGAAGAATGAAGAATGAGAAGGAACCGAAGAATGCCTAATGGTTAAGCAGTAGGAAGGCCTTTTCCACAAAAAGGCCAAGAGGCAACAAAGAGCTGTTTGACAGGCAGTAAGGTCAGAGCATTAGAAATTAAGTGAGTGGTGAGGGAAAGTGGCGTAAGACAAGGTCCAAGAGGTAGGAGGAGGTTAGATCAGGCAGGGTCTTGATATAATGATAAGGAATGTGGATTTTATTGTGCTGTCAATGTAGGAGTCAGTTTGAGGGGTAAATGAAACTAAATACTGTTGGAAAAGTAGAGAGCAATAAGACAGGATGTTAAATTGGGAAAAAAAAGTAGTATGAACCCATGCATATACCAATATCTCCCACGTTTTTATTTCTAGCCCAGAACTCTCTCTTGAACTTGACTAGGAGTTTTAATGACATCTTCTAAAACTCCACTTCAGTGTTTAATAAGTACCTCATACTTAACAGGTTCCAGACTAAACTCCTGACCTTCCCCTCCAAATCTACTCCTCCCCTATCTTCTCCATCTCAGATAATGGCAACTCCATCCTTCCAGCTGCTCAGCCAAAAACCTGGACTCCTCTCTCTCTCACACTTCACATCCAGTCAGCCATTCTTCTTAAAATCACGACTGTTCATTGCAGGTAATGCTTCTGATCTCCATGATATGGTTTCTCCATAGCACTGTCAACATCTGACATACTACATCATTCATTTATTGTTTATCTCCCCTGACTAGAATGTCAGCCGTATGAGGGCAGATTTTGGTCTTTTTTGTTTCCTGCTCTATCCCCAGGGACCAGAACAGTGTGAGGCACAGAGCAGGCACCCAACATATGCTGAATGAATAAGTGATTACTCCATTCAAAGGAACCTGAAGTTGGTTGAGTGTACGTTTAGGGACAGGAAATAAATGAAGTATGGGTGTTGTTGCCAGAGAGCAAGAATACTTTCAAGAATATTCTGGGGGTAATACTTAAAGAACGGAAGAATGAACCTGATCAGCTCCTAAGGGACAATTTAAACATCAAAAAAGAGAACAAAATTAGTTAATGGTATCAGCTTAGCTTATGAAAACCTATGAGTTCAACATTTTAAAAGGGAGAAAAATAGAGTTCACTAAATGCTAGCTGTAACACATAAGGGATGTTTATCACTACTGATTTTTATTTGTTATGTGGAGAAGCAAATTACTACTGATTTAATATGTAAGGCAGTGTGAATAGTCATATAGTTATGCTGTTTCTTCTTCTTCTTTTTTTTTTTTTTTTGAGACGGAGTCTCACTCTGTCGCCCAGGCTGGAGTGCAGTGGCGTGATCTCAGCTCACTGCAACCTCCACCCTCTGAGTTCAAGTGATTCTCCTACCTCAGCCTCCTGAGTAGCTAGGATTACACACCTCTGCCATCGCTCCTGGCTAATTTTTTGTATTTTTAGTAGAGACAGGGTTTCACCATCTTGGCCAGGCTGGTCTTGAACTCCTGACCTCGTGATCTGCCTGCCTCAGCCTCCCAAAGTGCTGGGATTATAGGTGTGAGCCACCGTGCCCAGCCGTTATGCTGTTTCTTCTATAATTACATGTCTATTCATGAGATATGGATGTGTACTCCTTTCTGTGTCACCAGGAAAGAATATACAGAGATTTCATCCTTTCTACTTCCCAAAGAAAGAAATATACTAAGAACAGGAAGAACTGACACTTTTGATCACATGAAATGACCAGTAAGTTAGTTCAAAGTATATCCCAAGTAACCAAATATTTTAAAGAGGAGAGCCAGCTACATAGACTCAAATCCTCACCTCTTAGAAAAATCAAACATCTAGACAGTCCTACTAATTACAATAAAGCAGTAAGAGTCAACCATATTTTTCATCACACTAATAGACCAGGTCAGTATATCAAAAAGACCAGGCAAGGGAGGCAGGCACTGACAATTTAAATACTTCATTTTGGGGAAGTACATGGAATCTCAAAAAAATTAAAATCTATTTGATAGGCTCAGAAATCCTGTGACATAACAAGGAAAGCCTTCTTATACAAACTGGACTTTAGCTGGGCGCGGTAGCTCACACCTGCAATCCCAGCACTTTGGGAAGCTGAGGTGGGCGGATCACCTGAGGTCGGAGTTTGAGACCAGCCTGGCCAACATGGCAAAACCCTGTCTCTACTAAAAATACAAAAATTAGCCGGGAGTGGTGGTGGGTGCCTGTAGTCCCAGCAACTTGGGAGGCTGAGGCAGGAGAATCCCTTAAGCCCAGGAGGCAGAGGTTGCAGTGAGCCAAGATCGCACCATTGCACTCCAGCCTGGGCGACAAGAGCAAAATTCCTTCTCAAAAACAAACAAACTGGACTTGGTCTAAATGACCATCAGTTCAGAATTGTGTTGACCATGAAAGCAGGCCATTTCATTAAACTATATGCTAATTGGTCTGAACACCAAGAATCAGAAATCTCAGCAGGTCTGAGGTTCTTTTGGGTCCACTAACACCTGCTAGTCCTTTCCATGACTGGAAAGGTTTGAAAAGATAAAAATTACTGAAACCCTAAGGGAGGCAACTCTGGAAAAAATGAATGTAGGAAGACATAAATGTAACCAACAAAGAAGTTTAGATCAATGGTATTCACACTTGTGAGATGTTGTTAATCTAAGTGTATTTCTCAGTGCCCCCATGCTCATTCCATTGAAACCAAGCTCACCTCTCTTGGTAGTTTCTCTAGCATGCCAGGCACACTATTCCTCTTGCCAGGAATGCTCTTCCCCAGATAGCCCCATGGCTTCTTCACTCAGTCAAATGATTCAAATGTCCCTTCATCTGGGAGGCCCTCCCTAGCTACATTTCAAATCCCTCATCTATGCTCCCAACTGCCCTTCCCTGCACAAAACCATAAATCAAGCTTGTCCAACCCTCAACCAGTGGGCCACATGCGGTCCAGGACGGCTTTGAATGCAGCCCAACACAAATTCATAAACTTTCTTAAAACACTATGTGATTTTTTTTGCAACTTTTTTTTTTTTTTTTTTTTTTTTTTAGTTCATCAGCTATCATTAGCATTAGTGTATTTTATGTGTGGCCCAAGACAAATCTTCTCCCAATGTAGCCCACGGAAGCCAAAAGATTGGACACTCCTGCCTTAAACTCAACTGGAGCCCACACTTTCTCTCCCCATCACCACCAACACATATCTGCTTCAATAACCACTTTAATTTGCTTCCAGCATACCCTTTCAAATTATTTCAACAAACACAAAGCCAGGCACAGCAGTGCGCCTATAGTCCCAGTTACTTGGCAGGCTGAAGCAAGGGGACTGCTTGAGCCCAGGAGTTTGAGGACGTAGTATGCTATGATCGCAGCTGTAAACAGTCACTGCATTCCAGCCTGGGCAACACAGGGATACACCATCTCTTAAAAACAAAAACAGAGTGTTTACTCTATGTTTGTACTACTCTAGTCACCCGGGATATAAACCAAAGCTCCCCCTTTGTAAAACTTACATTCTAATTGGAGGAGACAATATGAGAAAGCAAGAAATTACACAGTAAATATTAGGGGGTGATAAGTGTTAGGGAAAAAAAGTAGACGGAGGGGAATCAAGCATGCCAGGGGCTGTGATTTTAAAGTTAGGTTACAGAGGGCCTCATCGAGGAAGCGACATTTAAGCGAGATGAGTGAGGAGAAAGGAAGCCATGTGGGTACTGGGGAAAAGGGCAGTGCAGGCAGAGAGAACAGCTACGGCAATTGCCCTGGGGTGGGATCATTCTTGGGGTGCTGAAAGAAGCATGTGAAGGTCAGTGTGGCAGGAACACAGTGAATGAATAGTAAAATTAGCAGGAAGTGAAATCACAGGTAACTAGTTTTCTTGTTACCAACTCTAACAGGCTGAGACCTCATGGATCTGGTCATAATTGTATTTATGTATAACAGTATAGTCCTTCTAGATTTTAAGCCTTCAAGGAACTCTTCTGTCTTGTTCACTGCTGCATTCCCACTGCTAAGCACAGTGCCTGGCATACAGAAGATTCCCAATAAATGTCTGCATGAATGAACGATACAAAGATCATTTTTTGAATGCTTATTATGTGCTATACATGGGCTTTGCAACCACATTTCTTCAGCCCCAGCTCTGAGGAGGAGGGGAGATGAGTCCTTAAGTATCATTCTAGGCAGCCATGGGGAAAGTGAGAAGAGTGTTGGAAATGGTGGTATTTTTACACACTATCCTCATGGAATGGACTTACTCTGTGAGGAGAGAGCTCTTACGATCAATGAACTTGAGAGCTTCTGCCAGTGTCAACTCCAGGAAAAAACCATATCCCAGGGCCACATAGATGCGTGAAGTATCTGGGCTGAGGAAAGAGAGGTTAGAGGAAGTGCGGGGGAAGTCCTTATCACTGTTTAGCAGAGTGTATGTTTTGCTCCCCACCCTTCCCCAAATTGAGGCTCTGGGAAGGCAGGGATTTTGTCCTATTTTATTCACTGTCACATCCCCAGCGCCTAGCTTATATCCTACTGGGATAATAAACCTCGTATAGTGCCTGGTACATAGAAGATACTCAAAAAAATATATGTTGCATGAGGGAAGGGGTAAGCTGAACCCTGTGGGCTCAGAGGGGCGGGTAGACACTCACACCACTGTGTCAACGAAGAAGTTACAGCCCAAATCCACCTGCATATATAACTCCGAGTGCTTAGCTTCCTGTGGGGCCAGGGAAAAAGAGGTAGGGGTCAGTGGTGAACTCTTAGGTCAGGTGACAGGTTTGGCTCTGGAGTCTCTCTTCCCATTTCCCTCCCTTACCCACACACACCAAAAAAATGATACCCAACCCCATAGTCTTTACCTGGAGTCGCTCAATGACATTTCTCAGTTGAAGGTATTTGGCCAGCTGCTCATATACCTTGTCTCGATGGTCCAGCACCTTTCTGATGGGATGAAAGTACAATGGTGACCAATAGGCAGCCCCATTCCTCCTAGTATACCTCATATCATGACCCTCTGAGACTCTCACGTCACCATACGCTGAAAAGGCTTTTTAGTGTACAAGTTAATTTTGGGCTCTGGGTCAGACTGCCTGGGTTTGGATCTGGGCTCTGTCCTTTATAGATGTGTGGCTTTGGCAAGTAAGGAACCTGTTTGGGACTTGGTTTCCCCATTTATAAAATGCAGATGACAGTATTACCTTGTAGAGTCATTAGGATTAAATGAGCATTTACTCAAAGCATCTAGAATAATGCCTACCAAATGGTAAACTCTCTACATGTTAGCTATTATTACTATTACTACACTCCCAATACTGAACTCCAATCATAATGTCCCATCCTCACCCTAGAAAAATCCTCCATCCCTTTTAGGATGCTCATAGTCCTAGTTCTGAACACCTTACTTCTTGCTTAGATTAACAAAAATTGCAATAATATTTCTTCATACTTATTGAACCTCTACTATGTTTCAGGCATCCATGCTACTAAATTATTTACAAAGATGGGACATATGAAAAACTCAAAACCACTGCATGGGGAAGGTTCCAGAAAACTCCCCATTTCACAGAGAAGTTTATAGGGCACAGAAAGGCGAGGTATGACGTATTCACAAGGATGAAGAATGGCCGAGCCAGGATTCGAACCTGAGAACTGTGGCTCCAGAAAACAAGCCCTAATCCGTCAAACATCGGAGGCCGCGCATGCGCTGACACGCCCCCTGCTATGAACGCCACGTCCCAGCCAAACTGCACCCCGGATATCATCACCACTTCACGCTCCAAGGAGCGCGGGGCCGGACTCTGAACGCCTCGCCCACCAATCCAAAGGGTTGGCCCTAACTCTGAACGCCCCACCCACCACGTGGAATGTTCCAGACGCCCCGCCCTCTGCACTGTCACTCACCGCAAGTCCCGCTGCAGCACGTCACTGATGAAGGTCTCGTAGCGCAGTACTTTCTCCCCCGTGGCCTCCACCGCCCGCCGCTTAGGGGGCGTCGCCATGATGGGCTCCTGGGGAGTGGGGAGGGGGAAGACCACGTTGACCGCTCCAGTTTGGCCTCACACACAGTTCATCTCTACCCTCTCAACGCTGGGAATCGACTTGTCCGGCTCAAGCTGGGGGCTCAGCCTTCCGCCCCTCCCAACTCGGGGACCCGGCCACCCAGGGACACCCAAGCGCGGCCTTTACCTCAGGGCCGCCAGCAATAAAAACGGTTGGTAGGAACCGCGGCTTCCGGGTGGCGCGGGTGAATGACGTAAGTGGCAAGCGCGCTGGCCAACCAAATAGCCAGCTGGGGAAGACGGGCCAAAGGGGAGAAGAGAAGGGCGGGGCTTCACGGAATCCGAGGAGATCAAAGATGACTAGGGCGTGGGAGCAGGCCATCTGGCAATAAACCGGCCAATGGGGGACTGCAAAAGCGGCGCGTGGAGCCTATGGAGACCGTGCGTCGCTGGTGAGGGTGGGATTTAATGGGATTTGGCGGTTCTAAGTTAGGCGCGACGCACAGGTAGAGGTAGAGAGAGGAAGTGAAGAGTTTAATATTTAAAAGGACCTAAGAATTGACTATGGTTCTGGTCTATAAGGAAGATCCCGTGTGATCTGTCGGCTTGGATATTGATTTGTCATACGGGAGGTTTGGGTTTCACTCCTGGCAATGGGACTGAGTATGAGCACTTAAAAGGTTTTAAACAGAGACAGATTTTCTAAAATTCATCTTTGATAACTCCAGCTCTGTACCTGCAACCTATAACTGAGGCTCAAGCGGAAATTGACAACGCACTATATCTAATCACCTCGTTTGATAGTCAAATGGAGAGGGTGGCTGAAGTCCTCTGCAGAATATTGGCCATCTTGTAGTTAGGCATAGTTCCCATGTTTTTATTTAAATGGTAAGGTTTTTGTGAATTTATTCTTATGCACTAGAGTGACTGAGTGAATTTGTTTTTCAGTTTAGATTTTTTTTAAAAAAATTATACTTTAAGTTCCAGGGTACATGCACACAACGTGCAGGTTTGTTACATATGTATACATGTGCCATGTTGGTGTGCTGCACCCATTAACTCATTAGGTATATCTCCTAATGATATCCCTCCCCCCTCCCCCCTCCCCACAATAGGCCCCGATGTGTGATGTTACCCTTCCTGTGTCCAAGTGATCTCATTGTTCGGTTCCCACCTATGAGTGAGAACATGCAGTGTTTGGTTTTCTGTTCTTGTGATAGTTTGCTGAAAATGATGGTTTCCAGCTGCATCCATGTCCCTACAAAGGACACGAACTCATCCTTTTTTATGGCTGCATAGTATTCCATGGTGTATATGTGCCACATTTTCTTAATCCAGTCTATCACTGAAATGCCTTAAATTCAGGTTAGATTTTCAAACAAGAACTTATAACCCAGCAAGAATGGGCCTTTGCCTGGAGAAGAATCCAGACCATGGGATGAATCTCCAAATGCTATTTCCATCTATAGAGCTTAGAGCACCCACCCCTACCAAGGAAGTCTTCCCAGATAATTTGTGTTTCATATGTAAAAGCAAGTTTTTTTTTCAAATGCTGAAAACCCAAGCAAGTTAAGCCTGCCTTTCCTTCCTTCCTTCCTTCCTTCCTTCCTTCCTTCCTTCCTTCTCTTTCTTTTCTTTTCTTTTCTTTTCTTTTCTTTCTTTCTTTCTTTCTTTCTTTCTTTCTTTCTTTCTTTCTTTCTTTCTTTCTCTTTCTTTCTTTCTCTTTCTTTCTTTCTTTCTTTCTTTCTTTCTTTCTTTCTTTCTCTCTCTCTCTCTCTCTTTCTTTCTTTCTTTCTTCTTTCTCCTTCCTTCCTTCCTTCCTTCCTTCCTTCCTTCCTTCCTTCCTTCCTTCCTTCCTTTTCTTTCTTCTTCTTTTTTTTTTTGACAGAGTCTTTGTCCCCTAGGCTGGAGTGCAGTAGTATGACCATGACTCACTGCAGCCTCAACCTCCCAGGCTCAAGTGATCCTCCCGCCTCAGCCTCCCGAGTAGCTGGGACTACCGGCATACCGATGCCCATCTAATTTAAAAAAAAAATTTTGTAGAGACAAAGTCTATGTTGCCCAGGCTGGTCTCAAACTCCTAGGCTTGAGTGATTTGCCTGCCTCGGCCTCCCAAAATGCCAGGATTATAGGCATGAGTTAGCACACTTGGCAAAGTTAAGCTTTCCTTTGCCCTTAGAACGAGATAATTGTAAAATGAAAACATTGAGACTAATTTTTTTTGTCTGTAAATCTCATGTTACATATAGTTTAAATTACATTGAGTGTGATTGGAATAGATACTAGGTAGACAAATATTATCTAGTTAATCTATACCTACCACTTTCCTGTGAAAAGAGAGAAAAGAAGACACTTACATTTATTTAACAGAGAACACAGTTCTGATGGGCTGGAGATGAGTCTATGTAAGTTTATTAACTTACATTTCACAAAAGAGCATTTTTTACTTAAAAATATATTTCCAACTTTGTTTTTACATTTCAGACCTACAGAAAAGTTGACAGTGAACACTCATATACCCTGCACTTAGGTTAGCCAATTGTTTTATTTTGAATTTTTAAAATTTGTTTAGAGGCAGGATCTTGCTCTCTTGCCTAGTCTAGAGTGCAGTGGTGTGATCTTGGCTCACTGCAACCTCCGCCACCGGGCTCAAGCGATCCTCCCGCCTAAGCCTCCTGAATAGCTGGGACTACAGGCATGAGCCACCATGCCCAGCTAATTTTTTGTAGAAATAGCGTTTCACCATGTTGCCCAGGCTGTCTCGAACTCCTGAGCTCACTCAGTTCACCCAACTTGTTCTCCCAGGGTGCTGGGATTGCAGGCGTGAGCCACTGCACTCAGCCTGGATTCACTCATTAATATTTGATCACATTTGCTTTCTTTCCAGACCACAGGATAATTGTTGACATGGCTGCATAGCATTCCATTCTTTGGATGGCCTCAGATTTTTGAGCCACTCCTCTGTCACTGGATATTTGAATGTGTCCAGATATTTTCATTGTTATAACCAGAATGGGATAACAGTCTTTGCTGTCAAATTTTTGTGCGGAGCCATGATTATTTCCTTGTGATAAATTCCTAGACGTAGAATTTATAGATTTTTTTTAAAATTTTTTTTTGAGACAGAGTCTCACTTTGTTGCCCAGGCTGGAGTGCAGTGGTGTGATTTCTGCTCACGGCAACCTCCGCCTCCCGGGTTCAAGTGATTCTTCTGCTTCAGCCTCTGGAGTAGCTGGGACTATGGGCACACACTACCACGCCGCCCAGCTAATTTTTGTATTTTTAATAGACACAGGGTTTCACCATGTTGGCCAGGCTGGTCTCGAACTCGTGACCTCAAGTGATCTGCCCACCTTGGCCTCCCAGGATGCTGGGATTACAGGCATGAGCCACCTCACCTGGCCGAATTTATGGATTTAAGGGAGGTCACTGCATTCTAAATCAAGTGTTGGGTGACAGTGGTATGCATAATAGTGAACCTCCTCATCTAAGCTCTACATCAGGGGTCAGCAAATTATAGCCCCTGGTTTGCTGACCCTTTACAGCTTCCTATAGCCTGCAAACTAGGAATACTATTTACATCTTTAAAGGACTTGAGAAAAGTAAAAAGAATATTTTGTGACACATCAAAATTATATGAAATTTGCATTTTAGTGTCCATTAATAAAATTTTCTTGGAACACAAGTCTTACTCATTCGTTTACATATTGTCTGTTACTGCTTTCATGCTCTAAGGGCAGAGTTGAGTAGTTGCCAAAGAGACCACATGGTATGGATATCCTAAAGTATTTACTATCTGGCCTTTTACAGAAAAGGTTTGCCAACCCCTGCTCTGTACAATGTCACCAATATAGAGGTTGGGGCTCTAACCAGGTGGGTCTCCCTGGCTTCCGCTGGCAGCCTCTTAACCTGGCTTATGGGTGTGCATTTTCAGGCTGGTGCTTCTAGGAGATAGGAGAGACATAGTCAGCCTGTTTCCAGCTCCAAGATGTGAGATGGATTGTGTCTCTTATGTCCGCATTTGCATCTTCTCTCCTTTCCATCCAACTTCCTGCCCCCAGCTCTGACTCATAGGTCTCTGTCTTTGCCTTTTCCCAAGAAGAGCAAGAAATGACTAAGGCCCAGGGGAGGCTGCATTTCCCTGATAGCTAATGATGTAGAACATCTTGCCATGTGCTTATTTGTCATCTACATGTCCTTTATGGTGAAATGTCTCTTCACATTCTTTGCTCATTTTCCAAATGGATTGCTTAAAAAAACAAACAAACAAACAAACAAAAAACTTGACTTTTGAGAGTTCCTTACATACTCTAGATATGAGTTCTTTGTTAGATATGTGGTTTGCAAATATTTCCTCCCAGGCAGTAGTTTGTCTTTTTTTCCTCTTAACAAGGTCTTTGTTAGAGCAAACGCGTTTAATTTTGAAGTCTAGTTTATTGATTTAAAAACATTTTTTTGGATCCTGCTTTTGTTGCTGTGTCTAAGAACTCTTCACAAGCCCTAGCTCCCAAAGACGTTCTCCTGTGTTTTATTTTTAAAGTTTTTAAATTTTATGTTAGACATTTAAATCTGTGATCTGTTTTTAAAAAATAGCTTTACTGAGATGCAATTCACATACAATAAAACCCACACATTTGACGTATACAGTTCAGCAGTTTTTAATATATTCGCAGAGTTGTACGAACATCACCACAATCTAACTTTATTTTTTTAATAATTGTTTTTGTTTTTGAGACAGGGTCTCACGCTGTCACCCAGGCTGGAGTGCAGTGGTAGGATCTTGGCTCACTATAGCCTCAACCTCTCGAACACAAGCGATCCTCCCTGCCTCACCCCCTCAAGTAGCAGGGACTATAGGCATGTGCCACCACGCCAACTAAGTTTTGTATTTTTTGTAGAGATGGAGCTCCGCTATCTTACCCAGGCAGGTCTTGAACTCCTGAGCTCAATCGATCTGCCCACCTCGGCCTCCCAAAGTGCTGGGATTACAGGCATGAGCCGCCGCGCCCAGCAATCTAGAGTATTTTCATCACCCCAAATAGAACTGTGCCCACTCCTCAGTGTGCTCTCCCCACCCCAGCCCTAAGCAACCACAAATTTAATTTCATCTGTATAAATCTGTGTATTCTGCACATTTCAATAAATAGAATCATGTACACTATATGGCCTTTTATGCCTGGCTTCTTTCACTTAGCATAATGTTTTAAAGGTTCATTTGTCCATGTTATAACACTTATTAGTACTTTATTCCTTTCCATGGCTGAATGATAGTCCCTTGTGCATATATACCACATTTTGTTTATTTCTCTTACCAATTTCAATAAAATGTAAAGTCCTTACTCCTTTTAAGTCCCTTTTCCTCCCCCCTTATTAAATGTTAAATAAATATTTCCTCTCTATATATTGAGAATTATCTCAATGTTATAATTTATACTTCAACCATCAAGCACCATTTAGTAAACTTGAGAGGGAGAATAAAGTCTATTTACTGATATTTTTGCTCCTTTTGTTGTTGTTTTCCTTTCTGATGTTCCAAGATTCCTTCTTATATCATTGTCTTTCTGTTGTAAGGATTTTCTTTAGCCATTCTTTCAAGGTAAGTCTGCTGGTAACACATTCTCAGATGCCAGAGCTCACATTCTTCACCACTGTGCTAGGTGGTCCTGGCACTGGTAACACATTCTCTTAGTTTTCCTTCATCTGAGAATATCTTGATCTCACCGTCATTCCTAAGGACATTTCTGCCAGCTAAAGAATTCTTGGTTGGTATTACTTTTATGTCATCTCTTGAAAACTGTTGTGCCACTTCCTTCTGGCCTCCATGTTTTCCGATGAGAAATTCACTGTCATTAAAATTATTTTTCTTATGTAGATAAGATGTCGTTTCTTCCTGCTCTCAAGAATTTTTATTTGTCTTTAGGCCAGGCATAATGGCTTGTAATCCCAGGATTTTGGGAGGCTGAGGTGGGCAGAGCACTTGAGGTCAGGAGTTCGAGACCAGACTGGCCAATATGGTGAAATTCCCATCTCTGCTAAAAATACAAAAATTAGCTGGACGTGGAGACACCTGCCTGTAATCCCAGCTACTCAGGAGGCTGATGCAGGAGAATCGCTGGAACCTGGGAGACAGAGGTTGCAGTGAGCCGAGATAGTGCACCTGCACTCCAACAACCTGGGCAACAGAGCAAGACTCTGTCTCAAAAAAAAAAAAAAAAAAAAGAAAAAAAAAAGAAATTTTCTTTGACTTTAGTTTTCAAAAGTTTGACTCTGATGTGCCTCAGCATGGATTTCTTTACGTTTATCCTGTTTAGGGTTTGCTCAGCCTTTTGAATCTGTTTATATTCAACAGGTTTATATTTTTAGCCAAATATGGCAAAATTTCAGACATTGTTTCTTTGAATACTTTTTCAGCTCTTTCCTCTTTCTTCTCTCTTTCCTGGACTTTGATGACACAAATGATTGAATTTTTGGTTCCACTGGTCCCTGAGGCTCTATTCATTGGTTTTCAGTCTACTTTTCTCTGTTGTTTGGAGTAATTTCTATTGTTCTATCTTCATGGTTTGTGATTCTTTCTTGTGTCCTCTTCATTCTGCCTTTGAACCCATTCATTGAGCTTTAGATTCAGTTATTGTGAGACAAAGTACCATATGTAAGAAGCTATGTTTGCTCATTCTGCTTACCAGCAGAATTTCACAAAATCCCTTATCAGTAGAATTTTACAAAGCCCCTGTCTCAGTGACTCAGCACCACCCACTGGAAGAATGTTCTGAAGATGATCAGCAGGATGGAGGACAGCCTGCCGCGTCTCTTATGTGAATCGTGGCAGTTTTAGAAAAGATAAGTTCAGCTATCCCAATCCTTGCCTCTTCCTAGACAGAAGATAACGTCTGACAGGATTAATAATTAGGCCTCTGTAATCTACAACCAGATGTGCCCTCATACCCAAGCCTTAATGTGACTTTGCTCTAATGTAACTTCTGAGCACATTTGATGTAACTTCAAAGCTACATACAGAGCTGCCACCATCTGTGTATAAACTGTGGCCTAAAACAGTTGGAGCAGTTTAACAGAAACTCTCTGAAAGACTCTTCCCGGTTGCAATCTTCAGTAAGAGTTCTGAATAAAATTAATTTAGGCCGGGCACGGTGGCTCGCACCTGTAATCCCAGCACTTTGGGAGGCTGAGGCGAGCGGATCGCTTGAGCTCAGAAGTTCAAGGCCAGCCTAGGTAACATGGCCAAACCCCGTCTCCACAAAAATACAAAAATTAGCTGGGTGCAGTGGCACATACCTCTAGTCCCAGCTACTTGGAAGGCTGAGGTGGGAGGATCGCTTCAGCCCAGGAGATGGAGTCTGTCTGCAGTGAGCCAACATTGTGCCACTGCACTCCGGCCTGGGCGACAGAGACCCTGTCTCAAAAAAAAAAAAAAAAAAAAAAAAAAAAAATTAACTTTAATTCTTTAAAAGCCTGATTTTTTTCTTTAGTTGACAGTATTTTTCAGTTCTAAAATTTTCATTTGGAAATTTTATAATGGCAGAGCCCTCGTGAACTAATCATCTTCCAAAGGCCACACCTCTTAATACTGCTACATTAGGGATTAAGTTCCAACCTACGAATGTTGGGAGACACATTAAGACCATAGCAGGCCCTCTCCATTTTCTCCTGAACATGCATGCAGATTTGTTCATGTGCAGTCTTCCAGCCCACTTGGGATAAGTAGGATCTTATTAAGGCCTTTTTTGTTTGTCTCATTCCCTGGATCTCCCTGTTAAATTTATTACTGAACTGTTGATTTATTACTTACCCCAGTCAGTATCAAGACCTCAGAATGTCTCTGATATTGACCTTTCCTGGTTATTAGCCACTGAGATCACTGTTGTTTTATTGTTTGTTTGTTTGTTTTAAGACAGAGTCTGACTCTGTTGCCTGGGCTGGAGTGCAGTGGCGCAATCTCAGATCACTGCAACCTCAGCCTCCTGGGTTCAAGCAATTCTCGTGCCTCAGCCTCCTGAGTATCTGGGATTACAGGCATGCTCCTCCACACCTGGCTAATTTTTGTATTTTTAGTAGAGACAGGGTTTTACTATGTTGGTCAGGCTGGTCTTGAACTCCTGACCTCAAGTGATCCACCTCCGCTTGGCATCCCAAAGTGCTGGGATTACAGGTGTGAGCCACCGCGCCCCGCCTGAGATCACTGTTGTGTTGTGTTGTTTTGTTTTGTTTTATTTTATTTTTTTTATTTTGAGATTAAGTCTCTGTCGCTCAGGCTGGAGTGCACTGGCACAATCTCGGCTCACTGCAACCTCCGCCTCCTGGGCTCCAGCGATTCTTCTGCCTCAGCCTGAGATCACTGTTGTTTTAAATGTTGCTCCTGTGCATAGAATTTTCCTCACTGCTCTAAATAAAGTCAGCCCTCTCCTGCAGCAGAGCTGCTGGTTCTTTGAATCTGTCCTTTCTTGGTGGAGCTTCTGTGCCTCAGAGCTGGAGGGGATAGTAACAGCTCTAGATTAAAACACCACAGGCACCTACTGTTCTTACTGAGATCTGAGATTCAGTAGATTTTCTTTTACTTTTTCCTATCAGAGCTTGCCAGAACACTTAATATATTGATTTTTAGAAATATTTTCTTTTTTGTGGGTACAGAGATGTATATATTTATGGGGTACATGACACATTTTGATACAGGCATACAATGTATAAAAATCACATCAGGGTAAATGGGGTATCCATCACCTCAATCATTTAGGCTTTCTTTGTGTACAAACAATCCAATTATAGTCTCAGTTATTTTGAAATGTACAATAAATTATTGTTGACTGTAGTCACCCTGTTGTGCTATCAAATACTAGATCTTATTCATCCTATCTAATTATATTTTTGTACACATTAGCCATCCCCACTTCTCCTGCAACCCCACTACCCTTCCTGGCTTCTGGTAACCATCATTCTATTCTCTATCTCCATGAGTCCAATTGCATTAATTTTTAGCTCCCACAAATAAGTGAGAACATGTGAAGTGTGTCTTTTTGTGCCTGTCTTATTTCACTGAATATCTTCCAGTTCCATCCATGTTGTTGCAAATGACAGGATCTCATTCGTTTTTGGGGCTGAATAGCACTCCATTGTGTATATGTACCACATTTCCTTTATCCATTCATCTGTTGATGGACTCTTAGGCTGCTTTCAAATCTTGGCTATTGTAAACAGTGCTGCAGTAAATATAGGAGTGCAGATATCTCTTTAATATACAGATTTTCTTTCTTTCCCTCTCTCTTTCTTTTTTCTTTTCTTTCTTTCATACAGGGTCTCACTCTGTCACCCAAGTGGGAGTGCAATGGCTTGATCTTGGCTTGCTGCAGCCTTGGCCTCCTAAACTCAAACAATCCTCCCATCTCAGCTTCTTGAGTAGCTGGGACTACAGGCATGCACCACCATGCCTGGCTAATTTAAAATATATATATTGGGTAGAGATGGGTTTCATCATGTTTGCCCAGGCTTAGGATTATGTTTTCTATTTCTGTGAAGAATGGCATTGGTATTTTGACAGGGGTTGCTTTGAATCTGTAGATTGCTTTGAGTAGTATGGTCATTTTAACAATATTGATTCTTCCAGTCCCTGAATATGGAATATGTCTCCATTTTTTGGCGTCCTCTTCAATTTCTTTTACAGTTTTATTGCAGAGATATTTCACTTCTTTGGCTAAGTTTATTCCTAGGTATTTTATTTTATTTGTAGGTATTGTAAATGGGTTTACTTTGCTGACTTCTTTTTCAGATGGTTTGTTGTTGACATATAGAAATGTTATTGATTTCTGTATGTTGATTTCGTATTCTGCAACTTGACTGAATTTGTTTATTAGTTCTAGTAGTTTTTTTGGTGGAGTCTTTAGGCTTTTCTAACTGTAAGATCGTATCATCTGCAAACAAGAGTAATTTGACTTCCTTTCCAATTCAGATGCCCTTTATTTCTTTTTCTTGTCTGATTGCTCTAGTTAGGACTCCCAGGACTATGTTGAATAACAGTGGTGAAAGTGGTGATCCTTGTCTTGTTCCAGATCTTAGAGGACAAGCTTTCAGTTTTTCTCCATTCGGTATGATACTAGGTGTGGTTCTGCCACATATGGCTTTTATTATATTGAGGTATGTTCCTTCTATACCCAGTTTTTTGAGGGTTTTTGTCATGAAGGGAGGTTGAATTTTATCAAATGCTTTTTATCATCAGTTGAAATGATCATATGGTTTTTGTCATAACCAACAATTGAAGCAAAAAGTAATAAAATGCTACACTTTAACTTCATTCCCCAGCTTTTAAACTTTTTGTTGTTTCTATTTATAGCTTATTATACTGTCTGTATCTTGAAAAGTTGTGGTATTATTATTTTTGATAGGTTCATCTTTTAGTCTTTCTACTCAAGATAGGAGTAGTTTACATACTGCTGTTACATTGTTATACTATTCTGTGTTTTTCTGTTTACTTATTACCAGTGAGTTTTGCACCTTCATGTTTGAAGGATATTTTTACTGGATATACTGTTCTAGGGTAAAAGATGTTTTTCCTTCAACACTTTAAATATGTCATGCCACTCTTTCCTGGCCTGTAAGGTTTTTTGTTTCCTCTGACTGTGTATTTTCAAATAGCCTGTCTTCGAGCTCACTAATTCTTTTTTCTGCTTGATCAATTCTGCTTTTAAGTGACTCTGATGCATTCTTCAGTATGTTAATTGCATTTTTCATCTCCAGAATTTCTGCTTGATTCTTTTTATTTCAATCTCTTTGTTAAAGTTATCTGATAGAATTTTAAATTCCTTCTCTGTGTTACCTTGAATTTTGTTGAGCTTCCTCAAAACAGCTATTTTGAATTATCTGTCTGAAAGGTCATATATCTCTGCCTCTCCAGGATTGGTTCCTGGTGCCTTATTTAGTTCATTTGGTGAGGTCATGTTTTTCTGGATGGCCTTAATGCTTGAGGATGTTCACTGGTATCTGGGCATTGAAAAGTTAGGTATTTATTGTCATCTTTGCAGCCTGGACTTGTTTATACCTGTCCTTTTTGGGAAGGCTTTCCAAGTATTCGAAGGAACTTGGGTTTTGTGATCTAAGTCTTTGGTCACTGCAGTCATAGCTGCATTAGAGAGCACCCTGAGCTCAGTAATGCTGTGACTTTTGCAGAATGGTAGAGGTACCAAACAAATGAAGTCTCTGTCTGTGCTGAGCTGCTTGTAGCTGGGGGAGGGGTGACACAAGCACCTCTGTGTTTACGACAACTAGGACTGCGCTGGGTCGGACCCAAAGCCAGCACAGCACTGGGTCTTGCCCAAGGTCCATGGTATCCATTGCCTGGGTACCGCCTATGTTCACTCAAGGCCCAAGGGCTCTACAGTCAGCAGGCAGTGAATCCAGCCAGGCTTATATATTTCCTTCTGGGTGGTGCGTTCCCTCAGGCCCCAGGCAGGTTCAGAGATGCCATCCAGGAGCCATGGCCTGGAGTCAGGAACCTTAGGAATCAACCTGGTGCTCTAGTCTACTGTGGTGGAGCTGGCACCCAAGCCGTAAGACAAAGTCCTTCCTACTCATGCTTCCCCTTTCTTCAAGCAAGGAAGTCTCTCCCTGTGGCTACCACCACTCTAGGCTTGTGGAAGGTACTGCCTGGCTACTGTTGATGTTCATTTGAGGCCCAAGGGCTTGTCAGTCAGTTTGTTGTGAATGCTGCCAGTCCTGAGTCTCTTCCTTCAGGGCAGTGGGCTCCCCTCTGGCCCAGGGCAGGTCAAGGAGCCAAGGCCTGGAATCGGGGACCCCAGGAACTTAGTTGGTGCTCTACCCCACTGTGGCTAAGCTGGTACCCAAGCTGTAAGACAAAGTCCCCTTCACTCTTCTCTCTCCTTTCCTCAAGCAGAAGGAGTCTCTCCCCATAGCCACCACAGCTGGGAATGTGCTGGGTCACACCTGATGCCAGCATGGCTCTGAATCTCACCCAATGCCCATGGTGAGTAGTGCCTGGCTATCACCTCTAAGTATTCAGGGCCTAATGGCTCTTTAGTCAGTAGGTGATGACTCCTGCCAGGACTGGATCCTTCCCTTGAAGGCAGCAGGTTCCTTTCTGGCCTAGGGTGTGTCTAAAATGCCTGGAAGCTAGGGCCTGGAATGGGGGCCTCAGAATTCTGCCTGGTACCCTATTCTACTGTGGCTGAGCTGGTATCCAAGTTGCAAGACAAAGTCCCTTTAACTTTTCCCTCTCCTCTCTCTAAGCAGAGGGTAAGAGTCTCTCCCAGAGCTGCAAGCTGTGCTGCCTGGGGTTAGAAGAGGGGTGACACAAGCACTCCCTTGGCCACCCCAGCTGCTGTCTCACTAGGTCACATGCACCCCAAGTCCACTGGCTCTAAGCTCAAAACAGCACCAGGATTTGCCTAGGAATTGCAGTCCTTGTGGCCTAGACTGACTTTCAAGTTTATTTAAAACCCTAGAGTTTTTATTTTTATTTTTTATTTTGCTTTAAGTTCCAAGATGCGTGTACAGAATGTGCAGGTTTGTTACATAGGTATAAATGTGACATGGTGGTTTGCTGCACCTATTGACCTGTCCTCTAAGTTCCCTCCCTTCACCCCCCACCCCCCGACAGGCCCTGGTGTGTGATGTTCCCCTCCCTGTGTCCATGTGTTCTCATTGTTTAATTCCCACTTATGAGTGAGAACATTCAGTGTTTGGTTTTCTGTTCCTATGTTAGTTTGCTGAAGATAATGGCTTCCAACTGCATCCATGTCCCTGCAAAGGACATGATCTCATTCCTTTTTATGGCTACATAGTATTCCATGGTATATATGTACCACATTTCCTTTATCCAGTCTATCATTGATGGGCATTTGAGTTGGTTCTATGACTTGGCTATTGTGAATAGTGCTGCAATAAACATATACATGCATGTGTCTTTATAGTAGAATGATTTATATTCCTTTGGGTATATACCCAGTAATGAGATTTCTGGGTCAAATGGTATTTCTGGTTCTAGATCCTTGAGGAATCGCCATACTGTCTTCCACAATGGTTGAACTAATTTATATTCCCACTAACAGTGTAAAATAAAACCACACATTCACAACAATCTGATCTTCGACAAACCTGACAAAAACAACCAATAGGGAAAGGATCTCCTATTTGATAAATGGTGCTGGGAAAACTGCCTAGCCATATGTAGAAAACTGAAATTAGGCCTCTTCCTTACACCTTATACAAAAATTAACTCAAGATGGATTAAAGACTTAAATGTAAAAGCCGAAGCCATAAAAACCCTAGAAGAAAACCTAGGCAATACCATTCAGAACATAGGCATGGGCAAAAACTTCATGACTAAAACACCAAAAGCAGTTGCAACAAAAGCAAAGAAATGGGATCTAATTAAACTAAAGAGCTTCTGCACAGCAAAAGGAACTATTATCAGAGTGAACAGGTAAGCTACAGAATGGGAGAAAATTTTTGCAATCCACCCATGTGACAATGGTCTAATATCCAGAATTTATAAGGAACTTAAACAAATTTACAAGAAAAAACAAACAACCCCATCAGAAAGTAGGCAAAGGATATGAACAGACACTTCTCAAAAGAAGACGTTTATGTGGCCAACAAAAATATGAAAAAAAGCTCCACATCAATGATCATTAGAGAAATGCAATCAAAACCACAATGAGATGTCATCTCACGCCAGTCAGAATGGTGATTACTAAAAAGTCAAGAAACAGTAGATGCTGGTGAGCCTGTGGAGAAATAGGAACCCCAGAGTATTTTAGCCAGTGATGGCAGAGCTTGCTGGAACTCAGGTTTTGATTGCTGGGATGGATGTCCTCTGGTTAGGGCTCATCTAAATGCTCCCTCCATAGGCGCCGGCTGAGTTCTGCCCCCATGTTGCTTTTCACTGTGACAGGGCAGCACTGAGTTCCAATGCAAAGTCCCACATTCACTGTGTTCTGCCTTCCCCAAGCACACAGATTCTCTCTCTGCACCACGTGGCCACTGCCAGTTGATGAGGGAGGGATAGTGTAGGCGATTCAAGACTGTCTTTCCTACCTTCTTTAGTGCGTCTTTCCTTAAAATAATATTAAAACCAAGTAATGTGATTGCTTACCTGATTTTTGGTTCTTATGAAGGTGCTTTTTTGTGTGTATAGTTGTTCAATTTGGTGTTCCTGTCGGGGTACATTCAGTGGAGGCTTCTATTTGGCCATCTTGCTCTGCTTCCAAGCCTCACTAGATTTTCTTGAATAACCACTTCTCAATTTGTTATATTACTTTGGTAAATTTCCAGAATCTTTAACTGGTTGTTTTTGGCAATTTTGTCCACTTTTGTCTTGCGTTTTGTGGAGAGGATTGCTGAGCTCCTTAGTCAACTTTTCCAGATGTCTCTCCCTTTCTTGTAACTAGAGTTTTGATTGTGTCACTTAAAAAGTGTTAGTATGTTTCACAAAAATGTATACCAGTGTGAATTAGCAGTTTATTTATTTATTTATTTATTTATTAAGATGGAGTCTTGCTCTGCCGCTCAGGCTGGAGTGCAGTGGCGCAATCTTGGCTTACTATAACCTTCGCTTCCCTGGTTCAAGCCATTCTCCTGCCTCCGCCTCCCAAGTAGCTGGGATTATGGGCATGCACCACCATGCCTGGCTAATTTTTGTATTTTTAGTAGAGGTGGGATTTTGCCAGGCTGGCCAGGCTGGCTTCAAACTACTGACCTCAGGTGATCCACCTGCCTCGGCCTCCTAAAGTGTTGGGATTACAGGCGTGAGCCACTACACCCATCCTTTGCCCATTTTTTTAGTTGGGTTATTTATTTATTTTGTTTTAGCGAAGTGTAAGAGTTCTTTATGTGTGATTTTTGTGCCATATCTAAGAAGCCATTAAGGGGCAGGATTTGAACACATATCTGGCTCCAGCATTCACGTTCTTAACCATTACGCTACACTGCCTGTCTTGAATTAGCAGTTTAGATGTAAACGATTTATGCATGTTGTGACTTAGACTCTTGATTTATTCCAAACATACTTAGTCACCATGCAGTGTCTGTATTTTTACATGTGTATTTGTATATATGTGATGATTGTGACACATAAGAATGGTTATTGCGTTATTCCCAACAATAGAAGATAATGGTTTGAAGCAGCAATAGATGAGTACTATTATTGCTCTCCCTATTAATGGTGCCCTTATTTCAGCGATGACGTTCTCTGTCTTTTTTGCCCATCACTTTTGTTTAATAGTCTTTTCTCACTTCTAGAAAAAAATGTATTTCTTCTTTAATATCTGATATGGTTAATGACAGAGCAGGAGCACCATCATCTTGGACAAACGCCACCACTTTAAGTTCCAGCTCCCTTTCTAGCCTCATGAATTTCAAGGAAACACTTCTGTTCTAACTACAAGCAGCCAGAAAAGAGCAGACAGTAAAACACAAATAAGACAGCTCAGGCACAGAGGGAGGCGGGGAGGTAGTCTCTTGGGTAACTGCCGAACTTCACCCTCATACAATGGGCACCAGTAAAACAGTGGGCCTTACTAAGCACATTACTTTCCCTTCAGGTGCACCAAGATAGGGAAACTAAAAGTAGACTGGGGGGTATGCCTGCAGCTGCAGGAAGATATATGTGAACAGACACACAACTCTCCCTCCCAGATAAGCAAAAGAAGAGACACAGAAGCAGTCCAGGCCTCTGATCAACCCTTCCACCCTAAATCCTTAAAAACTCTTAGTCTGTAAGAGAGTGGGCTCTGATCTCACTTGGCCAGAAGCCCCTATCAGGTTTGTTTTCTCTAAAATAAACCTGTGCTTGACTGTTGAGCCCCCTTTCATGTTTCTTTCCTCTTTCTTTAATTCTTAATTAGGCTTTGTGTTCCCCACCCAAATCTTATCTTGAATTATAATCCCCATAATCCCCACGTGTCAAGGGAGAGACCAGGTAGAGGTAATTGAATTGAATCATGGAGGTAGTTTCCTCCATGCTGTTTTCATGATAGTGAGTGAGTTCTCACGAGATCTGATGGTTTTATAAGGGGCTCTTCCCCTTTTAGTTGGCACTTCTCCTTCCTGCCACCTCATGAAGACAGTGTCTTGCTTCCCCTTTGACTTCTGCCATGATTGCAAGTTTCCTGAGGCCTTCCCAGCCATGCTGAGCTGTGAATTATTTAAACCTCTTTTCTTTGTAAATCACCCAGTCTCAGGCAGTTCTTTAAAGCTGTGTGAAAATGGACTAATACAGTATCCCTCATAGCAGATGAAATATTGCGTCCTTACCATGTACATCTGCGGTTAATCCATTGGTGTAACTTGACAAACGTAGTCAGATGGTGTTTAAAATATATTCATACTTACATAAATAGACATTACTTTAAGGTTCCTGCACTACTTATTTCTTAGTTACCTTAGATTAGGTAACAGGAATAATTTTTTTGTTTTATTTTTCTGTAACCAACTGAAAGAATAAGTCATATCCCATTCTAGTATGTTCTGAAAAATTTTAAGGCTTTAATGTTAAAAGTTGTCATTCCTTTTCTTTTCTTTTCTTGTTTTTAGAGACAGGGTCTCCCTCTGTTGCCCAGGCTAGAGTGCAGTGGTGCTATCTTGACTCACTGCAGCCTTGACCACCTGGGCTCAAGCAGTCCTCCCACCTCAGCCTCCCAAGTAGCTTGGGCCATAGGCACGTACCACCACACTCAGCTAATTTTAAAAAAACAGTTATTTCTAAGATGATTTTGTCTAAAATGATTCTCCTATTAACATAGGTGAATTTTTTTGTTGTTGTTTTTATAGAAGTTAAATATTATTCCCTTTTTTTTGAGACAAGATTTTGCTCTGTTACCTGGGCTGGAGTGCAGTGGCATGATCATAGCTTACTGCAGCCTCTACCTCCTGGATTCAAGCGATTGTCCTGCCTCTACCTTTCAATTAGCTAGGACTAAAAGTGTGTGCCACCATGCCTGGCTAATTAAGAAATTTTTTTTTTTTTTTTAGAAACAGGATTTTGCCATGTTGCCCAGGCTGGTCTTGAACTCCTGGCCTCAAGCAATCCTCCCACCTCAGCTTCCCAGAGTGTTGGGGTTACAGACATGAGCCACTGCACTCAGCCAAATGTAATTCCTGTCACCACAAATATCTGGCTCAGATTTTCCTTATCTATCTTATAATATTTAAAATTCATAACTAATGAATTTTAGAATCTTAGTTCTGTTTTCATTAGTCTATTCAACATGTTTAAGTTCTGAAAATGCTTTGATGGACATTATTTGTATACAAATGTCTCAATTTATGGCCTTATAAATGATTTATAATTTGTTTCCTTTTTAAAATGTTGCCATCTGTAATGGTTATACACAAATCATTTTTTGATTTATTATTTTGATTTATGTTTTTGTTATGTTTGAAACTAAACACTTGGTTAATTCATCAAAAAATTGCTTTAAAAAAAGTCTGCCAGTGCACTCATTTGAAAATTTGATTTTGCCAAATGATTTTTAAAATTTAGTTTTTGTGCAAACACAAAAATAGTAATTATTTGACTTTATAAAGTAAAATATTTCAGATTACTGGCAAATATTCTTTGAAAGCAAATTTGCTTATGGATAATACAAATAGGATTATTTAGAACCCAAGATATACAATATAATGACCACATGGTTTAAGACATAACGTGTAATTTACTGCTAGACATGTTAGAATCTTCTCTAATGACTATGAGTTGTTAAATTTTTAAAATAATTCTCTAGATAATCCTGATATCTTTTTCTTTATTTTTTTGAGGCAACGCGACTAAATGAATAAAAGTTTAGACATTTTATTTCTTTCTGGTTAGTTGTTCTTTTTATTCTTTTTCCCCTTTTTATATTTGTTCCTTTTATTCTTATGCAGCAATCATCTTTTTGCACTAACAATAACTTTTCATTCATTCGTAATAAGAAAGTATTTGCCAGGCACTGTTTCAAGGGCTTTCCATGTATTATTTCATTGAATACCCTCAAAAACCCTATTATGATCCCCATTTTACAGATGAGGAAGATTAGGCAGAGAAAAATGAGGCAACTTGACTGAGGCCACTCTACTAAGTGGTAGAGCCCAGATTTGAGCTGGGTTTCTAGCCCCATAGTGCATGCTCTTCACTAATGTGCAATTTGTTGAACAATTCCTTTGTGCCAGGCACTATTCAAAGCAATGGATCTACAGTAGTGACTAAGACAAAGTCCTTGATCTCATGGTGCTTACATTCTAGTAGCAGGAGTGTTAGGGGTAGGGTGGGAGATGGATGATAAACCAACGAGCAAGTGCAATGGAAGAGCGTGTAGTGGGACACAGAAAAGTGTGGAGGTTGGAGTTTCTATTCTGTACAGGGTAGGCAAGGAAAACCTCTCAGTTAAGGAATAGTTGAAAAGAGAGCCATGTGAGTTGAGAAAGAGCAAAGGCTCTGAAGCTGTGCCTGGGATGTTCCAGCAACTGCAAGGGCATCAGTGAGCCCAAAGTTGAACACATAAAGGCAAGAAGGGAAGAAGGTGAAATCAGAGATGTAGCAGGTCTTGATCTGATAAGGCCTTGTAAGTCATTGTAAGGACTTTGCCTTTTTCTACCAATGAGGTAAGGATGCATTAGAGGGCTTTGATCAGAAATATCAGTGATATCACTTATGTTTTTGAGGAATCCTTATGGCTATCATATTTAAAATTGACTGTAGAGGGATGAGGGCGGAAGCAGGAAGACCAGTTAGGAGACTGCTAGGAAATCCAGATGAGAGATAATAGTGGTTTGAACCAGGGTGGCAGCAATGGAGGGGGCAATAAGTTGTCAGATTCTGGATATAATTTCAAGATAGAACTGACGGTATTTTCTGATGGGTTAGCTGGTATATAAGGGAAAAAGAAGTGAAGAATGAGATAAGGCTGGGCATGGTGGCTCATGCCTGTAATCCCAGCACTTTGGGAGGCTGAGGCAGGAGGATCACTTGAGGCCAGGAGTTCGAGGCCAGCCTGGGCAACATAGAGTGATACCATCTCTACAAAAAAGGCAACAATTAGCAGGGTATGGTGGCAAATGCTTGTGGTCCCAGCTACTCAGGAGGCTGAGGTGGGAGAATGGCTTGATCCTGGCCGGTTGAGACTGTAGTGAGTCTTGATCATGCCACTGCACACCAGCCTGGGTGACAGAGCAAAACCATCTCTCTCAAAATAATAATAATGACACAAAAGAAAGGGGCCAAGTGTTTGTGACATGAGCAAATGAAAACATCATAGTTTCCATTGCCTTAGGTAGAAACACTGTGGAAGGAGGAGACTTGGCTGGTGGTGGGGAGACGAATTTGGTTGTTGAGATATTAAGTTAGACATTGCCTGCATGGCATCTAAGTGGAAAATGTCTGTGTGCTGTTTTCCATGAATCGGGATGTAGAGGTATAGCTGTAAATATAAATCCGAGGGTACTGGGTATGTAAATCGTACTTAAAGTCACAAGACTGGATACTGTCACCTAGGGAGTGCATAGAGAGAGCAAAGAGAAGAGGCCTGAGAACTCACCTCTGTGACACTCCCTCTTTTCCAGATGGCAAAGATGAGGAGCAACCAGCAAATGGGATTGTGAGAGTGGCGTGTGAGGTAGGAGAAAGAAGAGAATCGAATCTAGGAAGGTAAGTGATTAGTATGTTTTAAGAAGAGAGGGATCAATTCTATCAATTGCTGACAGGTCGGGTAAGATGAGGAATTACCATTGGATTTCACACCATGAAGGTCATTGGTGACTGTCAAAAACCGATTGAATAGTGAAAGGGACAGAATCTTCATTGGAGTGGGGCAGAGAGAAAGTGGAAGGATAATAATTGGAGACAGCAAGGATAGACAGCATTTCTTTTTACCCTTACAGCCTATTTTATCTAATATTAATATAACTATATCAGCCTTTTTTGGGTCAGTATTTATTTGGTATATCTCTTTCCTTTTCTTTCTTTCTTTCTTTGTTTCTTTCTCTCTTTCTCTCTTTCTTTTTGACAGGTTCTTGCTCTGTTGCCCAGGCTGGAGTGCAGTGGCATGATCTCAGCTCACTGCAACCTCTGTCTCCTGGGTTCAAGCGATTCTCCCACCTCAGCCTCCTCAGTAGTTGGGACTACAGGCATGCACCACCAGGCCCGGTTAATTTTTTGTATTTTTGGTAGAGACAGGTTTTGCCATGTTGGTCAGACTGGTTTCAAACTCCCGGCCTCAAGCGATCCTCTCACCTTGGCCTACCAAAGTGCTGGGATTACAGGCGTGAGCCACTGTGCCTGGCCTGGTATGTCTTTTTCAATTTTTTTTATTGTGGTAAAATATACATAACATAAAATTTACAATTTTAACCATGTTTACTTTTCCATTCTTTTATTTTTAACCTCCTGGGACCTTCGGTTTTTGTTGTGCCTTTTGTAAACAGGTGAAAAGTCAGGACAGGATTTAAAATGCTGTAGTCCTTTGTACTATGGGTAAAAATATTCACAAATATTTATGTAGTTTTGGATGCTTAAAAGCTCAAATAGGCTTTACAAGAATAGATATAGAACAAACAAATTAGAGCAGGGAGAAAATGGAATGAGAGAACATTAAAAACAAAAAATTTTGACAGAGAAAAAGGCTAGAAAGGAAGAAAAAAAACAAATAAAAATAGAAAAAGTAGGACAAATAGAAAACATTCAATAAGATGGGAGAAATAAATTCAAGTATGTTAATAATCATAATAAATGCAATGGATTAATCTCATCACCTAAAAGATAAATATTTTCACTGAATTAAAAAATGCAAGTTACAGTTTGTTTTCAGGAGGCATCTAAAGGATAAGGTGAGAAAGGTTGAAAGTCAAAGGATGGTGTAGTTATACTAATAGCAGACAAAATAGATCTTAAGGCCAAAAATACTAAAAATAAGGAGAATAACTACATAATGATAAATTCATTTCACTAAGAAGTTTTAATGCAGAAATCATATGCACTTAATATATAGTGATCTCAAAACATACAAGACAAAAGTTGATAGAACTTCTAGAATTAAAAATGAGAAATCTATCATGATACCACAGAGCACTTATACTTGCTGGGATGTAGGAGGACAACTCAGATTTTATGTTGCTAGTGAGTACCTTCAGGTATCACTACACCACTTACAGATATCATTTTCCAATCAAGGACAAAATAGTTGGGGCCAAAAAGTCCGGGTTGTAAACTTGGTATAAACTCTACCACAGACTTTATACAAATTCAGGCATTGTAACCTAAACTCTCTAAGCCATAGTTTTCTAATCAGTAAAATGGCAATACAAATCCCTACCCCTTTGAGATGTGGTGGGGAATAAATCATACAGTACATGTGGTAGAAAGATCCCCTCCCCCATTGTTTCCGTAGCTGGCTCTGTCTGGACCAGATGACAAGATTCAGGGTGATTTCCCTTCGAAAGTGTCATTCCCTTCTAGGTGCCCAGAAGGTCACTGTTCTTCTATGGGGGATTTATGAGTGTTTTGGGCCATTGAAAATAGGGTTTTCACATGAAGTTTTTACAATATGTGCAGCAGAATGACATATTTGTTTTAGCAGAATTTTAATACTGTGTTCACTTGTGGCCAACTATGTAGGATGAGATGCTCCAAATGTCTCCTTATTGTCACCTCCATGACCTATGCCCCATAAACCCTGGGAAAAACAATATAAACATGCCCTCATTGGGACCTCAGCCCTCACACCTGGGTTTTCAGCCCCTTTGCCATTTCTTCTTCCTCCTCCTCCTCCTCTTCTTCTCCTTTTCTTCTTTTTCTCCCTTTCCTTCCTTTCCTTTTCCTTCCTTCCTTCCTTTCTTTCTTTCTTTCTCTTTCTTTTTCTTTCTTTCTTTCTCTCTCTTTCTTTTCTTTTCTTCTTTCTTTTTTCTTCTCCTTCTTCCTTCTTCTTCCTTCCTCCTCCTTCTCTTCTTCTTTATTCTCCTCCTCTTCATCCTCCTCCTCCTTCCTCCTTCTTTCTTTCCTTTTCTTTCTTCTTTTTCTCTTCTTCGTTTATTCTCCTTTTACCTTCTTCTTCCTTCTCCCGCCCACCTTTTCCCTCCTCCTCCTTCTTTCCTCTTCTTCCTCTTCCTTTTTTTTTTTTTGTAGAGACTAGGTCTTGCTATTGCTGCTCAGGCTGGTCACGAAGCCATTTCTAAACATTTTCTATCCTCATCAACTGAACAAGAATCTGGGCCTAACATTTCTCCCTGCTCAACCCAACCATAATGTATCACCTACCTAAAAGCCATTCTTTTTCTTTTTCTTTTTTTCTAATTTGGTCTTGAGGTCTCTCTCCTGAGAGTGGCCATAAACTCTAACCCCATCCTGCTGGGGCTCCAGGGAATGTGGTTGTGGGTGTTTACAATGTGCCTTCCAGAGAATTCTTTATTCTGGTGGGCGGCTTAGTGCCTGTGTCTGACCCGTGACCAGATGTCCCTCTCCCAGAAAACCTGTTTATTCTGGCAGACGCCCTTGTGGCTCTTGTCTGACCTGGGTACAGCTTATTCCTACCAAGATAGTCACTCTCTAGGAGAGCCCTGACCGGGAGAGAAGTTAGGTTTGGGTGTGTGGGGCAAGTGAGACGCAGAGAAGGCAACTCGACAGAACACAGGAAGTCATGGAGGCAGCGCATTCCTTATAGACGGAAGAGGGCAGCACACCTTGCAGGGCCAACGGGACGCAGAGAGCTGTTCACGACACACATGCTCAGCCAGCGAGTGGGGACAGAGAGGGTTACTGGGGGGGACGGACCTGTGGGATGAAGCCTTTTTGGGAGTCTAGGGCATTACCCAAGCAGCTTTCTCATGGAGAGTTCTAATTGGTGGGTTTAGAGCAAGCTGGTGCAAGTTCCATGGAGTCACGCTGTGACTGGGAGGTGGTCACTGTGGCATATCTGTGCAGTTCATGCGGGGTGTAGGGATCAGAGGGGCTAGTCAAGTGGGTTGTGTCTAGCTGTCCTTTGGGGAAGTGGTCACCAGCAGGTGATCATAAGCAGACATCTGGGTCAACCACATTGAGGAACAGGTGGAGAACTGGAGACTGTGTCAAGGGTGACTAAGCACTGCTTCTTTCTTGTATGAGAAAGTCCAACTTATATTTAGACTGGATGTCATGAAATTCTAGGAATTCACTACAGCCTTGCTCTGTGGGGTGTAGAAATCCCTTCACTTTGGCACTTGGTTTGGGGGAGCCTGTTCTGGAAAGTCCCCAGCCCGCCCTCCTGAGGCTGGTAAAATAAACTGTTAAACAATGTGGTTGGTTGGTTTGTGTGTTTTGCTAGCTCTGCTGTGTTAGCCACGAGGACCACAGCCAGCTTCACAACCATACCCCTTTCCAAGTTGCATTTTTCTTTGTCTTTCAGTGACTTTGGGGCTTCTCATTTTCCCTTGACCATCTGTAATAAAAGAAAGAAGTTGGGAATGGGGTCGTAATGTGTCTGGTAAATCTTATAATTCATTCATAATTGGGAAAATCAGGAAACAATCCAAATATCTCTCAACTTGTGTATGGATCAGCACATTGTGATTCATCCATACAATGGACTTATTTATTACACAGCCATAACAAGAAACGAAATTACTGACTAATACAATGTGGATGAATTTCAAAAGCATATGCTGAGTGAAAGAAGCCACACACAAAATACTCCATTTTGTGTGGTTATGTGACTCCATATGCATAGCTCTGTACTGTGTGATTATCCAAAACCCTAGAACAGCAAATCTAGTGTCTAGGGACAGAAAGAAGGTCATTGGTTATCTGTGGTGGGAGACAGTAGATAGACTGAGAAGGGGCATGAGGGAGCCTTCTGGGGGAGTATTCTATATGCAGATTTGAATGAGTTGTCAAAAACCAGGCAGTACACTTACAATGTTTGAGCACACTGTATGTTTTACTGTGTATTTTATCCCCCAATAAGAGAAAAGTTAAAATAAAAAATGTACATATATACCATGGAATACTACGCAGCCATATAAAGGAACGAGATCATGTCTTTTGCAGGGACATGGATGGAGCTGGAAACCATTATCCTCAGCAAACTAATGCAGGAACAGAAAACCAAACACTGCATGTTCTCACTTGTAAGTGGGAGCTGGACGGTACACATGGACATGGGGAGGGGAACAACACACACTGGGGCCTGTTGGGGGTGGGGGTTGGGGGAGGGAGAGCATCAGGATAAATAGCTAATGCATGTGGGGCTTACTACCTAGGTGATGCGTTGATAGGTGCAGCAAACCACCATGGTACACGTTTACCTACGTAAAAAACCTGCATATGCTGCACATGTACCCCAGAACTTAAAATAAAATTACATTAAAAAAAGAAAATATTGGACTCCACTTAAGACAGGCTGAATCAGAAACTATAGGGGTTGAACTCAGCAATCTGTGTTTTACCAAACCCATCAGGTTATTCTGATACACACTAAAGTTTGAGAATTGTGGCACTATAAAACAAAAACCAAGAAACGTAGAACACAGGATTTACCTCAGAAAAATACCAGCCCATGCTTTTGCAAAGAAACATAGCTGTGGTTTTCCTAAACTTATCAATGTTTTCACAGATTCTTTCTACTTTTCTAACCTTAGCACCTGCAGGGATCCTCCCTTGTGGCCCTCTCCCTGCTTGAAGTCCCACCCAAAAGGCTTGGGGACATAGCAGCAGCTGCCTCGGTACAGAGGATAGATAAATTTTGTTTGATGCCCTCTCTCCATACTACAATGCCTGGACCGAGGTTAGTGCCATAAATATGTGCCAAATGTATGAAGGTAGGTCTCCCTCAGCTTCCAAGAAGTCATGTCATCTCCTGGACTTTTTTTGAGGTGTGTGGCTCTTTATGACTTATTTGGTTTATGTGCAAGAAAAATCCTTTCTCAGGGAGGGAGGGCTGCAATGGGGTGGAGCAGTAGGGGCTGTTTGTTGCTCTCCTCCCTTGATTTCTGTCTTTATCTGGTTCCCAGTGGACCTTTGCCAGAGTCAGTGTCCTTGTGCATTTCACATAGACAAGCATAGAAGTAACTATCTTGCTGATACAAACTGATCTGAAATGCACATTCCCACAGTATTTCTGATTGTTTTCTTTATTGGAGTATAATTTATATGCAGCGAAATGCTTCCATCTTGGGTATATAGCATGTTGAGTTTTTACAAATATATAGACCCATGTAAATAACCTTCATCTCTACCAAGATACTTCTGTTACCTCAGAAAGTTCCATCTTCCCAGTCCTCTTCACCAGTCCTAAAACTTCACGTAATGGAATCCATACAATATGTGCTATTTTCTTTCTGGTTTCTTTTATTCAATACACACACACACATCACACACATACACACACACACATATTTATATTTAATATAAATATTTATATGTGTTTGTGTATATGTGTATATATATGTATAAGTGTGTATATATATATAATATATATATAAAATAAATTATATATATTAGAGGGACAGGGTCTCACTCTGTTATCCAGGCTGGAGTGCAGTGGTGCCATCATAGCGCACTGCAGCCTCAACCTCCTGGGCTGAAGTGATCCTCCCACCTCAGTCTCCCAAGTAGCTAGGACTACAGGTGCACCACCAAGCCCTGGTAATTTTTGTATTTTTATTTTTGTAGAGACAGGGTCTCGCTGTGTTGCTTAGGCTGGTCTCAAACTCCTGGGCTCAAGCGATCCTCCTGCCTCAGCCTTCCAAAGTGCTGGGATTACAGGTGTAGGCTGCCACACCCGGCCTTATTGGGCATGTTGTTTTTGAGATTCCTCCATGCTGTTGCATGTATCAATTTTTTGTTCCTTTTTATTTTGAATACTATTCCATTGTATGGATGTTCCCCAGGCTCTTTATCCAGTCACCTGCCAATGGTTAGTTTGGGGTTATTATGAATAAAGTTGCTATGAACATTCATGAGTGCCACTGAGTTGATTCCTGGAATGGAAGCCATAACTTGCTTCAGGAGTGGTCAGTGTTTCACCTCTTCATGGGTCAGTTTCAGACACTATATGGATTAGCAATTGGCAGTCTGAAAGATCAGTGGTTGAAGACCTGCTGGGATCATGGCATTGGGGAACCTGCATTGGACATTATTCAGGGTTCTCATGGAAGGTTGCTAATGGCCCACTCTGGGACATAGCAATTGGTTGTTACTGTGGATAAATGTTAGGAGGAACCTGGGCCATGCCAGTGATTGGGGGACTTTAAAATGTCCACTACAGTCCCTGTAGTTCAGCCATGGGTGGCTTCTGCTGGTCAGTGATTGGCAGCCAGAGGAATCAGGGTCATGGTTCCAGGGATTTGGGACCTGAGGTTACCAAAGATCAACAGTCTTAAGTTGATCAGCTATTGGTGGACCTGATGCTCACTTGATGTTTGGTGTCCATCACCAAAAGAAGGGGATGGGGAAGGTAAGTTTGAGTTTTTCGTCTTTGTCAGAGAGAGCTGTGTAGGTTGCCCTGAATGTGCACTGAAACATGCGAAAGATCAGTTTGTGTGCACGAGATATCATCCCTCAGCTGGAACGCTTGCTTAGAAGACAGTGGAAAATAGAAATACCATTTATTGGGAGCCAACTCTGTATGGGGTTCCATATGGCGTTTCAGCTGCTACTATTATAAAATGGGCCAAATGATAATCATTGTTATCCAGCTGACAGAGTTGCTGTGATTAAATTAAATGAGGTACCTGGCGTCTGTCCCCAGAGCCTCAGGGCAGGAGCAGGTGAGTCAGAGGAAGCAGCAGATTCCAGACCTGCTGCCTTGGAGACAGATTAGGATCCTCCCACTGAGAGTGAGTGCCATGTGGCTGATGCTGCCACGTCCAGAGCCCTGCATGCTTCAGTGGACTGTGTGACTCAGCTGGTGGAGAAGAGGGAATGTGGAGGGTCTAGCCCCATGGCCTAGGGAAGAAGGAAAAGGCAGCTCCCTGCAGGGTGTCTGAGGGGGAGGTCCGGGTGGGAACAGCCACTGGCCACAACCCAAGAAGATGCTAAACCCCACCCCAACAGGGACCCGTCCCTTTCCATTGGTTCATTGGTTCATTACAGACATCAGATGATCCCCCCCAGAGCCCCCTTCCCGCTCCCCCGCACAGTACTGTTAAATAAACTATAGACTTAATTCAAATTTCACCAGTTTTTCCACTAATCTTTTTTCTGTTTCAGGAATTCCTCCCATGTTTTGTTTCTCAGTCCTTCCTTGTCTTTCGTGACCTTGACACTTTTGAAGAATACAATTGAGGTATTTTGTAGAATGTCTCTCAATTTAGGTTTGTCTGATGTTTCCCATGATTACACTGAGGTTACACATTTTAGCAAGAATGCTGCAGAAGTGTTCTTAGGGCATCTTACTGGGAGGTACGTGATGTTGATGTTAACCTTGATCATTTGGTTAAAGTAATGTCTGCCAGTTTCTCCAGTGTAAAGTTCCTATTTTTCCTGTTGTATTTAATAAATATCTTGCAAGAGATATTTTGAGATTATGCAAATATCCTGTTTCTATTCAAACTTTTGCCTGCAAATTTTAGCATCCATCAGTAGATCATGCTTGCAACAATTATTATTGTGATACTTGCCCAGTGACAATTTCATGTTGTCTCATTCTCTACATTTATTAATTGGAATTCCTCTATAAGAGAAAGCTATCCTGGCTGGGTGCCATGGCTCACGCCTATAATCTGACCACTTTGGGAGGCTGAGGCAGGTGGATCCCTTGAGCCCAGGAGTTCAAGAGCAACCTGGGCAACATGGCGAAACCCCATCTCTCCAAAAAAAAAAAAATTAGCCGGCATGGTCATGCACACCTGTGGTTCCAGCTACTCAAGAGGCTGAGGGGGAGGATCTCTTGTGCAGTGAGCTAACATCGTGCCACTGCATTCCAGCCTGGGTGCCAGAACAAGACCCTGTCTCAAAAAAAAAAAAAAGCTTCTCTTTCTCTCTGATTTATTTATTCTACTTTTAAATTTACATCAGTATAAATGTGTGGCTATTTTATTGTATAGATTATTCTTCATTATTTATTGTGTTACTCAAATTATTCCATCTGTGGTCATTGGGAGCTCTCAAGGTTGACTCCTGTGTCCTTTTAAAATATTTAAATAAACTTTTAATTTATAAGAGTTTTAGATTTATAGACAAGTTCCAAAGATAGTACAGAGAGTTTTCATATACCCCTCACCCAGTTTTCCCTATTGTTAACCTTCCATATTGCTATGGTACATTTATCACAAGTAAGGAACCATCATTGATACGTTACTGTGAACTAAACTACACACATCTTTTGGATTCCACTAGTTTTAAAATAATGTCCTTTTTCTGTTCCAGGATCTCATCCAGGATGCCACATTACATTTAGTTGTCACATCTCTTTGGTCTCCACAGTCTCCTTTAGATTGTGACAATTGCTTATACTTTTCTTGTTTTTGATGACCTTGAAAGTTTTGAGGAAAGTTTTGAAATCTGGCAAATGCCTGCCAGGTGTTTGATGGAATATTCTTCAGTTTAGATTTGTCTGCTATTTCCCTCATTACTGGACTGGGGCTTTGGATTTGGGGAAGAATACCACATAAGTGAAGTATCCTTCTCATCACTTCACATCAGGGGTACACGCCATCAACATGACTTAGCACTGACAATATTAACCTTGATCACCTGGCAGGCATTTGCCAGATTTCTCCACTGAAAGTTCCTTGTTCTCCCTTTTTTATACTTTGCTCTGTGGAAGCAAGTCACTAAGCACACACATATCTGGGGGAGGAGTGGGAGGTTACCACCTCCTGCAAGGGGGGTTATTTATTTACACAAGTTATTTGGAATTTTCCAAAGGATTTGTCTCCTCTCTCCTGTTTATTAATTTATTCAATCTTGTGTTTACAACAGCATGGACTCACGGACATTTATTTTACTCTGTGGCTTATAAGCCAGTACTACCATTGTTTATTTTGTTCCTCAGATTCCAGCTTTGGCCATGGGGAACTCCTTCATGCTGGCTCCTGCATCCTTCGGACATGCCCTGTCCTTCTGTGAGCACGGTCTTACTTTCTGGCCCCACAAGATATTCCAGGCTTATCTTGTAATTTCCCTGCTCCAGTCCTGGACTCAGCCACTTCTCCAAGAAGCTCTGATTCTTTTTCTTAGAGAATGGTATTGAGAAACCAAGATCTGGGGACTAAGTGTTCAACTTGTGTTCCACTGTTACTTTAATGTATCCCTGGAATCCAATCAAGAGATAGAAACCACATAGTAGTTTAAATACAGAATGTTTAATGTAACTATTAACTATAACAGGAGATTGGAGAAATGGGGGATTGACTAATAAGAAGTAAGAAGAACCCTCACCCCTCCCAAAACAAAGGAGGAATAGCAGATTTAGGGGGTAGCCATTGTCCCCAGCGCCTAAGAAAGAGGCCACTCTCCATCTCTCCACCCCCTCTCAGAACCAGATCTCACTGGAAAGGGCACCACTGTGACCTACTGGGTGGCAGAGAAGATTGCTGGGGTGCTTTGTTAGTGTGGCTCGATGGAAATCTGCCCTCCGTGATGCAGAAGGAAGCTGTCCATGGGCAGGAGTCATGATTTGGAACTCACAGCAAAGCCACTCAAGGGCTGCCGGGAGAAGCTGTTCATAGGGATGTGATACATGCTGCTGGCCACCTAGAGATGCATTGCGTAAGCCGCAGGTGCTGCAGGAGCCTGATGAGGGGAGCTCGTGAGAACCAGGAAGAGAAATCTCTTCCTCTTCCAAAGTCTTTCTAGTGCCCTCTGCTGATAATTGAAACATTTAGGTGAATTCTTCTGTTTCCCATGTTCTTCAGCGTCACTATGCTATTCGTTTTTAATACATGTATGTTCATTTGTTAGTTTGTATGCCATTTAGAGTTTCCCCCACATCATAGTGTATTTTGAATTTGATTTTTTTTAGGGTATTTGAAACAGTATGGTTCCAAGAGACAAAACTGCACAAAAGGTCTCTTCAAAGAAGTGCCACTTATCTCATCCCTACTATCCTGTCCCTTTCCCACCATCCACTTATAAGTAAGTAATCTCTTTAGTTTCTATTATAGTTTATCCCCCTGTATTTCTTTTTCTCAAATGAGCAGGTACATGTATATCTTCTTATATTCCTTCTTTCTGTGAAGGATAGCATACGGTAGATATTCTTTAGAGCTTTGCTTTTTCACTTAAAGATATGTCCTAGAAATTATTCTGTATTAATTCATGATGTTCTTCTTTTTAACAGTTACCTAGTACTCCATTGTGCGTATCTACCTTAGTTTATTCAACTACTCTCCTATGTATAGACCTTTATATTTTGTAATTACGATACTGTAATGAATAACTTTGTGCATTGTATTTTGCTATTGTTGGAGAGGTATCTTCAGGGTATTGTTAAGTATTCTCCAATTCCCCTCCAGAAGGGCTGTACCAGTTTGCATTCCCAACAGAAATATACAAGAGTGACTGTTCCCCCTACAGCTTCACCAACATAATATCTTGTCATACTTTTAATATTCACCAGCCCAAAAGATGAGAAATGAAATCTCAATGTTGTTTTAATGTGCATTTCTCTAATTATAAATGAGTTTGAACTTTAAAAATATGTTTGGTTGAATAATATTCCATTGTGTGTGTGTGTGTGTGTGTGTGTGGGTGTATATATATATATATATTATATATATATAACATTTTCTTGATCCATTTGTCTATTAATGGACAGGTAGGTTGTTTCCATATCATGGCTATTGTGAAAAATGCTACAATGAACATGGGAGTGCAGATATTTTCACTAGGTGGTGAAATATTATTCAGTCATATAAAAGGAGGAGGTCCTGCCATTTGCCACTACATAGATGGACATGCGGAACATTATGCTAAGTGAAATAAGTTAGATACAGAAAGAAATATTGCATGATTTCACTTATGTATGGAATCTAATGAACAAAACTTAAAATATCCAGATATAGAGAATAAAACAGTGGTTACCAGGTGTATTAGTCTGTTCTCACACTGCTGTGAAGAAATGCCTGACTCTGGATGATTTATAAAGGAAAGAGGTTTAATAGACTCACAGTTCCACATTGTTGGGGAGGCCTCAGGAAACTTACAATTGTGGCAGAAGGCAAAGAGATGCAGGCACATTCTTCAAGGGAGGCAGGACAGAGTGAGTGCAAGCAGGGGAAATGCCAGACGCTTATAAGACCATCAGGTCTCATGAGAACTCACTCACTATCATGAGAATAGCATGGGGGAAACCACCCCTATGATCCACTTACCTCCACCTGGTCCCACCCTTGACACATGGGGATTATGGGGATTACAACTGGAGATGAGATTTGGGTGGCGGCATGAAGCCTAACCATACCACCAGGGATGGGGTTGAGTGGGGAGGAAATGGGGAGATGTAGCTCAAAGGACACAAAGTAGCAGATATGTGGGATGAACAAGTCTAGAGATCTAATGTACAACATGAGGACTACAGGCAATAAAATTGTGCTGTAATAGGGATTTTTGTTAAATAAGTAGATTTGAGTTGCTATTGTCACAAAAAAGTAACTATGTGAGATGATAGATATGTTAATTTGCTTCACTACAGTAACCATTTTACTATTTATATGTATCTCATAACATCATGTTGTAAACCTCAAATATACACAATAAAATTTATTTTAACAATAAAAAGTATGTTTGGTGACCATCATATATCTTTTTTTGTGAATTGCCTGTTCATGTCTTCTTCCCACTTGTCTGTAAGGATTTTAGGCCCTTGTCTCTCAATTTTTAACCGTCCTTTATATCAGGGGTTAGCAAATGAGGGACCATAGGCTAAATCTGGCTCATCACCAGTTTTTATTTATTTATTTATTTATTTATTTATTTATTTTTTAATTTTTGAGACAAAGTTTCGCTCTTGTCGCCCAGGCTGGAGTCCAGTGGCGTGATCTCGGCTCACTGCAACCTCTGCCTTCCGAGTTCAAGCAATTCTCCTGCCTCAGCCTCCTGAGTAGCTGGGACTCCAGGCGCCTGCCACCACACCCGGCTAATTTTTTGTATTTTTAGTAGAGATGGGGTTTCACTGTGTTAACCAGGATGGTCTCGATCTCCTGACCTCATGATCCGCCCGCCTCAGCCTCCCAAAGTGCTGGGATTACAAGCGTGAGCCACCACGCCTGGCCCACCCGCCAGTTTTTATAAATAAAATTTTATTGTTGCACACACACACTCATTTGTTTGCATATTGTCTATACTGTTTTTACATTATAATGGCAGAGTTGATTGGGTATGACAGAGATAATATGATTCACAAAACCAGAAAAATTTACTATCAGGCCCTGTCTTAGTCTGTTTGGGCTGCTATAACAGAATACTCCAGACTGGGTAATGTATAAACAACAGAAATTTATTTTTCACAGTTCTAGAGGCCGGAAGTCTAAGATCAAGGTGAAGGCCCAGTCTCTGCTTCCAAGATGGTGACTTGTTGCTGCATCCCCCAGATGCAGTGGGGAAGGTAGAAGGGCAGAAAAGGGCCTAAGCTACTCCCCTCCAGCCCTTTTATAAGTCATGAACCCATTACTTTAATCACTTACCAAAAGACCCCACCTCTTAATACCACCACAATGGAGATTAAGTTTCAACACATACATTTTGGGGAACATTTAGACCATTACAGAAGGCCCTTTACAGGAAAAGTTTGTTGACCCCTGCTTTATATGTTAGAGATTAGCCCTTGTCTATAGTATATATTTCAAGTATTTTCTCCCAGTTTGTCAGTTGTTTTTTGACTTTGTTTATATTTTTCCGTGCACATTAAACAATTTTTAATGTAGTCAAATGTATTCATCTTTGATTGCCTGTGGATTTTGAGTCATAGTTAGATACTTCCTCATGATGACTTGAAAGCCATGGTTTCATTCACTTGAAAGCCATGGTTTCATTCTGTTTGGGATGTTGATTTAGAATTTCCTTCTGCTTAATGATTGTTGGGAAGAACTTTCCTTAGTTATGTGTGAAATTTCATTTCCTGGTTGTCTGCAACAGCTCTCTGCGGACTGGATTTTTCTCTTGCCTTTTTTTTTTTTTTTGAGACAGAGTCTCGCTCTGTTGCCCAGGCTGGAGTGCAGTGGCGCAATCTCAGCTCACTGCAACCTCTGCCTCCTTTTTTATATATATAAACCCAGCCTTCTCTTGCCTCCTTTTATGGCATTGGGTATTTAACAATAGGCCTAATTTAATGGTATGAAAAAAGTAGGTATAAAGGACAATTTGGGACAATTGCAAAATTTCATTATGGAGTATGGATTTGGTAATAGTGTTGTATCAATGTTAAATTTTCTGCTTTCGATAATTTTACTGCGTTTGTCTTAAGAGAATATTCTTGTTATTAGGAGATACACACTCAAATATTTATGAATAAAAGGGAACAATGTTCCCTTTTTCATGGTTCAGAAAAATTATACATATATAAGCAAATGGGGCAAAATGTAAATTATTGGTAAGTTTGGTAAATAATGTATTGTAAGTTTTGTATACTATAATTGTTGCTTTTCCATAAACTTGAAATTAATGTACAAATTATATCTCCCTAGACGGGTAGTGAGGTTGGAATTTAGTTTTTAGAGCAATGGACACTTCTGTGCTCCATGAAGCACATATAAATGTTATATTAACACATAATAGGAAAAATGCAAGCTTCATGGGGAAAGAGGATGTGTACTTAATACAGATGTTTCTCCATTTATGATGGGGGTTAGATCCCTATAAACCCATCATAAGTTGAAAATATCACTAGTTGAAAATGCATTTAACCTACTGAACATTGTAGCTTAGCTTAACCTCCCTTACATGTGCTCAGAACACTTACATCAACCTGCAGTTGGGCAAAATCATCTAACATAAAGCCTATTTTATAATAAAGTGTCGAATAGCTCATGTAATTCATTGAATGCTGTACTAAAAGTGAAAAACAGAATGGTTGTATAGGTATTCAAAGTATGGTTTCTATTGAATGCATATCACTTTTGCACTATTGTAAAGTTAAAAAAAAAAATCATAAATTGAACCATTGTAAGCCGGGGACCATCTGTACTGAATTTGGTAATGAACTAGATTTTTTTTTTTTTTTTTTTTTTTTTTGAGACAGAATCTGGCTCTGTCACCCAGGTTGGAGTGCAGTGGCATGATCTCGGCTCACTGCAACCTCTGCCTCCTGGATTCAAGCAATTCTTCTGCCTCAGTCTCCCGAGTAGCTGGGACTACAGGCATGTGCCACCATGCCTGGCTAATTTTTGTATTTTTAGTAGAGATGGGGTTTTACCATGTTGGCCAGGCTGGTCTTGAACTTCTGACCTCAAGTGATCCCCCCGCCTCAACCTCCCAAAGTGTTGGGATTACAGGCGTGAGCCATCGCACCTGGTCAAAACAAGATTTATAAAGATAATTTTTTCAGTAACTTGTGGCTTCAAGCTCGTATACACAATTGTTTTTACAGGTTGATGACTCTTCATTTCTACATTTATGTGTTGCTTATTGAATCTGAGACAGGAGACATTAGATACATTTTTTTTTAACTGAGGAGTGTAATTTTTGCACAAAACGTTGTTACTATTTTTGCTTTAAACAATTATTTTAAAAGGATTTAAGCATGATAAAGATGTCTTTTATGTTTACCCACTGCTATGGAATGAACTGTGTCCCCCTAAAAGTCATGTTGAAGCCCTAACCTCAAGTATGTTGGTACTTGGAGATGGGGCCTTTGGGAGGTTATTAGGTCAAGAGGGTAGAGCTCTCATGTTGAAATTAACACCCTTATAAGAAGAGAGGTCCTCTTCCTCTCCTCCTCTCCTCCTTCTCCACCACAAATACAGCAAGAAGGCAGCCATCAGAGTCCTCACCAGACACTGAATCTGCTGGTGCCTTCATCTTGGACTTCCCAGCCTCCAGAAATTGGGAATCAAATGTTTGTTTTTTAATCCACCCAGTCTATGGTATTTTGTTATAGCAGCCCAAGTGAAGACACCGGCCTATTTAACATATCCATTTAACATTTTCCTTCTGCCTTCTGATTTCACTTAATATTTCTTGTAATGCTGGTCATCTTAATTTATGACAGATATTTTTATGGGGCATAGAATTCTAGGTTGAGAGTTTTAATACTTTCAAGATGTCCTTTGGCTTGCTTTATTTCTGATAAATAGCCTATTGTTTTTCTTATCTATGTTTCTCTGTAGATAGTGTATCTTTTTGCTTTGATTTCCTTAAATATTTCCTATTTTCTTCTTTTTTTTTTTTTTGTTTTTTTTTTTTTGAGACGGAGTCTCGCTGTGTCACCCAGGCTGGAGTGCAGTGGCGCGATCTCGGCTCACTGCAAGCTCCCCCTCCCGGGTTTACGCCATTCTCCTGCCTCAGCCTCCAAGTAGCTGGGACTACAGGCGCCCGCCACCACGCCCGGCTAGTTTTTTTTTTTTTGTATTTTTAGTAGAGACGGGGTTTCACCATGTTAGCCAGGATGGTCTCGATCTCCTGACTTCGTGATCTACCCGCCTCGGCCTCCCAAAGTACTGGGATTACAGGCTTGAGCCACCGCGCCCGGCCATATTTCCTATTTTCAATCATTTGTTTCTACCCTTTAATTATGGTCGGCCTTGGTGTAGTTTTCTTTAGGGGCCTATCATCCTCTTGGAATGAATAGATCTCTACCTCTGTATCTTTTAAAGATATAATTGGCATATAATAAACTTCGCATATGTAAAGTACGTTTGATATATTTTTTCATATGTATATATCTGTGGAACCATGATAACAGTAAAAATAAGAGCATATCCATCAACCCAAAAAGTTTTCTCATATGCCTTTGAGATTCTTCCTATCTCCCCATATTTAGGCAACCACTGCCCTGCTTTCTGTCACCATGGATTAGTTTGCATTTTCTAGATGTGTGTATAAAGGGAGTTATGCAATATGTAGTCTTTTGAGTCTGACTTCTTTCACTTAACATAATTATTTTAAAATTCATCAAACTTGTGTACATCAAGAAGTCATTCCTTTATTGCTGGGTAGTATTCCATCTTATGGATATACCAGAATTTGTTTATCCATTTACCTGTTGATGGGCATTTGGGTTGTTTCCAGTTTTTGCGGTTCTAAATAAAACTATGAACATTTGCATACATGCTTTTGTATGCATACGTATTTCCTTTCCTCTTGGGTAAATACTTAGGAGTGGAATGGCTCAGTGATGTGGTAGGAGTATGTTAAACCTTTAAAGAAATTGCCAAACTGTTTTCCAAAGTTGTACTATTTTACATTCCCACCAGCAGTGTAGGAGATTTCCACCTCCTCTGCATCCTTGCCAAAACTCAGTGTGGTTGGTCTTTGTAATTTTAGCCATTCAAACAGGTATAGTGTTATCTCATTGTGGTTTTAATTTGCATTTTCCTAGTGACTAATGATAGTGAGCACCTTTTCATGTACTTATTTGCCTTCTATATATTTTCTTTGGTGAAACGTGTGTTCAAATATTTTCTCTATATTTTAATTTGGCCTCATTTCCTATGAATTGGTGGCTCTATTCCCAGCTTATTTTACCATATATAGGTATAGCTAGCTACCTTACTCCCTCCACCAAAGTTAGGAGAACATTATGACTTTAACCAAATAACTTTTCATGCTTCACTCTGACCTCCTTGAGACTACTCTACAGAACTCAGACTTAGAATTTTTTGTAGATGGGTCATATCTAAGACTGAACGAGGATAATTTCAAGCTGAATATGCTGTAATCACTCCCTAAGATCCTATTAAATTCAATCCCCTTCCTGAAGTCAAGTCAGCAAAAGGAAGTTAACTTACAGGCTGGACTTCAGCCTGGAAGTGAGCAAGGAATAAAAGAGCTAACACATACACAGATGGCAGGCATACGTGTGGTGTGGTTTATGATTGCCACATGATATGGCAACAACAGGATTTCCTAACTGCTGCTGGTACTCTCATTAAGCATAGTGAACAAATTTGAGCATTTCTAGATGTCTTTCTCCTCCCCATGGAATTCATTTCACCTGAATTCAGTTAGTTCACCAAATTAAAGATTACTTGGTAACTCCAGATTACTTCTACGAAATCTTCAGCAAATTGCAGTCACAAATAAGTAACAGATTCAGAAAAAAAGATTGGGAAAAAAGATTGGGAGAGAACTGGATGTGCTCTTTATGGAGACAGCAAGACAGTTGCTTGATTTCTCCAGAAATTATCCATTCTCTGGGATGGGCGTTGGTAAAAATTTGCACACTGTGGCCCATCATAGTCAAGAAAATGTAAAACTATTCTGGGACAACATTGGTGGGGACATTTTAATCAGGTAGTAGACGAGGTCTCCAATGAATATTCCACCTGCCAGACTCACAACCCTGGAAAAACTATAAAAATGGGACATAGGAACTACAGTCTTGAGGACTTTTTGAGCATTGACAAATGGACTTTATATAACTTCTACTGATAAAGGCAGGCAAGGTAAGGTCCCTGCCAAAAACCTCACCTTTGAGCTGAAAAGCCTGAAACCCATGGCCTAAAGTGAAAACTTCTATCCCTGTTACACTCTCTCCTAGTTGGTTCTTTTTGAATAATGCCTTTTTACCAATCAAATGTTACTTTTTCCAAGATTACCCATGGCCCGCCCCACTCCCCCAGTCCTGTACCTATAAAGACACCAGACTCAGTTGGTAGAAGAGAGAGAGGCAACTTGACTTCAGAGAGAGGCAACCTGATGTCAGAGGAATGGCTGGACTTCGGAGAAGAACTGGCCAGAGACAGCCAGACTATGTCTGTCTCGTCCCCTTTTCAGCTCCCACTGAGAGCCACTTTCATCACTCAATACAATTCTCTGATTCACTGTCCTTCAATTTGTCCATGTGACCTCATTCTTCTTGGGCACTGGACAAGATCTTGGGACTCACTGAGTGCAGGTACCCAAAAAAGGCTGTCACAATGGTCCTTTGCTCTTGCTGGCAGAGGGCAGCCACCCCACATGATGAGGCAAAGGTACCACTGAGCTAATAACACACTGCTGTCCATGGATGATGGGGCTAAGACAGCATTATAATATGCCCTCTGGGGCTTGAAGGGTTGCAGGCACCCCCACCTGGGTGCTGCCACGGGGCCCACATGGAGCTTGCTCCTGCTGGTGCCCAAAGCAGCTGGCCAGATCCCACACTCACTCACTAGCATTCTCCCTCTCATAAGGGGTTGAGTATGGTGGGCTGAGTAAGTGGGGCACCCCCATCACAAGTTCAGTGAAGGGGTCGAGAGAATTCCTGCATCACTACATCATGTGGATCTGAATATACATTTACTGTTTTTTGCCTTTTCTTTGGTTGGCCAAAAGCTTCCCCTGGTTGAAAAGCAGTGGCTCTGTGGCTAAAAACAGTAGGTTTTGTCTTTCCTACTTGGGAATTCCCTACTTACTTCTCTTACTGGCCGAGGTACTAAATTTATGGATACCATAATTAAGGAACTTTGTAAGGTGTTGCCTATTAGCCAAAAATTACACTTTCCCTACCATCCTTAATCCTCAGAAAAAACTGAAAGAGGTACTTTAAAATTAAAATTTGGTAAACTCTCTGAAGACTTATAATTACCTTGGCCTAAGTTTCTCCAGTTGGCCCAATTGGCCATCTGGTGTTCTTCTGGCAAATGTAGATTGTTGTCTTATGAACTTGTTACAGGAGGACCAATTAAATTGGACATTACATCCCTTATTTTAGACTCTACTTTGTTGCAAGCAGATATAGCTCAATACTATAAAGGACTAATGGGATATACTCAGATTTATCATCAACAGGTTCAAATTGCCTTTTCAAAGGAGCCACCTTCTGAGCCTCTGCATGACTTACAACTAGAAGACTTACTCTAATGGAAGAGACACGAATGAAAAACTGCTCTGGAGCTCCACTGGAAGGGCCTCTACCAGGTCCTCCTTACCACAGCTAAGTTATAAGGAATAGATAATTGGGTCCATGTCTCCTAGATAAAGAGACATTGACCTTTGATGGACTGGACTTCCACTTTAACTGGAAACTGAGAGATCCCTGAAACACGTCTGAGGCAGACAATGGCATGAAGGACTCATTTTTCCCCAAGAATATAGGAACAAGCAGATGACCTTGAATAGTGCACAGCTTCTGCTCAAGATGATGGAACAAAATATCTTTTTGATCTTTATTATTTTCCTTTTCTTCCTAGCCTTGTTTCTTATCCTTTACCTTTTAATTTCTGAATTTGTGCATCCCTGTAGAATTACAGTAGTTCTCCCTAACCCATGAGAGATGCATTTCAAGATCCCAAGTGGATGCCTGAAACCACAGATAGTACCAAACCCTGTATATACTATGTTCTTCCCTATACATACATATCTATGACAAAGTTTAATTTATACATTAGGCACAATAAAAGATTAATAGCAACAGTAATAAAGTAGAACAATTATAACAATATACTATAATAAAAGTTATGTGAATGTGGTCTCTCTTTGTCTCTCCCTAAATATCTTATTGTACTGTACTCATCTGTTTTCAGACCACAGTTGATTACGGGTAACTAAAACCATGAAAAATACAATTGCAGATAAAGGGAGACTATTGTATCTCTAAGTGCTGGGCATAAAAATGCCCTTTTCTTTCTTTCTTTTTCTTTTTTTAAGAGAGATAGGGTCTTACTCTGTCACCCAGACTGGAGTGCAGTGGCACAATTATAGCTCACTGCAGCCTCGATTTCTCAGGCTCAAGCAATCCTTCTGCCTCAGCCTCCCAAGTAGCTGGGACTATAGGCACAACATCATGCCCTGCTAATTTTTAACTCTTTTTGTAGAGATGGGTTCTCACTATGTTGCCCAGGCTGGTCTCGAACTCCTGGCCTCAAGCAATCCTCCTGCCTGGGCATCCCAAAGGGCTAGGGTTACAGGCATGAGTCACTGCACCCTCTCCTTATTTCTCTGCCACATTTCATTTCTCTTCTCTCCTTTCCTTAATGCCCAAAGTTCTTGGATTTTTTTTTTAAGATGTATGATTATGAAGCTAATGTCACCTGTGATTTTTGCTTTTGCTCACTTTTTTTTCTGTCAGTTCCATTGTACCTTCACAAATACTACTCGTTCCTGACTTGTTCTTGACCCTGAGAGAAATCTCCCCACCATTATTGCTGTTGTTTGGGGCATGCTCCCCAAACTGGGTCTCTGACAAATCCCCAAGATTAACAAATTATATCCTGAAGAGGTAGAACTTGTTTTTCTGGAAAGGCTGAAGCAGGTGGATGTTGTTGGTCTGGCCTCAACACTATCTTCACCCAGGCAAACCACAATGATAAAAGTATGAGTGTTTTTTAGATGCTGTAGAGACCCCAAGTGATTCATATTTTGTTTTGAGGTCTAAGGATTACTGATTTTTGCCAGCAAATTGGACAGGGTCATGCTGTCTTTCCCATATCTTTCCTCTTTCTGACTGTACAATTGGACTGAGTTTGAACAGTTTATCACATTTTTAGTTCAGAAGTTAAATCCTAGTTCCCAAGCCACAAGAACAATCCACCCTCTGAAAAAATGCCCATTCTTAGTAGATGGTGAAAGGGACTGTGTGAAGAAGCTGAAAGACTTGGAATCAATCGAAGTGAGATCTCCACACTCAGGGAAATGCTTTATGTTGCATCCATCCCTTAAGAGATTAGTCCTGTGGACTACTGAAGTTCTACACAATGCCTAGTTTTCCATGCTTTCATTTGTGAAGCTACCCAAGCCACTAACCATGTTACCAAAAATACTGACACACTCAAGAATTTCAGGAACTCCGGAAGGCTGGTGTTCATCATCGACTGGCATTATAGATCATCTTGGCACCTACCGGAGGTATACGTACCGCTGTTGAGGATGATTGACATACACAGATTCCAAAAATCTTTCTGATGTCTTTTTGGTGAATCAACACATCTGTGAAGCCAACCAAGACATTTATCAGTTAAGCGACAGAGTTCTGATTCCTGGGACCTATGGGTTGTCATCAGGTAGCTAGGGATGGGACATGTTTCCCTGGATATTCTGAACAGGGACATCGTTTTGAGGATATACTTTTCTCCAAAGGCTCGGGACCTTTTACTATTTTTCCTGATAGGAGTATCTCTAATCAAATGCATTCTATCATGTTTAATTAAGACCACCAGTACTGTCCCATCCAAGCAGATGATCCAAACTACAATTAAGGAACAAAAGATCAAAGAACAAACTGCTCCTCCACTGCTCATTGTGGGAGCCTCCTTTACTTAATTCTTGAATCTTATACATTCCTGTACTTTTGTTTTATCTCTCTATAGATTTGGCCCATGAAGAAAGGAGTTTATTTTGACCAAGAGGAAGAGTTATAAAAGAATGAAAACAAACCTCAGTTTTTCTTGTTTCAACTTTTGCCTCCTTTCCCTTATTTTCTTACTCTCCACTCCACACCCACTTTTTAAAAACTATCTCCTTCCCCCTTGAACCTTAAAAAACTGTGAGGATTTAAAAAACAACTCTCAAAGAACTGTTCTGAAAGTTGCAGGCATGGGATTGCACCAATAATCCTGAGCAAAAGGCATGAAAAACCGGATCAATTTCTCAGTGGTTCCAACCAGAAGTTTTCAGCAGGTACAGATAAAAAAAATTGTAACTGGGACCAGACTGCAGTCATATACCTCTCTGTTCTTGCCTAACATAAACTAATTCTGCTTCAGTACAGGAGGCTTCTTGTTCTTAAGTTTTTCACCGATGCACATCAGTTGAATAAAGTATTAAACACTATTTGAGTGACATTATATTTTTCCTCTTGATAGGGGCATGTTGTGGTAATTAAGGGGTCAATTAATCAAAAGGATATAACAATCTTGAATGTTTAGGGACCTAATAACAAACAGAGCTTCAAAATATGTCAAAACCTGATAGAATTGCAAGGAGAAATACATAAATGTATGATGGCAGTCAAATATTTCAACACTCCTATCTTAATAATCAATAGAATAAGTAGACAGAAAATAAGTACATACAGTCTGAGCTACTTGGAAGGCTGAGGTGGGAGGATCACTTGAGCCCAGGAGATGGAGTCTGCAGTGAGCCGAGATTGCGCCACTGCACTCCAGCCTGGGCGACAGAGACCCTGTCTCAAAATAAATAAATAAATAAATAAATAAATAAATAACTTTAATTCTTTAAAAGCCTGATTTTTTTCTTTAGTTGACAGTATTTTTCAGTTCTAAAATTTTCATTTGGAAATTTTATGATTGCAGAGGCCTCATGAACTAATCACCTTCTAAAGGTCACACCTCTTGATACTGCTACTTTAGGGATTAAGTTCCAACCTACGAATGTTGGGAGACACATTCAGACCATAGCAGGCCCTCTCCATTTTCTCCTGAACATGCATGCAGATTTGTTCATGTACAGTCTTCCAGACCACTTGGGATAAGTAGGATCTTATCAAGGCCTTTTTTGTCTGTCTCATTCCCTGGATCTCCCTGTTAAATTTATTACTGAACTGTTGATTTATTACTTACCCCAGTCAGTATCAAGACCTCAGAATGTCTCTGATATTGACCTTTCCTGGTTATTAGCCACTGAGATCACTGTTGTTTTATTGTTTGTTTATTTTTGTTTTGAGACGGAGTCTTGCTCTGTCGCCCAGGCTGGAGTGCAATGGTGCGATCTCAGCTCACTGCAACCTCAGTCTCCTGGGTTCAAGCAATTCTCGTGCCTCAGCCTCCCGAGTAGCTGGGATTACAGGCATGCTCCTCCACGCCTGGCTAATTTTTGTATTTTTAGTAAAGACAGGGTTTTACCATGTTGGCCAGGCTGCTCTTGAACTCCAGACCTCAAGTGATCCATTCCACTGGCCTTCCAAAGCACTGGGATTACAGCCCAGCCTTTCTTCTTTCTTAATATAGGCATTTATTGCTATGGACTTCCCTGTTAGCATTGATTTTGCTGCATCCCATAGGCTTTGGTATGTTGTATGTACATTTTCATTTGTCTCAAGATACTTTTCAATTTCACTTTTGATTTCTTTTTTCTTTTTTTTTTTTTTTGAGTTGGAGTCTCACTCCGTTGCCCAGGCTGGAGTGCAATGACACGATATCAACTCACTGCAACCTCCACCTCCCAGGTTCAAGTGATTCTCCTGCCTCAGCCTCCAAAGTAGCTGGAATTACAGGCATGCGACACCATGCCCGGCTAATTTTTGTATTTTTAGTAAAGACAGGGTTTTACCATGTTGGCCAGGATGGTCTGTAACTCCTGACCTCAGGTGATCCACCCGCCTTGGCCTCCCAAAGTGCTGGGATTACAGGTGTGAGCCACCATGCCCGGCCTGCTTTTGATTTCTTTTTTGACCAATTGGTTATTCAGTAGGATGTAATTTAATACCTCATAGGTATGTTACCTAAGAAAAAGTCCAACATCATCCCTGCTTTCGATGCAGAGGGGAAATTCCTTTCTAATGACTTTAAGAAGAACAACGGACGGTCCTTGAGTTCTTATAAGGAACGTGCTGTTTTCAGTTGACTCATCAAAAGGAGAACTAGCATGACATTGTTTTCTCCTTGCATACATCCATTCTCTGAGCTTTATTAACCAGACATTTGCATTGACAAGAACTAAAATAAGTTCAGGTTCTTTTGAATAATCTAGTTGTTGACATAACCAACAGTCAGATTGATTATAGTAGCCAGAATTTGGAAGACTGGTACAAAGGAGTGCCAGATCTGTGCTCGATCTGTTGGAAAAGCAGTAAGGGTTAATAAGAGTCAGACACAGTTTGAAGAAAAGGTCCATAGTGGAGGATCAGATGGAGAACAGGATAGATTGAGACTGTCTCCAGTCAGCTTTTTAATAGTCAGGCCAGGTGTGGTGGTTCATGCCTGTAATCCCAGCTTTCGGGAGGTCGAGGTGGGAGGATCACTTGAGCTCAGGAGTTTGAGACCAACCTGGGCAACATAGTGAGATGTCATCTATACTAAAAATTATTATTTTTATAATAATAATTATACTAAAAATTAAAAACAAACAAACAAGCAGAAAACACTTAGCTGAGCGTGGTTGTGTGCACCCGTTGTCCCAGCTACTTGGGAGGCTGAGGCAGGAGGATTGCTTGCGCCTGGAAGGTTGAGGCTGCAGTGAGCTATGATTGTACCACTGCACTCTAGCCTGGGCAATGGAGCCAGACTCTATCTCAAAAAAAAAAAAAAAAAAAAAAAAGGCTGTCAACAGTAGAAGAAAGGCTTTTGTCAACAATGCTAGAAGAGGTTGTGGGATATAAATTTGTTTGTTTGTTTCCTAAAGAAGAGTAACAGGGACACCTAAAAGGGGGAGAAAATAGGTGGAAGTAGAACTTCTTGATCCACGGTCTTTGGAAAAGCTGTCTACTTCAAAGAAGTAGTGTCTGCTTCTGGGGCCTGGGAACTGGCCCTGGAAATCCTTACTTTAAGGTTGCCTGTAGAGGTAATTTTCCAATTGTCTTGGGAGTGCTGATCAGGATCTAGCTTTACATTAGAGATAAACCACTAGATTGGCATGACTTGTATGGACCTAGAGGGATTTTTCTTTATGTTGATGGCAGTCTAGGTAGCCAGTAGTACTTCATGTCAGCCTTCCTAGCCTTCCTAGCGAGGTGACAGTGTGTGCTTTCTTATAAAAACCTTGATGTACACATGATCTCCTGGTTGAAAAACATGGCAAGGCTTATCAGTGGCAGAAGCCATGCCCTTTTTACCTGTTGATGATATGCTCCAAGTAGATTAGCTAGTGCCTATATATAGCTAGACATAGTATCAAACTGTTCACTTAAATCTGCATAGTGTCCATTTAACCCAGGAATGGAAGGTTTAGAGGTGCCAACAGTCAATGGGTGGCTGAATATTATTTCAAAAGAGGTCAATCCAATCCAAGTCTTCTATTTAGAGTGTTCAGAATTTTTTTTTTTTTTTCTGAGACAGTGTTTTGCTCTGTTGCCCAGGCTGGAGTGTAGTGGTGCGATCTCGGCTCACTGCATCCACCGCCTCCCAGGTTTAAGCAATTCTCTGCCTCAGCCTCCTGAGTAGCTGGGATTACAGGAGCCCACTGCCACGCCCGGCTAATTTTTTATTTTTATTTTTATTTTTAATAGAGACGGGGTTTCATCATCTTGGCCAGGCTGATCTTGAACTCCTGACCTCGTGATCTGCCCGCCTTGGCCTCCCAAAGTGCTAGGATTACAGGTGTGAGCCACCGTGCCTGGCCGTATTCAGAATTTTTATAAGGGCCACGAGTAATACTTCTGTTTCTTGACAGATTTTTCCCAAGTCGATTTAATGTCTAGATTTTTATGTTCCACTTGCCCTGAGGATTGGAGATGGTATGGGGCATGAAATTTTAATGAGTACTCCAGAGATTTTGCAAGCAAGAGGTTTATCTCTGATGTAAAATGAGTTTCTTTGTCTGATTCGATCCACAAAGGGATGCCAAAGTGAGGTATAATCTCAGTTATCAATTTCTTCACCAATGTTGTGCCATTAGAATCTCTAATCCATCCATGAAACCTGCAGACTATAGCCAAAGAGCAGGAAAAGCCAAAGCTGGAAGTAAATCTATGAAATGTATCTGGAGTGCTGCAAGGAGAAGCGTGGGCCTTGGAAGACTGCCTGAGGGGTATTGGTTTCCCCCAAAAATGTGGTGAGATTTACAAGTAATGCATTGGGAAATAATTTGGACAGAAATGTTGTAGATCCCAGGACAAAACCAATTATGCTTTAGTTCCTCAGCTATCCCCCATGTGCACATATGTCCCATCTAATAAGACATAAGTACAAGCCAAAAGGTTAAAAGAAAAGGGGCCACAGGAAGTCCATTTGGCCCAATATACCCAATCCATCTGATAATTGCTTGGCGCCCTTTTGTATCCATTTATCTTTTTCATATTTTGGGGCATTTACCTGAAAATCAATAATATCAGTCAGGGATAAAGGCAAATTCATAAATTGGGTGGAAAAATGAAAAGGGGGTCAGTTTTTGGCTGTGTACTTAGCAGCCTTTTCTGCCCTATCATTCCCTAGAGATATAGTATCAGTCTCCTTAGTGTGGGCTGGACAATGAACAATAGCAATTTTAGTATGAAGGTGAACAGTCTGTGATAAGGCAGCAATTATATGTCCATTAGCAATAGGAGTACCAGCAGAGGTTCAGAATCCACGGGATTTCCAGATTGTGCCAACAGCATGGCAGACTCCAAAAGCATATCGGAGTCAGTGTAAATAGTGGCAGTTTTTCCTTTTGCCAATGTGCAAGCTCTAGTAAGAGCTATAAGTTCAGCAGCCTGGGCTTACTTTATCGTCAGCAAAGAGTATGCCTCAAGCGTTTCATGTGGGGAAACTATGGCATAGCCAGTTATTATGTTTCCCTTAAAATTAAATTTGCAAGAGCCATTACAAAATAGCAGCAAGGCTAGGTTGTCTAAAGGAGAGTCTGAGCGATCCCCTCATGGCTTTGAACCCATTTCTATAGCTGCTAGGCAATCAGGTGGAATGGAATGAGGCTCTTCATCATCAGGGAGGGGTCGGAGTGTAGCAGGATTTAGTGTCACAAAGGTGTAAGATGATGGAGGGATTGGTTCACAGGGCTTGCTCCTAGGTGGTCTGTCCATGTGTAGAGAGGTGCTGCATCTTAAGAACTTGGAAGACAGCGGACACAGCATGGGAAACATCGAGGCAGATGGGGGAGCCTAATGTATGGGTGCTGACTTTAGTAATTAGGGTGGCAGCTGCTGCTACTGCATGCAGGCATGGGGGCGTGCCTGCTGCCATGGGATCCCATTGGCATGAGAAATATGCTACAGGTTGTATCTGAGAGGCAAAGGGTTGCCCTAGAATACCTGCAGCAATCCCACTATTTTCATGACAATAGAGGTGAAAAGGTTTATCAAAATTACATAAGCCAAGAGCAGGGGATAGGACAATGCTAATTTTGAGGCTTCAAAAGAAGTTAATGCCTCTGAAGGCCAGAGAATGGCCTCTGGAAGGAGGGCATATAGTGGGTTGGCAATAGCCTCAAAATTAGGACTCCATGGTGGTCAATAGTCAGCTGCCCCTAGAAATTTACATAGCTGCTTTTTCATTTTAGGGAGAGGAATGGATAAAACTGACTCGAGGCATTTCGGGGTGAACTTCTGAGTGCCCTGAGCTATTTCATGTCCTAAGTAAGTAACAGTTGTTTGCACTAACTGAAGTTTAGACCTAGAGGCTTTATGGCCTCAGTCAGCTAGTGCCTTTAGGAGAGTGAGGGAGTGTCTTTAAGGGTATCCTATTTAGTTTGGTTACAAAGCAAAAGGGCAAGGTCATCAATATATTGCACAAGAATGGAGTCTTGGGTGAAGGCTACAGAATCCAAGTAGGCTTTAAGGATTAGAGAGAATTTTGAGAGGGACTCACAATATCGCTGAAGCATGCGAGTCCATGTTAATTGCCTCCCTCTAAATGTAAATACAAAGAGAAACTGAGTCAGGGTGCAACGGAAAGGAAAAGAAAGCTGAGCAGAGGTCAACTACATCACCAGGAATTGAGATAGGGATAGTAGCTGCGCTGTGGATAACAGGGTGGCAGGGAATTACAAATCTTGTACAACTTACAAATCTTGTACAAATAGATTTGATTTCCATTGGAAGCAAATTTTCCTTCTTTCTTTACTAGTAAGATTGGGGTGTTACAGGGTGAAGTGGTGAAAATAAGTACACCTTGCTGCAAAAGGGAGTCCATGATAGGTTCAATTCCTCTCTCTCTGCATCTTGTGAGAAGGGGTACTGAGCTACTGCTGATGGGAAACGTTTTTTCCTTTTTCATGCAATGTGTACCGGTTCTGTACTCAGTAGTAGTCCAATCTCATTTGCACATTAAGCCCAGAGACAAGCTGGGACATCTTTTAAGAATGCATCCTCTTTAGAGGAATTTAAATCAAGAGGGGTTTCCATGAGAGAGCATATTAACTTTTATACTAAGGTTAATAGAAAGTTTGAAGTTTGGTCTGAAGGTAGAGACATAAAAACGCCTTCCTTATCACATTGTATGGCAGCATTAAACCTTCATAATAAATCCCTACCTAAAAGGTTTGCTAAGTGAGGAGTCAGAAACTAGAAAGGCATGGCAGATGTTGAGAGGGCAAAGGATGTTGGGGTGTCCTGAGATATGGGCGATGAAATAAGTTGCCCAGAGATTCCAATAGCTTGAATAGAGGCAGAGGTAACAAGTAGAGAGAATTCTTCTGAGTGAATAGTAGAGAAAGTCCTATCAGTGTCGATTAAATCCAGTTCCTAATCCTCTACTTTAAGTTCAATGGTGGGCTTTGAGGTGCAACCGAGGATCAGCTGACCTCATCAATCAAAGTGGTATTGTCCCAAAGGAGGGGAATAATGAACCTTCTAAAGATGTTGGAATCTAGGGAGAGTTTCTTTCTTTTTTTTTTTTGTACAGGACAGCGATTTTTCCAGTGCCTCTGCTCTTTGCAATATCTTCAAATTTCAGAAGGCAAACTAGAAAAACCTTGTGGCTGACCAAAGATATGAAAGAACTTTGAGTCATTCTTAGAGGCATGCCTTTGTTTCTGTAACAATTCAAGCTTCAAGATGACTTGATTTTAGTTCTTTTTACCCTTTATTTTCTTGCAAGTTATTTTCAAATAATTGAGTGCCTGCTTCTATTATAATGCTTACAGACTGACCAGCCCAACCACTATACTATTTTGGATTTGCTTTTTTATATCAAGAAGATTTCCGACCACAGCAGAAACTGGAATATTTCTATACTCTGGAGCTTCAGGAGCTAATGCCATATGCCTTTGAAAACCTTGTATATGTCTCTTGACAAATGCCTTGGGGTGCTCTCCCTCGTTCTGAATACATAATTCAACATTATACAAATTTACCTTGGGAGGAGAGCCTCTGATATTGTCCCTGTCAGGCCCTGAATATCAGCGACTAGCTGGGTGATCTCCTCATTTGCAGGAGGGCCGGGAAGGGGCTTCAGCCATCTGTTCCCTCTGTCTTCCCTGGGAGGCCGTCTGGCCTGTCTAACAACTGCAGTATGATCATGAGAGGGAAATACACCCCTTAGCAGCCAGTCAAGGTCTCTATGTGTGGGGTTACAGATGGCCACTGATCTCTCCAACTATTTTCTGAACTTGGTAGGTCCTTCTGAAGGTGGGGGCAACATAGCTTTATAATTTAAAATGTCTGTTGCTGTCCAGGAGACATGAATTCTTTGAGAAGGGAGTCCAGGATACATTTACAGGGGACATTGCATAGAGAGGTCTGGAGCTGATGGAGTCTGATTACAAAGCCCTGGGAAATAGGAGAGGTTTCAAGGCACAGAAAAACAAGCCTTGTTGAGTGTCCTTGGAACCTGTGCCAGATTTATTTCATGGCAGTCAGTTCTTACATAAATGACCTCTAAGCTTCAGGTTTTAAGACCAGGCCTGATTAGAGCTTTTAAGATCGGGAGGGTTTTCGTAAATCATCCAGGGAAAGAGAGATAAAAGAAAGCAGCTGGATGTCTAAGGAGTTTTTCTGGGGTTTGGAGGAATGGAGGTAATTTGTTGAGGAGATAGAGGAGGAGGGAGAGGCTGAGGAGGGGGGTTCAAATCAGGGGCCCAGAGAGTGATTAGATACTCTGGTGGGTCAGCGACATGGAGTTGGGGATTAAGTAGGGTGTGAGTGGAGAAGGGGGATTTATAGTGGGAGCAGATTTCAACTTTTGTTCTAGGTCTGCTTTTGTTCTTCAATTTTGTTAAGGAAATTTTTTGGGCTAGTCATAATACTTTTCTGAGTTCTTTGTTCTGTCTGATCTTCCCATAAATAGAATAAGCAAATAGTTTATAATAAGAGTTCTCTAAAATTGTTTTCAAATACATTTTGAATAAAATTTTTATTTCTAATTCAAAGGATCCATCTTCTGGTCATTGACAATTAGGATCTTCATTGGTGTATAGATTCCAATTGCGACTTAATTCAATAAGCCTTTTATGGAAAGACCACGAGGTAACTTTCCAGGCTTAGGAGAAATCTTTATCAGGGATGCAAGGAGTGTTCCTGGAGTGGGTGCAGAAGATGCAGCCCCCATGATTCAAAAATTTATTCTCAGAGATAGATTAAGAAAGCAAAGACCTTGGCTGGTGCAGTGGCTCATGCCTATAATCCCAGCATTTTGGGAGGCCAAGGCCAGAGGATTGTTTGAGCCTAGGAGTTTGAGGACAGCTTGGGCAACATAGTGAGATCCCCATCTCTATAAAAATTTTTAAAATTAGCTAGATGTGGTGGTACGCTTGTAGTCTCAGGTACTTGAGAGGCTGAGGTGGAGGAGGATCACTTGAGCCTGGGAAGTTGAGGCTGCAGTAAGCTGTGATTGTGCCTCCACTCTCCAGCCTGGACTACAGAGTGAGACCTTGTCTCAAAGGAAGAAAATGACTACAAAATAAATAAACTTTTAATAAGTTTTAAAAAATAAAAAGAAAACAAAGAATTTTGTGGCTACAGGGGGTTAAGGGTCTCTGGGCTGATGGGATTGCACTTGGGATCGCAGTCAAGTAGGGATTTAGCTGGGCCAAGTGGTTGCTAGCTGGGTATGCAGTGGGTCCTGCAGTTGGTGGGTCTAGTACCAGAGTCCTAGGTAGGTATGGATCCTGCATGGTGTCTGGGCCAACAGGATTGCTTCCAGGACCTTGGTCAGTGGGACTGGTGTTGGGACAAGGATCCACTTCAAGGTCTGCAATTGGGTACACAGACAGCAGCCCTGTTACCAGGTGTGTGGATGCACGTGACTCCCACCAGTTCCCTGGGCTGTCTCCTGCTGGGTTACTGGGTAGGTCACTAGACAGGCAGGATTGGCTCTGGAATGTGGCTGAGAGAGGCTAGAACCAAGTCACAGGGCTGCTTCAGGGTCCACAACTGGGACTGACATCTGCAGTTCTGCCTCTGGAAATATGCATAGGTGTGCCTCCTGCTGGGTTCCTGTATGGGCGTGACTGCTCCCAGAACATGGCTGACAGGTCTTTTTCAGGGATGGTTTCTGTTAGTTTATTTTTTCCTTTGAAAGGGCCATCTTTCCTGTTTCTTTGTATGCCTTCTGATTTCTTGTTGAAAACTGGACATTCAAATGTAATAATGTGATAACTCTGTATATCAGATACTCCCCTTTCCCCAAGGCTTTCTGTTATTTATTTACTTGTTTATTTAATTGTTGTAGGCTGTCTCTGTGCTGAGGATCAGCCTAAGGTGTAAACTCAGTCTTCTCAAGTCTTTACTAAGCCTGAGTCCCTTCCCCTGGGCATGCGTGGTGACTTTCTAATTTCTCCCATATGTATGGTTGCTTTTGAGTTGCTGGCTCCCAAAAGGGGTAAAAAGAGAAAAATGAGTGAGAAAGGCACTGACCCTTTAAATCTCCTGGAAATCACATCAGTGGGGGTGGGTGGATGGGAGGTGAGTTTTTTTTTTTTTTTTTTTTTTTTTTGAGACAGAGTCTCGCTCTATTGCCCAGGCTGGAGTGCAGTGGCATGATCTTGGCTCACTGCAACCTCCAGAAGGTGAGGTTTTCAACAGTAGTGAGAGATGTAACAACAATGGCTGCTAATTCATTTTCTGTAATTCTGTGATCAGAAGCAGTGATTAGCAATCCAAGCACAGATCCCCAATATTGGAAGATAGAGTTCTTTTTGCCTACTCTGCTCCTGCAGGTTGTGTGCAAGTGGCTCCAGGAACATGTGCACAGCTGTTTGCCATAGAGCTGAAAAGTCAGGGGTGGGGAGCTGCTACTGTGCTAAGAGCTTAAATTGACTGAAATTAACTGCAACTCACCATTTAGGCTTCCCCTGGAAATTGCAAGCCCTAGACAGACTCCAGAGTTCCAAAATAGTTATGTTAGACAGATTATGTCAGTGTAACTGTTATTTCTGTGGGGAGGTGGATTCCTGGTGCTTCCTACTCCACCACCTTCCCAGAATCCTCCTCTAGTCGACATTTTTGTTTTTCACAGAGTTTCACTGTTGCCCAAGATGGAGTGCAGTGGTTCAATTATAGCTCATTGCAGCCTGCAACTCCTGGGCTCAAGTGATCCTCCCACCTCAGCTTCCTGAGTAGCTGGGACTACAGGCAAATGCCACCACACCTGGCTAATTTTTTATTTTTTTGTAGAGACAGGGTCTCACTATGTTGCCCAGGTTGGTGTCAAGTGATCCTCCTGCCTTGGCCTTGAAAAGCACTGAGATTACAAGTGGGAGTCACCATGCCTGGCCTTAGTCAACTAATTTTTTTATGAAGTACAAAGCCATTTCAATGGAGAAAGTATTGTCTTTTTAATAAAGGATGCTGGATGTTCTCACTTGTAAGTGGGAGCTGAACAATGAGGACACATGGACATGGGGAGGGAAACAACATACACTGGGGCCTGTGGTGGGGGTGCGGGGAGAGGGAGAGCATCAGGAAAAATAGCTAATGCATGCTGGGCTTAATACCTAGGTGATGGGTTGATAGGTGCAGCAAACTACCATGGCACACGTTTACCTATGTAATAAACCTGCACAGCCTGCACATGTATCCTGGAACTTAAAATAAAATAAAATAAAAATAAATGATGCTTGAACAATGGACTATCCATATACAAAACAAAACAAAAAAACAAGGCAAACTTCAACTTAACCTAACACTTTACATGAAAATCAATCCAAACAGATCATAGAACTATTGGTAAAATATAAAATTATAAAACTTCTAGAAGAAAACATAGGAGGAAATCTTTGTGACCCTAGGTTAGGCAAAGAGTTTTAGACATGATACCCAAAGCATGATCCATAACAGAAAATACTGATACATTGGACATTACAAAAATCAATTACAAACACAGTCTGCAGAAAAAGGTTAAATTCAGAGTATCTGCTCCTGGAATGGTTCGTGTTCTTGTTCCATCCAATCTAGATGGCCAATCTAGTGTTTGCCTCTAAGGACGTGCCAGTCTGCCAACAAAGCACTTAACATCTAGTGTATCTGGGCAGTCAGAAGAGACCAAAGCTGTAAGTCAGTAATCACCAGCAACTGTTGTAGGAGCACTGTGCTAGGAGGAGAGAAACCTGTAAAATACACAACAACACTGAGCAGAATGGCAGAAATGCTGTAAGGAAGGAGGAGCAAAGGGTCTGAAAAAGGCTTCCCAGTGGGGCAGGCATCTGAGGTGATTCTTGAAAGATAAGCTGAATGTTGATAGGCAAAAATAGACAAACACAAACAGATGCGAGAGGTTCAGGCAACGCTCCCCTACCCATTATAATTCCAAGAAAATAAAAGGAATACCCATCACTGTTACAATTATGCTCACAAGTGCATTCAGAAGAGGGGCAGTTCACCCAGTTGGAAAGGAAATAGACAGTTTTCCAGATGGCGATGCCAAAGCTTAGTCTTGCAGGGTGAGCATGAATTAGCAAAAGAAAAGGAAAGGCAAGCCTCAGTAAAGACCCCGAACTTGGAAGCCCATACTGGATCAACAAGATAGAGAGAATACTCCCTGATTGTTCGACGTTTAGAGAGCCTGGGAACAGCACTTGTTTGGTACAGGCAAGTAAGGCCCTGTCATAGAGAACTTGGAAAGATATGCTATAGAGTGGAGCCCTGATCCTGAACATCTTGGAGATCCAGGAAAGATTCCTAAGGAGGATGGTGACATTTTTTTCTTTCTTTCTTTCAACAGGGTTTTTCTCTGTTGCCTGGGCTGGAATGCAGTAGCATGATCATGGCTCACTGCCGCCTCAGTCTCTCAGGCTCAAGCCATTCTCCTGCCTCAGACTCCCGAGTAGCTGGGACCACAGGTGTGCACCACCCTGCCCACTAATATTTTGTATTTTTTGTAGAGACGGGAACTCACGATGTTGCCCAGGCTGGTCTCAAACTCCTGGGCTCAAGCAATCCACCCATCTCAGCCTCCCACAGTGCTGGGATTAAAGGTGTGAGCCACTGCGCCTGACTGATGGTGATGTATTTATCAATCCATTGCCCTTTGGGAAGACGACCTTGGAGGCAAACTGGATTAGCCATCCACATCTCAGAGACAGGAGTTCATCATGATGTAAAATATGAGAAATCTGAACTAGGGCTATGGAATTGGGAGTGAAAGAAAAACAGCAGTAAAGAGACAGGAGACATTAGAGAAATAGGTTTGAAGTCAGAAGTGAAGAGGATCAAAAAGCTATTGATGATGCATCTAAGAGGGCCACAACAATGGCTGCTGCTTCATTTTCTGCAACTTCGTGATAAGAAGCAGTGATCAGTGATAGTAGCACAGATCCCTGATATAGGAACAATTCAAAGGAAAATAATTCAAAGGAAAGTTAAAATACATCTTAGCTGGGATACTGCAAGTACTATTTATCAACTTTCACAGCCACAGAGTGGTAACACTTTCTTTAGAGTGACACAGTAGGAGCACCGTCATCTTGGACAAACACTACCATTTTAAGTTCCAGCTGCCTTTCTAGCTTCATGCATTTCAAGGAAATAATTTCTCTTCTAACAACAAACAGCCAGAAAGAGCAGACAGTAAAACACAGATAAGACAGCTTGGGCACAGACGGAGGAGCGGGGGAAGTCTCTTGAGTAACTGCCAAACTTCACCCTTATACAATGGGCCCCAGTAAAACAGTGGGCCTTAATAAGCACATTCCTTTCCCTTCAGGTGCACTAAGATAAGGAAGCTAAAAGCAGACCGGGGCAGGGGGGCGGGGGCCGGGGGTGGGTGGGTGGTTTATGCCTGTGGCTGCAGGAAGATGTACGGGAACAGACACAAAACTCTCCCTCCCGGATAAACACAACAAAGAGACACAGACAATCCAAGCCTCTGTTAAACTCTCCCACTCTGAATCCTTAAAAACACTTCATCTAACAACAACAAAAAGAGAAAATTTCAGGCCAGTATCCCTGATGAACGTCAATGCGAAAATCCTCAATAAAATACTGGCAAACTGAATCCAGCAGCACATCAAAATGCTTATCCACCACGATCAAGTCAGCTTCATCCCTGGGATACAAATCTGGTTCAACATACGCAAATCAATAAACGTAATCCATCACATAAACTGAGCCAATGACAGGAACCACATGAATCTCTCAATGATGCAGAAAAGGCCTTTAATGATAGAATTCAACACCTCTTCATGCCAAAAACTCTCAATAAACTAGGTATTGATGGAATATATCTCAAAATAATAAGAGCTATTTATGACAAACCCATAGCCAATATCATACTGAATGGGCAAAAGCTGGAAGCATTCCCTTTGAAAACTGGCACAAGACAAGAATGCCCTCTCTCTCTGCTCCTATTCGACATAGTATTGGATGTTCTGGCCAGGGCAGTCAGGCAAGAGAAAGAAATAAAGGGTATTCAAATGAAAGGAAGCCAAACTGTCTCTGTTTGCAGATGACATGATTGTATATTTAGAAAACCCCATCATCTCAGCTTAAAAACTCTTTAAGCTGATAAGCAACTTCAGCAAAGTCTCAGGATACAAAATCAATGTGCAAAAATCACAAGCGTTCTTATACACCAACAATAGACAAGCAGAGAGCCAAACCATGAGTGAGCCCCATTCACAATTGCCACAAAGAGAATAAAATACCTAGGAATACAGCTAACAAGGGACACGAAGGACCTCTTCAAGGAGAACTACAAGCCACTGCTCAAGGAAATAAGAGAGGACACAAACAAATGGAAAAAAAATTCCATGCTCATAGATGGGAAGAATCAATATCATGAAAATGGCCATACTGCCCAAAGTAATTTATAGATCCAATGCTATTCCTACCAAGCTACCATTGACTTTCTTCACAGAACTAGAAAAAAATAGTTTAAATTTCATATGGAACCAAAAAAGAGCCCGAATAGCCAAGACAATCCTAAGCAAAAAGAGCAAAGCTGGAGGCATCATGCTCACTGACTTCAAACTATACTACAAGGTTACAGTAACCAAAACAGCATGGTACTGGCATCGAAACAGATATATACACAAATGGAACAAAACAGAGGCCTCAGAAATAACACCACACATCTACAACCATCTGATCTTTGACAAACCTGACAAACACAAGCAATGGGGAAAGGATTCCCCATTTAATAAATGCTGCTGGAAAAACTGGCTAGCCATATGCAGAAAACAGAAACTGGACTCCTTCCTTACATGTTATACAAAAATTAACTCAAGGAGGATTAAAGACTTAAATGTAAGACCTAAAACCATAAAAACCCTAGAAGAAAACCTAGGCAATGTCCATTCAGGACATAGGCAAGGGCAAAGACTTCATGACCAAAACACCAAAAGCAATTGCAAAAAATGCTAAAATTGACAAATGGGATCTAATTAAACTAAAGAGCTTCTGCACAGCAAAAGAAGCTATCATCAGAGTGAACAGGCAACTTACAGAATGGGGGAAAATTTTTGCAATCTATCCATCTGACAAAGGTCTAATATCCAGAATCTACAAGGAACTTAAACAAATTTACAAGAAAAAAACAACCCCATGAAAAAGTGGGCGAAGGATATGAACAGACACTTCTCAAAAGAATACATTTATATGGCCAACAAACATGAAAAAAAGCTCATCACCACTGGTCATTAGAGAAACACAAATCAAAACCACAATGAGATACCATCTCACACCAGTTAGAATGGCGATCATTAAAAAATCAGGAAACAACAGATGCTGGCGAGGATGTGGAGAAATAGGAATGCTTTTACGTGTTGGTGGGAGTGTAAATTAGTTCAGCCATTGTGGAAGACAGTTTAGTGATTCCTCAAGGATCTAGAACCAGAAATACCACTTGACCCAGCAATCCCATTACTGGGTATATACCCAAAGGATTATAAATCATTCTACTATAAAGACACATGCACACCTATGTTTATTGCAGCACTATTTACAACAGCAAAGACTTGGAACCAACCCAAATGCCCATCAATGATAGACTAGATAAAGAAAATGTGACACATATACACCATGGAATACTGTGCAGCCATAAAAGAGAATGAGTTCATGTCCTTTGCAGGGACATGGATGAAGCTGGAACCATCATTCTCAGCAAACTAACACAAGAACAGAAAACCAAACACTGCATGTTCTCACTCATAAGTGGGAGTAGAACAACGAGAACACATGGACACAGGGAGGGGAACATCACACACTGGGGCCTATTGGGGGGTGGGAGGTAAGGGGAGGGAGAGCATTAGGACAAATACCTAATGCATGTGGGGCTTAAAACCTAGATGACGGGTTGATAGGTGCAGTAAACCACCATGACACAAGTATACCTATGTAACAAACCTGTACATTCTGCACATGTACCCCAGAACTTAAAGTAAAATTTTAAAAAAGCAATTCTTTTCTATTTGTTTTTTGTAAAGGCCATGATGAACCTTTCTTTGTAAGCATGTAGACTTTTATCGTAAGCATTGAAAGAAAATTGTCCTATGTATGGCCTTGTAGTCTTAGTTCCTGAACAAAAATAAAGCAAAATGAAAAAATAAAAAATAAAAAAAATAAAAAAACCCTCTTAGTCTGTAAGAGAGAGTGCCTCTGTCCTAACTAGGCCAGAAGCCCCTCTCAGGTTTATTCTCCAAAGTAAACCTATCTTTAACTGCTGAGCCAATTTTCATGTTTCTTTTTTCTTTCTTTAATTCTTACATAGAGCTTACAGTATACTTCTGAGTTCAGCTTGGATTTCTCACTTCATGCTCCAATCCCTAAACTGAGTTTGATACAAGCTGTGAAGATTTAGATTTAGCTGGGGACACTGTCATTAGACACTAGGCTTGAATGAGGGAAAATAGCTTCTTAACAAAGATCTTAACATTTTTTGATTGTTGACTTTGTCCATGGTTAGTTAAATGTAACTTTAGTGTAAATTATAGCATTTATTTGCTTTTATCTCTAAGAAATAATATGGAGCCACATAGATTACAGTAATTTGCCATTTTGCAAAAACACCAGAGGGTCAGAGTCCCTGATATATTTCTTTAATCACCAATTGCTACTGGACACCTCCCATGTGCCAGGCAGTAAACTGGGCACTAGGCATCTAACAGTGATGAAGACTGACATTGTCCCTGCTCTCATTTCTAATGGGGAAGACAGACACAAAACAGTTGTGAGAGGTTCCGGCAACACCCATATTTTCTTCTTAATTTCAAGATTAAAATAAAATGAAGAGCCCTCACTATATTATAATTATGTCCATAAGTTTATTCAGAAGAGAAGCCTGCCACTCAGATGGAAAAGAAGCAAAGAGAGCTTCCCAGACAGAGATGCCAAGGCAGAGGCTTGAAGGGTCAGTGGGAATTAGTGGAGCAGTATGGTTATAATCTTCCACAATGATAATTTTTTTTGTTATTTTACTGTTTGTTCTAATATATTTTCTTTGTGTTTATTTTACACCATTTTCTTAAGTGTATATAAGGTTAGAATGTTTATATTCATTGTGAATTGAATCATTATGGAAGGGCCCTCTCAATTCCAATGAATACCTTTTTGTCTTAGTCTTTTCAGTTTGCTAGTAATATCACTGACCTTGCTTTATTTTGATTAGCATGGGCCTGGCAAATTTTCTTCCATCCCTTTATTTCAAACTTTTCTATATTTTTATAATTTGCTAGGTTTGGCATAAACAGTGTATGACTGGATTTGTCCATTTTTATACAGAATGACAACCATTAACTAGAGCATTTACTCCATTAACAACTTTTTTGGGGTCTCTTTTGTAATTTGAATTGAAGCAATTGCTATTCATTTTTTTAAACTCTCTTATAAGCACCAAATTTTATTTATTTATTTATTTTTATTTTTTATTTTTTTGAGATGAAGTCTCCTTCTGCCACCCAGGCTGGAGTGCAATGGTGTGATCTTGACTCACTGCAACCTCTGCCTTCCGGGTTCAAGTGATTCTCCTGCCTTAGCTTCCCACCCCCAGTAGCTGGGATTACAGGCACCCACCACCATGCCCGGGTAAGTTTTTTTTTTTTTTTGTATTTTTAGTAGAGATGGGGTTTCACCATGTTGGCCAGGCTGCTCTCAAACTCCTGACCTCAGGTGATCCACCCACCTTGGCCTCTCAAAGTGCTGGGATTACAGGTGGTGAGCTCACCACCCAGGGGTGAGCTGGGGCTCTTATTATTTGTTTAAAAAAAGTTTTAAAATTTTTTTATTTTATCTTATTTTAAGTTCCAGGATACACATGAAGTATGTGCAGGTTTGTTACATAGGTAAACGTGTGCCATGGTGGTTTGCTGCACCTATCAACCCATCACCTAGGTATTAAGCCTCAGGAGCATTAACTATTTATCGTGATGATAAGCACCAAATTTTAATATCTAAGTCAATTTTGGGGGAAGGAAACATCATCAAGAACTTACTTCTGAAACAAAACAACGATGTTCATTCCTTCAAACATCCAAATTGAAGGTGTGCCAAAATGAAAACAAAAAAAGTCCACAGAGAAATAAAAAGGAACACAAATCACATTCCAGGGGGTTAGCGCATTTAGCAGTCTTAGCTGTGCTGTCTAACCATCCTTCAACTGACTTTCAAAAAAACAACACCCTAAACTCATCAAAATATACATTTTCCATTTGCTGTTTTAAAATTAAAAATAATAATTTAACAAAGAAAACTTTAAGGAAGTCACAATCAATTGCGTGACTCATTTTGACATCACGTACAGCATATGGAGGTCAGGAAAGTTATTTGCAGCATACATGGTTAGAGGATATTCATCTTTGAGGTTTAGGTTTCTTCCAAATGGTGTAAAATACCCACAATTCCAAGTATGAAGAGACACAGACGATTTCCTTTGAGAATTCCAAAGGACACTACAGGCACCCCAGCTGTTCTTCATAGAGAGACAGGGCTTCCGTCAGACTGACAGAGTTCCCCTTGTGTAAAATATTTCACATCCTGTTTCAATGCTTTCATTGAGAGGTCAGGAATCAGTCTGAGAAACTCCCATGTGGAATCTTCTGGAGACATGGAGATTGGAACAGCTGTCACATCATTAATCACATAATCAAATTATCTCCCTTCTTTGGCATACCTTTTCATACTGGAATGCAGTACTGAACCTTGTATAGCAGTCTCCTTTAAGATTATCTAAGACATCACCACAAGTCCGCATATATCTCTTACATCCATCAATCACCATTTCATCAATCTCTATCATAGTGACCATCTTTAGTTTTAGTTCGACTATTTCACACAATATGCCCCCATCTCAGCCTCCCAGAATGAGTACATCTTTGCCAGTGTAATCTTTGCCACTGCCCACGATGGCCCAGGTATATGTCAAATCACTCTCTGCCAAGTTGACATTCCCACTAAGGATGAGAATATTTCCAAATTGCTTCGAGTGTAGAATTTTAATGCTCTGATAAGGTGAATCTTCATCATATACCACTTCATCTACATTGTATTCAACCAGGAGTCCATCTGCTGTGGGCCAATATCTGTCGGTGGTTCCTCCTGGAACTATAGGTGGTAATCGCCTCATCCACCAAGTACTGTCTTGACTCAGTTCTTTCATTCTTTCTTCTCCTTTGTTCAAAAGACTGTTGATCTCTTCTTTGCCTTGTGCGTCACCATCGTAACTCTGAAGGTCCAGTAACTCCAATCCATGTGAATAAATTCTCAAATTGGTAAGGCTGCCGTTTTTATTTGTATAGGTTGCTAAATAGCGGTGTGGTCCTGCTAGGTGTCCACCGGCTCTGCCATCCCCTGCTCCTGGAAAATGGACTGGAGCCCTTTTAGAATGGTCTCGCCATCAGCTTTGGTGTTGAGCATGAAGTCGAGTGTGCTGTGCCATGCCGCTGCCATAGTGAGGTGAGACCCTGAGCCATGCCTGGGGGGGGGCCGCCACGGGAGACTGGGGGGCCGCGTGGCGTATCAGGCTTCTACCCTTTTAACAACTTTTTTTTAAAAGTTACTGATCATGTAATAAAGGATGAGCTTCAAATATGAATTTATTCCTAACTTCTTACATTTCGCTTTCTATTTTCCTGCACTTTTTATGAATCTTTTCCTAGTTTCCTGACTTTAAAAAATGATGTGATTTTTGTTTGCTTTTCTCATTGCCTACCTTATAATTAAAATAGTAGCAGATAGTCTGTAATCCCAGCTACTTGGGAGGTTGCGGTGAAAGAATCGCTTGAGCCCAGGAGTTCAATGCTGCAGTGAGCTATGATCATACCACTGCACTCCAGCCTGGATGACAGAGTGAGACTCCGTCTCTAAAAACAGTAATAATAATAGATAGTAAAATAGTAATAATATGAAATTATTCAAAATAATTGAAAATGATAAGAGGAGCAATTTTCTTGTTATGCATGATATTGCAATGATCAATCATCTACAAAATGTAATGCACGAGTCCATGAGGACACAAAGAGGGGAGCAACAGACATTGGGGTCTACCTGACGGTGGAGGGTGGGAGGAGGGTGAGGATTGAAAAACTCCCTGTAGGGTACTATATTCACTAGCTGGGTGATGAAATCTTTTGTACTCCAAACCCCAGCAACTCCCAATTTATCCATATAACAAACCTGCACATGGACCCCTGAACCTAAAACAAAGGTTGGAAGAAAAAAAAATAAGCCAAAACAAAATGTGGGAACTGTGCGCACATGGCTGTATTGTTTCTCTGTAACTATGCTCTTGAACTTGGGTGGTACAGCACCTCCGTCCAGGTGTTGAGCAAGCCCGAACTGGACACATTTAGAAAGGGGCGGGACAAGGGTGCTTCCCGAAGCTTCTCTTTCGCAGCTTTTTGGCTGCACCTCACAGGCGGCTCCGTGGTTCAGCATCTACTAGATGCTGAGGTATTTTGCAAGAGCTTTGATGAGAGACTGTGAATTTTGTGATTGGAGGGTGGATGTAGGGTCATCGAAGGGAATTTGGGAGTTGATAATGGAGATTTTTGGAGTCACAATAGGAACTTGCTGTAAGTTGAGTTGAATGCTCCCAGTCAGATCCTCCAATGGGTAATTTATTTCCATTTTTCTTCTTTTCTCATATTAAGATGAGAAAAGAACTTTAGGATGGCTTAAAGTTCCATCTAAGACAACAAGTTGAGAATTATTGTTTTCATAATAGTTAAGTGTTTTCTAATTTCTTTTTACCAAGAGTTATTTAGATGTGTGTTTCCAATTAACAAAAGCTAAGCCTTTTATTGATTTCTGATGCACCTTATCTGTGTGCTGTGTGGTGCTTATTAATTGGAATGTGTTTAGAGTCCCTTTAAGACTAAGTCCAAGGCCCATTTTTATTAATATTGTATCTCTAGCTTGAAGATAGTATGAGTTCTCCAACTGATACTGTTTTGTTCAAGATGTGTATTGGTCCTGTGTGTGTTCTTGCTCCCTTAATTGCCAAGAGTAGTGACTTGCTTGCATGTGTGCATATATATGATGCGCACAGAAATGTGTACATATGTATATATGTATTTTGAGATGGAATCTCGCTCTGTCGCCCAGGCTGGAGTGCGGTGGTGGGATCTCACCTGGAGTGCAGTGGCACGATGTTGGCTCACTGCAGCCTCTACCTTCCGGGCTCAAGCGATTCTCCTGCCTTGGCTTCCTGAGTAGCTAGGACCCCAGGCACGCGCCATCACACCCGGCTAATATTTAAAAAAATTTTTTTTCTAGAGATGAAGTCTCGCGATGTTGCCTCAGGCTGGTCTCAATCTCCTGGGTCGCAAACGTATATTTGTGTATTTGTGCATTTTATGTGGCGATATTGGGCACAGGTAGGAGTACTTTTCAGAATAAAGATTGTGAAATTTCGCTAGGTGGGTGGGTCAGGGCCCGTAGGGCCCTATGTGGCCTGTGCAAGTGGGGAGGAGGGGCAGGGCTTGGCGTCTTAACCTGTTTCAGCGGGCTGTGAGGTGAAGCTGCGTCCTCTCCGTCCCGGAATGCCAAGGGGCTTGTGGTGCTGCGAGAGTCTGGGCAGGGGGCGGAGCCTGGCAAGGGGCGGGGCTGGGTATGACCGGACGCCATGTGTGAGGTCCACAGGGCACGAAGGGTAAGGTGAGTCTGAGCGTCCCTCAACCCATCCGCCCATCCATCCACCGTTTGATCCTCCCTCAATCCATCCGCCCATGCATCCACCATTTGATCACCCATTCACTCTTGCCCCAGGAGCGCAGAAGTGGGTAGGCGGAACCTGGGGAGACTAGCTGAGTAGTCCAGGCAGTGAGGCAGACTGAACTTGCCTGAGTGGCAGGGCCAAGTGTGTTTGGGCAGGCAGAGGTGGACTTGTCTGGGTCCATCGTGTTGGGTAAGCAGGGTAGCCTGTGTGTCTTGGAGGGAGGGGTGGATCAGGCTGAGCAGAGCAAATCTGAAGGGGTGGCAGCCAGATTTTCTGGGCGGTTAGGTAGGCCCTTATGCATGGAGGTGGGCAAGTTGGGGGCAGATGTGTCCAGGTGGACCAGCCTGGTGTGTCTGGATAAGGTGGGCAGGCAGGACCAGGTGGTATCAGTCATTCCTAGGCAGGCAGGGCCTAGTGCATCCAGCAGGTGTGGTTGCCCCAGGGTAGGTTGGCCTGAGGGTGAGGCCAGGAGTGTTGGGGCAGGGTTGTCTGTCCCTACCCACTTATGGTTGATCAACAGCCCTCTTTCCACGAGCATGGGAATACTACTAGTAATCTCTGGTCCCCAGTGAGTCTAGGATACAGGGTGGACAGGGAGTTGGGCTGATGCTGAGGGTCTGCCCCTCAGATCTTGCCTGTAACACCCCCAGAGACCTTGCTGTGGTCCCACTGGCCACTTGACAACTGCTTCAAACGCAGAAGTGCAGGCTAGCCTAGAAGCACCAGACAGCAGTGGTGCCACTGGCAGTAAGGGAGGCACCTGGGCAACAGCCACACCCCAGCTGTTGTCTGAAGAGGACCTGTCTTGGCACTGTGACCTGTACCAGGACACTTGCAGAGGGGATTTTTGGCAATCAAAGCCTGCCAAGTGTGAGGGAGGACCCTGGGGTAGAAGGATGGGGACAGTGAGGGCAGTGAGGTTCAGCAGTGAGGTGACAGGAGGCAGGGAGTATCCGAAGACCACTTTGAGAAACTAGTTGTGTGGAGTGTGTCAGTATTTCCTGATCTGCAGCCCTGGGTGAGTGACATCAAGAAGCTCCAGCTCATGGATCCCACAGGCAGAAGCAGGCAGTGAATGTGAAGCACAAGAAGAGTTTGAAGAAAAAGGTAGAGCAGAAGGTGACGAATTGAATGGGGAGCATGAAGGCAGGTTGGGGGTGGAATGCAGGGCAGGGGTGCAGGAGTTGGGGGTTAACATCGACCCTCCTGACCCTGCCATGACCACTCTTGTCCTGAAGAAGGAGAAGCAGCAGACGCAGAAAAGGAAGCACACGGCTGGGCGCCGTGGCTCACGCCTGTAATCCCAGCACTTTGGGAGGCCGAGGCAGGCGGATCACAAGGTCAGGAGATCGAGACCATCCTGGCTAACACGGTGAAACCCCGTCTCTACTAAAAATACAAAAAATCAGCCGGGCGTGGTGGTGGGCGCCTGTAGTCCCAGCTACTCGGGAGGCTGAGACAGGAGAATGGCGTGAACCTGGGAGGCGGAGCTTGCAGTGAGCCGAGATCCCACCACTGCACTCCAGCCTGGGCAACAGAGTGAGACTCCGTCTCAAAAAAAAAAAAAAAAAAGAAAAGAAAAGGAAGTACACAGGCAAGTGGAAGCATCCGGAGCATGTCAAGGACCCAGCCTCACCACGGCAGTGCCTGGGACCCGGCTGTGTGTATTCCACTTGGCCGGGCTCCAAGTACTGTTCGGATGACTGTAGCATGAGGCTGGCAGGTGAGTGAGTGCACCTCGAGGTTAAGGGACAAAGGAGAAGTAAGGTGTGATCCATGCCATCTGTAATTCCACTCAGCCACCCACCCATCCACCATCATAGTCACCCACTCACTGAACCGCCCATCCACATTACATCCACCAGGATGCTCATCCACCCTTATAGCCACTCACCCACCTGCTCATCCATCCTTATAGCCACTAACCCACCTGCCCATCCACCCTTATAGACACTCACCCTTATAGACACTCACCCACCTGCCCCTCCACCCATCCACCCACCCATCCACTGTTCAACCACCCATTCACTAACATGCCCTCATCCACCACTCGGTACCCTATAGAGTCACCATTCAGTAGCTCATCTTTCTCATTCCTCTGATAATCCCCATCTACCCATTTCATTTCTTGCTTTCTCTTCTTCCAGCTGCATCAATAACATCCTTCCCCAGTGCATCCAGCAGTGGCAAAGGAGCCCCTGCATTGCCAATGAGCATGGCAAGAAAATGCTCGAGCACATCCACCATGAGCAGCAGGACACCTATACTTGCCTGAAGGACACGGAGTGCCATTTCCATGAACTTGAGGCCATCATTCTGCATGGCAAACAGTAGGCTGTGTGCACGGATTACTAGGCGAGAGGGCATTGGTGAGGTAGAGCTTAAAGGTACCTGGCCTCTTGTCCTGTCCCTCCCCATCCTGTACTGCTTCCCTGGCCCCTCCATTGTCCTGTGCAGAACAACGAAGGTGAAAAGGGCAGCAAAGACCTGCAGATCTTTTGTGTCTCCTGCGGGCAGCCCATCTCTAAGCGTGTTGCCTTGCGCCACATGGAACGCTGCTTTGCCAAGGTTGGAACATTGGGAGTCAGATGGGACAAGGGTGTTTTTGGTTGGGTGGGGTGGCACATGGGTAGGGTCCATGTGGTGGGGGCAGGTTTGGCGCCTGGATATTTGTTATACAAGGAATGCAACACACATCCATGGCTTCCCCTGTGTGTGCTCTTCCCCCACGCCCAGTATGAGAGCCAAGGTCAGGGCATTAACCAGTGGTGAGGGGGACACTGGCTGTGCAGACAGGAGCATAGGGTCTGCAGGGGACAATAGACCTGGTGTTTGGAGCTTTATTGTAGGAGGACACGCGGCATATGTCCACAGTTCCTCCCATTTGTGCTCTTTCTTTCCCAGTATGAGTGCCAACTGTCCATTGGGTCCCTGTACCCTACTTACATTGAAGGGTGAGTGTGGGGGCTAGTAAGGGTCGAAGGCATTATGTGGACAGGGTCAGAAGCAAGGTTGAGCAAGGTCAGGGGCAGGATGTGGGTGGGCTCAGAGGCAGAGGCGGGTGTAGTTAGAGGCATGGTATGGGTGGGGTCTGGGACTAGGTGCAGGTAGGGTTCTGGGGTGGGACCTCCCTCCTCCTGACTCTCAGCACCTCACTTTTCCACCCCCCTCCAGGACCACATGGTTCTTCTGTGATGCCTACAGTCTGAAGAGTAAGAGGTACTGTAAGCGCCTCAAGGTGCTGTGTTCTGAGCACTCTTGGGACCCCAAGGTGAGACCCTTCCTTACCTCATCACCTTCCATTCCTCCAATCCTCCCTGCCTGACTGCCCTCTGCATCTCCTCAGCAACCCCTGTGTGTCCCCCTTCCCTTCCTGACCACCCCACGTTCCATGCTCCTTGCTGCCTTTCACCCTCTCTTCTTCCTTTTCTCTCTAACTGGCTGTCTGTATTCATGCCCTCCTTGCCCGACCACCTTCCGGATGGTCCTGCCCCTCCTCACTGCAGAAGCACCCCCCAATTCTGATCCTCTTCTTGCTCGACCATCCTCCCTTCCTGCCCCACCGCCTGCCTGGCCAACCCGCTGTACCCTCCTCCTTGTGTGGCACCCTCAACTTCTCTTCCTCACTTTCTGACTTTCCTCCATTCTGATCATTTTCCCCGCCTCACTGACCCCTGATTCTATTTTCTGCCTGTCACCTACATCCTTTCTTCCTCCCTGTTTGACCACTCCCCATTCTCTCCCTCCACCCTCCTCTCCTTCACCTCAGCCCTCACCTCCCCTCTGCATCAACAAACCCCACTCATCTACTTCTCCTCCTCGGACCACCCTCAACCCTTCCCTCCTCCTGCCGGACTGCTTTCCAGCCCTCCAGCTCTCCAGCTCTCCCTGGCCCACCTGCCCTCTAGCATCCCTCCTTCTGTTGGATCTCTTTCTGTGCTTCTGTTCTTACCTGCATCACCTGCATTCTTCCATCCCTGCTTAGTCAACCTCATTCCTCTATCCTCTATGCCTGATCACCCGCTATTTGTCCTCTCTTCTCTGAATTCCTCTCTTCCCCCTGCCTGATCAATCCCTATCCCTCTCCTCTCTGTCCTCCATCCCCCTGTTGTTTCCCTGTGCCTGATCATTCTCCAGGGCTACCCTCCCTCATAGCTCATCCTCCTTTATTCTTCACCATAGGTGCCAAAGGATGAGGTGGGCGGTTGTCCACTAGTGCATAATGTCTTTGAGTTCACGGGTAATTTCTGTTGCCTCCCCAAATGCCTGTGCAACTGCTACTACAGCTGGGAGAAGCTGAGGCGTGCTGAGGTGGACCTGGAGCGCATGCAGGCGGTAGGTGCCATGCCGAGGGGGCTGGGGGATGGGGTAGGATCCTGGACTCCCTCTCGAGCATTCAGGTCCCACAGTTGCACAAGCTGGAACAGCTGTTTGAGCAGGAGCAGAAGGTGCACACGTTTTTGATGAACCGGGTGGGGCTGCTGGCTCTGATGCTGCACAAGACGATCCAGCATGACCCATTCACCAGTGACTTGTGCTCCAGGGTGGACATCTAAGCCTTGCTGGACCTAGGTCCCATATACCACACTCTGTGTAAAGGTGACACCTCACAAATCCCTCCTCCCACACCTGCTGCTCCATCCACCTTTTTCTTAGGGCATCTTGGAGTTTCTCTCTGTGCTTCTCTGTCCACCACTTGGTCTCCTGTCTCTCTGTCTACCCTTCCTTGGTGGTGGTCGGGGGGATTGTCTAAAAATTCCCCATTCCCATCCATTCCTCCATCCCTGTGCCTTTCTTCCCTGAACCTGGGTGAGGCCAAGGGATCTGCCCTGCTGTTACATCCACTGTCTAGAGTTTTCTTCATCAACTTTGGAAGAACAAGGATTTTGATAGCTCATGATGTTCCCTAAACCTGTCTCTCTGGCTGCAAACCCAATTCCAAACCTCCAATAGTTGGTGGGTGACAGGCCCCACCTGTCATAGCCATCACGCCCCTACCCGCACCCATCTTGTCCTGTTCCTGACCTTCCCACGAGGTCCTTGCCCTGTCAGCCTTGTCCCATCTCAGTCCAACCCCAGTCTGTCCTGCCTTTCACTTCCGGGCCCCCTCTTCCCACCACCCTGCTCTGACTGTGCCCTGTCCTTTCCAGCCTGTCCTGTCACACCTATTTCACACCTGTAGGTTTGCCAGAAGGTGGCTTCTGCCACATCTGCCTTTGCCAGCCCCCATCCAGGCCTTCTGTGCCGTTGGAGGTGCATCCAGTAGTGTTGCTTGTGGGTGCTGGTATGTCTCCAATGACAGACCTGAACGACATTTCCTAATTTTTTTCCTATGCTCACTGATACCTTATGATCTTTTTTTTTTTTTTGAGATGGAGTTTCTTGCCCTGTCACCCAGGCTGGAGTGCAGTGGCCCGATCTCAGCTCACTGCAACTTCTGCCTCCAGGGTTCAAGTGATTCTCCTGCCTCAGCCTCCTGAGTAGCTGGGATTACAGGTGCACACCACTATGCCCTGGCATTTTTTTGTATTTTTAGTAGAGATGGGGTTTTACTATGTTGGCCAGGCTGGTCTCGAACTCCTGACCTCAGTTGATCCGCCTGCCTTGGCCTCCCAAAGTGCTGGGATTACAGGCGTGAGCCACCACACCCAGCCCTTACGATTTTTTAAAATCTGTTTTTATAATTACTCTCCTCCCAGGAACCCATATAGTTCTAAATGTTTAAGTGTGTTGCTCTAGACTTTATACCTCATATTCCAGTACAACTACTTTACATTACTACTTGTCTGGTACAGTATCTCCTTTCTCATTACTAATATTGTGTTTCTTTCTTTTTTTTCAATTTGATCAGATTTCCCAGAGCAGCTTTTTATTTATTTATACTTCCTAATTTTATATTTATTTTATTTATATAAACTTCTATTTGTATTACTTGTCACTTCTTGACTCTTTGTTTTGTGTTTCTATTTTTAGGTTTTTTATTTAATTTTGCTGTTCTTCTGATTTCCTAAGTCGTGTTCCCAACTCGATTATTTTGGGACTTCCAGTCTTTTTTCTTTTTTCTTTTTTTTAAATAGTAAAGTATTTGAGACTATACACTTTCCTCTACATGTGGCTATGTTTCAAACACTCTGGTATGGAAGGTGAAACCACAGAATTGACTTCTCATTTTGATCGTAGGTATTGAAGAAAGCTTCTTAGGTTCTTACTGGTTAAGGTAGCTTAGTTGTCTTTTTTTATTTTTATGTAATTATGTTTTTTATTATCATCAGAGAATGTAGCCTGTAGAATATGAATTTGTAAATGTTATTCAATATTTTCTCCGTGGCCTGAGTACGTGACACAATTTTGTAAAACTTTCATGGATATAAGAGAAGAAACTATATTCTCTGTTAAATATTAGGACTTGGTGGGGACTTTTCAATCTAGTTGGATGATTTATTTTTTCTTTCTGTCTACTTCAGCTGTTATACTATAAAAAGGTAGAATAAATCTATTGTAACATTTTAAAACAAATTTCTCCTGTGGTTCTGTGTTTTTTGGGGGGAGATGAATCCTAAAGTATATATCTTAGACCATTTCACACAGTGACATTACGTATTTTTTTTTTTCTTTTGAGATGGGGTCCCGCTCTGTCACTCAGGCTGGAGTGCAGTGACCCGATCTTGGCTCACTGCAACCTCTGCCTCCCAGGTTCAAGCAATTCTCCTGCCTCAGCCTCCTGAGTAGCTGGGATTACAGGCATGCGCCACCACGCCCGGCTAGTTTTTGTATTTTTAGTAGAGATGTGGTTTCTCCAAATTGACCAGGCTGGTCTCGAACTCCTGACCTCTAGTGATCTGCCCACCTCGGCCTTCCAAAGTGCTGGGATTACAGGTGTGAGTCACTGTGCCTGGTCAATTTCTGTTCATTTTTGTCCTTCCTGTTTTCCTCATTAGTTTGGAAAGTTTTATTTTTATTAATTGTCCCATTATATACTTTTCCCATTTCCAACAGGCATGATTTATTTCCTTTACTATTTTATCCGAATATAACTGGACCTTATTTTATAGAAAAAGATGAATAGTATTGCTTTCTTATTTTTCTAGAAAAATTTAAGCTGTGTATTTAAAGGCTATATTTTTCTTATAGGTTGAGTTAATCCTGCTTCAAGAAATCTCACCTAACATTTTTATTCAAACTCCCCAGTGACTTCATCTATTATAATTTAACTTTAACTGTATGAGTGTGTGCTCAGGGGTGTGTATTTTACCTCAACATTAATTGTGGACCATTGTTTTGCTCTCTTATTTTGAGATCTCTCTTATGATTTCATATTCATTTATTTACAATATATCCCTGAGTGTTTTCTTTAAGCAGAATACATTGGTGAAACACTATTCAAATTATTTCATGTCTGAAACTGTCATTCTTTTGCGCTGACCAAGGAATGGTTTCTTGGGATGGGGTACAGGATTGGAATTCTTATCTCTCCATGGCCTATGGTAGGGGTGTCCAATCTTTGGGCTTCCCTGGGTCACACTGGAAGAAGAAGAATTGTCTTGGGCCACACATAAAATATAATAATACTAACAATAGCTGATGAGCTAAAAAAAAAAAATAGCAAAAAAAAAAAAATCTCAAAATACTTTAAGAAAGTTTACGAATTTGTGTTGGGCTGCATTCAAAGCTGTCCTGGGCTACATGTGGCCCATGGGCTGCAGGTTGGACAAGCTTGGGTTATGGGAAGTAACTTCTACGATAACCCTCAGTGATCCCTGCCTCCTGGAATTCATCACCTTCTCTCCATTTGAGTAACTTGCTTCTAACCAATACAATACCTTAACATTGAGAGGATACCACCTTTGCGGTTAGATTACAAGAGATCATAGCTTTTGTCTTGGTGACAGGCTCTTTCCCTTGTTGGTTTTGGCAAAGCAACATGCCATGTTGGGAAGGCCCATGTAGCAAGAGACTAAGGATAGCCTCCAACTATCAGAAACTGAGGCTTTCCATACATTCCAACATCCCAAAAGGGATAGAATCCTGTGAACAACCACATAAGTGAGCTTGGAAGTAAGTCTTTCCCCAGTTCAGCCTTCAGATGAGGCCACAACTCCTGGCTGACACCTTGACTGTAGCCCTAGGAGAGACTCTGAAACAGAGGACCCAGCTAAGCCATACCCAGATTCCTAACCTACAGAAACCATGAGAGTGTGTGTTTTTAAGGCCATCAAGTTTTTATAATGGTAATTTATAATACAGCAATAGATAACTAATACATGGTCTGTAGATGTTAAATGACATCTGAATTCAATTTTTGTCAATGAGCTGTCTGCTGCTGGTCTTATTCCTCTTCCTTGTATAAAACTTGTTTCTGCATGGAAGTGTTTAAGAATTTCTCCTCGTCTTTGGACTGTAAGACTGTAACCTTTATCTGCAAAACAGAGAGAGATTTTTTAAAAGGCTGTAACCAAATTTGGTCATTGCAAGGGTTCCTGTGGTGATTAATTATTTTTAGCAGCTTTGCGGGGGAGGATCAGTGATTTAGTGATCACCTTTTACTGTACATCAGAATCTTCTGTGGAGTTGAGATGGAAGAGAGGGGGGATGTGAAGGGTTCATCCCCATGGCCTAGGGGAGAGGGGGAGGCAGCTCCCTGCAGGGTGTCTTGGGGGAGATCCGGTGCCGGCAGCCACCAGCCTTAGCCAGGGAGACGCTATCCCCCACCCCAGCAGGGATCCTTCCCTCTCCATTGATTCTTTACAGATGTCAGCTGATTCTCACCAGCACTCCTTTCCCCCCGTCCTCTGGGGATGTGCCGATTTCTCCTCTATCCTGATTTAGGTACAGAAAAACCCTTTTTCCCTTAGAACTTAGAGACTGGCGGGGTAGTAGGGCCACCACAATCTCCGGGGTCCTTCTGGCTCTCCCTCCTCCCTTCAAAGATTAATAAAATGGTCCCAGAAGGCAAGTGACTTGCCCAGGCCTCTCAGGTTGGCAGTGAGAGCACTAGACTGGAGCCAGGTCTCCTGACTGTGTCTTCCACCCTCGCCCACCACAGCTGAGATCAATTTTCCCACTCAAAGTTCCCGCTGAGATTCTGTAAACCGAGGAGGACAATGAGCGAGCCAGGCCCCGGCTGACAGCTCCCTTCTTTCAGACCTGCCTGTGGATCCTGTTGGCTCTGGAAGGGTTCATCGTCTCAGGGGCTCAGGGTCATGCAGTCAGTAAGCCCGAATATATTCTGAAACTCTGTTGTTTTAGTTTTGTTTATTATATAATTATATTCCTAATATTAAGTTATGCATTATGAATAAATACAAAGAAGAAAGTAAAAATGACCTCTAACTCTGACATCTCCTAAATATAAATTCTATCAACGATTTGATTTATTTGCTTCCATATATTTTTTTCTGGGTATGTGCTTTGGTGCTTATGTTTGCAAGTGATCAGTATATTCATATGTGCACTTTTAGTTTAAATGAAAACTGGAATCATGTTGTTGGGTTACCTTGTTTTTTTACGTTGTATTTTAACTTAAATATTTTTCCATGGCAGCATATATTTTTCTAAACAATTTTAACAGCTGCAAATAGCGTATCTTTG